>NC_135786.1:153425000-154122500 GCF_051106095.1 Pogona vitticeps | reverse complement strand
TGGTGCTATTATCACTATTATGAAATCAAGTAATGAATTTAAAAATTGTTGATTATATAATCATACAATAGTTAAACTAGTTCCTATGCAAATCATGTATCATTTGATACACTATGGTTAGGCTGCTGTCATTGAAATGTGAAAGCAATGACTTTATAAGAGGAGATGATTGAGGCTGAAATCTTGCCAAAGAAAATGACTTTATGAATCACTGAAGACTCATGAGAAAATGAGCTCACACATTCACACATGCAAGTGCACGCACACACACACACAGTGTGGGTAAAAAGCCCTGGTCTCTCATGTAAGCCTCTATATGCATGCTGGAATTTATAGATAGAACAATTTCTTTCTGAAATCTCCCTTTGCAAGTTCTTTTTTCTACATACAGCTGCAGTCAAATCAGTGACAGAGCATCCTGGAAGGCCAAAATGTTCCTTTTGTGTGTTGGCACTTCTGATGTCAAATTTGTGTGCATTCATTGTCTTACAAAGCGCTTATCCTTTTTGCCCTATATAGAATGCAGAGTGGTACTGCTGGCAAAGAATGTTGTATGTCACACCAGCATGAGAACAAGGCAGTGACCCTGTAATGTTGTTTGTGAAATCATTGGGACTGGTAACAGTGGTATCATATTCAATTACAGACAAAGTTGGCATTTACGTTTGTAACAGCTTTAATCCTTGTCGCTGTATCCATTTTGTGTGGCCTGTTCTGTGGCAGCAGCTTTTTAAGCTAGGGGGAAGAGGCTTCCAGACAATGACCAAAAGGCATAAGGCATTTTAGAAAACTAAACAAGGTGCTTCATTGCCTTCTCTCTCTCTCTCTCTCTCTCTCTCTCATTTGCTATTTGCTGTCCTTTTCCTTTCTTCATGCTCACTGGCATAATTCCACTTAAAAATGGTTGTGAGCCACCACAACTGGCAAAGTCTGTGTGATCTCCCATGAAGCTTTATAGCTCTACACAGATTTAGACAAAACAGGCATTACGTCGCCATCTTTCTCATGAGATTATATACAATGACACCATGCTTTAAGTGTTCTTCTGCATCTAACAACTGCTACTCCCCACTAGTGTTCGCATCTAAATAATGAGTGGAAGGCACAGCTGTTGGTCTAAAGCAACCGCTCAAAAGCTCAAACTGTGCCCCAAGCCAAAGAGTTAAACAATTCTTTTTTTGTTAAAAAAAACACACAAATCATTGTTTTAAAATATTGATTTGTGTCACACTCTCTAAATTACACATTTCAGGAAAGTGTGCAAAGATGGCCAGATTAGAAAAATAATGTATCAAAATCAGATTTTTCATGTGGGAAGGAGAAGAGGCAGTGCAAACCACTATAGAAGGTGGACTGGACAAGAATGCTGGTGGGATTTTGAGATTGACAGTGAAAAATGAAACGGGTAAGTTTTACACCCCTAATATGAGCACTGCTCTGCAGGACCTCCTCTCTGTCCTTAACCTTCTTGTGTTAATCTAGAACAGTGATGGTGAACCTTTTTGAGCCCAAGTGCCCAAACTGCAACAGAAAATCAACTTACTTGTTTCAAAGTGCCAACACTGCAATTAAAACCCGAATGCTGAGGTATCAGTTTAGAAAAAAAACTGCCCCCCTGCACTGCAAAGGTTAAATGTTTGTTGTTATTTTTCCTATGGACGATATTAACAAAGAACTACTTACCAGTCCTCCAATCCTCCATTGGGCTAGACCAGTAATGGTCGCCATTGCCCCCATCCACTGGACCACTGCACCAGCAGAGGGACGTGCCAAAATCCGGGATTGGAGGATGGGTAAGTATTTCTTGATGGTGACTTATGGCTTGCATGCCGACAGAGAGGGCTCTGTGTGCCAGCTGTGGCATGCGTGCCATAGGTTCGCCATCGCTGATCTAGAACATCCACATATGACTTGCACATGGTCTGTTGAATGTGAGCACAAGCAGAACAGCTGGGAAGCCTTTCATCACATGGAGACTTCTGCTTGTACTCGGTCAAACAAGAAGAGAAGCCACTTTCAGAGCATCCCTCTCTAAACAGGAAGGTCAAGAACTGGGGGAGGTGAACATTTATATGCTACTCTCTCCACTGTTAGGCTTCATATGTGCAGGCCCACACAAGGCTTGCATGTGTCATGAGACTTCAGACCTTCCCGATAGGTATATGGTATAGTATTAGTCAGAGTAGTAGATGTGTAAAAATGAAGTAGAAATGTTGTGTTCATGGAACACATGGTATTTTCTCAATTTTTGGACTAGCCTCCACCCACTGCTTTTGATGCTATTTTTGGGCAAACAACACATCTGTATTTTTCCTTTAGAAGCTCTTTTTCTTCTAAGTCCTTGCTGCTTTAACAAGGAGAAAGTTATTTTATTTTTTTCTTGTTTTATTTATTAGTTAGTTACAGTTTACAGCCTGCCTTTCTTCCACTGAACCCAGGGTAGCGCATACGGCTCTCCTTCTCCCCCATTTTATCCTTACAAAACCCCATCAACAAGGCCATTCTGTAGGAGGAGATTGATTGGTTCATGGTTTCTTTCATGGCTCAGTGAGGACCTAAAAGCTAGCCCATCCAACTCCCAGTCTATTACTCTAACCAGTAAACCACAATGGCTCACAAGGATTTAATGATCCTTGTACACATACATTGGCAGTGCGCTTGTTATTGTTGCTTTTACTGTGTCTGGTAAGGCATTCCATGAAGGTAGCAGGTATTCTCAAATCAAAAGAGAAAATGTTTATAATATAATGTGATTTTTGTACCGTGTAGTGACAGCTATGAATATTTAGAACCGTAAATGCCACATGCAGGTATGGGGCAGAACACTGATTATTTTGTTAGTTGGTGTAAGACCAATTCTTCCAGCCTTAAAAATAAAGTGATGGATTTGACCACTAGTAGTACAAGAAAAGTATTTTGGTTTCCAATGTCACTATGATTTTATAGGTTTTAAAGATCAATTTTGTAATCTGGCCTATGGCATAAAGGGAGTCAGAAAAACAGTATGAAAGGCAGCTTGGTGTAGCAGACTGAATGTACCGCATTTCTAAGGTCTAATTCTGCTTGGCACCAAGAGTTTGTGTGGCCTTGGGCAAGCTCCTTAAAAAGACACATCAGATCAATTCAAGCCAAAAAGAGAAATAAAAGTAAGCTTTAAACACACACACTAACAATAACTTGTATTCACAAAACTTTGGCTTGGAAGAAAGACGCATTGCCTTGTACTACCCACCAACAAGGAAGAATGAAACCTGAAATAGATAATTGGTTCATTGTATCTAACTATTTTAACAAATTTGCAGAAGGGCTTAACACTATAATAATTCTAGCTCATGCAAAGATGCCTTTTAGGATTGCCAGATCAGCAGAATCTCTTTTCTTGGGCAAGTCCTTGTGATGTCACAGAGGCAGGGCAGTCAAAGGTTGGATGGAGCATTAGAACTGCTTCTGGGTCAGCTGATTGTCAAAGTAGGTAAAACCCAGCTAAAGGGGAATCCAAGGCCAGGTAAATGGGGTTGCTGCCATTCCAATGTGCCCTTTTTGTGCAGCACAGATGACACATAGGATATTTTTCTGTGACCTATACTGCTGCCAAGGCTTATGCAGGTAACTCATTCATTGTAATGCTAATACTACACTGCCTGCCTTGCTCTAGATGGCACAGGTGCATGTACCCACCAACTCTCTTCCAATGTTGTCCCTAATCCTTTCCCTGGCTTTTTGATAGGTCAGTGGTTGTGGTCTGTGCCTGCAGAGCCAGAGGTTGGGAGTTGGATTTCCCATTGTGCCTCATTGACAGGGACTGGACTTTGTGATCCATAGGGTCCCTTTCAGTGCTGCAGTTCTATGATAATATTAATGATATGCTGATGTTGTGTTAGTGCAATAGGGAGCCCTGGTGCTGGTTAGGAATTGATACATATATGAGTGCTCGGGCTTTAAGGTTCCCCAGGCACACCTCTTCTAATGCCAGTAATCCTGAGATCTGTTGCTCTGCCTGAGGATTAAAAAAGCATAGCAATTCTCTGAAACTTTATCTAACATCTTAAGACTCAGCCATGTGAAGTTCCTTCTAGGCTCCTTCCTCCTCCTTCTTAAGGACAGCCTCATCATCATTACGGACATCCACCTCTGGCCCCAGCTACAAGTCATATCAATGAGGATATAAGCTTCCTGATTTGTTGCCCACCAAACTGTCAAGTAAGTCAGCCTTTAAAAAGCACCACCCTGAACCAAACATCTCTGTTCTCCTTACAAATTTATGTGGGGAAGGAAAAAAAGAAAAATCCTTTCCTTCAGAATAAGTTGCCTGAAAAGACAAAATTCCCACACAGCTCTGAGATGAATAACCATAGTCTGCAATGAACACAACAAAGCCTTTGAATACCAAATACTTCTAATGCTTAACTTACCTGTGGCTTATTTTAACATACAGTGGTGCCTTGCAAGATGAATTTAATTAGTTCCGCGGTTAATGTTGTCTTGTGAAAAATTTGTCTTGTGAAACACGTTTTCCCAAAGGAATGCATTGAAATCTAATTAATGCGTTCCTATGGGCAAAAAAAAAAAAAATCAGAACAAAAATTTGGTTTACAAAGGGTTTATTAAGTGCTCTTTAAAGCCATACATATTGTGCAGATGATTTAGAAAATTTCAAAGAAAAAACTTTAACTTTTTAAACATCAAAAAATCAGCAAACATGAGGCAGGAACAAAAAATGGAAAACATTCTTCTTGCGAAGCGCAGCCATAGGAACCTTTGTCTTGCAAGTCATCAATCCCATTGCCAAACCCGTTTGTCTTTTGAGTTTTTTGTCCTGTGAGGCATTTGTCTTGCGAGGCACCACTGTAGTAAGTTTCAGTTAGACTTGGCCCATTTGAATTTATGGAAGAGCTGGAAGTTCAGTCATGACAACTGGACTTTCTTAATCAGACCAGGAGGAAGTGAAACCAACATGGAGGATATATCAGGGGTCTCCTACCAACTCTCCTCAGACTGAAGAAGCTACTTGAATGAGTAGTGAAACATTCCAACCTAATGAGAAAGAAGTCCATATGCCATGATTCAGCTTCCAGATGATCTTGCCTGGATGACTGAGAATCTTCACAGATTTATGGAAGAGCTGATTCATTAATCCCGATTGATTCAATAGACCTACTGTAGTGCAATTTATTATGCTAAGCTATAGGATTTGGGGCAATATCCTGGCCTTTTAAAATGATGATTTGTTTATTTAATCTAATTTTTTCTTTCAGTGTTACTTTTTGGTTTGGTGTGGTTTTATGCTGTTGTTTATTACTACTTTCATTGGTTTTGTGGATGATTTTAGACCGTAGGTGTGATTTAACTAGTTGCTTTCCACTTTACAAACCACGGTATTGCAAGGTGAGTTGTGCCCTTTATAAACAAATAAATATAGGCTGTTTAAAATGCATAAGCCTGACTTCTAGAGGCTGATGAAATTAAAGCAAAAAATGAAAAACAAAGAGGTGGAAAGAAAGCAAAGGGCAGAATGTTGGGCCGCCTTAAAGACTAACAGATTTGTTTCCATGTGAGCTTTTGTGGCTGAAAACCTACTTCCTCAGACACTGAAGCTCACACAGAAACAAATCTGTGAGTCAGGTGCCCCAGTATTTTGTCCTTTGCTTACCTTCCACTGCTCTTATTTTTCATTCCCTCCCCACCCACCCCTTTAATTTTGTCAGGCTCCAGAAGTCAGGCTTATGCATTTTAAACAGTGTTTATTTATTAGTTTAGAAAGGGCATAAACCACTTTTCAATAAAATGCATAAGCCTGACATTTTTCTGAAAGTCTGGCCTGATTTTAACATGAAGATAGTTCTCCTTATCACAGGGTCTTTCTTTGTCATGCTGAATAACTGTCTAAAAGGCTAGCCAGTCAGCTGAAACATAGTAAACAAGTTTCCACTAATGAGTGAGGGTCAGCAGGGACTAGCTTGTCACCTTAATCCCCCAATTCCAGACTAAATAGGAGGCAATCAGTGGGTCATTAAAATAGGCCTACTGGTACTTAATAATATGTTTTAGTCACACATGTAGCTGCAAATCTCACTGGAACTACAGTAGCTCTAGTGCAAATCAGATGGTTTAAGTGGATTATGATTTTTGGACCTATAGAATCCTGTAAAATATGGTTGAGAAGGCAGGAGCAAAGGAAGTATAAAAAAGCAGTTATTTTTTAATCAATTATTTCCTTTCCTTCTCTTCCCTTTCAAGCCAGGAACATTTCTGCTAGCATGTCTTCTTCCTGAAATCATCAGACATAGTTGATTATTGTCAAGGCATCAGCCCTGGACTTTTGGAGGCTGACAAAATTAAAGCAAAAAAATAATAATGAAAGAAACAGAGGTAGAAGGAAAGCCAAGGGCACAATGTTGTGAGAAGCAGAGACAAATGTGTTAGTCTTTAAAATACTTCAGCTTTTTGTCCTATCCCTTGCCTTTGTTTTTAATTTTCTTAACATGATGACAAAGATTCTTCAGGTCTTCTGGAGGTTGTTCTTCTCTGCTTAAAAGCCACTTATCCAACAAAAATAAACACTCTGCTTCATATGCAAACCCATGTAACATTTCTCTGAGACTTCAGCCAGCATACTGAGATTTGGCAATGCTACTTTCCGTAAAGCACCTGCCATTGTAGAGGATCCCAGGACTGCAAGCTGAGGTGCTTCTGTAGCATTCTGAGAGCCTGGATCACATCAGCTCTGCTTTGCCAGTCAAATTGTACTCCAGTTGAACTTGAGAGGTTCCTCCTCAGGCACAAGGAGACAGCCAAAGAGTGTCAATTAAGCTAGTAACATTTCTCTGTGGGATGCCTATGCATTTCCAGGTTGTCACTGTGTCTTGCTTAAAGGCGTTCCAGGTAGGACGGAGAGTTTTCCTCAGGCAAGACATATGAGCAATTTGAAAAGAAGGCATAAGGTATGTTGTAAAGTCAGAGGGAAGCCTGAAGACCCCATCCATGTGCTGGATGAATGTGTGGAGGGCCCCCGAATGGGTTGTCTCCCCAACCACTGTTGCCATAGTGCACCAGCATGATGCCTTGCATGAACATCTATTTGACATTCATGCGGAAAAGTTATCATGTTCCTTTCATTGTGCTCTCTGTACATACAGTTAACCCTTTCTGACAAACATCAATGACATTTCCTCCTGATCGTTCAACACATGGCAGTCTCATGTGTGTCCCTCTGTTGAACGCAGGTGCCCGCAAGTCTACTGCACGTGGATTCTTCTATTTCAGCTACAGATAAAGAGGAAGTGATTAGCAGTGGCTCTGGGGAAAATTCTCTATTTTTCTCTGGATGTTTGTGCCTTTTCAACTGCAAGTGGAATCATAGAGGAGAGCACCATAGGATAATCGGCATATGTTATCTCATTAGGCATGTACATAACCAGTGGACCAATAGCAGAATGATTCTATGAGATCTATCCCAGAAATACTGATGGATGAACCACAAACCAGTGTAATGTGAAATAGTAGGATTTAAAATATTTTTTTCTGTCATTCAGATTTCCGTAAGAACATCAGCTATACATATGTAGGCTCTGTGATCACACATGTGCACAAATTCTCAAGGGAAGGAGAAAGGTCACTTTACAGTGTCAATTTTATGTTTTCCCAAATTCCAACTGGATTTTCTTCATCACTTTGTTCCATACCCAAGTGTAGGGAATTCTTTTTGATTTCTGCACAAAAATCTCTGTGTATATATGTATTTTGCAGGCACATTTACTTGCTCATAATTTGAAAAGGAAAAAAGAAAAGGAATCTGATGCTCACTGTTCCCTCCTGATGATGGGAAATCAATAAATTCATTTTTGCAAACTAATAAATTATCTCCCCCTGCCCATTCTTACTTCAGCTAAACCAGAGCATCTTCTATCACACAAATCATTTTAGATCAATGGTTGTGACTGTGGTCCATAAGAAAAGAGAGGCCTGTTATCTCATCTTGGGTGACAGTACCCTCATATTGTCAGTTCCAGAGTCTATAGAAAGGTGAGAAGAGAGGAAAACATAGAAAAGGGTTGTGGAGGACATTACAATGAAGAAATACAGCTGTGCATATTCAGGCTTTATTTCATTTGGTGTTAAAGACCCCAAAGTGTCAAATCAAAGGCTCATGAGAAGTGCAACAGATTAGAACGGCAACAGTGGCGATTTGGTGAGTCAACCCCTTCCATTGATTCGATGGGCCCTATTCAATTTGTGACTTACTATTGAGTTTCAGCTCACAATAAAAACACACGAAGATATCACTTAAAAGAGAAAATGAAAACTTGTGGTTCTCTGGACATTTTGGCCTGAATTTCCAACAGCTTCATGCAGCTTGGATGATGGTAAGGGACTGTGGAAATTATAGTAAAAAATGCCTGGAGGTTCTGACTCCTGAATTGAGAGGTAGGCAATTCTAGACAGAAAACCAAACTTTCCTGAACTTAGGTGTCAATCGTAGGATGATCCAAATGGGCCTCTCAGATGTGTTATGCTAGCTAATCTAGTACTTATCCAATATTATCTATTCTTGTTGAAATTTGGGGGGGGGGGTCTTGGGCAACTGCTAAGTCAGCTGTATCTATAGCTCTTCCCCAAAGAAATGGGCACGTCTGTTAACTTTGTCTGAAAATAATAATAAAAATAAAGGACTCAGCAGTCACTTATGGAAGTAAAACATTCCTGTGGCTTCCAAGAGTTTCCTGGTTGTTGAGAGAGATTTTATTGTGCTGTTTGTGATGATGGAGAGGAAATGTACAACCACACAGTGTCTGGAAATTAAAAATAGCTCTATAAGTGCATAATACAAAACTGCCCTTCTTATATCTCATAAATCCACTTTGAAAGCTGCAGCAACAGTGTTACAATAAAATTTCCAGACAAAAGACTTTATTTGAGGTGAATTTCATGATTATTTACTCAGACTGACAACTGACAGGTGCTGGGTTTTTTTTTTGGAAATTACACTACCAGAGCAACACGCAAAAATAAAATCAGATGCACTTAATATATAAGATTCCAAGTATAAAGAGTTGTGCCTTAATATGGATCAATGTGTTAGATACAGGGGAAGAATGCCTTATATTGTCTGAAATGCAATTAGTTGTTTCACCAAATTGGACACTCCTTATGCTATACTGGGGGAAGCCACCTAAATTGTTGAGATTAGGAAGAAATCTTGTCATTGGCCAAGATTTGCAAGGTACCATATATCAAGCAGCTCATAATCTGGGAAGATTTCTTGAAGACTTGTGTGCATAATCCCCCATCCAGATAAGGATGTGCTCATAGAATCCTTCTTTTCAGACAAGAGTAAGAACTGAGTGACCCACAGGTTACATAGAGTACCTGAAGGCTGTAATTTACAGCTTCTGAATTTCCCTGGAGTCAGTTTTCCCAAGTTTTAAGCCCCCTTTGAGGGAATTATACTTCTGTTTCTCTTGTGGAGGAATGAACTGCCAGTAAAACACAATGTGGACCATTCATGTTGTATTTTTTAAATATATATATATATATGCTGAAAATGTTTAAAATTAAAAATATTGATGTGACGTACTCTTTTTTTTTTTTTTTTTTTTTGCTTTCTTTTAGGGGGCTGGTGTGGTCCCGGAGGATCTTGGGCCTTCTGAGGCAGCCTATGCAAAGCTGGTGTGTTTTCCCGTTATAAGAAGTGAAGGGTACTCAAAAAGCAACAAGGGCTAGACTCCTGCCCTCCTGCCACCGCTGAAGAAGCAATAACCAGACCTGATGTTTCACCTTTTTGAATGTCCTTTTATACAACGCCTTCTCCCCCCCCTTAAGTCGAAAGTGCCAGAAAATGTTTCACCATCTTTAACACAAGGAGCAAAAAACAAACTATAATTCCTTCTCCTTGCCTGCAAGGATTTAAATTGTTATTTGCAGCCTGAGTAACCTGCCCATTCCTCTTCTAATACCATGCACATACAATGGTCCATCTTTTTCATTGATTCACATCATGGGGTTTTTTGTGTTTCCCCCCTCTCTTTTATTAGACAAGTGATATAGCGTATCAGTTTGACCATTTCAAATTAAGTCAAGCTGCATGTTGTGATATAGTCTGTCAGCCTTGATTCACATTCTTCTTAGAAACTATATTTGGGATGTGTTTTCTTTTTGTTTGTTTTGTCTTTTTAAAAAAATCCTTTCAGACTAGTAAGAACATGTTTTTTGTTTTCCCTTAAGCTTTCCTCCAAAAATAGTTCTGCACAACATCTGCAGTATTGCAGTAGATGCCATTTACATGCTGCCTGTGCAAGACATAAATGGAAAATGTGGTGATGGAAAATTACAGTTCATTAACAGAGTAACATTTAAGCCCATGGCAAGAGAAAAATTGTGTGCTTAAACTGGCATTCTTCCTCCCATTGTGAAGAGAAATTAGGGGAGGGGGGATGTAAAACTGTGGATTGTGTAAAATAGACTGGAGCCAGTCGGACCCAAAATAAAAGGCCAGACACTCTATATAAGGAATGGGGAAATATTTCTTCTCAAATGCTGAGTCCAGACAATTACACTATCTCAGAAGCCCTTTGGGAGCTCGACTGTGGAGCTTTCTGGCTTTGCCGCGGAGCTGGGAGGCTCGGGAGCCTTTCATCCAGGAGGAGGTGGGTGAGTGCTGGCGGGGAACGTGCTCTGGGACCCAAACTGAGGACGGAGTTTGGAAGGGAGAGGATCTGGAGGATCTGGAGGCTGGTGGTTCGGTGCCCCCCTCTTCCTGATGAGCTTGCCCAACCATGTGGCTGATGCCGGAGCCTGGAGTCGAGATCGCCTGGCGTCCTGTGGCTGCTGGTGGTGGCTGTGATGTCCAGGAGTCCTTTGAGTCTCGGGTTGTTGGTGAGGTGGTGTGGACCATCTCAGGCTCTGGAAACAAGACAGCAGGGGAAAGATCTTGGGCGGCCGTGAAGGAAAGACAGCTGACTGTTGCGGATTTCAGCTGGGCAGTTGCCATGTTGGTTTCCCTAACGGCAGCCTTCCTCCCAGAACTGGACTGCTCACCCTGTTGTTTTTGGACTATCTACAGAGACGCCTCACGCCCTTCTCAAGGAAGGGCAAAGGAAAAGCTAGAGACTGAATATTTCTCTGCCTGGACTTTATTGTTCCTGATGCTGCCCACGCTCATTACTAAGACCTATGTGATGCAACCCGTGAGTAACATCCTCACTCTGATATTTTTACTGTTAATAACATCAAATTTAATAACCTTGAAAATTATACCAATAACATCAAGACCAGTAAAACTTAAAAGGACAAGGTTACGAGGCGGAGGAGGATAGATCTGGACTATATGGGGGGTTAACCTCTTGTGTGTTTTTTAACTTCGTTTTTATATATGGTGTTCTTTGTATTGGGATTTTTAATTATAATATTGTATAACATTGTATTGTCTTTGGCTTTGTATTTGTCTTTGCACTTTTTGTTCAAGTTGTGGTATTATTTAGGGTTTTTGCTCTATTTTCTTTCTTTTCTCTTTTCTCTCTGATATGGAGTGGAAGGCCTGCTTGCCCAGCAAGGGGCCTTTTAACATCCCGGTGATCACGAGTAGAGGGAGATATGGTGTTGGCACAGCCCCCGCTCGTGTCAGAAGAACGATGAACAGATGTTTGACGGCTGTTTGTTGTTCTGAGACTGTATCAGTATCAAGGTAGCCAGCCCAGTCAGCCCTCCACTCTCACTCTGGTGCTGTTGAAGGCCAGGTCTGTATCCAACAAAACCCAGGTGATTCACGATCTTATCCTGGAGGAGGATGCATAACCTGGCATGCATAACCGAGACGTGGATTGATGAAGAGGGGGGGTCCTCCCCTGGCCCTCGTCTGTCTGCCTGGTTATGCAATTCACCACCAGGATAGACTGGAGGGGCGGGGGGGAGTAGCCATTGTTTATAAATCCAGCTTAGAGGTTACTAGGCGCTCCTCGATGGTAAAGCCAGGTCTAGAGACACTCCATGTGTCGATTGGGGCCAGGGATAGTATTGGGATTTTGCTGGGTTACCACGCTCCCCACGACCCAGCCACTTCCCTTCTGGAGCTGGCCGACTTTGTCTCCACGGCACTGTTGGGATCCCTGAGGCTTCTGGTCTTGGGTGGTTTCAACGTGCACACCGGGACAGAGACTTCTGGGCCAGCTCTTGAGTTCTTGGAAACCATGGCTTCCTTGAACATGTCCCAACATATCAACGCCCCCACTCACGTGGGTGGCCACACGTTGGACCTGGTATTTTCCTCTAGTTGGAGCGAGTGTGATCTGATGGTGACGGACCTTGTGTCAGTCCCCTTGTCGTGGTCAGATCACGACCTAATAAAATGTAACCTCACCGTGGCTCTCCCCCCTCGCAGGGAGCAGGGACCTATTTCCATGGTCCGCCCTCGAAGACTACTGGATCCTGTTGGATTCTAGGATGTCATGAGAGGGATTACGGCAGACCTGGCTAGCGCTCCTGTCGATGCTCTAGTGGACAGCTGATCCATTGCTGCCACCAGGGCCATAGACATGAATGCGCCTAAACACCCTCTCCTCTGTAGAGCTTGGCCTGCGCCCTGGTTTAACCAGGACCTTCGAGCAATGAAGTGAATAAGGAGAAGGCTAGAGTGTAGATGGAAGAAGAACCCGACAGATCATAATTGGATAGCTGTTAAGGTCGCAACTAACCTCTACCTGAATAAGGTAAAGGCTGCATGTCGATCATTCTTCGCTAACCGGATAAGCGAAGCATCAAACCAGCAGGCAGAGTTATTTTGCATAGTGCGCAACCTATCCGGAGCTGGTCCAGGTGATAGGCCTCCCCCTAGTTTTTTCACTGACCACTTTGCAGCTTTCTTTAAATCTAAAATGGAGGCCATCTGCCGGGAGCTCTCTCATTTTTTGAATACAGTGAGTCAAGCTGAGATGCCCAGCGCTCCATCTTGTCTGGTAATTTTCAATTCCTTTCAGCCTGTGATGCCTGACTCTGTGGACCAGGTGCTTGATCGCTGTCGAGCCACCACCTCCTCCCTTGACCCTTGCCCGGCCTGGCTAATCAAAGCAGCCAGGCCGATAACAACAGAATGGGCCATAGCAATAATAAATGGGTCTTTCCTTGAGGGCAGGTTTCCACCTGCCCTCAAGGAGACACTCATTAGGCCCATTAGAAAGAAACTTAATATGGCGGCGGACGAGATTGGCAATTACAGGCCCATCGCCAATGTTTCTTTCATGAGCAAAGTGGTCAAGAGGGTGTTCACTGACCAGCTTCAGGCCCACTTGGATGAAACAGATGCCCTGGATCCATTTCAGTCAGGCTTCAGGCCGTGCCACGGTACAGAGACAGCATTGGTTGCCCTGCATGATGACCTGTTGAGGGAGGCTGACAGAGGCAAAATGTCTCTGTTGGTCCTCCTCGACATCTTGGGGGCCTTCAATACCGTCGACCACGGTATCCTCCTGGGGAGGCTCTCTGAGGTGGGAATTGGTGGCTTGGCGCTTGCCTGGTTCCGTTCCTTCTTGGAGGACCAACCCCAGAAAGTACAGCTTGGGGAGAGTGTCTCGGCCCCATGGAATCTCAATTGTGGGGTCCCACAGGGGTAGATTATCTCCCCAAATCTGTTTAACATCCATATAAGGCCGCTGGGTGGGGTTATCAGGGGGTGTGGAGCCTCGTGTCATCAATATGCTGATGACACTCAGCTCTACATCTCCTTTTCACCAACTGCAGGTGATGCCATCCTGTCCCTCCATCGCTGCCTGGGGGCTGTACTGCGGTGGATGCAGGAAAATGGGATCAGGCTGAACCCAGACAAGATGGAAGTTCTGAGGGTGGGCGCCCCTGAGGTTGGTGGCCTGGGTGACGCTCTCACATTTGGGGGGGGTGATCCTGGCTGCTAAGAGTGGGGTTCGCAGCTTGGGGGTACATCTGGACCCGGCGCTCACCATGGAAACCGTCGGTACTAGAAACTGTTGAAGAAGGTAAGACTTCCTTAACTGGAAAAGTCTGCTCCCTCCAGAGACGGTGGTAACTCACCCAGACATTGCTGAAGACATATTCACACCTCCATTAAGAACTGCTGAAATCAAAGGCTGAAATCAAGTAGCAAGTTGCAACTGGAATAGATCCATTGAATCAGTGGGGATTTGGTGCGCCAGCTGCTTTGAAAGCACCGTTGATTCAATGGGCTTAATTTAGTTGTGACTTACTACTGGATTTCAGCCACTGCCACACTTGAAGGGTGTGTAACAAATTCTGAATAATCTTATTTCAGTGCACACAACAGAGACAGTGGTTTCCCCAACATGTACACAAAAGACAACTTATCTCCTTACTTCCTGTTTGCTCTCTTTTTATCAGTGCTTTGCATTTTCTATTACTAATGGAATGAAAAAGCGTTACTCTTGGAGGACGTGTACATTATAGCAGGTGTACAAAAATCCAATAGTGTAGTGATTTAGATGGCATTACAAGAGTAGAAATGAAGCAGTGTTCCATAAGCCTGCTCCATGAATTTCTGGATAGCTCAGTGGTTTAGGACCAGAGACTGAGAGTTTGATTCCCCACTTTGTCTCCTTGACAGGGGCTGGACTCCATGATCCATAGGGTCCCTTCCAGCCCTGTAGTTCTGAGATAAATTTACACACAAGGATTCAGCTGTGAAAAAGATTAAGTGGCAATATTAATAAGAAAAATAATAACCACAAGGTGATAGGCCTCCTCCTAGTTTTTCACTGACCACTTTGCAGCTTTCTTTAAATCTAAAATGGAGGCCATCCGCCGGGAGCTCTCTCATTTTTTGAATACAGTGAGTCAAGCTGAGATGATAGGGGGAGGCCTATCATTGATTAGTAAAAGTCTGCTGTTGCAACACTTTGAACTATGCTAGCCATATTAGTATATGGTCACACAACTAACAAAAGAGCTTCTGTTATGGTGCCCCAAGATGACAGCGCCCTAGTGAGAATGAGATCTCTCTTTTCCTTTTCAAGACTTCATCTTGCTTGTCTCCAAATGAATTGGACTGGCTTCTGCATTTGCCAAAAGAAAAGAGAACAGCAGCAGCAGGGTTGGGTGGTGGCAGAAAGCCTTAAGTTGCTAAATATTTCCCTTAAGCACCTGAATGTGGGATTCTGAAGCAAGCAAGCTGTAGCTGGCATCTTTGCTGTATTCACGCTCCTGTTTGGACTTTCACAATCCCCGTGATTCTACTGCAGCTACAGCATTCAATGAATGCTAACATATGCCCAACATAATTTGCGAATCATTTCTTTTCACTGTGCAAATCCACATTTCCCTTGACAGACCAAATAGACAAATCAAGCACCCTGAAGAGAAATCAAAGAAGGACAGAGTTGTGCAATGCAAGCAATCATCGGGAAGGCAGCACCTCATCAGGTGGCCAGCTAGTAAAGGAATCTTTCAAAAGAACAGTAAGAAGTGGATTTGCTTGCAAAGCAGCCAAATCTGATTCCAGAAAGGAAAAGAACTGGGTGGTGGGGTTGATGGGAGACAAGGGACTGTGCAAGCTTCTCCCTCATTAAAGTTTGCTGTAAAGATGTTTGTAGAAGCTGTAGTCTTCATCAAGAGGCCAGCCCTTCAAAACATCTATGGATTTTTGCCCCAAGTGTCCTGACTGCCTGCTTGTGTTTTTTTAATATTGCACAAGGAGAAATTTTTGAAGAAAAAGCGTACAACTTTTAACAGCAGATGGTTGAAGCATAGCCTTCAAAATATCTGTTAAGAACCATTCTTATTCTTCTTCCTCCTCTTCTTCAAAAACAACAGGCACAGTCAATCAAAATTATAAAAACATTGACTGATATTATATAGCAGACACAAATTTTAACCAAAAACCTAAGTATCTGTTAAATGTCGGCGCAGTATGTATGCTGTTCCTAATATTGCTGTTTTTTGCAGCTCTGATGATATTATTTCTGAGAGCTACAACTGCTTATAGTACTGTATGAAATTTCATGATACTGCTCCCAAAGCCCTGATGACTATGGGGACCACTGAAGTGTGTTTCATCCACAAGCAAGATATTTTGATTACCTGGTCTCTGCATTTTGTTAGTTATTCCAGTTCTTTATTTTCAATTCTAGCATCCCCTGGAATTGCAATGTCAATGATCCCGACACTTCTTTGTTCTATTACTACTATGTCTGGTGTGTTATGTTCAAGGTGTCTGTCCATTTGGATTTGGAAATCCCACAAGATCTTGACATCATCATTTTCTGACACCTTCTCTATCTGATATTTCCATGGATTTTTTGGAGGCTGGCAAGTTGTATTTTTTGCATAATGACCAGTGCACTAATTTTGCCACTCTATCATGTTTAATTTGGTAATCTGTTTGTGCCATCTTTGGACATTCACAGATGAGGTGTGACACTTTTTCTTGGCAGAGCCAACATTTGCTGTTAGCACTAGTTCCTTGGATCTTAGCTTTCATCATGTTTGTTTGGAGTGCTTGTTCTTGTACAGCAAAAATCAAGCCTTCATTTTCTTTCTTAATGGACCCCTTTGAAATGAGAGGAGGGCTGCTGGCAAGTGGAATGCGCCTCTCGGGCCCAGGAGGAAGGATGTCGCTGTTGCTCCCGTCATGGAGGTGGAGGAGCCCTTCCCTTTGCCAGGCCAAATGGGCCTTTTCCAGGTCTGGCTCTGTTTCCTGCTTGTTGCGTTGCTCCAGCTCTACATAGCCAGTGAAGCAATCTTTGGGGGGGGGGGGAATCGATCTAAGGTGGTGTTGCGCTAGTTAGCAATCTTGATGTAAATTTCAAGATGTGGGAGGAAGGACCTAAGTCATAGACTAACTTGTTTTGCCTGTTTGTTTGCATGCTAACGAATCAGAGGGATTTGTTTTTCCGGGGCTAAATAAAACTCTGCCCTCTTCCTCCCCATGTTTTGAGAGCTTCCACTGTTGTCTCACAATCTTTTTCACCAGATGCAAGACCTCCAGGCTGAATCTCTGAGGCCTGGAGATCCTCCCAGCCATGGGGGCTGAAGAAATAAACCTTATTTTTACTTTTACTTTCTATCATCCTTAAGCCTAATGAGTGCCTGCTCTAGAAATGGACATTTTATGTAAGTAAAATATACGAACCTTTTATACTTAAAGATCGCCTCCTGAATCTTAGTTTCTAAAGTGCTAGGCTTTGGTGAGGGTGGATAAAGAAGGGAACTTTTAGCCAATTCTAACCTTAAGTAGCTGGCCTTCCGCTATGCATTTTACTGGAACTTAAACGAGTTCCAAGAACTCTCAACACTTACCACTGGGACCTTGAAGGGACTTCAGTTAATCAGAGTCACAATAGTGAGTCAACTAATGGAGAAGAATCTTTTGGAAAGTGGCTGCTAACGGCGAATGGAAGTGAAGTTCACAAACATGCACACTTCAGCAGCAATTTTACATCAATAGCTTCTGAGGGGCGCAGGCGGAGGGGTTTGCATGCTTCAGTGTGGTTGAGAGCTATGCTGAAGGGCCTCTCAAGCCAGACAGGTCTCAACTGAGAAGCCAGACCAACTGTGTCCACCAACCATCAATTATAGTGAGAGGAAATAACAAAAATTCATACCGGATCAGTCATTGACCAGGTCATCAAGGACCGCATCAGATGCTATAGGCCCTGGGCATCTGGTGACAAATGGGTTACAGGGCTCAGCAGACCCTATTGAGGAACAAGGACAGGCTGCTACTAACCTACTGGAACAACGTAAACACAAAACTTGGACTCTCATCAAGAATCGAGAAATTGTGAAATATTATTAAAAGGAAAACCCAACAGCCCCTGGTTTTAAAAAATATATTACAGTGGTGCCTTGCAAGATGATTGCATCACAGGACGAAAAACCTGCAAGACGATTGGTTTTTGCGATCGCTGTGGTGCTTCGCAAGACGGTTTCTTCTATGACCATGCTTCGCAAGACATTTTTCCCCCCGAGACCAATGCCTCGCAAGAGGAATAAATTTCATTCGTCTTGCGAGGTTCCCATAGGGAACCTCACAAGACAATTTTTTTGCTGTGTGCACTGATCTTCTCAATCGGCTCCCCCCCACTACCCTCCTTATGGGAAAGAAAAGAACCTTCTCCCCGGGGCCCGGCGAACCTTCAAACGGCCGGAGATTCAAACAAACAAGACTGGAAAGTTTTCTTTTCCCGTCTCTCCACCTCTCCACTGATGGATCTGCTCCGACGGAAGCTCCCCTTCCCCCTCCCTCCTTTCAGACTGCTGCGTCGGAGCCTACTACTATCTCTCTTACCAGTCCCCTTCGGTCCTTCCAGCAGCAGTTTCCTGCTATAAATCCTGCTTCTCAACAGCCTCCAGATCTGGATAACCTACTGTTCCAGCATTTCCTCAAGGTCACCTCCACGATTAACTCGGCCTTCTCCTACTTGGAAGATGTGGTGAGCCTTTTAAAAGATCTTTTAAAGGAGACGAGAACTACTTCCTCCTCACTTTCCACAAAGGCTGCACCCCACTCCTGGGACTCTAAGACTCTACCAAAACCACCCTTACCTGTCCATTTTAACCCCCTTTCTCCTGCGGGGCATCCCAAGAACCCGGTATCCTTGATTTATGATCCAAACTCTATTGTTATTACTGCAACCAACTGGGCCCAACACCGCTGTGACTGGAACAGACTGACTCTAGCTAAGATCCACCTGGCATCTCTACTAAGAATAAAACCGTTCCAAGTTGACCTTGAAAAGATCGTGAGACTGACTTCGCCCTACCCTACGGACAGATTTTTGTTGTCCTTTCACTCCAGTCGGATCCCAAGGATGTTGTTCCAGCGCTCTTCTAACCTGAGTCGCGACGGGATCCTCACCCAAAGACATTTTAAGAATGCTCAAATTTTGAACCTTCTTAAACCCAGAACCCGAACCCAGGAGTCAAGGGAAGGTACCTACCCATCAGCTACCTTCCCAACCAGGACCCCGAACCCCTGTTTAACCCCGACCCCCACTCCAGATGACTCTCCTGAGACCAATTCTGTGAATCCCAACCCCTTCCCACCCCCACCTGCCTCCCACATCCACTCGATATCCCAATCAAACCCCAATACAACCTTCCTTGACACCCCCTCCTCTTTGGTTACTATACCTCCAGGCAATAACGACCATCTCATTCCAACCCCCGTCCAGGACCCCAGTACTGTTCCCTCACTTTACCCAATCTGCCATATTGTTAAACCAACTAACACAGGCTCTTTCTTGCTTGTGGATGCAACAGCTCCCGTTCCCCTTCCTACCACTTCCCAACTTACTAACCCAACTCCTTCCCCCCTCCTTTTACAAATCCCTCCCACATTAAACCATTCTCCCCCCCCAAACTTCCCTCCCTAATCCTCCCCTTTTTACCTCAACTGTTCCCTCCATCACCACCACCCCCGAACCCTCCAGTAACCACACTCCTTTCAGGACAAATAGTTTACAGACTTCTATCCCACCCTCCAACCATTCTCCAAATCTTGACTACCCAGACTGACTAATTCTTTCTACCCTGCCAGCCGTCCCTCAACGAACACACCTTAAGCTAATATCATGGAACATAGCTGGCTGAGCTAACAAGAATATGGACTCAGATTTTTTAAATTACCTCTCTTCATTCGATCTGATTTTTCTTCAAGAAACTTGGCTGTCCAACCCCCCCTACATACCTGGATTCACCTCTTACCCCCTTCCAGCCTTTAAAATTCATTCTAAAGGTCGCCCCCGTGTAGAACTCTGCTGTTTAATACGGCACTCCCTCAGCCATCTCTTAACTCTTCAACCTACCCAATTGTCTTACTTCCAGGCTTTTCTTCTCTCCACCACATCCTCTCAAACCCTAATACTTAACATATACATTCCTCCCCCGCCTTTTACCGCCCTTCCGCTCTGGGATGGAATCCAACATTTTACTTCTGACTTTCTCAAACTCAACCCTTCTGTTTTTCTCCTCCTTCTTGGTGATTTCAACGCCAGACTAGGGCCGGACAATTCTGCCCTAGCCCAATACATGAACTGGGATCCTGAAGACTCAATTCCCCCTATATTACAAAGACCAAGACAATCCCAAGACAGTTCCTTTAACCCACATACCTCCGAGCTGGTAGATCTCCTTATAGAGTTTAATCTAGTAGTTCTAAACGGCTCTTTAGACCAAGACTCACCCGGCAAATTCACTCACTATTCTCATAGAGGGGCCAGTGTACTCGATTACACCTTATCTTCCCCTGAAGCCCTCCCCCAAATCCTCGACTTCCATGTCGATATACGGACAGAAAGTGACCATTTACCTACAATCACCCTTTTATCCCTTACCTTTCCCACTGAGTCAGGCGACTCCCTCCCTACCCCCTCCCTCCCACCCACCCCTAGACTAAGATGGACCCATAACTCTGAAGAGTCCTTCAGAGCCTGGACTCACAAAAATGATGTGATCGATCTCAAGCAGACCCTATCCAAGACCAACTCTCCTCATCTGGCTGTCCTCATTTATGAGTCCCTAATTAAATCCCTCACCCAATCCCTTAGCCCTTCCCGACCCCCTCCTACCCATCCCCACTGTCCATCCTGGTTTGACTCAGACTGTTTGACAGCCAAGAAACTGACCAGGCAAACTTTCCGCGCAGCCCTTGCAGACCCCTCTTCCGACCTTGTCCTAACTTACTCCTATCTTAAAAAATTCTGCCGTACTTTGTTTGAGCAAAAAAAACATCTATATGCCCAACAAAACTGGAGCCTTCTCCACCATTCAATTCTCTCCAACAACCATAGCCTTTTTCAGTCCCTTGTTTCTAGATCACTATCCCACTCAGACCCAATTCTCCCCACCCCGATCTCTTCCTCCTCTTGGTCAACCTACTACACCCACGTCTTCTCCACCCAGACTCCTTCCATAAAATATCCTTACCCTTCCCCTGAATTACTAGACTGGCCCCCCGTTACACCCGATGAAATCATTGAGCTTATCCACACTCTCAAATCCCGGAAATCCCCCGGTCCGGATGGAATTCCCTCAGAGTTCCTCACCAACAACCACACATGGTGGTCCATCCCTCTTGCTAACCTATTCACCATCGTCAATAAATCAGGTATCATTCCCGAATCTTGGCTTAATTCAATTATTGTCCCAATATATAAAAAAGGCGACCCCTCTCTCCCCAGCAACTATAGACCAATAAGCCTTCTATCCTTTATTGGGAAACTCTACTCAAGATTTCTCCTCAAGAAACTCACTGCCTGGGCGGAAGACATTGGTCTCCCAACTAGGGAACAAATTGCCTTCCGCCCAGGAGCTTCGACCCTGGACCATATTTTCACCCTCTCTTTCCTAGTTAATAAATACTCCCAGTCCCACAAGGCAAAACTTTACTCCGCATTCATCGATCTCAAAGGAGCCTTTGACTCCGTAGACAGGAACACCTTATGGAAGAAACTAATGAACTGGAATATTGACCCCCGTCTTCTCTCGCTCATCCAAGAACTACATTCTTCCAACTCATGTCGCGTACATTTAGACCACACTGGCGCCGTGACTGAAGATATTCCTATCCACAAAGGCGTCAAACAGGGATGCATCTTGGCACCCCTCTTATTTAACCTCTATATAGCCGATCTTCCTCCTGTCTTACTCCCTCTTGACCTTCCCATCCCCTCCCTGAACAACTCACCTATTCCTCTACTCCTATATGCCGACGACGCTGTCCTTCTATCTCTCTCCAAGCGCGGTCTCCGTAAGCTGCTTTTAACCTTCCAGGAGTACTGTCTTGCAAATCATCTATCCATTAACTCCGCGAAGATAAAATTTTAGTCTTCTCCAAATCATGGACTCCATCCCAATGGAAAATACAAAACCTCAGCTTTCAGCAGGTATCATCCTTCAAGTATCTCAGAGTTACATTTCACTACCGCCACTCTTGGTTACTCCACCGTAAATCTGCCATATCCTCAGCTCTTCTATCTCAAAACGCCATAGTCAGATTCTTTTTCAACAAAGGCAACCAATTCATTCCTGCTGCTCTTCAGGCATTCCAGCTCAAATCCATCCCTCAATTACTGTACGGAGCACCCGTTTGGATTGAAGTCGCCAACTCCGAACTGGATTGCTCAATCTCTTTTTCTTCGTAAGATTCTGGGGATCCCCAACTCAATCAGACTGTCCACGATTGCATTAGAACTAGGTATCCACCTTCCCTCCACCTCTGCTTGGATTTCTACCTTCATATTTTGGCTGAAACTTCATCTCAACTCCCACCCAACCTCCATCTTATATGATCTTATTCGTGATTCTCACATATCCAACTGGTTCAAACTAATAGATGCTAAGCTTTCCACCCTCGACCTATCCCCTGAAACCCTGGCCGACCTTGACCTTCCTAAAGCCCACCTTATCATTAAGTCTAAACTACTGGAACAAGAAACTCGGACCCTCCTACTTAATCTAAATCCCACCTGCTCACCATCTTACTTTGGGCTCCCCCCCTTACTGGGCCACCCAGCCAGTTATCTCTTTCACCTGACAGACCCAAGGAAAAGGAGAGCCTTTCTTCTTGCTCGTTTAAACATCCCATCTGCTTATCACTTTGGCAGATACTCCAATACCCCCCGATCAAACAGATTCTGTCCACTCTGTTTCCGCGAATCAGATACAGTAGCCCATATTTTACTTCGTTGCCCCTCTCACTCCGCCCTTAGATCTTCCTTGCTACACCCTTTTCTCCTAACCCTCCCTCCCTCCCTCTCTGACCCCCTCCCAATTCTCCTAAGTGATTACTTTCCAACCACTACCCATCTCGTGGTGGAATTTCTGTCAACTATTCTTATGAGAAACCGTAATCCCCATCCTTCCCAACTTCAGTTTTAACCTTCCCCCTCTTTACTTCCCTGGTTACATTGTCTATTTTTCTTACTGTAATCAAATGCCAATAAAGGTTTATGTATGTATGTAATGTCTGAGATTAATTTGAAACTCCATGTATTCAATGTTGTTAGTGCTGAATTAGCATCGCCCACCACCACCTTTCTTTCTGCTCATTTTTGACACCTGTATTTGACAGTGTAAGTGGAGTGAAATCTTAAATACATTTTGAAAAAATTTGCATATATACAAATATTCAGGTCAAAGAGAACCTGAGGTTTTAAAAAAGTAAAAAATGGGATAAACAGAACTAACAGTTTTCCCCCATTTCTGTTCACTAGCACTGCTGCAAAGGCAAGCCATTTCAGCCTTAAAGTTCCAAGTTAATCTTCAAAAATTTAAATACTTAATATTGGTCCCCCCCCCAAGCCCAGTGGCTGTAGAAAGCTTGCCAGAGGAGACATACACTGAAGACCTTCTAGAACATTGTAATCCATTGTTGGAGACACGAAATGAGCAGGCTGATAGTTTATGTAGTCACAAGTAATTAGGACAGCAAATAGTCTAAGAGAAGTTAAAGAAGTCAGCCACACACAAGGATGGATGTCTGCCAGCAGTGCTCCTGATGGGCAACTAGAAGGAGAGGACCTCGAATAAGATGACTGCCCTGCCCCCAGGAGGACTGTGTTTATTAACCTTACAAGCTCACAGATAGTTGACAGTATACAGATAGTTTGCAGAGTTCAGATAGGACAATGGTTACATAATGCCATTATGGAAAGGCAATTAAGCAAGCTCTCTATCACCTATGAGAAAGAAGAAGAATGGGTAGCAGCTCCTCCCAGAAGCAGCTGTGACGTCATCCAGGAGAGTTTGCCCTACTACTGTAGAATCAGCCAACGGCTTAGCAACTTTGGGGAGGGGCATTCCCCCACAATCAATGCAATAGCAAACACTGTCACCAAATTATAGGTAAAGCAATACGACATGTGGCACAAAATATTGCAATAAATCTCCTAATATTTGCTATTAATGTCTCTTTTTTGTTTTTTTCAGGCAATGCAACATCCAAAGAAGGTGAAGTCAGCTGCAATGGCCTCACATGGGGACATTTAACTCAGTGGAGTCCATTGTTACTGTAGAACAATGTCCCATGATAAAGGCTGTGTCCATTCTTTCCACCATTTCACATGAAAGCATGTTTTCTAGCCTTAAGTGTGACTCCAGGTGTTTGGGTCTGGTGAAACATGACTTGTTCTAAAAATGTAAGAGCTCATGTACTGTTTTCTACCTTGGTTAATCTAAACAAATAAATGAAATTAATATTGGGCAATCTGGTGTTACATGACTCCTTGTTCTTTCTTTCTTTCTTTCTTTCTTTCTTTCTTTCTTTCTTTCTTTCTTTCTAAGCCACTCAGAGTGGTCGCATAGACCAGATGGGCGGGATGCAAATCAAATCAAATCAAATCAAATCAAATCAAATCAAATCAAATCAAATCAAATCAAATCAAATCAAATCAATAAATCAATAAATCAATAAATCAATAAATCAATAAATCAATAAATCAATAAATAAATAAATAAATAAATAAATATATTAAAACACTAAAGATAAATATGGCAATCTCTACATAGTACTGTTCAATCAGAAAAGGTATTGTATATCAGTATGTCCCTCCATCATGACCTCCACTGCTCTCCTGTTTGTGGAGGGTGATTTGTTTTGAGAACGAGAGCCATTGCTATCTATGGAGGCTCTCCATAGGAGAAAATCGGGGTTGCAAATCATAGTCTCCATGCACAGCAGAGGCCCTCTGCATCAGATTATTGCCTTCTGCAAAGGGAGGGTGATAGAGCTGGGGAACAAAGAGGGCAAAATTAAGTGTGTTCTGGCTCCCTGCATGTTTAATGATTAAACAAGGCTTACATCTGTCTGTCTGTCTATCTGTCCACCTGTACCTGTTCAAGCATTATGTAGTTTCGTTAAAGTGAACATGTGAAGAAAGGCCATGTTAGTGTTACCTCTTATATCTTTGTGATTTGCTGATATGGAGAGTGTTAGTCTGAAGAGAATCTCATCAGCAAGTGGAAGCTCTCGCTCACACCGTTAGAGTAGTAGAAGCCCTGAAGAATCATTCAGAGAGAAGGCTGTCATCATCAGATCATCATGCTCCACACATGGAGAGCAACAGCAGGAGGTAAGGCTAGCACACTTCTCTTTTTGCATGTTTATTTTAATTAAACTACTGTACATAACTCCTGAGGCAGTCCCATAGATCTCCTTTGTTTCCTTTCTCCAGAGGAAAAGCATACTTTACTAAGGAAAATGTTTCCCATCAGAGGCATTTGTTCCACAATCATGTTCTTCACAGGGCTGGGCCTAAGATCAAGATTATCCTGGGTCAGAAGTGACTATGGTCAACTTTGCAGGGTTAGCCATGGAATTTATACAGCCGAGGTCAATTGTTATGTTGGCGGACCCCCTGTTGATCTGAACAAGGTTCCGTGAATGTGTGTATGACGTTGGGGACTCTAATGTGAAAATTATTGTCCAAAGAACCTGTAGTTCCTTGAAGGGAGAAATTGCTTTTTGCCACTCTAAATCCCTGGAGACAGTACACTAAAAAATTACAGACACTGACCACATTTTCGTAGACCCTTCGGCTCAAGATCTTTGGCAATGGTGCAGGTTACCCCACCCCACCCCTCCATTTATGATGCATGCTATTAGTGTGGCAAGGTGTTGCTTACAGACACAATGTGTCATGCATTTTCCAATTGAGTTTTACAATTGTGATGGCACCTCAACTTGAACATGTTTAACTCCTGTTGACTTCCTTATATGCTCAGGTTTCTTGTGCTGAAGTTTAATTTTCTTTGGTTTTGTGTGCATCCTACCCCATAACTTTGTTTACCATTTTGATGGAAGAAAAAGAAGATGGGGGGGGAAACAACCACTAAGAGGCACAACATTTTATTTTAACAAGTTGTACCAAGCTAAATCCTTGCAAGTTTCTAATGGAACGTGTCAGTAGCCAAGATTAGCCAGAGTGACAAACTCTGCCTTCAGTGCAGTAAACAAGCCTGCTGCCTGTATTTCTTTTAGTGTCAGTTTTCACAAAAGAACAATTGGAAATGTAGAGGGATTTAGCTGGGTGCATCTTATTAAAACAATCTTTGGAACCAATTTGTTCTTTTTTATTTTCTTCTGTGGGGGATGGTAGAGGGATTTAGCTTGGTGCATCTTATTAAAACAATCTTGGAAACCAATTTGTTCTTTTTATTTATTTATTTATTTCTACAATGGATAGCACACCCCTATTAACACTTGCTTGTGACTTAAGCGACACTATCCCTAACTTTACTCTTCTGGCAGCTACAGTCTAAATAAATAGAGAGGTTATAGCTGAGTGAACTGTTGAGCTGCATTTTGCTGGCTGGTTCTTTGTTGTGTTTTTTTTTTTTCTAAATGGCTGCTAGCCCCCTGGGCTTTGCAGTTCAAGACAGTCTTTTCATCTTTGCTTGCATTTTTGACTGAAGTGATCACTCTTAATTCCGTCCTGATAGGGAACTTTTATTTTTAGTAGTGAATATTGCATGAAGGTGTGAAATATGAGGTAGAGGTGGAGAGGAACTAGAGCCACCTCTGCTAACAGAAACCTGAAATGGAGACGGCTTGTCTGGCTTCCTTTATTATGGTCAGTTTAGCACAACCATGCCACAGAAGTATTGATTATGCTTCTTTATAGACACTATTAAAGTTGGAGATATCATAACTGCCGGATATAGATGTGCTGTCCAATAGATCCTGATTAATTCCAGGCCCTATAATATAATATAATATAATATAATATAATATAATATAATATAATATAATATAATAATGATGTCTTTCAAGGCTGTGTATCAATTGGTCGATCACCCTTATTTCAGTCATTGCTTAATTAATTTATCAATTGAATGGCAATATATTTGCATACAGTCAAAAACTTCATTACATGGTTTTTGAGGATTTTAAAAAATGTTTGGAAGAAGTACAAGTTAGGATAGATACACATATTCATATTCAATATGTTGATTGCAGGATAAATTGGTACCTGATGTGAAGGAGACATCAAAAAAGTAAACACCACACCTTATCTCAAATATGCATTAAAGTGTAAGATGAAGTCAGTTTTTCATGCTCTTAATTCTCAGTTTTACCAGTTAAATTTAGGCCTTTACAAATCAATGACATGACAGCTTTATTTGCTTGATCAAACACAGACCAAAACACTTTGAAAATAAAGGCAGTTCAGGCAGCATTAAACTGCAGGTTCAACATGCGAGGAGAGGAAACATGCTAGTCTCATGTCATTCCATCACTGGTTCCATTGCCCTCAACATGTGAAGGGGAACAATTTGAAGAAGAGAACCTCCTCTATCCATAGAGGCTGCCCACTAGGGATAAGAATCCTCACTTGTCTTGCCCTATTGTAAAAGGATAAGGCATTGCAAAATTGTTCTCCTCATTGCCAGGACAGGCCAAGGTATTTTAGACAAGAATGATTTTTCACACAAATTGAGCAAATTAGTAGAAGTAAGACTATAATGCAAACAAGGCTTTAACACCAGATATTGCAACTTGCACAAAATAATAATGGCTGCTGCTTTTCTGTGTGCACTTCAAAGATTAGAAGCACCCGAGAGGTTGTTTATAGGGATGTTCACTAGTACCAAAATACAGCCTTTTGGATTCGGATTTTGGAATTTAAAAAATTTCCCGATATCCAGAATTCTGTTGCAGTCAGTATGAAGTTTTGTTGTTGTTTAGTCATTAAGTCATGTCTGACTCTTTGTGACCCCATGGACCAGAGCACGCCAGGCCCTTCTGTCTTCTCAGTATGAATACAATATAGTAATTAATTCCCTTTTTGGGTTTTTTAAAAGGCAAAGCATTTTGAAAAAAAAATTCCCAGTGTCCTCTGACACATTCCCAGTGATTGTTCCAAACACAAAAAGTACACACCAACAGCCAGCAGGATCCAGGTATTAGGAAATGATTGTAATGGGCCTCCTGATTGAACCTCGAACAGTGTGAATGCCAGCAGGAAATGCCAGCAGCACTGGGGAAGAAGAGGACAGGACACACCCAGGAGTATGAAAATACCCTGGCCAACACTGGTAGGCAGACCGGAGCAACAGATAGCCTGTGGTGGGTGGGAACTGTGTTAACAGTGGGAGGAGGGGAACAGCACAGCTTTAGCGTAGCAGTTGGAAGAATGACATTTTTCAGTGAATTCCAAATATTTCTGAATATGAATGCACATCTCTAGTTGTTTCTGTCTTATAAAAAATGACCAGCCAATCATTCAGCGATTGCTGTATGCTTTGTTTCTCAAAATGAAAGGACACAGTTTTGCATGGAGATAGGTTGTGAAATTACAAGACCTTGAGGAGAAAAATGCCCCTTGTCGCCTTCAGTCTTATCTGGAAGCCAAGAATCCTGCAGAGCTTGAAAATTCATCATTACGGTGTCTCATCAGGATGAGATGCCTTAAAAGTGATGAGAATGAAGAACTGAGTGAGAAGTTTTACATTCCTACCTTTCATGAAATTTGGAGTCATCAAAGTTCCCAACTATATGGAGAACTTTGACTGACAGCAGGGTCTGTCCTCCTCGGACTGCCATCTTCTGCAAAGAGAGGGCAACAGAATAAGCAACAGGGGTGGCAGGATTCTTCACTCATGTTGAGTACATGTGATTTAGTAACACCTGAAGAGGGTTTAGAGGAATTCAGAATTGTTTCTACCACTGTAGAATAGGTATGGGGAATCTTTAATATGCAAGCCAGATGACAACCATGAGGGATGGCCATCCAGCCCATGAGCTTCTCTCCCAAATCCCATTACCTCCTACACCTAAAGAGAAAACCGTTTACATCAGCGAACTGATTGGACATAGGAGCTGTTCTCTGCCACCATGCTCACATGGTATGTAGGTTGATCGTGCCATGATTAACTTCCATTCCACCATGAACTTCAGCTTTGACTAAACCACATGGTAGGTCCTCTTTCTTGACCGTGTAATAGATAATCACAAGCACCACCTCTTTTTTTTTTTTGCTATTTAAATATTTTTATTTTTAAACTACTAGGAGTAAGGTAGGGAATACAAAAGGTAAAAGGAAGTGTAAGGGATGGGGAAAGGGTTTTAAGGACAGGAGAACACAAAGTATACAATCATCCAATCTGTTCATATCAGGTATACAAGCATCTAATCTATTCATTTTTCAATGCAAAAAACAACTTTATATTCTTTTTTATACTGTTTGGTTATCCTCTAAATATAGATTATATTCATGTTTTAATTTAAATCTAAGTTATTCCAACTCTATCAGGAAATTGAGACCAATTATTAAATACATCCCCTCTTTCAATTTCCCTCTGACATGCATTCAGCATGCCTGAAAAAAATATCCATTTCTAGCACTTCCCATACTTTCTCAGAACCCTTCTCTTGTTTCTGTGACTCTATTTTCTTCCAGTTTTGGGGAGATAAAATTGAATCCAGGACAGTAATCTGATTGTTAACATCACCTTTTCTGACTATTATAGCTGAATAGCTCACAGGGTAACTCTTAATCTCGTCTATGTTGCCTGGCATAGCTCTCAATAAAAACTGTTCTGGAGTTAGTACAGTTTTGTTTAACTGTTGTTTAACCTCTGATGGTTTCCCTTTCATCAGGTCTTCCACCTGGCTGAGGTGCTCATTTACCTGCTGAAATCCTGTTATTATTGTTATTTGCATGGTAACCTGCCATTCTTTATCTGGCAAAATTCCCAACCGTTGATATTTAAAATTTTTGGATGTCATTTCCATCTTTCCAATACATATGGTTTGTATAAATAATATTTTTTTGATTCCACTATTTTATCAACAAACCAAACCCATCATCCTATACCTCCTGCTAAGTATGTCCTCCCCTCCTTGCCCAGATATTTTAGCAATATTATCAAAATCCACACAGTCCAACCAAGAGAAAGTCGAGACTAAACAGCAAACGCAGGGAGCCAGTCTCTCCAAAAGATATCGTTGTAGTCCTTCAAAACTCCAGTCCTGATTTTCCTAGGTCCTCAGTCTATTTATTCTGTTACATTCCTCTTGCTGATGAGCTGATGATTCACTGTCTGTTGCTCCCAAAGATTTATTCCTCCTTCTAAAACCAAACATGCTTCTATTATCAAAGTCCCATTCGACTCCAGTCCTGGCTCCCCCGCTCTTCAATCTAGCAGATTATGTATGATTCATTGTCTGTTTTTTATTCCCAAAAGCTTATTCCTCCTGCTCCAAAGACAAGATTTTACTTTCGAAGTCCCACTCAAACTAGGGAGAAAAATCCAGACTAAACAGCACCCACAAGATTTCAGTCCCTTGAAGCCCAGTATTTCCTCTGGGATTTTTTCCAGAAACACAAAATTTTTCTGTCCCACTATCTGTGACCTTGAGCCAGCTTGCTGTTTAAGAGTAATTTATTTTCCTTTACATCTTAATGAGGTTATTCATAAATCAAAGACTTACTTTGTTATCGTGTATTTTCAGCCGTATTTTTGTTCTCCTCTCCTTGGGAAACTGGGGGTGGAGTTTTCTCACAGCTTTCTGCCATATAATGGCTTCCCGTCTTCGATCTGTGCTCGGGTGAATTTTCAGAGGGAAGAAAGATCCAGTTGCTGCCAAATCTTCTACCATCTGGGCTCACCAACTGCTTCAGGATGACCTCTCCTGGTCTCCCCTTTGGTCCCCCCCTTTCTAGAGGGACCCCAGACCTAGTAGTTCCAGCTTTTTCCGGGAGCTATTCCTGGGAGCTGCTGGCTTCACTGCGACCAAGCTCTCCCTCCACAAGCTTTGAGATTGGAGAATGAATTTGAATTTGGTTTGGAGCAATTTGTGTCTCATTCAACTTGATTTGCAGCCTGGATTCATATTAGTTTATAAATTTAGCCTCCTGTTGACTTGCATTGGAAAATCAAAATTGCTACAAAATTTGTTCATGTTTGCATTGGTCCATATGAAATTTTGGAGACACAATAGACACTCATATCTCATTTGTAAAATGCATTAAAACTGTGTGTTGAGCTTACCTGGAGTGTTGGACTAGGACTCAGGAGTCATGGGTTCGAATCACCATGGGCTAGTCACAGTCTCTCAGCCTGACAAGACTGGTGTGAGGATAAAACAGGATAAGGAAGAAAGTTATGTATGTTGCCTTCATAATGTAAAAAAACCCCAACTAAATGATAGTTAAGAACCAAAACAAAGGTAAGCCAAACAGTAGATTTCAGTTTTTGCAAACATAGGTTCATCTAATGAATAGAATTGTAAAATTTGACCATGAATTATAATCAAGGCTGAGTGAAAAATCAATGGCAAAAGGGAAATGATGGCGCTCGCAAGTCCACAAGTTAAGATACTCTAAAAGCAGCTGACTAGCAGCCCTGATTTCTCTCATGTACATGAGCTGCATTTTTATCTGCCTGGAACTGTGATAATTTCACCCCATTGTTTTATCAGTATGATGTGCAATGGCAGGTGAATGATTACCATTCCGCAGCCAATGTGTTCCCATATATTTATACACTAAGGGATACGAAAGAATTGCACACCTCAGACCATAATGTGTCAACAAGGTCACGAAATACAGCATTATTTTTCTGATCCTTAACCTTCAGCTTTTCACAAAATGGCTGGAGGGAGGGTGTCTGAAGAAGGGCTCACATAGATGAGATAGAAATACCTTGTGTTGAGGGCACACGTTCGGCTTTCAACATTCAAATTATAACTTAACTGCCCAAGACAGAGCTACCATGCATGGTGTTTTGTTTTGCTCTTTACCATCAAAGTAGGGTGAAATGGATTTTGCTTGCAAGATCAACTGAAAGAGTAGTAATTTTTCCTCAGATAAAATTGCACCTGCCCTATCAGCAAAGGTGTCTCAAGCTGGAAGCAAAAAGGCTTCCAGCCGAGTCTAAATTACAGAGGAAGAAGGGCAAGTATTTCTTTGATGTTGTTTAACTTAACTGCAAAGATTGTTCCAGACATTTTGATACAAAGTGGTAAGAAGGATTTGGATGTGCCCACCTTCCTGTCTGTGTGCAGGATTGCACCATAAGCTTCAGAGGTTAAATAGTGATGGTGTACTGGTTAGAGTGTTGACCTGGGCTTTCAGAGATCCTCTTGTGCCCAGTGTGGTTGAGGGGATAGAGGGCACAGAGACCAGTGGTGGATCCAAAGATAATTATTATTATTATTATTTATTTATTTAATTTATATGCCGCCCACTCTACCCAAAGGTCTCTGGGCGGCTTACAACAATTAAAATTCAATGGAATAAAATAAAATGATTAAAATACAATTAAAATACAATTAAAATACAATTAAAATTGCCATCATTAAGACCCACAGTTAATGTTATTTCAATTAAAAGCCTTCTGGAACAGGAAGGTTTTGACCTGGCGCCGAAATATCATCAGTGTCGGCGCCAGGCGAATTTCAGTTGGGAGGGCGTTCCATAGTCTGGGGGCAGCTGCCGAGAAGGCCCTTTGTCTACAAGCCATCCCTCTTACCTCCTTGAGGGATGGCTCTTTCAAAAGGGCCCCCTGGCTAGATCTTAACAGCCGGGTAGGCTCATATGGAAGGAGGCGGTCCTTCAAGTATCCAGGGCCCAAGCCGTTTAGGGCTTTATATGTCAAAACAAGCACTTTGAATTGGGCCCGGACAGCAACTGGTAACCAGTGTAAATTATACAGAATCGGCTTGATGTGCTCTCTGGCGGCCCCACCACTCACCAGCCGCGCAGCTCGATTCTGAACCAGTTGCAGTCGCCGGACCGTCTTCAAAGGCAGCCCCACGTAGAGCGCATTGCAATAATCAATACGAGATGTTACCAGTGCATGTGTAACTGTCATGAGACTCCACTCGTCCAGGTAGGGCCGTAGCTGGTATAATTTCCGCAGCTGAAGGAAGGCACCCCTGGCCACCGAGTCCACCTGAGCTTCCAAAGTTAGACTGGGGTCCAGGAGCACCCCCAGGCTGCGGACCCTGTCCCTTAGGGGGAGTGTAACCCCATTCAGGACAGGGAAGTGGCCCTCCAACCTGTCCGGCGAAGCACCCACTAACAGCACTTCCGTCTTGTCTGGATTGAGTTTCAATTTGTTAACCCTCATCCAGTCCATTATCAGGTCCAGACACGAGTTCAGCACAGAAACCGCCTCACCTGGATTGGTGGAAAACGAGAGGTAGAGCTGAGTGTCGTCAGCATATTGCTGACTCCTCAGCCCAAACCTCCTGATGACCTCTCCCAGCGGTTTCATGTAGATGTTAAACAGCATGGGGGACAGTATCGAGCCCTGAGGAACCCCATGACATAAATGCCATGGGGCAGAGCAACTGTCCCCCAGCACCACCCTCTGGATACGGTCAGCTAGGAAGGAGCGGAACCACCGTAAAACAGTGCCCCCAACTCCTAACCCAGCCAGCCTATCCAGAAGGACACCATGGTCGATGGTGTCGAAAGCCGCTGAGAGGTCCAGGAGTATCAACAGGGTCACACTCCCCCTGTCTCTCTCCCGGCAAAGGTCATCATACAGGGCGACCAAGGCTGTCTCTGTACCAAAACCCGGCCTGAAACCCGACTGAAATGGATCCAGAAAATCCGTTTCATCCAGCAGCGCCTGGAGTTGCCCGGCCACAACCCGCTCCAACACCTTGCCCAAATAAGGGAGGTTCGCCACTGGTCGGTAGTTGACCACCAGCCTTGGGTCCAGGTTAGGCTTTTTAAGGAGTGGTCGAATCACCGCCTCTTTCAAGGCGGTAGGGACCACTCCCTCTCTCAGAGAGGCGTTCACGGCCTCCTGGACCCAAGTGCGAACCCCCCTGGCAGATCTTCCAATTAGCCAAGATGGGCAAGTCGTTTCTTTCTCTTTCTTAGTTTTACAGACACAGATCTGTGTCCATGCACATACATGTACACAAGCACAGAAGTGGCAGCCTGGCAAGTCTTCACATGAATACATTCAATTCTTCAAAATGTGGTTTATGAATGTAGGATATTGTGCTTCTATATCTATGATTCAAAACGCAAGGAAATGGCCTGATATTGCTGCACAATATTGTGCCTGTGTTGACAGCAAGAAAAAGAATGCCAGGCTTTACATATCAAAGAGACAGTCTGAATATTGACAATAACCATGTCAGCAGTAAAGATGGTTTACAGCAGTGGTTCTTTACTTGGCTGATATCGTCCCCCAGGGGGCGATTTCATTTTTCAGGGGGGCGATGGAACAAAAAGGAGCGATGTGGGGGCGAAGGAACAGGAGGGGGTGATAGGGGGTAATGGAGCTGCCACCATTGAGGAAGTTATCATCGCTCCCCTCCCCGCACCGCCAGATCCAAGGCAGCTGGTGCTGGCAGCAGATGTGGTGTCGCCGCCACCACTGCCACCATTGAGGAAGTTATCGTTGCCCCCCCTCCCCACTGCCACCAGATTCAGAGCAGCTGGTGCTGGCAGCGGATGTGGTGCCGCCATCACCGCCACCACGCCACCGCCACCGCCATTGAGGAAGTTATCATCACCCCTCTCCCAGCAGTGGTGGCATGGCACTGCCGCACTGTCGGATCCAGAACAGCTGGTGCTAGCAGTGGATGTGGTGCCACTGGCGCCACACCACCATTGAGGAAGTTGTCACTGCCCCCTCCCCATGGTGGCGCCACGCCACTGCCATGCCGCCGCCATGCCGCCGCAGGGAGGGGGACGATGATGACATCCTCAATGGCTCAAGAGGGCATTTCTTTCAAAGAGGTTAAGAACCACTGGTCTACAGAATACCTGTTGCTCAGTGCTCACTGCCACTCACAGAGAGACATCAAGCAGGGGAATATTCAGAAGCTGACTCCTTTCGTCATCAGTTAACCTCTTCTCAGGCAAACATAAAGCAATTGCCCTGACTGTATTTCTTTTTGGACAAGTGAGAATGATAGTAAGCACTGGGACCTTCCTGGTATGTCGAAATACACTTTCCAGAGTCTCAGTCTGGTTGCCATAGGCCATCCGGTGTCAATGGTGGACAGCATACTTTTGGCAATTGTTCACACATACGGCAGCAAATAAAGGTAAGTGCTTGAGATTATTGTTGCAATTGTGAGGTCATCCTTGTGCACTGAGGCCTGAGATATCAGTGAAAACCACATCTCACCATACCTGTAAAGTTTCAAAGGGAATGTTCAAGTTGTCTTCTGTACTTGCTGTAGCATCTTTTTCTGTGCCTCCCTGTGAGCCATATATCTATGCCTATCTGGTAGTGTGAGGGGTGTTGCTCAGTCAGCTATTTAATTTTCAGAAACCACAGACAGAGGCTGAAGGACCGTACCAAAGGGCTTCATCCATTTGGTATCCACTACTTTATCCTTGTGAAGTGGGAGTGGCAGCCATGGAGAGTCTGGCAGGCCATCCCACAAAGTATTCTTCCTGAAGACCTCTGCAGACCACGACTGTACCCTTTCTGAAAGCCAGATGTGACTGGAAGCTCACTTCTGGTTTTGAAAAAACCAGGCCTTAAAAGGGTACGGGGAGAGCATTAAATTAGACATTTATACTTCCTGAAGGTGTCTGGAAACCTCTGCCTTTATATTTCTCCCTTTATATTTAGACCTCTCTCTCTCTCTTGAGGGCTAGACCTTATGTTTAGCAGGCCTTATGTGGCCCCACAGGTTGCAAAATTCTCTTCCCCCTCCAAAAAAATAATACTGTATATATATAAAGCATTTCCATTGCTGTATGTTGTTGTATGAGCTTGTTGTTTCTAAAACCTTTGAACTGAATACTGTGGTTTAGAATCTTGTGTGGGTTTCATATTCAGAATACATATTTAAAATTAAAAATATGACAGAATGAAAGAAAATCTGAACATACTTGTTTTAATTTGTCTGTTAAATTCTATGAGCCTCGTGGCGCAGTGGTTAAAACGTTGTACTGCAGCTAAAACTGTGCTCACGACCTGGGGTTCAAATCCCAGGTAGCCGGCTCAAGGTTGACTCAGCCTTCCATCCTTCCGAGGTCGGTAAAATGAGTACCCAGCTTGCTGGGGGGGCAATATGTAGCCTGTATAATTAAAATTGTAAACCGCCCGGAGAGTGCTTGTAGCGCTATGGGGCGGTATATAAGTCCAATAAATAAATAAATAAATAAATAAATAAATAAATAAATAAATAAATAAATAAATAAATAAATAAATTTTGCCTCCTCATAAGCCAGGATAAGGGGCTCTTTAGCTATTTAACTGTGTGTGTGTTCACTAAAGTGAAAAAGTAAAAATTTCATCAGTGACAAAGAGAACAGCTTTACCCAAATGTTTATGAATATGGATGATGAAAAAAGACTTGCTAAAAACAATTACTTGGAGCCCTCTCCGAAACAGTATAAAGTACAATTAGAGCTCAGGGCCCTTGAAGAGAATAATATAAGTCACCCAAAGCATTAAAACACATTTTTAAGAAGAAAAAGAAGATGGGAATCATAAAAGGGATATAAACTATGATCCCCTAACAGATCCTAAGGGGGCGGGGTTGGTGTAGTACATGGCATTGATGACAGGCAGGGCCATATTAAGACATGCTGAGACCTTAACCTAAGTTATATCTTTTAATAGGTGCCATAATTAGAATAGTTATATGCCATCAAATTGATTCCTATTTATGGTAACCAGGGACATCTGGATATCCTTCTGGTGCTACTCTGGATTTTGGCAGCTTTCCAAAGGCTGCACAGGTAGCTGGGCATGTAGCCCTATTAATCAGGTAAGGTTCGTCTTGGCTGCCACCTCTCCTTAGAGGCAAAGTGGGAAGGATTCCGACTCCTGGCCCTTGGGTGCTCCAACCCACTAAGCCATACCAGCTCACAACAATTGACTTCAAAATATGGACCCTTCATAAAATGAAGCTCTAAGATGTAGTTTATCGAAATTCTGACTAAATCCAGCAGCAGTGATAGGGCTAGCAGAAATCCTGTTCACTCAGTGTAATAGGGCCTAAACAAGACCTGGTCGTGGTGCATGGTATCCGGGAGTCGAGAATGTGTTTGCAAAATAGGGATGTGACTCTTGAAGCTTCTTGTTCTTAAAGAGGAACTGACTGTAAATCAATCAATCAATCACTATTTTTCCCCATCACAGTGAGATTCCTTAGTGTACATTCACTCCTCTCCCCCAAGGAATCTCCCAGGAAATCTTGCAGGATTCTCAAACGTTTTGTAGTCATTTTGTCTGAAAAGAAATGCCAAGCTGTGCAGGTTTATTACAGTTCCTGAACATAATTGCATCTTTCTGTGTAGGATTCACCTGGAAAAGGCAAAAGAAGCACTAAGGGTTCAATCAGGTGGTGATATAAGTTGTGTTTTGGACTGCTCTTGGCACAGTTGGGTTTGATCTATTTTCCATGCAGGAAATTACAAACTAGACCAATCCTGCTCTGTGCCCATCTGGACCTTTTTAAGTTCAACAGCAGAGCTACTCTGGATGCAAGCTACTGTATTTTTTGGGGAGGGGAACTGGGCCAGAGCAATGGGGACCAGATTACATGTGCATGGAAGTATGACTTTAAAGATCACACTCAGCAAAATGACCCTTTTTGTTGTTGTTGTTTAGTCGTGTCCAACTCTTCGTGACCCCATGGACCAGAGCACGCCAGGCCCTCCTATCTTCCACTGCCTCCCGGAGTTGGGTCAAATTCATGTTGGTTGCTTCGATGACAATGTCCAACCATCAATGTTGTTTAACATCTATATGAGGCCGCTGGGTGGGGTCATCAGGGGATGTGGAGCTCGGTGTCATCAGTATGCTGATGATACTCAGCTGTACATCTCCTTTCCACCTACCACAGGAGATGCCGTTCTGTCCCTTCAGCGCTGCCTGGGGACCGTACTGCAATGGATGCAGGAGAACAGGCTTAGGCTGAACCTGGACAAGACGGAGGTACTGAGGGTGGGGGCCCCCACAGTCGGGGGCTTGGGAAACTCCCTCACTTTCGGGGGGGTGACCCTCCCCGCCAAGGATGGGGTCCGCAGCCTGAGGATCCATCTGGACCCAGTGCTCACCATGGAATCCCAGGTGGCGTCGGTTGTCCGAACCGCCTTTTACTATCTTAGGCGGATAGCCCAGCTGCGGTCCTATCTTGAGGTGGGGGTGCTCACTACGTTGGTGCATGCGCTCGTAATCTCAAGATTAGACCACTGTAATGTACTCTACGTGGGGCTGCCTTTGAGGCTGTTGCGGAAACTACAGGTGGTGCAGAATGCGGCGGCCAGACTTCTTAGTGGTGTGAAAAAATACCAACACATTTCACCCACTCTGGCTGCATTGCATTGGCTGCCCATCTGTTTCCGCATCGACTTCAAAGTGTTGATGCTTACATATAAAGCCCTAAACGGCTTAGGGCCTCGATACTTGGCGGAACGCCTTCTCCCACCAAGATCTACCCATGTCACTCGCGCGAGCCAGGAGGTGAGGCTGAGGAGCCTAACGCCGATGGAGGCCCAGAAGGAGAAGACAAGAAATCGGGCCTTCTCAGCGGTGGCTCCTCACCTCTGGAATAACCTCCCTCCTAATATTCGTGCGGCTCCCTCGCTGGGCATTTTTAAAAAACAACTAAAAACATTGATGTATCGGCAGGCCTTCCCCTTTGTCAGTTCCTGATCCCCCTTTCCTTCCACTCCCTAGTTCTGTCCCATCTTGCTGCAACTTTTCCTTTGTAAAATTGTTTTAACTATATTGTTGTTGTTTTATTGTTGTCAGCCGCCTAGAGTAATCTTAATTGATTAGATAGGCGGGATATAAATAAAATAAATAAATAAATAAAATAAATCTCATCCTCTGTCGTCCCCTTCTCCTCTTGCCTTCACACTTTCCCAACATCAGGGTCTTTTCCAGGGAGATTTCTCTTCTCATGAGATGGCCAAAGTATTGGAGCCTCAGCTTCAGGATCTCTCCTTCCAGTGAGTACTCAGGGTTGGTTTCCTTTAGAATGGATAGGTTTGATCTCCTTGCAGTCCAGGGGACTCTCAAGAGTCTCCTCCAGCACCACAACTCAAAAGCATGAATTCTTCAGTGGTCAGCCTTCTTTATAGTCCCTTTATGGTGACCCTTTTTAGGGCACTCCAATATGATCTTGTTTCCCTGTCTGATCACACTCTAAGGCTGCACAGATTGTTACAATTCCAGTGCTACATAGCCTCTTTCTTACACAGGATTTACCAGAAAAGGCATTGCACTGAGCAGAACTTGGCAGCTTCTGAGTGAAAAAAAGCAGACAAAGGGGAAAAATGAAACTGGGATCTCCCCTCTTCAAGAAGCTGAGAAATCTCTCTGATGCAGGGGGACACCTTGATGGGGAGTCTTAGAATGGCAAGACTGAGAAAATCATATAAGACAAGACGTTTTGTGAGTGCTGATCACATCCCTAGTGTGAGCCTTCAGAATTGCTGCAAGATCTTATAGAGATCTGAAAAAAGTAAGTCGGTGCACGCAAGATTCTGCTGTTAGGCTTTGGTAGTTGCAAACAAAACATAGTGTGGCATTCAGAACTGCTGAACCTAAATTCTTGAGACTCAAGGTGTGCCCAGGCAAAAATCCAGCACGATCAAGGTGGCAGGTTTTTTAAATGTACAGTACGTACAAAAATCTGCATTCATCTTCACATCCGTTTTTCTTACTATTCCTACTTTGCATTTAGTTACCCTGCAGCTTTGCAAGCAACTTTCTATCATACTGTATACCCATTTTTATATGCAATGTTTGCACAGAGAAGAACAACATATCAAGATGCACATAATTTGAAGGTTAAGTATGTTTTGATCTATATACAGGCCAGGAAGGTGCTAACTGGGCCAGTTGGGGATACTAGCCCAGGTATTCTTTGTTGGAGTCCCAAAAAGTAACTTTTTCATCTGCTTGTGGGTCAAATCTGCAGCCAGATCACAAGCAACCTCATAATCCAACTGGAGCACTGTTGGGAAAAGCATGCTGGATGGCATGAGGGTTGACAGAAAACGGTATCAAGTACCATTAAGGTGCTTGCTTGCTGTATGACATGAGGCTGGAGTGACAGCAGCAACAGTAGCTTGCTTGTGAAGGATGTTTATGTGTGTTCATGTGCATGCTAGCCCAAGAAAGTGTAGTATCTCCCTTGCTCATCTGTAACAAATGGGGATAAATCAGGAGAAAGAGGGAGAAATGCCCCCCCCCAATCTGGAAGATTCCTGCTACTACAGTAATTACATTTGAAAGTAATTTTCAAAGTTCTGCTTTTCCTGGGTTGCAGAAGGACAAATAAATACATGTTTATAAAATGTCCACGAGACTTCTCTCTTTTTCAGCTTGAAAGAGGATTCAATTTACCTCTGCCCAGAGAGAGGGAAAAGAGAAAAAGAAAACATGTTGTACTCCCTCTCATGCAGAAAAGAATGGCATTCATGTACATCAAGCATACATAAGCGAGCTCTTAGGAACCAGAGAAAAAAACTCCATATGCTGTCTTTCCTGGTTGCTGCATTGAGCAACACAAAACATGCCTGATTTGGGATGTCATAATGATTTGAACACAGAATTATTGTTAATGGCTTTATCTATGGCCAGATATTTCTAAAGTACCGTCGTCACTCGCTAAATGTTTGTGAAAGTAGTAGTTTTTTATGGAGCTCCTTGAATATTAACCTTGAATAGAAGTTGTCCAGCACCTCACATGAACCTTCGATTCCTCTTCACAACGGGGAAAAAAAAAAACCCAGATGGCCACAAGGAAGATTTACAAAGGAACATTCTGTTACTGCAGCTGCCGTGGAGGCAAGTTGGATGCTTCCTAGATTATGTGGTCATCGCCTATCCCTTTGCAAAGAAATATTAAGAGCCTTGTGGCGCAGTGGTTAAAACGCTGTACTGCAGCTAAAACTGTGCTCACGACCTGGGGTTCAAATCCCAGGTAGCCGGCTCAAGGTTGACTCAGCCTTCCATCCTTCCGAGGTCGGTAAAATGAGTACCCAGCTTGCTGGGGGGGCAATGTGTAGCCTGTATAATTAAAATTGTAAACCGCCCGGAGAGTGCTTGTAGCACTATGGGGCGGTATATAAGTCCAATAAATAAATAAATAAATAAATAAAATAAATAATTATAAAAGTAAAACTAAAAAAAAAGTGCAACGTCATTGCCCCTACCTCCATATTGCTTTCTATAAAAGAGGCATTATTGGAGTGTGGAGTAAAGTAGCCCTTCTAAGAAGTCACACTATGGAGTTTATGTTCCCTACCGAACTTTTTCTGACCTTCTTCAATAAAATAATGCATTATATAGCTGCCTTCAGAACGAGTGTTCATCATTTCAGATCAGAAGGAGTGGCATATTCCGTTTGCCATTAGTGTTACCTCCCCTTGCAGGCTTGGCTTTTCCATTGAACAGATGCCTCATTTTTTTCCTGAGTGCCAGAGCAGCCGCTGTCAGAAGGGATCAGCTGGCTATTATGGTTGCCTATGGACTTGGGTTGCAGTGGTGTGTGTGTGTGTGGGAGAAGTCCTGCCTGTCGCTGATTTTTATTTACTTCCAAGGCTAGTTCTCCCAGTACCCTGCCTTTTAAAAAAACACATTATTCACTGTGTGTTCAGTGAATAGACAGATTTTGTGCTGAGCTTTCGCCTATCGTGACTCACCTTCTAGCATGTGTTCTCAGCCACGTGAGCAGAGTAATACATATGTATAACTGGCATATGTAGGGATCTTTAACTTGAGGTCACAGTGCACAACAACAAAAATCAGGATATTGAGGTCAGGAAAGGAGTAAAGAAACCACTAGTCACAATTTAGAATACCTTATATGTGGAAGATCTGTGATTTCATTGCTGTGGGTAATCCCTCCACTCATACAGATCACAATGACTCCATGCACAGTTGTTGTGGCCCATTCATCTTCTGTGGCCTGACCTTTTGTATATGAGGAAATCTGTAGTATATTATTGTAAAGGTAGGCAGAACGAGTACATGACCAACATTCAGATGGAACCAGAAATTACTTTTTTAGTTTTTCGGACAAGAGTGAGTTGGTATTCTGTTGGATTCTGTACCACTCTTTTGTTTGATGGGTCTGTCTTTTTTACATGAGTGTTGCAAACACAGTACATTTTGTGATGTTTTGAGATGTTAAATCAGGTAACAAAAGTAACAATAGCAGTAATGCAAACATGGCCAAACTAGATACTGTGTAAGCAACAAAATGGCAGAGCAGGAGTTGTTTGCAAAAGAGTCCTACAAAGTTTTTTCATCCCCAAAGCAGTACATGCCTGTCTCTCTGAGTCTTCCTCTTCAAAACAATCTAAGACATGAAGAGATGTAGCTCCTGGGACAGGGGAGGGGGCCATTAAAGCCATAAAATAAAATGCAAAGATTGGTAAAAATATATAATACCACTGCAAGGAATTTGCTCCTCCATCACCCCTATTGCACACAGATATATTACTATTTTATTATTGATGTCAAGGTGATAAGGGCCCAGTACCTGCTTCCAGTGGAATAGATGTTCTCTCCCCTCGCCTCAAGCAATATCTTTCTCTCAAAATCAAAACTTAATGAGCACAACCCCTTCCTATGGATTTCCTGGTTCATTGGGTGAAACCAAATAAGTAGTCCTTGGAGGTTACTTTTCAGCAGAATAAAAAATCCCATGAGCAATAATAATGTAGGATTGAAATGCTTGGGCACATGTTGTCACTGAACAAGGGAAAGGCAGGTTTTCTTCATGGAGGTTGCTATGTGCTGAAAAGGAGTGGTTACACAAGCAGTGTGATCACACATTGCTGGACTGTCTGGATTTTCTGATCAGCAGAATTTAATTATTTTTAATTAAATTATATTTTAAATATATAATTAGTGATATACTTTAGGACCGCCATATCCACTGGGGATTCGTTCCAAGCCCCATGTGGATACTGAAAACTGTGGATAACAGCAAACGATAGATAGACAGATAGATAGATAGATAGATAGATAGATAGATAGATAGATAGATAGATAGATAGATAGATAGATAGATAGATAGATAGATAGATAGATAGATAGATAGATAGACAGACAGACAGACAGACAGACAGACAGACAGACAGACAGATAGACAGATAGACAGATAGATAGATAGCATGGTAAAAAGAAAAAGACAGATTATTTTTCACATGCATTACCAGAAATGGCCATCAGAGCATGCCAGAAACCATGCTATGCAATCTGCACTAACAAGTTTTCATAGCATGGTCTCCGGCTCCTTCTGGCCAGTTCTGGTAATACATGTGTTAATGGCTTTTTCTGGATTTTTTTCCTTTTCATATTTTTAATATTTTCAGGTTAAGTGAAACCACGGATACTGATTCCACAGATATGGGGGTTCCTACTGTATTCCTTTATTGAATGGTACACCCCTGTGGGGAATGTATACCAGAAACACAATGCCACTTCTTAAGTGTTGCTTCTAATCTGGGTAAAGATGTCACATTTCTAGGTTCACCCTGTTCCATCAGCTTGCTGAAATAGGGTGTGTATTTATTTAACAGTCCCATCAATCAGTCTGATAATGTATTATTATTTTCATCCCAATCAGTTGAGTTTTGTCTCAAAATAGCAATTAACAGGTTGGCTACATGCCACTTAAGATACTGTCCATTACAAAGCTAGTAGTCGAATTCCCATCTCCTTGGATGCTTACAATGTTTCAGATGAACTGAAACAAGGTTTACTTCTTCATTTATTTGCAATTTTTGCTTTTTCTTTGGAAATGATTTGGGCCACAACTATACTTCTAATTAAAGTTTTCTAACTTAATGGAATTTGAGATGGTGTTCAAGCTCATGTTTTCAATATCCCAGCAATAAAACTGCAGTGGAGGATGTGACAGGAAGTTTCAGATATAAAGAGGTGAGTGTTCTCAATGACACCAGACAACACTAGACCTCTGGTGTTTCGGTCAGTTCTGCAAATTGTTTTTAGAGACTTCATGAACATTTATGCATGTTTTTGTATGCATAAATGTTGTGTGTTGTGTTACATACAGCACTGATGTTACCTGTCTGTCATGGGTTGGAGGGAAAGTTCCATCCTATGGGGAGTGGAAGGCGGGACATCAGGAGGAGGGGCTGTACTGTATATATATGGGGATCTTGTGTGGAGAAGTTAGGAGAGCTGAGGGAGAGCTGAAGAAGCAGCTGGGAAGAAGAAGCTGGTGTGGGAGTCTGTGTGTCAGACAGGGTACTACTGTGTGTCAGTCAGTACCAACCTGATAGGTTCAGGTGTCTGTATGGGTAGCCAGAACTGATAGGTTCAGGGTCTGTGCTTTATTTAAAGGTGTTCTGTGTGAACCAAACTGGTGTATGTATGATTGAGACTAAGCCACGTTACTGTATCTTATTCACTTGATCATTTTATTTTCCCTGTGTGTTATTTAAATAAACCTTATTCTTTTGTTTGTTTAAAAATCCATTCCTGGTCTGTGTGACTCCTTACAGGGAATGGTTGGTGGCAGCTTAGTGAAACTGTGGCATATCCCAGTAGGTCTGGGGTTGTCACATTGATTGGTGTCCAGCGTGTGGGATACGACTGGTCCAGTTGTCCAGTGGTCCAGCAAAGCCTTGGCAAGTGTGCCCAGAGCAAGGGGGGTCTAGTCAGGGACAATCTGAGAGCGCGTAGGTAATCTTCTAGGCTTACCTCACGGGGAGGTAGGCTAGTGGAAGAACGTGTAACCTCAGATTGGGGACTAGATTAGGGAGCTCTGAGGCAACCTGTTTTGGCGGGAAAAGGCTGAGGCAAAGCTGAGTGAAGTAGCAGTGATCTAGCCTGTCTGCTGAGAGGCCTAGCAGAGGGGGGTGGACTCTGGCTGGCAACAGTTGCAAGTTAGTGCTGAAAGAACAGCAGCAATCTATAGAAGGCTGATTCTGAGGCAAAAAAGAAAAAAAAAGTGGTCGCTTTATTTTGAGGCTTGACTTTTGAAAGCAGCCTGTTCTGGGGGGGGATTATGCCCTTGACTCGAAGCCAAATGGCAGAAATGGGTGAAGTGAAAGACCCACAGGTGGACCAAGGTTCTGAGGAGGAATTTGGCTCAGTGCAGAATGAGAGCACGGGAGAACAGAACCCAGAACTCAGGAAAATGCTCATAGTCCAACAGCATGAACTGAGGATGAGGCAATTTGAAATGGAGGAAAGGGAAAGAGAGAAACAAAGGCAATTTGAAATAGAGAGAATGGAAAGAGAAGAAAGATTAGAGAGAGAGAGAATGGAAAGAGAAGAAAGATTGGAGAGAGAGAAAATGGCGTTTGAGTTAAGAAAATTGGAACTGATGAATCAGAACAATAATAACAATACAGATTCTGAGGTGGGCCAATTGTCTAAAACTGACCTGAAGAAATTCCCTGTATACCACAAGGGGGATTGCCCTGAGGTGTTCTTTTCCCTCGTGGAAAGAGCGTTTGTGGACTTCTCAGTAAGGGAAACTGAGAAGATGACCATTATGCGATCTTTAATCAGTGGCAGCCTGGCAGAAGTCTATGCAGAGATGCCAGAGGAACTGCTAAAAGACTTCGCTGAGTTTAAAAAACTGGTGTTTGCCAGACATGGGATAAATGCGGAACAGCTGAGGCAAAGATTCAGGTCACTCACCAAGAAACCAGAGCAGACTTTTACCCAAGTAGGGGCCCAACTGGTGAGGTTGCTAGAGAAATGGCTATCTCAGGAGGGGACAGAGACCTACCAGCAGCTCAAAGACCTGATAGCGCTGGAACAGTTTTATTCAGTCCTGCATGGGGAACTGAAGTTCCAGGTGAGGGAAAGGAAACCGAAATCTGTGGCCGAAGCGGCAGAGATCGCAGATTTTATTTCCCAAATAAGAAAGCCCTTAGGTGAGGGGAAATCTGTAGGTAAACCTAAAGAAACCTACAGCAAGTACTCTCAGGGACCAGGAAAAAACCAGCACGGGGGAGGGGCCCATGGTGAAGGGAAGCCCTCAGACATGAAACAAAGACCTCAGATTTTGGAGGGAAAACCAAAACCAGATGAGAAAGACTCCAAATACAGCAGAAAATGTTATTTCTGTCAAGGAAAGGGCCATCTAATCTCAGAGTGTGAGAAATTAAAGCAGCTAAAAGGAAATGTGCCTCATGATTTGAGTGGAACCAAGCCAAAAGCTGTGTTCTGTGTCCAGAAAGAGCAAAGCTCCTTGTCACTGAGGGAGCCTGTTGCCATGGCTACTCAATCTGGAACAGTTACATCTGCTGATCAGGCTGAGGAAAATGGTCCTCTTGTGGAGGTCAAGCGCTGCTTACTAGTGAGAACAGATTCGCAATTGTTTGAAACCGCAGGGGTGGACGTAGGAATACTTGACCATCAGTATAGGGGGTTAAGGGATACTTGTTCCCAGGTGACCCTGTGCCATTCAGATATTATTCCTAGGGAGTATATAATCCCAAATGAGAGCCTAAAGGTGGCAGGGATTGAGGGACAGGTGATCTCGCTGCCAGTAGCTGAGGTACCTGTAAGCTTTCAAGGCTGGAGGGGAGTTTGGCGGCTAGCGATTTCATCAACTCTGCCAGCAGCCGTGCTCGTGGGAAATGACCTGGCTGAACATGTGAAACGGGTGCTAGTGATTACACGCTCACAAGCCACCACGGGGACAGTTCAGGGGGGTACTGATGAGCCCGAGACGGAAGCAGAGGGGAGTTCCGAGGCTGTGGTGGAAACCTTGACCACGGACAGCAGATTTGGCCAAGAGCAAAAGGCAGACGCCACTCTCCAAAAGTGTTTTGAACAGGTGACAGACGCCCAGCTAACACCTGAAACCCCAGTGAGATTTCGAGAGAAAAAGGGAATTTTATATAGGGAGACCCTGAGGAATATCTCAAAAGGGGGAGATGGGATCAGAAGTCAGCTAGTGGTACCTGACAAGTATCGCCCCATGATCTTACAAAGGGGGCACTCTGACATGTTTGCTGCGCACTTAGGGGTGAACAAAACACAGCAGAGAATCACACTGAACTTTTACTGGCCTGAAATAGGGAAGCAGATCAAGGAGTTCTGTAAACAATGTGATGTGTGTCAGAGGCAGGGGAATAACCGTGACAGGACCAAAGCAAAGTTGTGCCCTTTGCCTGTGATTGACACTCCATTCAAATGCATAGGGGTGGATATTGTGGGACCTTTGCCCAAGGCCACAAAGAGGGGGAACAGGTTCATTCTCACCATTGTGGACCATGCCACGAGGTACCCTGAAGCCATACCCTTGACTAACATTGAAACTAACACAGTGGCAGATGCCTTGGTGGGGTATATGTCCAGGATGGGATTTGCCTCAGAAATAATCACAGATTTGGGCGCATCGTTTACATCGAAGCTCATGAAACGGTTATGGCAAATCTGTGGAATTAAACACAAGGAAACCACTGCCTATCACCCTGAAAGTAATGGGTTAACGGAGAAGTTCAATGGGACTCTGATGCGCATGATTAGGGCTTACTTGGCGGAGAATCCAAACAATTGGGACCAGAAGCTGCAATCCCTTTTGTTTGCTTATCGATCAGTGCCACAAGCCAGTACCGGGTTCAGTCCGTTTGAACTTTTATTTGGGAGAAGGGTGAAAGGGCCCCTTGATTTAATCAAACAAAATTGGGAGCAGATCACCCAGGATGACCCACAAGATGTTGTAACATATATAGACTCTTTAAGGAACGACCTAAAGAGAAACCTAGAGCTAGCAGCAGAGACCCTGCAAGCTCAAAAGGTCAGAAAGAAAGCTTGGGATGACCAGCAAGCCAGGGAGAGGCACTTTAACCCAGGGGAGGAAGTGCTTTGGCCTAGGCCCTGCAAAGAGAACAAACTGCAGCTGGGTAGCCCAGAAATAAAATACTTGGGTCACATGGTTGGGGGAGGAGTGATAAAACCCCTAAAGGCCAAGATAGAAGCAGTTCGTGATTGGCCTAGACCCAACACCAAGAAAAAAGTCAAATCATTTCTTGGGTTGGTGGGCTACTACAGAAAGTTCATCCCGAGGTTTAGCGAGATTGCGGCTCCGCTGACCGATCTGACGAGGAAGAAGACTGATGACCGCATCCCGTGGACCAGCGACTGTGAGGAGGCGTTCCAGAGGTTGAAGGAGGCCCTCATCAACTATCCAGTGCTGCGTGCTCCAGACTTCGACCGGGAGTTCATCATCTACACCTATGCGTCTAACAGCGGGGTAGGAGCAGTTCTTTGCCAGAAGGATGAAAATGGTGACCAGCATCCAGTGTCCTACCTGAGTAGGAAACTCCAGAAAGGTGAGAGACATTTGGCAACCGTGGAAAAGGAGTGCCTGGCCATAGTCTACGCGATCCAGAAGGCCAAGCCTTACATCTGGGGAAGACATTTTATTCTGTGCACTGACCATTCACCACTGCAATGGTTAAAGACTATGAAAACCCACAATAGCAAACTTATGAGGTGGGCTTTAAACCTGCAAGACTATGACTTTGAAGTGAAGGTGGTCAGAGGGTCAGTGAACTGTGTTGCTGACGCCTTGTCAAGAAGACCCGACGAATGAAGACGGCGAAAGAAACATGGACTATGTATATATTTTGGTGACCAAAGGTTAAATGTATCTGTTTATTAAACATGCCTGGTTTGTATGAATAAAGGTAACTTGATGTATTGTAAATGGTATATGTTTAAATGCCTAATTGATATGTTTATCCTAGAGTAAGTATGGTATTGTATGTCATTGTATAACTGTTTTGTATGTTTTGGATCCAGGTTGTTTTTTGGAGAAAAGCACCTTAGCTTTCCCCCTACAAAACAACTTATAAAGAGGGGAGGTGTTACATACAGCACTGATGTTACCTGTCTGTCATGGGTTGGAGGGAAAGTTCCATCCTATGGGGAGTGGAAGGCGGGACATCAGGAGGAGGGGCTGTACTGTATATATATGGGGATCTTGTGTGGAGAAGTTAGGAGAGCTGAGGGAGAGCTGAAGAAGCAGCTGGGAAGAAGAAGCTGGTGTGGGAGTCTGTGTGTCAGACAGGGTACTACTGTGTGTCAGTCAGTACCAACCTGATAGGTTCAGGTGTCTGTATGGGTAGCCAGAACTGATAGGTTCAGGGTCTGTGCTTTATTTAAAGGTGTTCTGTGTGAACCAAACTGGTGTATGTATGATTGAGACTAAGCCACGTTACTGTATCTTATTCACTTGATCATTTTATTTTCCCTGTGTGTTATTTAAATAAACCTTATTCTTTTGTTTGTTTAAAAATCCATTCCTGGTCTGTGTGACTCCTTACAGGGAATGGTTGGTGGCAGCTTAGTGAAACTGTGGCATATCCCAGTAGGTCTGGGGTTGTCACATGTTGTTCTTAAAAGAAAGGTCTTGGAAGGTGTGGGAAACTTTGGGCCTTCACAGTGTTTCTCTTCAACAAAGTTCTAGGGATTAGTTCAGGGAGGCATTTCACAAGATATCACTTGTTATTAAGGGATTGTTTCAGCCTGATCCCTAATTTCTGACGCTCCTATTATATGCAGTTGGGAACATCAGTGTTCCTCATAAAGGCCTAATAATCTCCTGAGTCACTGCATCATGGTTAAGTGTACTATTGTGTACATTGACCGTAGGAGAACATTGAAAGGCTTCTGATGTTAGTTCTTTAGAGAGATGGTTGTAGCGATTTCCCCTGAAACCCCTATCCCCTCAGGTATTCACGAGGTTCTCGCCCTTCTTCTTTCTTTGCCGCCACCAGGTATTGCTGTCTCAATACCATTCACTCAAGGAGACATGTGTACTTTTGAAACTTAACTCATTTATTAGATCAGGGAAGTTCATATAGTATTATTAATCAATAAGTAAATCACGGGTTGCTAATCACTTGTATTTAGGTCAATTCCACTTTAACTTTAAAACTCTATTAAGTGTTCCATTCAGTGTTCTTACAGATCTCTAACTCACTCTAGGTTCACTTTTAAGTTTCACACTGTCTCTCACTCACAAAATCTCTCCTGATGCTCCATAACCAGCCTTTATATACAGCCCCCTCCCCCCTTGGCTCCACCTTCCGTCCTCTCATTGGCTCCAACTCCCCTGTTCTACTGTGACGGACAGGTGAGGGCAGGGCTGCTTGCTACAATGGTAAACCCCTATAAGGGAAATGTAAAGATGTGTCAAAGCTATGGTTTTTCCTGTCGTGATGTATGGAAGTGAGAGCTGGACCATAAAGAAAGCAGACCGCCGAAGAATTGGTGCCTTTGAATTGTGGTGCTGAAGGAGGCTCTTGAGAGTCCCCTGGACTGCAAGGAGAACAAACCTTTCAATTCTAAAGGAATTCAACCCTGAGTGCTCACTGGAAGGACAGATCCTGAAGCTGAGGTTCCAGTACTTTGGCCATCTCATGAGAAGAAAAGACTCCTTGGAAAAAACCTTGATGTTAGGAAAGTGTGACGGCAAGAGGAGAAGGGGACGACAGAGGATGAGATGGCTGGAACAGTGTCTGCGAAGTAACCAACATGAATTTGACACAACTCCGGGAGGCAGTGGAAGATAGGAGGGCCTGGCGTGCTCTAGTCCATGGGGTGACGAAGAGTCGGACACGACTAAACGATTAAATGAATGAAGAGATGTGAAATGTCCTAATGTTGTTGTGTGTCTCTTTATCCCACCTGCCTTCCCCACTCTTTTACTGCTTTGTACTGATCCTCACACTGAAATCTCCACACTTCTCATAATGTTTCCACTTATTTTTGCATTTTGAATAGATCTCACGCCTCTGACTAGTCTATTTGGTTATTTGCTGTTCATATTTAAGAATGTGGATGTCATTTTGTTTGTACTCTGTATAACTGAGACACCATGTAACTTTCACAGAAGTGGTGCACTGCTTTTCTCAATAAATCTGGAGACATGTAGTCACTATAACTCATGGGATGCAGTCTTATCGGAAACATTAACTTGTGAAACAAAGTCATCAAGAAACATGGCCAGACCCAGTGACTTCTACACAAGATTGTAACCCATTATCCTCCCTATAAACAGTGATCTCCAAGGTATAAACCTCTCACAGTGTACATGCAACACACTAATAAATTCAATTAACTGTCAATAAAATTAATATTGTTGGAAAAAGAGAGCAAACTCCATGTTGCATTTAACACCACCAGGATGTTGTACTGTCGTGATTTCATGTCAGCCATGTAATTCGAAACACAAATGAATATGGATGAACATTTTGAGTAACCTGCCAAATGTCAACAACAGGGACCAGTTTACAGTACTGTAATAAGAAAAGCTAAAGCAAACCTGGGTGTTTTGCTTCATCTCTGCTCTGCTTCAGTGTACTTTTCCTCCCCCTTTTTTGAGCCTGACAAGAAGGCAAATCTGCCGTGCGCACATATGATGCATATTTTACCTGGATCTGATATTGTTTTATACAGAAGTAATTTTTGTTTTGCCTCAGTCTGTGATAGGGAATAACATCAGTGTTGCCTGCAGGTTTTTAACTGATCAGCACAGAAGCTGCTTTTGGGCTCGCATGGCATGGCTTGTTCTAGAGTACTAGCCATGGGCTAAGCAAAAAGAATAAAGCTCTCGCACATTTGCAGAAATTATGTTTTATTGCATAACTGTAATAAAAAGAACTGCTATATAGAGGTTTTAAGAAATTAAGAGAAGAGTAAATTCCCCTCAACCCGCTCCCAATAAATGTCCCTAATCTGGCAGAAAACTATTTAGCTAGTATTGAAATTCCTACAGATGCCTCACATAAGCAGATGGAACTCGAATGTCACCTTGATTCTCATTCTAGCATCAGTTTCCCATAGAGCTGTACCAACATTTTATCTTGCATATCCTATATAACCTCAGGGTTAAGCAACTATCTGATACTTTTCACTGATATGGGCTACAGTGTCCCCAACCATTGGCATATTAGCTGAGGCTTACTGAAGCTGTAGCCCCTTGTTGTGTAGTGTAGCCAGTGCACTATAGTGGATAGAGTGTTGGACTGCGACCCAGGAGATCTGGGTTCAAATCTCCACTTGGCCATGGAAACTCACTGGAGTGGTGCTGGTAAAACCTCTCCTTACATATCTCACATACTTTAGAGACCCTAGCAGCACACACTCCTAGGTTTTGACTTGATGGCCCATAAAAGTCATCGGGAGGGCTGCTGCACCTGGTATACACACTTACTTGGGAATAAGTCCCATCAGATGCAGTGTGGAGTTATGTCACAATGAATATACAAAATGTTGCAGTCATACAAGTGTAAGCCCTCTTAAACACCATGGGGACTTTCTTCAAAATAAACCTCCATAGCATTGTGCTCTAAGTACATTCGCATTGTGCATGTTTTGTATCTTTACCATGTGGATGTGAAATAATTTGCACTCAGAATGTGAGCTGCCAGTTCCTTGCAGATCTGGGAAAATGCAGAGTAATAATGAGAAAAGGGGCTGTGAGCATGTACAGAACACCTTTCCAATCAGAAGCAAATCTGGATGGATATCTCCTACACACCTAGGAGTAGAAAGCACTTCCTCCTAGTTGGAGATGGTTTCTTTATGCTGTGCTTAACTCTAGTGTGTTCCATGATGGAAATTAGGCTCCTGACTTTTTATGATTTCACAGTTAATCATCTACTCAATGTGAATGGTATTGAGTTGGACAGATACATGACAACCGTTCAGCGCTGTCCCAACACCTGCAGAAACAACCCAAGAGCAAGCCTGAATGAATGGTTGTGTCAGATGCGCAAAGTTAACCTAATAGACTTTCCTATGAGCGTTTCACTAGGAACAGAAAGACCTGAGTTCAAGCCCCTATGCATCCATGAAATTTGCTGGGTCGTCTTGAACCAGCCACTCTCTATCTCAGCCTCATCTACAGTGTCATGAGGATAAAGAGAGAAGGTGCATTCTCCCCTTAGTTCTCTGGAGGAAAAGATGGGATAACAATGACATGAAGTCCTCTCTGCCCATAGATATAGATAGTCCTGGGGAGGCCTGATTTGCAAAACCTCCTTCCTTACCTTTTTCAGAAGTGCCCTACAAGAGGGGTAGCTGCATCACCCAGCAACTTCACCCAGCACCTTCATTGTGTGTGGCACTGTCAGCTGTTCATAGTGAAAGAAAGGATGCATCTTAGGTGCTCTCATTTATCATGTGAAGACTTGCGCTGTGCGGTGGTTTGAACAGTTTTTCCTCAGCTTGGGAAATTATTTTTCTCCCAGACTTCTCACAACCAGTGCAGCCCTTGGCCATGCTGTTTGGAGGGGGATTCTGGGAGCTACAGCTTTTCTCAGTTCTGCAGTTGTCCCCATCTCTGGCTGGTGAATTCTGGGAGTTGTAGTCCAAAACCGTTCCAAGCTGCTGTTTGCCAAAGTTCAAACAGTTTTCAAAGACACTAAAGTATAGAAATGGCCTAGGGGAGTCTACTTTTACATCGGAGATGATTAAACTGTCCCAATAAAACAAGAATGAGCCTGTTGCATTTCTGGAATGTTTTTATTTTGCCTCCCCCCCCCATAGATTTGAAATGCTAAGTTTGAGCCAGTGTGTGGTTAATATTTTATATGACATAGTTTGTTATGTAATGACAGATATTCAGATTTGACCGCTGTGACTGCTATACCTGCAAGCTAGCTATCCTGAAAATGTGTGTGCGTGTATGTGTGTGTGTGTGAGTGAGTGAGTGAGAGAGAGAGAGAGAGAGAGAGAGAGAGAGAGAGAGAGAGAGAGAGAGAGAGAGAGTTACAGGATGATCCATGGCACTCACTTTTAATTTTTTTTTTCTATCCCCGTCATGCCTGCTGGCTCAGAACTCGGAAGCAGAAGAAGAAAGGAACTGCTGATTTTCATTTGGCAATATTTCCACACTGAAAATAAAATTAAAAAATTGGAATCTTTCACAGGGAAGCTGAGAACTGTAGCCCAAATGCAAAAGCCTGCCAGAGGGAACAACAAATGCAGCACACCATTGTATAAGAATAATATTGGGGTGGGTGAACTATACAGAAAATAATAATTACCTTGGCTGAACAACTAAAGGAGGTAGGCTGCAGAAAGCTTCAACACAATGTAAGATGGGTCCCATTTTCTCCGTAACAAATAGAAACGAGAAAACATGGAGGTTGGTCCAAGAGGAATAAAAAGGAAAGATCCTTCTACATCAGAGATGAAAAACGTTCCAGCAGTAGTGGCCCTACTGGGTCCCCCACAACACCTATGGCTGCCATGTTATCTTTACTGACGAGATGGGGACAACCACCACTAAGTCTCCCCCTGCTGCAGATACCAAGGAAATGCAACTGTTACTGCTGCTTCTCTTCGAAGCAGGACTTTTCGGATCACCCCCTGGACAACAGAGCCTTGCAGAAAAGTGGAACAGAGTGTCCTTTTTCTTTTCTGAAGGAAAGGGGAGAGAAGGCCTTTTTTGTGCTGTGCCACAACACTCTAAGCAGTTTGTCTCTATATTAGCAATGTCAGAAATTATTGGAGTGAGGAAGAGGAGCTCCAAAATAGATCGGAGACAAAGGGGATTCACGGGCTCCATGCTGTAAACCCCTCACCTTTTATCTCAGTTTTGGAAAAACACAATTTTGTCAACCTGTCATAAGTTTAAGCCAACTAAATTACAGTATTTTAAAAATAAAAGCACCACCTGTTTCCTACCCTCACCATGTTTTAGCAACATATCTGTGGATGAAGGAGCCCCCGAATCTCAAAACTGTCCCCTGCCCAATGTAAAGTGCCAACCCCTACTTCAGAGGGTCAAGCAGATGTCAGATGAGTTGTTAAAATAATAATTAGCCCAGCTGAAAAGACTAAGAACTGCTGAACCATGAAAGGGCAAATGAAGAATGATAATCAAACTTTGTTGTGGGCCATAATTGAGTTTTAAAGACTCAGAAGGCCACTACATCTAACTAGAATTTGCCTCCTTCCCATTTTCAGTTTCAATAGGGTCTAATTTCCAGAAAGGTAGACCTATGATTTAGAGAAACAGCTTCTTTTGCTGACCTGAAGATCCATTTGGAGACTTGAAAAGGAAAAAAAGCCAAGTGTTAAATTGAGGGGTTGAAACATATGATCACACAAAACAACAGGGGTGAAAATAGTCATGCAGTGCTGCAGAGAAGAGGGCACACAGCCAACCTGCTAAGCGGCTGGTATAACCTACTAAAAAATTATTTTACAAGACCATATGGCTGCATCTGTAGATATAAGGTCTTTTAAAAGGCCCTTTGACTATGGCTATCCATATAGCTCAAAGCCTCTCCATTACTTATTTTGTCATTGTTGCGGTTGTTAACGTCCAGTGGGCTGGAGTACTGTACTGGGTACTTTTCAGCCTTCACTTTCCAGAAAAGCAAGATGTTCGTGCACTCATATGGTGTCTGACAGTGAGAATGTGAGTGGAGTGTAAATAATATCATTTTTAAGTGTAAGAAAGAGGCTGTGTGACCTTAGCAAGAGGCCAGTTTCTTCAGGAGTCAGATCCAAAGCAATACATGGCATTTTGACAACATGTAGAATGCCACTTGTTGCTCTAGTGAGCATGTGTACCTCGCTTATTTGTTTCTATACTACCCACCCCCTGCCCAAGCTGTACCTAGCTTTCATGTTCAGCAGTTCCAGTCTAGCTTCAATGTAAAGGAAGAACTCCACAGTCTAAATTTTAATCCATTCTTCTTGTTCGCTCCTGCCCCCCCCCCCAAAAAAATCAAATAGGGGGAAATCCTCAAAGAAATCAGTGGGAATGTAGGTTTAATTATTTATTATGGAGGGGGTAAAGTGTGGCTTGCAAAATATATGCTCCACCCAGGTTGCCTTATTATGTCCCACTGTCCCCCTTATGTCCCCAGCCCCTCTGCCTCTTCTAACAATAGAGGCCCCTTGGGCCCTCTAGAATGTGGGGAAGGCAATTTTGTTGCCTATGGGGGCTGGCCAGTTAAAGTTAAACTTGAGCTTAATGAATCTAATGAACATACTAAAGTGGGAGCACGGTGTGATTTAACCTTTTTTTCTGCCCTGTGTGTTCTTTGGAACACATGACTTCTGACCCCATGTAGCTACCATTTTGAGGAGTTTTCTCTTATCCAGTTCTGAGAGTGGAGGACTTAAAACAAAAGAGCAGAAACATGCTAGTTACGTAGATAACACAACAGACAAGAGAACAGCAACCAAAATATCTGACATGGCAATTATCCAATACAGGGTAGATCTCTGAGGCCAAATGTTGCCAGGATGAGGCCCACAGATCCACATCATTCCAAGGCTGTCTGACCGGTAGTGTAAAATTTATTTATCTTATCCTGTTTTCCTCCTCCCTCCTCCATCTCAGCTTAGCTTAACTTGCATAGTTATCTGGACTGGCCCACATTTTCATTCCCTCCTTCCCTCTTCTTATCAAATAAATTTTTATCTGCAAACATATATTTAATGTCCATTAGTGTTTTTATTTTATCAGTTTTCAAATTCAATAGTAGTGTTTCAGTGGATAGATAAAACTTTTACAGCTACTACAAAGAATGGAGGGCTTATATTTGTAATGGCGTAAATAGAACTAGGATTTTTTTCCAGAAAGCACAACTAGATGCCTTTGATTTCAAGAAGATGTTTCAAAAGGGGATAAGACAAGGGCATCAGTGACAAATCATCGTGATGGCTCAACACTGCATCCACACTTCTGAATATCAGTTGCTGGGGACTCAGAGATACTCCAAGGGACATCCACTTATCCACTGTAAGAAACAGGATGCTAACCCAGGTAAGCCCCTGGCTGATTCAGTGAGGCTTTTCCCATGTTCTCATATTTCAACAGTGGGTGGTAATTTTAGATGTGAACTGTCTGCCCTTGTGTGCAGGCCAGAATTTGGAAACTTTTTTTTAACATTACTCTCATTCAAAAAAGCTAATGCTTCCAAATTCTAGGTTGCACCAGCATGAATGCATGAAGAAAAGACATAGCAACATGTTCTGGATTAAGAGGGAGGTTTATGTAAGAGGTTGCAGCTACAGTCAAGACCTGGGGGAGCAGAAAGGAGGAGCGGCAATAGTCTATTGAAATTCCATCACCCTCTTCCCAAGTGTCTTGCTTCAAAGTCTGCTGTATATCTGTATATTGACTTGTATATCTGAGTCTAGAGCAAAATAAAGATTCTGTCAGGATACCACTCATCCTGTTCACAGTAGTCTTCCTTCTGAGCTAGCTGAGCTGATCTCAGAGGTGGTGCTTGAGAAGATCTGACCATACACAGGATAGATCTCATTCAAAATCCGGATCCGTGGCAGTGGCAATGGAAGAGAATTTATTCATTTCTGTTAAAATTTATTCTTCTTTGTCAACACCGCACACACGGAGAACCATCGCACAGAACTGTTTTGTTTGGTCAGGGGCCAACTGCAGATAAGCTCACAAGAAAAGGATGCTGGCCACTTGACTGTCCACTGTGAAGATTTTGCATGGCATTTTTGGACTTTGGTGCTGTAGCTTACACAGCTCCCGTGAATGCAATTTTGGCCCATTTGTCCTATTGATAAGGGATATGTTTCAGTTGGTGCCATCTGGATGGGATCCTTAGAAAGATGAAGGCCACTGTATATGGGCTGGCCCTTTGGCTTTTTGGGCTTATAAAAACAACCAAGGGGGTTTTGACCAAGTATGTAAAAAAAGTAGTGGATTCCTGGCAGCAAACCAAGGTACCAGTATGTCTAAAGGAGACCATAGTAAGGCCCTCCATGAGTCTCACTGTACTTGATAATTCTGAGCTAATCCCAGTTTTTAATTTTTGGGCAAGGTATGGGAGTGTGTGAAAGCTTTTCAGCTCCAGGGTGTACTGAATGAAGCAGATTTTCTAAATCCTTTCCAGTCTTGCTTCAGACTTGATTATAGCTGGAGATGGCCTTGGTTCCCTTGGTGGATGATATATGATGGTAAGTGGATGGGGGAGTGTGGCCCTTTTGGTTCTTCTGTGCTTCTTGATAATTCTGGAAACCATGGTATCCTTGTGGATTGTATCTCTGGGATGGATCTTGGACCTTCTCTCAGTTCCACTGCCCTCTCAGGCTCCTTCAGAAGGGACACAATATAGATTATTTCTAGTGACTGCTCCCCGGGCTATAAAATACGGTCCCCTAGGAAACCAAAAAGGAACGCAAAGACTTTCCTTTTAAAGCAGGCTTTTAACTGTTTTGAATAAGCAGGGGCCATTGTAGAATGCTGTATATAATGCATTGAGGTGAGTGTTTTGAAGTGTTTTAAACAGTGTTTTTAAATACTGTTACTTGATTATTATTTTCCGTAAACTCTTTCAGCTTACTCTGTTTTCTAATTTATTATGCCGTTTTAGTTGATTGTGAGCTGCCTTGCGTCTCCAATAGAGAGAAAAGTGGCATAGAAATGAAATGTTTGTTTCTATCAGAACATTTTATTTTTACATATTATTTAAAGTTATGTCTTGTCTTCCTACTTGAGGCACTTAAGGCAGCTAACAGTAGTGATTAGTAAAACATACTTGAAGCACTTTCCTGTTGATCCCATATGCTGGTGTAAGTATAATGGTATAATGGTTATCATACATCAAGTCATATAACTGGTGCCCAATCAGGAATATAAGCCTTGACTCTTTAATTAGAGGCCATCCACTGCTATGATTTACACTAGCATACAATATTTTGGTGTATGTAACCAACAGCATTCTGACAGGTATAACAAAATGTGAGTATGTCAATAAAAACCAACAATACTACACAATGGCCCAAATCCTGTTGCTTAGTGTAGTAAATTGTATTTGACTAGGTCCTCTGAGTCAACTGGGATAAGTGGGAAAACCCTCTCTCAGATCCACTGATTTAAATAAGTTTACTCTAACTGCAACATACTTATTAATAAGGTTGCCAGATACCTGGGTACCAAAAGGAGGACATAGAAAGACTAAAAAAAAGGACAGAGGAGGACGTACCATAACGCCCACTTTCCTCCACCCTCAGCCACAAACACACAACTCTCCGTGCTGTTTTTCAAAGCAGAACAAAACCCTCCGGCGTCGCCAGCTGTACAAAGGCGGGAGAGCTCCAGTGCTTTCCAGGCTCCCTGGGAGAAACCTCAAGGAAGGAGAGGGCAGGGAAAAAGCAGCGGGGGCGTCCTGTGCAGGCAGTGGTTTTGTGGAGGGCTTAGCCGCCCTAAGACGAACCGACAGGGAAAGCGGGAGAGCCCAGGGAGCAGCCGGGCTTCCCTCCGAGCTGCGCCGAGCCGGGTTTTTCAGCTGTGCTCCTTCCATGGTGGAAAGAGGAGAAGTTGAGCAAACAGGAAGTGTGGTGGCCACACACACAGCAACAACAGCCGCCGCCACCGCTCTGACTCATTGGGTCTTGAAGCTGTCTCAAAGGGGGAGGAGAGGAGGAAGAGGAGGGGTTACTGCTGCTGCTGCTGCTGGCCTGTGGGAAGGAAAGCGCCTGGCTGCGTGTCGCCAAAAGTCTCTCGCTTGCCAGAGAGAAGCAGCCCCAGTTGGTCAGGGAGATGCGTGGCTCCTGGCTCTTGCTTGCCCGCCTGCCTGCCTGCACCATGTGCTCTAAGACAATGGTCCCCAACCTTGGGCCTCCAGATGTTCTTGGACTACAACTCCCAGAAGCCTTCACCACCGCCTCTGCTGGCCAGGATTTCTGAGAGTTGAAGTCCAAGAACATCTGGAGGCCCAAGGTTGGGGATCATTGCTCTAAGACACTGGTTCTTAACCTTGGGTTACTCAGGAGTTTTGGACTGGAACTCCCAGAAGCCTTCACCACCAACTGTGCTGGCTGGGGTTTCTGGGAGTTGCAGTTCAAAAACATCAGAGTAACAAAGGTTAAGAACCACTGCTCTAAGACACGGCCCCCATGAGTGCAACACACCCATCCCATGAGTGCAACACACCCAAAAGCCAGACATTTTAAAGGTTTTTAGCTTTGCCTGCCAGAGGGAGGACATTAGGCTAAAAAGGAGGATATGTCCTCCTTTTGCCAGACATCTGACAACCCTACTTATTAAAGTCAAACTATGTCTTTATATTTAAAGTCAAACTATGACAATATATTTACTCCGGTTGGTTGATCTTCCTTCCTACAATAGGATTTAACTGAGAGATACATGTCTTGCCAATCAGACTTACACGTTAAACCCTTATTTACCTTTCAAGGCCCAACCACAAAGCAAAAAGCATAGAAAGCAAGACTCACTGCTGAGGATAATGAAATGCTGTGATAAACAGATTCCAAGTGATCTGAGAAGAATGCTTATTTTGGCTTCCCCCAATTTAATATATTTTTGATGACTGTAAAGTTTTCCTAGGATAATTTTTTATCTTGTGATACCTGGGAAGCTTCTTAGATGCAATGTAACTTGAATATCTTCCCTCAGCATTCAGAGCTTGCCTTTCATTTCATTTCACAGGCCTTGCCAGGACATGCCAGTGTATGTATTTGGCCTTCCATTCCCACCTCTATGTCTGGTCTGGTCCATATGTATTATATGCATATGCTTCTATGTATTTCTTTAAGTTGTTCTTAGGAGAGGAATCTGTCCTTTTCTCACACTAGAACCCCTCATTTGCTGGATAGCTCAGTGCTTTAGGCCTCTGGCTGTGGAGCCGGAGGTTGGGAGATCAGTTCACCATTGTGCCTCCTTGAAAGAGACTGGACTTGTTGCTGCATAGGGTCCCTTCAAGCTCCACATTTCTAAGGTGATGATGATAGGATTGATTGATTGATTGACTGATTGATTGATTGATTGATTGATTGATTGATTGATCCATCCATTAGTGCACACACTACTCTGGGCGGTTTACCAGTTTAAAATCCCACAGAACCCATAAGACAATATGATAATTTTAAAAAAATTATACAAAGAACGAGAAGGAGAAAATAAAATATTAACATTAACAGCATCCGGGAGACACAGTTGTTGAAGGCAGCTTTGTATAATTTTGTTTCCAACAATTTCTTGAACATAAGGAGGGAACTGTGTCTGTTTCAGCAGCTTTCAGGTCTACATCCTGTTCCTCATCTTTACCTTTGCTGTTCTTTCCCTCCTGTTGGGAATGAGGATCCCCCCCCTTTGACTGGCATGTGCCATTCTTCAGGATTATTTTCATTGATGGCTTTTCGTTCTGTTCTTTTCCAAGCACAGCACAAAAGGCAATAAATGTTTTCTTTTAATACACAACAAACCTTCCCATTTTTCTTCCCCATGAGCAAAATATACTAGGAAAGCCAGAGTAAGACATATCTGAAATCATATAGTGTCTAGTATTCGCATAACCATCACATCCTTCATCTCTCATCCATCAATACTATCGGTGATGATGGGGCTGAATAAAATCTTATGGTTTCTTTTTATCCTCCAGCTGCCTTTCAAAATCATTTATCTTGAGACCTTTTCATTGCATATAATTCCTTATTGTATCTATTCACTTCGGGGTGTTGGGTTCCCTATGCTCTCCATTCATTTGTGAAGCAATATGTGAAAAATACTTCCCAAATCCATTTTAAGACACATTGGTGAACCACAAAAATCATTTATGTATTTATTATGAACGGTCTTTTATTCCAAGGTTATTCTGAGAGCTTTGAATAGGCCATAGATCATCCCAAATCACAACTCTCTGGAAAGCAAAGGCACACAATCATAGTTGAAAAGTTCAACTCTCTATCCACACCTATTTAAGGGTCCCATTGAATTAGTACTAGGAAAACAGTGGCTCCTAGATTCATCCCTGAACCTAGATGCCCAGTTCTCAATGCTGGCCGGGAATGGATTTGCACAATTAAAACTAGTGTGCCAGCTGCATCCGTTTCTTGAGAGATCTGATCTGGCCACTGTGACAGACATCTTGGTTACTTCCTGGCTGGATTACTGTAATGTGCTGTATGTGGGACTGATGATAGAAAATGTCAGGAAACTTCAGTGGGTCCAAAATGCAGCAGCCAGATTGCTGACTGAGGCTGGTTACAGGGATCCCATTACATCAGCGGCACTGCCTGCCAATCAGCTACTGGTCAAAACCTTTAACGCCCTAAATGGTTTGGGTCCAAGCTATCTCAAGGACTGTGTCTCCATTATGAGCCAGCTAAGGTGTTAAAATCATCAGGAGAGGCCTTTCTCATGGTCCTGCTGCTTTCACAGGTGCATCCGATGGGGACACAGGAGAGAGCCTTTTCTGTCGCTGCTCCAAGACTCTGGAACTCCCTCCCTCCCAGACTGGCCCCATCTTTGTTATCTTTCCACAAGCAGGTAAAGATTTTTCTCTTCAGGCAAGCCTTCCCCCAGTAACCAGCTACCTTTGTGTGATCCTTTATATAGATTGTTATGCATTACTGCTTTTACATTGCCTGTTAATGATGTAAGATGCCTCCTTATTCATTGTTCATAGTTTTAAAATATCCTCCTTTAATGATGTTAATCACCATTGTATAATAATTGTTTTTAACTTTAAATGTTTCATTTAGAGAAAGGCAGGGTAAAAATATTTTAAATAAATAAAAAGTGAATAGTGGCAGAACTGCAGACTTTCTCATCAAATAGCCACCTGAATGATACTGATGATAAAGACCAAAACTCTAGATCATGATGTCTGGTGAAGAAGACTGTATAAATAGCAATTAAAAAGCAAATGGCTCAGATGCCAGTTTAAAACCGGTTGTGCTTCCCTCCCAGAATTAAGAGCACAAATTAGAAGTCGCCTAACTTGTTCTGCAGATTTTAAAGAGATTTGAATTTTAAGCACTATGAAAGCTTCGATCATATACAGATTTATTTGAGTGCAAATTCCATTAAACAGCACGGGACTTATTTCAGAAAAAAAAATGGTAGAATTAAATCACATAGCTGCAGTCTCAAGAATGTGTATTTGAAAGCATGCCCATTCAACTCAGTGAGCATGATATTTATGCAAACATGATTATGGAATGGTCTTTTCAATAAGCAGCATTAAAAGATGAATCTCAAATCTCTCTTTTCTTTTATACACATTTCTCTTGTTTTTCATCCATAAAAAACCAAAAACAGCCGGGTTTGTTTCATTAATAAGCCAGCAGTGTCAGTATAATATGATTGTTGAATTCCTGCTATGTAAATATTGGTAATTCTCCACACTAAATTAATTCAGCAGTGTAGACACAAACACACAAATACCAAAGCCCGATCAGGGCATACCACTTTTGATTACTCAAATAGGAAGAATCTTAAATTAAACATCAACAAGAATTTTAAAACAAAAGGTGGGCAGTGCGTGGATTAAGTCATCAGTCGAGAGAAGGAATTTTCAGCGGGTCATGAAGCTAAAATGGGAGAGAAGGCACTGGAAACAAGAGTGAGCAAGAGACCAAAGCCAGTCTCCTGAATGAGAACTTCATTTAAACTCAGTAATTTGAAAACAAGCACAACAGGGGACAATCTTTTATTTGCTGTATCTTTTTTGTTTTTACCACTGCCAATTCCACCTCTGCTGTTTAGACCTGGCAGCTAAATTCCCCTGCTTTCCACCAGCAGCTTTTATGGAGTAACAACAGGGCATGGGGCGGGGAGGGAAGAGAAGGACTCAAACTAGCAAAGAAACAAGCTAAGGTATTAGATCAGAGAAGAAAGAACACAATGTTAGAGATGAATGGATGTACCCAGTTCCCTGTTGTCATTTATTCCACTAGTAGGCATAGAACTGTGTTCCGAAGCTCCTGCCTTTTGGCTTAGTTTTGATAATGGCATATGTCCTCTTTCCAGGGATCATCCTCATCACCAGGACAGCCACCACCATGGGGGTCCACAAGGAGGAGCACGAGCCATAAATATTTAAATATTTTAAAATTTAAATATTTATAAGTACACAGACATGCCCTTTCTGATATTGCACGACCAGTCAAAAGAAGATCTCATAAAATGATAAGAGGGGGAAGTCTAAACAAAACATAAATTTTGCACAGTTTTCTTGAAACAGGACTGTATTTGGCGATACACTTACCCTTTCATGTTGCTTTTTGAAGAGCTCCATATTGCCCAAAATCTCAAGAAAAAGAACTCATTTTGTTTTAAGTACTTATATTTCGCCGGTTTTTAAGAAATAAAATCAGATTGTCTCTAAAATGCAAAAAGAAAAAGGAGAAAAACACAATCTTGCGGCCCCTGAAAAGCCAGCAATTTCCTTTGAACTTAGACCTGGCAGCCCACTACCAGATCTGCTGTTGTTCTGTGTTATCAAGTCAGAGAACTAACTCATCGCAACCTTTGTAGGATTTTCAAGGTGACGTATACAAGGAGTGGTTGAAGGAGTTGAAGGTACCAGATCTATCCCAACCCAAACAGGATTAATTGAAGATTATGTTTCTTTTGTTGCTTCATATGAAAAACACAGAGACAAATCACATGGGGAGGAAACCTCCACTGTGAACAAAGCAGAACATTGTCAGCTGCAACAGCAACTTGAATATACCTGAGAGGTTAAAGGGGGTATATGCTTCTTCCCTTATAGATGGTGCACCCACTCACACCTTTGCTTCACCATCAATGAGTTTTGGACTTAATAACAGCCCTCCAAAGTACTTTGGCACAAAGGAACTGCAGCTACATCCCAGATATTCTTGGTTGTGCTCCCCTCCCAGCAATCATAGTATAGATCATGTAATAATCTCCTGGGAAGCTCTAACACTTGGTATATCTATGTGAGGAAAATTGCTGATTGCTGTTTATGTATCATATGCAACAGATAGGATATTTGTCAAAAAAACAGATATAGCAATTGTTTTGTGTTTGGGCAAGATGGAAGAAAAGGAGTCGGGCTCTGGAATTTACCCTTGCTTGTTGTCTCTTTGTAAATGGTTGTGAATGCAAGAGGGGATCCTGAAAAACATCTTGACTGCTAACTTTGGTGTTGTCAACATGTAGACTGGCCTTTGCTATATAAACCACTGCTTCCTTTTTCCTACTGGCAGTGTGAGCAGGATATTATGTGTTTTGAATCATGGATGGCGAAGCAATATATCCCACATTCATAAACCAAAGGGGTTTTATTTTTAAAAAAAGTATTGTATTTTAAAAATCAAAACAGGAAGGCAATATTGTGTAGTATGAATGCAGCTAGGTATGAATTATGCAAACGTACAATTATGCAGCCTTACATGCGCGCGCGCGCGCGCGCGCGCGCGCACACGCACACGCACACACACACACACACACACACACACACACACACACACACACACAGAGGAGGGGAGAGAGAGAGAGGATGGGAGAGATTTCTGCAGAGCACCATAACTCTCATCAGAATAAAATGGCACTTCATCCTGCGAAGCTGGTCCGTATATCTATCTATACTGTATAATCTAAATTCTTACTGGAAAAAAAAAGTAAAGTAGCAATCAAGAGTAGATCACCTAAGAACAAGCTGAAAGCTGGATGAGAACAAATGCAATTGCACACTTATTCTGAACTTGTGCAGATGGGAATGGGGTTATATCATGGGGGATTAAGAATGGCTTCTTAATAGGACAAAGGTAATTAAAGACAGCTTCATGGAAGAGGTTATTCTGAGGAACGATTTGGGAGAAATGTAGCATCGCATAGACTTCCTGAGAGGACCTTCCAGGCATAAGAAACAGAAAAAGGAAATTGGCACAGTTCTTTAAGAAGGCTGGGGAGACTTTCAGGTAGCTGATTCTGGTAGAGTGAAGGTCACAGAAAGAGACACATCAAGATATGGAGGACAAATATATAGGGGGCGATTGTTAAGTGACAAGGAAATTGTGTTGGATGCAGAAGGGCTGGAGTTTTATACTTCTCCCAGCAACACTGAGTATGTCTCACAAGCAGTGAACATTAGTTACATCATTCCAGTGCTCAAGAAAAGTGAACCTTCTTGATATGTGTGGCTATCAGCTATAAGAGGAGAAAAGATTTATCTGTTATCTATATGGAGTTATTATTTATTATCCCCACCAAGGAATATCTATCAGACTTTGTACTGAAAATTTCACGTGCATGGTGAATAAAAATATATATCCCAGCTACTCCATTGCCATGTATTTGCTGACAGGCTTCATATTTCAAATAAAAATAAATGTCTCTAAGTTCATTTTTCTGTTCAAAAATATTACCTTTTTTATTGTTAGTTCTGACATCCTGGGCAAACTACTAGAATATCTTTCTTGCATCTCAGTGTTTACTTTTACATTCAAACGTTTTCTTTGTATTACATTAGCATAGAGTACAATGGTGAGGATGAATCAGAAGAGGTATTTTAGACATATATTTTGTCAAATATGTCAAGGAGTTATTATAAATCTAAATGCACTCCAGTTAGCCAGGCATCCCTTTTATTTCTGAGCTGGTCTGTTTCTTTCTCCACCCACTGTTCTGCTGTTTTCTCTTCTCTTTTTTTCTGTTCACAAGTTCAAGATTTATCTGCTTTTCCATCCCATCTCTTCAGGGCAAGAAGGCTTCTGAAAAGCTCTTCCGCTGATGACTTGGGAGGGAGTAGCCACCACTGAGAACTGGACAGTGGCAGCTCACCAGCATATATCTGCTTCATCCCCCATCACTGTTTCATCTGTTGGAGTCCTGTACTTAGTCAGACTCAATTTGAGTAGCCCTGTTAGCTTCTTAATTTCTATGCCCTCTTCTAAGGAAGACATAAGGGGTCAACCTAGACATGACATATTAGAAATATTCAACATACATTCGAACACCCCTCAACATGCTAAAGAATGCAGTAACTGTAGAACAAGTAAAATAATTTATCATTCAAGCAAGGTGATACTCAAGATTTTGCAACTGAGTATTTTACCATGCATAAATCAAGAACTTAGCACTTAGAAAAGGAAAAAAAAATACTAGCTTTCATATTGAAATATGTTGGCTACTGGAGGAGAACATAACACTTGAGAAGCTGGATTAGATTCAGGTGAAGCAGGAGTGAAAATGAAGAGAAAAAACATCCAGTAACTTAAATGCAGATAGCACGATGTTACTGGTAGAAAACAGCAATGATTCAATACAACTATTTAAAAAAGTTGGGGGTGGAAGCACAAGCAGGATTCCAGTTGAACATTAAAGATGAAAACCACGACTATGGAAGACTTTAAGAACTTTAATGCTGACATTGAAGAAATCAAAATAACTAAAGATTTTCTATACCTCATTGTAGTCATAAATCACAATGGAGGTTATAGACAAGAAACTGGAAAAAACTTGGGACTTGGAAGGGCAACTACAAAGGAACTAGAAAATACAGTGGGGTCTTTACTTAAGAACGGCTCGAGTTAAGAACATTTTGACTTAAGAACCACTCTCATAGGAAAATATTGACTTGACTTACATACTTAGATTTGAGTTAAGAACTGAAAAAAACCACGTGTGAGGCAGGGAAAGTGCAAAATTTGAACTTTCAGTTAACTGTTGGCCAGTGAAAAGGGTGCCTGTCTGCTTCCTCACTCCTCCCAGCATTTAGAGAGTGGATTGGGAGACAGTCTTCAGACTGCCTGGTACTGTACTGCCTGGACTGTATTTTCCCTGCCTTCCCTGAACCTTTCTTGACCTAAGAAAAAAAGAAACAAAATATCCCCCTCTAGTGGTTGAAGGCAGAATAGCAGCTTCCCATTAGTTTCTATGGACGGAAAAGAGCAGATACGGATCAAATGGTTTTCAATGCATTCCTATGGGAAATGCAGATTTGACCTGAGAACTTTTTGACTTGAGAACCACCTTCCAATACGGATTAAGTTTTCAAGTCAAGACCCCACTGTATACTTAGGAGCAAGAATGTGTCACTGGGGAAAAAGGCCATGCTATGACTGAGTTGAGGCTATCACAGTCTAGTCATCTAAAGAGAAAATAAAACTCACTGGAAATGGTCATAACACTGAGAAAAGTTGAAGGGTGCAAGAAAAAAGGAAGGCTGAATGTGAAATGGATTGATTCAATAAAGTAAGCCACAGCCTTGAGTTTGCAAGACCTAAACAGGGTTATTAACAATATGATCTTTGGTAGATCACTAATTTTAATCTATTTATTTATTTATTAAATTTATACCCCGCCCCTCTAGACGATGTCTACTGATAGTCACAAAAAGTAGGAAACAACCTGGGATCATATAAAAGCAAACACTGCCTATGAAAATAATGTTATGAAGGTATATTTATATTGAAAGGTGGTGTCCAAATATGGAAAGTTTAAACTTGATGGAGGTCTCAGCATTCAAAAGAAAATATACTGGTCTGGAATGTCAGGCCAGGTGAGATGAGTTAATATTGGACACTTAGATAGGTTAATAGTCTAGCTGAGGATCTGATTGGAGAGACTATATAAAAGTTACTAGCTAAGACAGAGGTATTTAGAATTGGAAAACTGAAAAAGTGGAGAGAGTTGTTGCAGAGAAGGGAGAAAAAACTTGCAGAATTCAAGGCACTCAGATGAGACAGCAGTGGTGGCAACAGTGGCATCAAGAATAAGGCCAATTAGGAAGCTGAAAATACTCAAGGCAAGGTCTGCAGAGGAACAGGGGAGAAGTGGGGGGAAACCCTGCAGCAACCTTTGAAAGTAAGGAAGCTTTAGTGGCAGTTAGTGTCTGATGTCTGAAACAGATTAATTGAATATCTTCTATCTTCCAGCACTATCTCTTGTTTCATCTTGAATTGTTTCATCATAGGTTTTTCAAGTTAAGAAATATTCAGCTGTGGTTTACTATTGTCTTCTCCTGTGCAGTACTAATGAAAGATAGCTTGAGTGTCACTGCCATTGTCTGTGAAAGATCCTCTGCCTTTCTTTCAACTGCCTAACTTTCAACTACCACTGCTGCTCAGTAGCTTCCCTTCAGAAGTTTCTCTGCCCCCATCATCAATAAAACTATCCATTCTCTTCTGTTGATGTGGTCATTACTCCTGAAGAGGGTGGGTGCATCTTAGTCTGGTGTCTCAGATATAACCATTCGTCCTTTGGTGATCTTGTTAGGAGTCCAGGCTCATAATGGAGTCTGACCTCCTAAGGGCATTGCTCTCTACTTCCTCGACACATTCAAGCCCCTTCACTGCCTTTCTCACTGTCCAAGAGAGAAATATAGAACCATATATATAGAACCATAGGCTTGGTCATTTTAAGACCCATGAAAAAGCTACATGTTTCCAATTTTTTGGTGTTTAGTAGTGTTGTTTCCTTTAATGGCTTTTAATGCTGTATTCACTGCTGTTTGATGAGTTGGTTTTACATCTTGCACTATGCTATTTTTATTTCTCCAGAGTAATTAATATTGGTTGCTTCAACTGCAGTCTCACTTTTTGATTGATTTATTGCTTTATTATAGTTGATTTTATGGATACAAAATACAGCAGTGTTTCTGCAGGCAGGAGGCCATCTTAGGGAGCATGCTTGGCAGAAGGGCGGCATATATTGGGTTCTATATGTATCCTGGAAGGACAGATCCTGAAGCTGAGGCTCCAATACTTTGGCCATCTCATGAGAAGAGAAGAGTCCCTGGAAAAGACCTTCATGTTGGGAAAATGTGAAGGCAAGAGGAGAAGGGGACGACAGAGGAAGAGATGGTTGGACAGTGTCATCGAAGCTACCAACATGAATTTAACCCAACTCTGGGAGGCAGTGGAAGACAGGAGAGCCTGGTGTGCTCTGGTCCATAGGGTCACAAAGAGTTGGACATGACTTAATGACTAAACAACAACAATATGTATCCAACAGAGAACGAGGGAAGCAGATAGCATTGTGATGTCATCAAGAAACAAATTAAGGTCTAGCAGAGGTTACAGAGCAGGGGTGGACAAGTATGTTGTGAGCCGCCCAGAGTAGACTATGTCTAGATGGGCAGCATATGAATGAATGAATGAATGAATGAATGAATGAATGAATGAATGAATGAATGAATGAATGAATGAATGAATGAATGAATGAATGAATGAATTTGGCAAGTCTTGGGGCCATCTATTTATTCTGCGTTTCCTAAACCAAATGAGGTGGAAGATGCTATCCCAGTCTCAGGGTTTTTCTTTGCTTCAGGCAGCAAAATGTCATTTGTTAGCCTTGACTATATCCCTTCATACTGCTGGACGTGAAAATAGTTAGCACTTATGACTGGAAATAAAATTTGCTTCTGCTGCATGCAGAATAGATGATTATATTGATTTAATGGGTTCGTATTTAAGGTAGACTTCTGTTACTAAGAGAAAAAAAATACCACAAAGAGAGCAGCCCTATTCAGGCATTACAGCCAGAAAGTGAGTACAGCTGAAACTGCAATGGGCATGTGGGAATGCAAGTAAGTCACATCCCCAGTGCTCAACCCACCTGGAAATCCGTCACATCTTCATACATTCAGTGCAAAAGTAGCTGCAATTGTACTTAAAGGAATTCACTTTCACCATTTCCACAACGGTGAGTCCTGATAAGCCACGGTCTAGATGATGTAAGGCAGTGGTCCCCAACCTTGGGTCTCCTGATGTTCCTGGACTACAACTCCTAGAAGCCTTCACCACCACCTCTGCTGGCCAGGATTTCTGGGAGTTGAAGTCCAAGAACATCTGGAGGCCCAAGGTTGGGGACCACTGATGTAAGGATATCCAGTTGAATTTACTTACAAACAGCTGTTTGGCCAGCATGCTGAATGACTCAAGGTTTATTTAGCATCAGGGCACATGCTGGATTTAATATGTGTGCCTCCATACTCTGTATGAACACCTCCTGCCTATTTGGAGGCTAGAACACTTCAATTTGTGTCTACTTAAAAGTAACTCCCACTTCTTTATTCCCAGAGAACTTACAAAAGAAATGCAGCCAAGAGCAGTATTTTTACCATTAAAAAAAATACTAGCAAAACGTTATATATTCTGTTACGGATACAAGCAGGAGATAAAACAATGTTATTTTTTCCCTGAACATGTTCCAACAGCTATTGTAGGGGATTTAAATTGGCAGCAGTAGATTGATCAGTAATTTCACCGCCCTGTAAAGAGGGAATAAATGGGGACAATGATGATATGCACCTATTGAACCATTTTCTATTTTTGTGTGTTGCAAATTTCTTCAGCAGATCAGCACATTTTTTGCGGCTCTGTGACAGCTGCAAATCATAAATAACTATGGCATCTTGCGAATGGATCAGTGGCTTTGTTTTCTAAGCTCAATTAGTTGTACAGTCACAAAGCTGGGGGTGGGTGGGAATTTGACAATAGCATTAAAGCTCATGCTGTTAAAAGTGCCTATAAAGGTACTATTTTGTCACATTGTGATAACTCTTGTTGAAATCAAGGAGGCTTATTTCTGAACAAATCTGTGCAGGATAGTATTAGAAATATTTAAGGCATTAGGGCAAAAAACTCTAATTTGGGGCGTTATATTACCTGATTTTTGAAGACCCTCCTATAGTAGACCTAGTGCTAGAAGATCTCTAAATCTTTCTTAGAAAAAAGCAAAATAGTATTTTTCTCAGTAATACTTGGAAAAGTAATAATTGCCCCCATGGTATTGCTCCCTTTGTCTTTCCTCATGGAGTCCTCTAAGGGTTAAGATTGCCACTGATTGCCATGAAACCAATGTGACCCATCTTACAACTGGTGCTAGACTGAGTATGCAAAAAGGAACAAGGGGGAAGGCTTACACAGTTACTCTTCCATTATGGCATAATGCAACACAGTGGTCCCCAACCTTGGGCCTCCAGATGTTCCCCAACCTCCCCAAAGCCTTCACAACCACCTCTGCTGAACAGGATTTCTGGGATTTGAAGTCCAAGAACGTCTGGAGGCCCAAGGTTGGGGACCACTAATGCAACAGGTTACTTGGTCATTGCAGGTCATTGTAGATCAGATACAACTTGGCTGACCCTTTTCAGATGGTGATGATCTGATTTCACAAAGGTACTTAGGACACAATTTCTCTCTCTTGCCTCTCAAGACAACAAGCTTTTCTGAGTTTCTAGGGGACATCTGTTATCTTGTATTCAAGGACTGTATCAATTATTTGATAAGGACATCTTTCTTTTCCCTAATCCAATGCAGTCCTCATCTTTTGCAGCTTTATGGAATTAAATAAATGGGTTGTTAACAGTCTTTTTTAAAAACAAAAACCAAACAAACAAACAGTAATAACAAGCAAAACAGAAAAGCTTTCCCCACTGAAATTAAATTAAAAAGCGGGGGGTGTTAAACATTATCAGGAGGCTTTTTAAAACAATGTCCTTATTCACTGATTTGCAAATGCATCTGTTGCTTTAATTTGTCTCTTTACTAATTCCCTGGAGCTTCCCTTGGTTCTGCTAAAAGATACAGGGAATCAAAAGCAGACTTTAAAAAAAAAAACCATATATATACTGTATTAATCCAGGCCAAAATTTTGCATATGGGTGCTGGTTGTTGCAATAGTCATTTCAACAATTCCCAGATGTCATTAACATTCATACTATTTCTATTTGAACTGGATCTAGCAGTAGATCAACCCAAATCTGCTTGCATTACAAGACTCTTCCCCCAAACACAGCCCCATCTCTCAAAGTCTGTTCCTGCGGATAAGGGGACAACTCCCCACTCCAAATGGTTATGATAGAACAGGGGCTACAGTGACATAGAGCAGTGGTCCCCAACCTTGGGCCTCCAGATGTTCTTGGACTATAACTACCAGAAACCTTCACCACCAGCTCTGCTGGCCAGGATTTCTGGGAGTTGAAGTTCAAGAACATCTGGAGGCCCAAGGTTGGGGACCACTGACATAGAGAACTGAGGGGGCTGCCTCATGCAAATGAAGTGGCACTTCGCTTTCACAAGGCATCAAGGCATCTTAGCTTCTATGTTTAGGTTCACAGTTGGCTAGAAATGTGAAGTTCCCACAGTCTCAAATGTGTTGTGCTGCTTAGAATCCAGTTTCACATAGATGTGAGGAAGTGTTGTTCCTGTCTTGATTTCAGTCAAGACAAGCCAGAGACCAATGACCTCTGTGCAAGTTCTCTCCTCTAAGACATTTTGTGTGTGTGTGTGTGTGTGTGTGTGTGTGTGTGCGCGCGCTGTAATTCCTGGGAAAACTTTTCCCTGATGAATCTACATTTTCATAGAGAACAAACACAAGAAACTCCACCTGATTACAAAGACATATACAACCCACCGAATGCAACAACCTTAATTTGTCCAGTATGACAGCAAATGAGTACCTTTTAAAATGGAAATGTCCCAAACTCAAAAGTTTTTCCTTCTCCAGAAATGTGTCTCTCCACCTGGAGTTCAGAGAAGCATCTCGGTTCCCGGAGACTTCAGCCAGCAACTTGAAACTTGGCAATTCTGATGAAAATAATGTAAGAAATGTGAATCTGGTAAGTGAAGAATTGTGATTTTAGGAAACATGCAACAAAAAGAAAAGAAATAATTAGGAATGAAATCAAAAGAATTAATTCCCCCCCCCCCAATATGACTAAAATTAGACAGGACAAGTGTTCTGATTCTAGGCCTCCTTCTTTTCAGTAAACTCTTCACAGAAATGCTTATGTTTTGGGGCCTTTCAAACTATTCAGCAAGTTTCCTGCTGTATAACAGCCGTGTTTACTCTTGAAGAGATGAGGGGGAAATTGTTTGCTTGTATTAGCTTATTAATACAGTGGTTTGTAGAATCCTGCCCCCAAGCTGCAACACTTCCCGCCATGTTTGCATAAATAGGCTGCCTCATTCCCCAACATGGCAGCACCGACAATGCTCTGCTGCTCACCCTCCTAATGCTGTGGCCACTTATTTCATTGCTACCGCTTCAGAACTGGGGAGGGAAGAAGCTGGGGGAGGTTAAAGGGAGAGAGAAGAGAAGGCAAAGGACTTCAAAGATGGGCCGGCAGGCGAATTGATGTTGCAGGAACCAGGGAGGGGGCAAAGCCTTCATGTAGCGGATCCCCCTCAGAAATCTCCTGGTTTTTGTTGTTGTTGTTGTGTGGGTTTTTCCTTCCTACTTTTTCCTTTTCCAGGGGACGTGGTGGCACTGCGGGCTAAACCGCAGAAGCCTGTGCTGCAGGGTCAGAAGACCAGCAGTCGTAAGATCGAATCCATGCAACAGAGTGAGCTCCCGTCGCTTGTCCCAGCTCCCGCCAACCTAGCAGTTCGAAAGCATGCAAATGCAAGTAGATAAATAGGAACCACTTCGGTGGGAAGGTAACAGCGTTCCGTGTCTAAGTCGCACTGGCCATGTGACCACAGAAGATTGTCTTCGGACAAACGCTGGCTCTATGGCTTGGAAACGGGGATGAGCACCACCCCCTAGAGGCGAACACGACTGGACAAAAATTGTCAAGGGAAACCTTTACCTTTACCTTTTCCTTTTCCACTTCTTTAGGCTCTCTGGAAGTGACACATCATGGTTAAAAAATAGTCCTGGTCATCCCTTCTCAGAAAGTAGAGGTTTCTCTCCACCGCACCCACCAGGGCCTGTTTCTCATACATACACATGCATGCTAACTTTAATATCTTGCTCTGAAAAGTCAAGGAAGAAATTATTTGACAAGGGCTACAACACATATAAGGTGACCCGTGACCCCCCAAAAAACACTTTGCGACCCGTTTGGGGGTCTTGACCTCCAGGTTGGTAAACACTGCTCTAAACAACAATGCTGTGTTGCACCCAAACCAGTGTCTAAGGTTCTTTAGGCAATACACTCGTCTCCTTCTTCATTTCTTTTCACATTTTATTGAATGATCAGCTGTACCAATCTGTGCTCTCCTGTTCTCATTACTCGACTAAAGTATTCCAAAAAATTCTTAGCGTATGATAAATCTATATACATTTTCATTTTTATAATACTCCACATTAAAGCTCATGATTTCATATTACAAAGTAGACTTGCAGGCAAATAACACCGTACAATGGGCATTCTCAATGCCAATTTTAAATTGTTGTTGCATAATACATTCTTCTTTTAAAAAATCTGCCGTGGACCATGTTTGTTCTGACTTTTTTGAAACTGACTTTTCAGAACTTTTAGGAACATATATTTGTCAACATGCTTTGCACTTTTATTTTGATCTTTAACTGCATTTCTAGGACTGCTTACTTTATACAATTTACCATTACTGGCAGTATTAAAATGCCCAATGATATTTTCTTTTTGGTGATTCTATTACTGAGACATTATGTGTTCTGTGCCTTGGAATTTATTGTGAAAAGACATCTACATTTTAATAGTGACAAATATATAATACAAACTGTTTTGGATTAGTCTGAAAAAATGTACAGGCTTTAGAGGTAGACAAGTGTAGTTTCTGCTTTTTACATAGTTTACCCAAGAATCATGGCTTCAGTTATTTTCAAGATGATTAAAAAAGGAAATTGACTTTTATCAAATGTCATGTTCTTGCAAAATCCTATTAAAATGCCATTTTTCCTTGCACAGCATAGGATCTTTGCAGTAAGAAAAGTCTTGAATTGTTAATTATGCCATTTTAAAACATGGAAATGCCCTGTAAACAAACAGCAGAAAGCAGTTAGCAGTGACAGAAGTGTGCTGAACAAGTGGTAGAATCTAGTCAGGATATTAAAAGGCATTGAATTAATCAGTTTAAAAACCTTCCTGCAATACTGAACTGCAAAGAATTTGCGGCCATGCTCTAGACTTAACTGAGCAGCCATTCTGTGTCTGAATGTAGTTTCAAATTCTGGGTTCATTGAGAAGAGAAAACTAGCAGATTAAGGATCTCACAAGTCTAGAACACTACTTTTTCAACATCACATGCATCACATGAATGGAAACTCATATGCCACTGGCTGCGAATATACCTAGTAGGCTTTACAAGGGCATTCCCCCTTAAATTTCTCCTCATTTGTAGTTCTTGGTCACTCTTCCTTTTGGCACCCTTGTGTTTGCCCAGTTGTGCTAGAGGGATGACTCCCCTCTACTCATCATTTGGCTCAGCTGAATCTTGCTTTTACAAGGCTGGCAAAGAGCAGAGTGGTAGAGTGTCAGATGTGCCATTTAAATGGAGAGAAAAAGGAAGATGTGTATGGGTATGTGTGGTAGCCCCATTAATAACTTTCCTAATTCTACAAGCTCTTGACCTGTAATACAAAAGGTGGTCATTCCCACCACCTTCCCTTTGTCCCACACTGACAACATGGAGTGCAAGGCACAGCATAAGCCAGCATTAGCAATGTGTTGATTTGTGTTTTGGCACTGCCGTTCTCCAAATTCTGGGAACTGCAATCCATAATGACATACTGTATCTGCATACCTCTTATTAGTCTCTGATCTAAGGCTTACACTCTAAAAAGACAAGTCACAAAAAGAAAAGGAGGAAAAACAAAAACAAAAAACCCGAAAAACTCAGGCACAAATTCTTATGGCCCTTCAGTCCTCTACAGCAGTGGTCCCACATGTTCTTGGACTACAACTCCCAGAAACCTTTACTACCGCCTCTGGATTTTTAGTCCAAGAAGATCTGGGGACCCAAGACTGGGAACCATTGCTCTTTAATATTACATAAAAGTGCCTGTTCTGTCTTTCAAAGGCAAGTGGAATGGTGGAAACATTAGGAAGAATGTCTTAATAGTGAACCTTGTTCAACAACTTCAGAGAATGATAGCATCTCGTTCATTAGAGATTTTTAAGCAGAGGTTAGATGGCCATATATTGCAGTTGCTTTAGCATCTCCTATGGCAGGGGGTCTGAATTCAATGTCCACTCAGGTCCTTTCTGCCTCTACAGTTCTATGACTTTCAGGGAATGGCCAGAGCACTGCAATGAGGATGGAGCACAACCGGTAGAATCTGCTCATCCTTAATTATAAGAAAGGCTATACAAATATTTTGGGCAGCTTTTAGTGCATGATTTATTATGAGTGACTTATTGAGGAAGGAAGATAAAAATGAAGATTATGATTTGAGAAAGCGAGCAGTAAGATTCTGTAGCTGTTTCGCTGCTTCAGTCATTTTCAAAGTCTTGTAATTCATTTTAAAAGTACAGTCACTAAAATTATTCATGACATTGCTGATTCATCAAGTGAAACAACACAGTTGTTTCAAATTGTCCCTCTTTAATTACAGTTATCCCTACATTTGGCGCATTTCTCCTCCTCCTCCTCCTCCTCCTCCTTCTCCTCCTCCTCGTCATTGTTTTTCATCCATTAATGCTAATATTCAGTTACACCAGAATGAATCACGATTCCAAACTGTAGTTCCATAGAATCTCTTTTTATCATTTCAACTGTAGATACTGCATAATTGACTAAATGTATCCCATTAGCATATAGTAATAAGCTCACTAGCATCAGTACTACAGTTATTTATCTAGCTTCACAATAAATAGTTTCTCGTTATGAGTGATAAACTTGTTTGATTTTTCTCATTTGTATTGCAGCATTGCAAACAGCTTATCATTCTGTATTTCATAACTGCTAGAACCAAACTTTCCTTTCCTGTGCTAGAATGGCTTGATGGCTTGTCAGACTGGTAGCATGCTTTAATTGGCATTGATAAATCAAGTGCTTTTTCAGATTAATTATCACACTAGCTTTCTTTAGAAAGGAGTGTGCAGAATACTGAAAATGGCAAGTAAGATCACCACCTAATAATTGGATTGTTTCTCATCTACATCACAGATATATTGGCTGGAATCCTGTTGGCAGAGTTGCATGGTCATATGGCTGATGAAATTTAGGGGGTCTCACAATGGGAGAGCTGTTGATATCCATGGTCCTGCTGATGGAAATTTTCAGATATTAACGGCTTCATCCCCATCTTTATCTGGAGGAATGCTCGGTCAGGGTAGTCTTGCTAACCATTAACCTCTATGGGGGGAGTCTCACACTGTACTACCCTCCCCACAGAACAGTGGGGCAATTCCCAGGAAGCAGTGAGACTGAGGCGATGTTCTCTTCTTTCAGATAACACACACTTAGTGGGTGATTCTAGGTGAATTTTGGGACTGGAAGTCAGAACATCCCATCCTGACCCTGTATTACTCACACACCCCAATAGCATCTTACAGGTAAGATCATTACTCTTAACATGTTACTTCCCAGTTGTGACAAACATTAAAAAAGGAAGCCAGAAAGAGAGGACTCATCTACTGGCTTTTTCTGATTTCAAAACAGAGCTTAATTCTGCATCAAGAAAAGTGGTTCCTCCCCTCCCTCTTCCTGCTCTCTGTGACGGTTATAGAACATTTGAGGAACTCAATACTCTGAAGTCCCAGGTTCACCAAACATTACTTTCCATTTCCTTTCAGCTTCTACAAAATAACACCCCTGCTCGGACCAAAAAAAGCAAGGACAAGAATGAGGACAAGTCAGTCTTGTTCACGTGCACTTCAAATGTCATCCCTTGTATTTGTTACTGCTATAGCACTTTAAATCAAGGGTTGCAGAGAGTAAAAAGAATACTGTAGTATCATTGACTACAGTCTGGCATTTTCATCTGGGCAACCAAGATCAGGGAGAGAGGTAAGAAAAAGCAATGTACTTTAGTTGGAGAGGCTGATTTTATAAAAAAAAGGGGTCTTAAGGTGAAAGTTGAATGTTGCATATGTCAGCAGAAGAGAATCCTATCAGTGAGGAATAGAAATGGGGAGCACGTAAAAAACAAGCAAAGGAAGAGCATCCTTAAAAGTAAATCTCTGCTCGAATTTAAAAATGAATAGGAAAATAAATGAATGAAACCTTGGCAAATGCCTGGCCAGGCTGATACTTAACCATGCCAAAAATACAGTACGAAGCAGCTATATTTGGCTGAATTATGTCAGCTTCAGAATGGTACAGACTACAGTGGCTGTATCTTGCTGATGTCTACTCCTTGTTATCTGCAAGTACCAGATACGGCTGGTATTTCACCAACTTTGTTTCAACTTTTTTTCTTTTCCTCACTTGCATTGCCACGTCAGCAACATCCCTTTATTTGAGATTTTATGGGCAAAGTCTGAGATCTAAAGACAGGGCTTTGTAAGAAGGGGGGCAGACCTTTGTGATGTCGTGGGATTGGTTCCTTCAGTGACAATTGGAAAATAGTGTGTGTGTGGAAGACAAACAAAACAAAATTTGATGATGAATTTTAAGGGTAATAAGTGAATTCTAGCACAGCTGCTCTAGAGCATGCAAGATTGGGGGGTAAGGGGGCTTCTGAGCATGTCTACATGTTGTTTGGTGAAGCTGTGAGAATACAGTGGGGTCTTGACTTGAGACCCCTTTTTTGACTTGAGAACTTAATCCGTATTGGAAGGTGGTTCTCAAGTCAAAAAGTCTGCAAGTCAAGTCTCCATTGACCTACAGTGCACGGAAAATCGATTAATCCCATAACAGGCCGTTTTTGTTCCATTTTGGTTTTTTTCTGGTCTGTAAGTCAATTCTCAGGCTGCAAGTCAAACCTAAATTTTGTGGCCAGAGAAGTCTGTAACTCAAAAAGTCTGTAAGTCAAGCCGTCTGTAAGTCAAGGGTCCACTGTAAAACCCAAAATCTGGGTTATTAACTTGACAATACCCAATTCCCTGAAATTTCAAGACCAGATCAGAAGACTAGGGATGTAAACTTTCACTTACCGGTATTTCATCCTTTCAAATATGAATGGAAAAAAAATCATTTCCCCCCTCCAAACTAGGTGAAATTATCTATTTTTTCCCCAGTGCTTGCATTTGGAAAATATTACAGAATTGGTGTGGGAGTCATCAGACCACTCAGAAGTTATTTACCAGCCCTTTCTCTTGGTGGCCCCCTAGGGCTGTGCATCTTGTCCAAAACTACATGGGTTAGCATAGGGAATCTGTCTAGGAGCCCTGTGGTGCAGGGCTGTAGTACTGCAGTCAAGATTGTAGTACTACAAGACTGTAGTACTACTGAAGTACTGCAGTCAAGACCTGAGTTTAATCCCAACAGGTGCAGGTAGCCAGCTCAAGGTTGGCTCAACCTCTCAGGTTGGTAAACTGAGTACCAAGCTTGCTGGGTGGGTGGGAGCAATGTGTATTCTGCATAATTAAAATTGTAAAAGGCCTAGAGAATGCTTTAAGTACTATGGGGTGGCATAAAAGCAACATATTTCGCTTTGCTTTGTTTGCTTAGAACATTTCCCAGCTTCTTAGAAGAAAAAAAAACATGCCTTCAATACAATAAAGAAAAACTGTTTCAGGACAGAAATGATAAATCACAAAATTAAATCTCTGTATATAATTTATCTCTTAATTTATCCAGTTCTGTTTAAACATGGAGGAAAGTCTTGTTCATGTGCTTGTTCCACAGCAAGGCCATCCATCCAGTGAATAGACTGCACCCTCCAAGAATCTCTCACCATTGTCTATGCTGTCTGGGGCTGATGGGAGATGTAGTCCAACAGCATTCTGCAACAAATTGTTCAAAAATGTTTCTCCTCTAGTGGTGAAAAACAATGAAGAGTCTTCCCTTTTAGTTACACCCCTTGAGCTTCCTGTTTAGCAAACCACTTTATGCCTGTGCAACCTTATTTATCTTTTGAAACATTTGCATTGTGTGTTTTACGACGTTTGCCACCTCCTGTCAGTTCAGTTCCATAGCCACTATGGTCACAAGGCCAATTGCTGATATAAACCAGTTGCTTTCAGACCTTGATGCCACTCATTGCATCAAGAAAGGTAGTCAGTGACACATATCTCCTCCTTCCATCCATGCTGCTCAGTTTCAGCAGTCATTGTCCATTGTACAGCAGAAGATTGATTTTTACTCTGTGATTCTTGAGTGAGATCCCAGCACCAGGCTATCTAAGCCTCTCCAAATGAAGCAGTCTAATATTTTGTTGGATAAAATCCCGCCATTAGAATTATGTATACTGTAATGAGTACTAGGCATCCCCCCCAAAAAAAATTTTTTTGGTGATTTTTGACATGTTGCTCAAGCAGAGAATACCTCCATGGACTCTGAGAGACTTCCCAGAGAAGCAACATGGAAAATGCTGAGATCTTAGGTTTTTGGCTACTTCAATGTGGAAGACTTGAGACCACATCACCTCTGTGCCTTTTCTATCAGATGTCCACAGTCCCTCATTTTCTCCCTTACACATCTTTTCTCTTTAATGAATGCCTACATTGCAGATCTAGCTCAATTCTGCAACAAAATAGGATTGTGGGTGACTGCAATGTAGCAAGAGGACCAAACAGTGTAGTTTTCTGGCTACGTAGGGCCCTCTGGCTCTACATTCTGATTTCCATATATTGTATTTATTTTTGGTCCTACCCTTTCATGGGTGAACAGCCAGTTATTGTAAGATAGACATTCCCAACATATAGTTGCTTTTGTTAAGGAGCCAAAAGAAGACAAAGAGAAGGTTCTCAAAAATGATCAAAAACAATAAATTACATTTGTGTTGTGTTTAACAGGAATTAATTTTGGCTGGAAACCTCCGAAATAGCTATTCTGTTTACTATGTGTATTGTTGTTAGCGAGGGAGATATTTTAATTTCAAACATTTATTTTTAAATTGTGATTTTCAGTAATGTCTGGGACTAATTTTAATCATGATGTACTTTTTAAGGACCAGGCATTTGTTTTTGAATTGTCATTTTGTCTTTTGTCATTTCCTACAGGTCAGGTACAACATTTTCACAGAAGGGTTGGGTCACTTGCATCAGGAAAATAATCCAAAAATACAGGATTCGGTCTCACCTTATTCAAGGGGTGCAATTTCAGAAAGAAGACAAGAGAATTGCTGTGATGGAGGTATTGCAGCAGTAACTTGAGAAAATGAAAAACTTGTTATCAGTAGGATTGCATCAAATACCTTAGTCCTAATATTAGTCCACACTGTTGTGCTGTATTACCCAACACACACACACACACACATCATTTTCCTGAGAGTGGACAGAGGACTCTGCTGTTTTCTAGTCCTTCATGGAAAGCCTCTGAAAACTAGGTTCCCACTGGCTATCCTTCACATGACTTTCCCTTAAGACTGTTGCCTTTCTATATTCCTGGTGGGTGGCATAGGAGGGCCTGCCTTATTTTTCAAGCACAGGAAGACATGGTGAAGCCAGATTATACTGCTTGTCATCACCAGTATGAACTAACTTTCACTTTCCATTCTCACAGAAGCCTCAGTAGGGACAGGCCTGCCATATTGCAGAGTTGGCAGGCTTCCCAGAGCAGTTATCTGGGGTGTTTTGAAACAGTCGCAAATTGTTCATTTTTCAATTTATTGCGTAGTAGTACTGTAAAAGGTTGGCGAAAAAGTGGGGGCGGGGGAACCAAACATGAGATGAATTAAATTCAGCAAAGGAAGCCATAGCCTTGAATTTGCAAGACCTGACCAGGGCAGTTAATGGCAGGGCCTTTAGGAGGTTACTAGCTCATTGGTTAACCATAGCTCAGAGCAGTCTTGACAGTATAGGACAACAACATCCTATTGTAAAAAATCGAATGGAAGCTCAAACACATAACAGTCATCCTTTTCTTCACTCTGGAAAGCTCTTCATACTTTTAATTTTATTTGTTTATTTTATTGGATTTCTACCCTGCCCATGTAGACCAAAGCTCTACTGTGGCTGTGCCCGTTCCTCCACAGCCACAATTTTACGTTGCTGTATGAGTGGGAAGTGAAGAAACCAGCCTTCGTTCACCACATGCTGTGCTCATAGTAACAACTGGACCCTGAAGCAACTGTTATTAATTTACCAAAAATAATCAGAAGAATGTAGCAACATTCTACACGATAGATAAAACATGTGGTCTGGCCCTCAGGTAAATCATAAAAGGAGTTCATTTCTCTCAAACTTTTAACAATTTGATATGTCATGTACGACATGCGCACACACCTGTCTAATATTGGGGTTAATATAGTTCAAGAATAAAAAGGCCCTATTCAGTAGTAAGAAATCTACACACTTTGAGAGCGGTACATTAACCCTGCCATCTTTGTCATTGCATTGAGCAGGGAGATGTGATTGTCTGAAGTGAGGGAGGCTGCTGTATCCAGGAATCATCTCCACTTCAGCCACAATTCAGATCCTGAATTTGTGGTTTTAGTTCATATGGAGAGGCTACTCTGTTACAGCAGCCCGCTGGTAATCTCTTGTAAAGCATCATACAGTTTGGATCCAGGCTATCAGAAGGACTGTATCTTCCCATATGAGCCTTCCTGGCTCCTAAGATCCTCAGAGGAAGCCCTCCTCTTGGTCCTAGTGCCATCACAGACACATTTGACGGACACACAAGAAAGGGCCTTCTCTGTGGTTGCTGCTAGGTTATGAAATGCTCTCTCTCAGGAGGTTAGGTTGACCCTCTCCCTTTATCCTTTCTCCAGCCATAGAAGACCCACCTCTTCAGACAGGCTTTTAATAACTACGATTGAGTCCCTGGTTGCTGGTCTTTGCTTTTGCACTTTTAAAAACATTTTTAAAATTATGCTTAAATGGATTTAATTATTATTATAGTTTAATTGCTTTTTAAATTTGTAAGCTATTGTGTTTTAGCATTACTTGTTTTAATATAGTGAGTGGCCTTGGGTCCCCTCACTGAGAGAAATGAAATAAATGAAATAAAATAAAACAAATACTGTACCACTCTTCACATAGTTACGTTCTGGGTTCAACTAGATGACTGAGGGGGTAGGGTTGATGCGTTCCCCTCAATCCTTGTGGGTCCCACATGTTTCCTGAATAAAGCTACAGCTTTAGATTTCTTCCAGACGCTTCCATTTAAGTGAACATTAGTATTAATCTACAGTTTCACACATAGCACCGAGCCATTTCGGACCTGGATGCTGAAGGTGGCTGATGGGAGTTTATTTATTATAATTATGGCTATTCATTTAAAATATTTCTATCCCATCTTTCTATTCAAGAAGACCCAATGTTGCTTACAATGTTAAAACGCAACATGTATTTATTATACTGATTATTGCTATTTGTTTAAAATATTTCTGTCTCATCTTTCTATTCAAGGAGACCTGATGTAGCTTACAATGTTAAAATGTTTTTAAACCCCCTAGGTTAGGCAGCCAATTATTGAGAAGAAAACTGCCTGAAGAAAAAAAGGTATTTCTCGGCTTGCAGACGGACAGCAAGGTGTGTGTGTGTGTGGGGGGGCTCATCTGGCTTTCCATGAGAGGAAGTATTTCTCTGTAAAAGATCTGTGGGAGGGGGGCTTCTTTTTATTTTCTAATGTTTATCATCCATAACATCCAGCTTGGGAATGTTATGGCCCTTTTTCATGAAGGCCCTCTCTCATGACCTCACCAAACACATTTGAAAAGATGGAAGGGCCAAGAGAAAAGACACCCCCGATGAGCTTAAAACCCTGGAAGGCTCATAAAGGGAGATGTGGTGTTTCAGGTAGCTTGGATCAAAGTCATATAGGGCTTTATAAGCAAAAACCAGCACTTTGAATTGTGCTTGGAAATGGATCAGAGGCTATCAGATATGACAATTTTGTCCGTTTCAAGGCTGGCCACCAGGACTGGGAAAAAGACATCAGGTGCTTTCTCAATATACAGATGCAGAGCAGACAAAAGAAAGCACAAATTGGTTAGTGAATCTGCTGTTTTTAGGAAGACAGTAGGAGGTAGGGGGAGGAAAGATAATTTAAAACAATAAGTTTCACAGTATTATAAGACTAAATTACATACAAAAAAGGAGCAAATGTGTTTACAGGATTACAGCATTCAAGCAGAAGCACCAGAAAATAGTAAAATCTAATTTACTCTGTCTGAGTCATATCTAAGCAAAGAGATAGAGTAGTTCTGGAGCACACTTCGAGCATTCCCTACTATGTTGTTGTTTAGTCGTGAAAACTTAATGACTTTAGACGTAACATCAATCCCAGAGCCTTTGGGATTGATGCGGAAGCTTCAAATGGTGCAAAATGCAGCAGCCAGACTCCTTAGTGGGGTGAGGAATTCCCAGCATATCTCCCCAACCCTGGCTGCTTTGCACTGGTTGCCCATTCGTTTCCACATTGATTTCAAAGTTTTAATGATAACGTATAAAGCCCTAAACGGTTTGGGACCTCGATACCTGGCAGATCACCTTCTCCCACCCATGTCTACCCAAATCACTCGACAAAGCCAGCAGGGACGACTGAGGGGCCTTATGCCGAGAGAGGCCCGGAAGGATAGAACAAGAAACCGGGCCTTCTTGGCAGTGGCCCCTCAGTTGTGGAATACTCTCCCAATGGAAATCCACCTGGCTCCCTTGCTGGGCATTTTTAAAAGCTATTTAAAAACTTGGCTCTTTAGGCAGGCCTTCCCGCCAGTCAATTAATTGATCTTTGTTTCTCAATTATCTCATCTTGATAATCTATATATGCACCTGTTAGTAGGCTTTATTGTATTTTATTTTATTATATTTTATCACTCATGTAAGCTGCACCGAGTAGACTTTGTCTAGAGGGGCGGGGTATAAATCCAAATAAAATAAAGTAAAGTAAAGTCATGTCTGACTCTTTGTGACCCCATGGACCAGAGCATGCCAGGCCATCCTGTCTTCCACTGCCTCCCGGAGTTGAGTCAAATTCATGTTGGTAGCTTCAGTGACACTGTCCAACCATCTCGTTCTCCGTCCACTTCTCCTCTTGCCTTCACACTTTCCCAGCATCAAGGTCTTTTCCAAGGAGTCTTCTCTTCTCATGAGACAGCCAAAGTATTGGAGCCTCAGCTTCAGGATCTGTCCTTCCAGTGAGCACTCAGGGTTGATTTCCTTCAGAACAGATAGGTTTTATATCCTTACAGTCCAGAGGACTCTCAAGAGTCTCCTCCAGCACAATTCAAAAGCATCAGTTCTTTGGTGGTCAGTCTTCGTTATGGTCCAGCTCTCACTTCCATACATCACTAGTTCCCTACTATAGCCATGAAAAAGCATGCAGAGGTTTCCTCATGTTGCATCCACGAAGCAAAGTATGGTCTCTGCAGAGGTACGTTAGGCTCAAAACTCAGTACAGTGGTGCCTCGCATTACGGCGTTAATTCGTTCCAGCGAAATCGCTGTAGAATGAAAACGTCGTAAAGCGAAAATAAATAAGCCATTGAAACGCATTAAAACCTGGTTAATGTGTTCCAATCCGCTAAGACCTCACTGTCCAGCGAAGATCCTCCATAGGGGTGGCCATTTTTGGGTGCCTGTGCAGCGAAAAATGGCTCCTAAACACAGCGGGGAGCCATTTTGAGCACCCGGCGGCCATTTTGAAAACTCAACTGTTTTGATCGTCGGGAAGCGAAAATCGGTTCCTGAAACAGGGAACCGATCATCATGCAGTGAAATTCCCCCATTCAAAACGTTTTGCGATCGCTTTTGCGATTGCAAAAACCTCGTCGTAACGCGGATTCGTCGTTAAACGGAGTGCCCGTCTTGCGAGGTACCACTGTACTATATATCAATTTCCATTTGTATACAAATGAATTGCCATCACTTAATTGCTCTAATTCCTGCAACAACAGGAAAGGCAGCTTTCCTCACTTACCAGATCTGTATACACCTCTGGGAAAGGAAACAATCTGATTCTCCTAAGGCTAGGGGTGACAGCCCAAGGTGTTAGGGTTCTCTTGATAGAAAATAAGCATGGAAGTGTCTGTTCATCTTTCTTTGAAGTTACGGGAGGGAAGTGGAAGATCCGAACTGCCTGTTTATCAAATTTGATCTCTGGTTAAGAGATTAACCATCAGCCATTCTCACAACATGCCTGATGTCGCTGTTTCTGTAATGTATACATGCTAAATATCCCAGCTCATTCTAGGACTACTCTGTTTGGAACTTTGTCCTGCCAGGTGATACCAAAAATGCATAGGAGACAATGCATATGGAAAGTGCTCAGCTTCCTCTCCTGCCATGCACAAAGGTCTAGGACTCACTGCAGTACAGGAGTGTGCTCAGGACACAGGCTCTATAGACCTGGATCTTGGTATATGCCATCAGCTTCTTATTGAGTCATACTCTCTTTGTGAGTCTAGAGAGCATGGTAGCTGCTTTGCCAATGCATTTATCCAGCTTGACATCTAGGGAGAGGGTGTCAGAGATCATTGAGCCAAGGTATACAAATTCATGAACAACCTCCAATTCTTTCATGGAGATAGTAATAGAGGGAGGTGAGTCCATGCCCTGGCCCATGATTTGTATTTTCTTCAGGCTGATTGTTAATCCAAAGTCTTGACACAATTCATGAGTTGTAATGTTGGAGATCTTCAGCAGAGTGGGCAACAACAGCTGTATCATCAACGAAGAGTAAGTCCCGCATACATTTCAGCTGGACTTTTGTCTTCACTCTCAGTCTAGAGATATTAAAGAGCTTTCCATCTGATCTAGTCCAGAGATAGACACCTTCTGTTGTAGTTCCAAAGGCGTGCTTCAGTATGACAGAAAAAAAGATCCCAAAAAGGGTTGTTGCGAGGACACAGCCCTGTTTCACTCTGCTTTGGGTGTCAAAGGGATCTGATGTTGAGCCATCAAAAATGATAGTGCCCTTCATTCCCTCATGAAAGGACCGGATGATGTTAAGGAGTCAAGGTGGACATCCAGACTTGGAAAGTATTTTAAAAAGGCCGTCCCTACTAACCAAATAAAAGGCCTTTGTAAGATCTATGAAGGCCACAAAGAGTGGCTGTTGTTGTTCCCTACATTTCTCCTGCAACTGTCTGAGGGAAAATACATGTCAGTGGTGGACCTATTAGCTCAAAATCCACACTGTGATTCTGGATAGACTCTGTCTGCGAGCATCCTTCATGTCCTGTGCATCCTTCATGTCCTGTGGTACTCCACCTTCTCTCCAGCAAAGATGAAAGATTTCATACAACTCGCTGGTGATGATCTCTTTACAGCACTTCAGCAGGGATGTTGTCCTTCCCAGGTGCCTTGCCAAAGGCAAGGGAATCCAAGGCCACTTTTATTTCTGCTAAAGTTGGTTCGCTGTTCAACTCTTCCAAGACAGGCAGGCTCTCGATGTTATTTAATGCCTCTTCAGTTACTGCATACTCTCAGAGTAGTGCTGCACCCAGCATTCCATGTGCTGTGCTCCGTCTTGGATTATCACACCAGACTTCAAAGGAGCAGATTTCTTCTTTATTGGACCGAAAGCCTGCTTGATACCATCATACATTCCCTTGATGTTACCTGTGTCTGCTGCTATCTGTATCTGAGAGCAGAGCATCTCCTGGAAGCCTGTTGGACTTTGCTACAGGCAACTCTAAGAGCTTGCAAGTTGTACTCACTAGGACAGGCTTTGTACAGTATGCTGCTAGAGCTCTCCTCTTTTCCTCAATGGCTGGCATCAACTCCTCCAAATGGGCTTTGAATCACTCTGCTGTCTTTTTGGTCTTCTTGCCAAATGTGGACAAGGCGGTGTTATAAACAGCTTTCCTGAAATGTTCCCATTGTTCAGGTGCATCTGCATCTGCTGGGCCTAGAAGGGTTTCCTCAAGCACTTGGGCAAATTCCTCCACTTTTCTTTGATCGCGATTCTTGCTGTTTTACTCTACTACACACCAGGGAGTGATCAGTATTGCAATCGACACCCTGATAACTGTGTGTGATCATAATTCTAGGAAGGCTACAGCGTCTAGCGAGGATCAAATCCAGCTGATGCTGATGCTTCAGTCTTGAAGCTTTGTATTAAAGAACATTTTGCTGACAAATAAATAAATAAATAAATAAATAAAGACCATAGTAACAGCAAAACTCCAGCAAGCGTTGGCCATTTTTGTTCATCTTCCCAATGCCAAAATGGCCTAGACAAGTGGGCCAAGAACTGTGATCAGTACCAACTCTAGCGTTAAAGTCACTGAGAATTAACAGCGACTCTTTCTCAGGGATTTTTTTTTATAGTAGCTTCTAGATCGTCATAGAATTTGTCTTTGATTGATGGCTGATGGTCAAATTCCAAAAATTCTTCTGTATGGAGAATTAGTGCAGGGAAATCACCCCAGGGGGAGACCACAGCTGCGATACAAAGAATGTATGTATCGCAGCTTAGGAATGGACCTCAAGAGATGGAAAATTTTGACATCTGAACATTCAGCCTGGAGGCAGGTGGTGCATCAAGGCTTCTCACATTTTGAAGAGACACTTGTCCAGCAGGCCTAGGCAGAGGCAGTTCCAAAACCAGCAAAATCAGGGAGCTGGACAGGGGACAGATTGTATTCGTCTTCAGTGTGGAAGGGATTATCACTCTCGTATTGGCCTTCTCAGCTGCACTAGATGCTATTCCAAAACCTCTCTATTCAGAGCACGTTACCATAGTCTCTCAAGACTGAAGGATGCCTAATTTAAGAGATTAAGTTCCCATACCCTTGCACACACAGAAGAGTCCAGAAACTGAATTTCATTTGTATCACACACACACACACAGTTTTGCTTTCTCCATTGTGAGGCCCTTGGCCTTTCCGATGCCATTAGATTGCAGATCTCTTCAACCCCAGCCAGCATAGCCAATGGTTAGGAATGAATGAAGGTACAGAATCAGGATGACCCCTCTCAACATCCCTTCTAGAGCACTTACTGGTCCAACCAACTCTACTCTTGTGCTCCCCAACTGGGATAAAATCCACAGCTCAGTGTGAAGGAAAAATACAGTGCTCCAAACACAACACACAATTCTGTCTGCATAGTTTCAGGCATGTAGAGGTGCTGCCTCGGGAAAATGTTTGGAAACTTCATCACATCCAAGAGGCATGCAGCCAGATTGCTAACTAGGGCTGCTTACAGGGATCACATAATCTCTCTATTACTATTTTTAGTGTGGTATTTGTTTGATTATTTTAAATATTTGTATACTTACTATTTCTAGTTTTTAAATATTGTCTTTTAATTATGTAAGCCACCTTGGGTCCTTTCTACGGAGAAAGGCACAGTATTTTTAAAAAATAAATAAATAAATAACCAGTGTTGCAGTATTATGTCTCCTGCCACTGATTTTATTGCTCAGTCCCATTGATTGCACTATCCTAGTTCCATTGTTCTGTCTGAACAAAGTTGCCATATTGTCCGCCAGAGCTTGAATAATATGACATCATGTTTCTGATTCACTTTTTCTCTATACTAGGGATGGGAGGACTCTTAAAAATTATTGTCCATATCAGACTCACAAAAGACTTGGTTACAAAGTTGTAACCCTGCAGATGGACTGGTGCCAGCAGTTTATTTAACAATCACAGCAATACTGCAATTAATAAATTGTTATGTAATTGAATGCCTGCATTGCCATTTCGAATAGGAGACAGGGGAAATCGAAGGAGAAATGAACCACAGTCTGTTAGCTATGGGAGACAGGGGAGTCAGGTACCGAGAGCCAATCATCAGAGATACCTTCCGGTTTTTTCCCAGTTATTTGTACAAACAGAGAATAACTCCAGATGTATTGAAGTAACCATTGTTTAAAAGCGTAATTCATAATTTCCACATGATAGGTTGTGATAACTTGTAAAGTACTTCCCATCAATTACAAATTACGGTTTGGAGTAATTGAAATAGTTTCTTTTCTGCCCCATTTCCCACAGCACAGTTGTGCTTCCCATTGCAAAGACACACTGGTATAATGAGGCATTGAAACTTAAATGATAACTGGAGCCACCATTTTACTGGAAACTAAGAAACCAGAGAGGGACATGGTGGCGCTGCGTGCTAAACCGCAGAAGCCTTTGTGTGCTGCAGGGTCAGAAGACCAGCAGTCGTAAGATTGAATTCACGCGATGGAGTGAGCTCCCATCACTTTGTTCCAGCTCCTCGCCAACCTAACAGTTTGAAAGCATGTAAATGCAAGTAGATAAATAGGTACCACCTCGGTGGGAAGGTAAACAGTGTTCTGTGTATAGCCGCTCGGCCACATGACAACTGAAACTGTCTCCGGACAAACGCTGGCTCTACGGCTTGGAAACGGGGGATGAGCACTGCCCCTAGAGTCAAACACAACTGACTACAATGTCAAGGGGAATCTTTACTTTATTTGGATTTATACCCTGCCCCTCTAGACAAAGTCTAACCTTTACCTTAAGAAACCAGAATTTGCAGCTTTAGAGAATTGTGGGACTTACCTGGGTTAATTTTGGGAAAACTGTTTGGTTTGCATTTCAATAGCAATGGATCTAATTTACACCTCCCAACAAGACTATAGGAAGCTGGCTAGACAGGTCAGTGGTTTAGGTGGGAGTTCAATTCCCCACTGTGCCTCCTAGAAGAAAAACCAGCCTCTTCCAGGGCGTCCCCAGAAGAAGAGAATGGTAAGCCACTTCTGAATACTCTCTACCAAGAAAACTCTGGAAAAGTGTTGCCATAAGTCAAAACTGACTTAACGACATACAATTGTGCTTATTATTTCAACTAAAACACAAACTGGAACATAATTATTCTTCGCTGTTATTGCTCGTCTGTGACTTTTGCAATGTAGTTTTCCAAGGGAATAATGTATATAGAAATGTGTGCATTAGCATCCAATAGTGACAAGACTGTACAAAGAAAAAGGGGCACATATTAAGGGAAAACACTTGGGAGGGAAGGAAAGCCTGCATACTTTCAGGAAAATTGTTTTTGAAAATAGGCACAGGTAGAATGAAGTTGAGCTTGGGGGAAAAATGCAATTGTTATAGAATGTGAGACTGCACAGCTATTTGTGCCTTTGAGGAGTAGTTCCAGATCCAGCCTCCCACCAGCAGTCACAGTATTGTAAACAAAAATAAACCAATACATCCATAAAATCAAACAGAATTAAATAAATTAAACCACAATAGCATGACATTTCCATATAAGTAGTAGGACATGAGGCCATAAAATTCAGGTGAGATTGCAACTGAAGACTTTCCAGAGGAGCAATGTCTTTAGTAACCTCTTAAAAATAGGGAGGGAGGAAGCCAGGTGCAGCTTGACTGGCAACTGATTCCAGAAGGCTGGTGCCACTGCCAAGATGCCCAACTTCTATTTGAATTTTTTTTTCTGGGCTCGTTCAGGGTGGTCACCTGGAAAAGCATTGTCTGGGAGGCTATGGTGGCACAGGTAGATGATATGTAGAGGTGAAGGAACTGAGAGGCTTGCCTCCCAGAAAGAGGAAGGTCATGTGAAGATATATGATCCATCAGACAGCCGAGACCCAAGCTGTTTATAGGTCATAATCAGCACTCTGAATTGGGACTGGAAATAGTCTGGCAGCCAGTGAAGCTGCTGGAATAGGGGAGTTGTGTATTTCCTGTAACCAATATCAATTGACAACCTGGCTGCACCATTTTGAACCAGCTGAAGATTCTGAACTATCTTCAGAGGCAGCCCCATGTAGGGTATGTTGCAGTAATCCAAACGGGATGTAACCAAGGCATGTGCCATTACAGCTGATTTGCAAACTATGATTTGCCAGTGCATCTGTGTATCCGAGATACATGGACAACAAGACGAAAGTCAAACATAAAATAGATGTAAGGAAATAAGTGAGACTTAAATTAGTCATGTCTACATTAATCCTCGGGGAGATTTCACTGGATCCAACGTAGTACAGGCCCCAATGTATTTTTCCATAATAGTTTTAAAACTTCATTTGACCAATGCCACCCCAGTCCATTATGGAGTAGCCAGAATGGTCTCCTCAACCATAGGCTCCATTAATTCAGATGCCATTGCTATTTGATCTGGGTTGGGGAAGAGCATACAAAGATTGGCTTGGTAGGCTGGTTCTCTCCATCCTGATAGACTGTTTAGTTAGTTCCTCCAGCCCTTGTTGCCTTCAGTTCCAAGCTGGGCCAGGATTTCTGTCATGCATCTGGGATACTCGCCAGTTCATGACTAGGGACTGGTTCTCCAGTCTGACCCCAGCCAGCTGATGAGCTTTAAGGAAGACCAGTCATGCTGGGCTATTCCAGTATGGTTCAGTATGGCATCTCCATCTCATTCTCTCTCTCTGTGGAGCAGGTTCTGTTGCCATGAACAGTACAACCCCTCACATGTCCTCTTCCCGTAGCAATATAGAAATGGACCCATTCAACAGTTCAGGGGTCCTACACTACCAGTGGGCAGTCCTCTTTAAGGGTATAAAAATAGGGAGTGTCTTCCATAGCTCCTGCCCACTCATTCTTCTGCAACCCCACAGAGACTGATCAGTCTCTGCCTTCCACCTCTAAGCCTGGGTCCCAACAATGTGACCTGACCTCTGCCCCACCTCCCAGGTCTGGCTTATCAGCCTCTGCCTCCCACCTGGGGCCTCAATATCACTCTTTATGCCCTCAGGCTGCCCTGTCACTGAGATCTTCATGAAGTCCCTGAGGGTGGGGTATGGATCCAAGGCAGATGGTCTGCTGGGAACAGCCAGAACATTCCCCTCACACCTCAGAAGAAAGTGATCCTTGCCTATCCAAACAAATCCTAAATACCTCAGATCTCACCCACTGTCCTCCATTCACTAGAGCATGCTAAAAAAGAATGTCTCCCAAGACTGGCACAGAATTAGTGACTGAATTATTTAACTGCTTCAGGCAGTTGTCTACTACTCTTCTTTCACTATCCCCGTATTTTGTGTCATTCATATATACAGGGGGGAAAGTCTCAAAGGAAATTTACAGCAGATTATTAGACAGTGTCTCACGACAGGAAAGCAATTTAAAGGTAAAGAATAAAGGGTGCGAATGGCATTCTTCATTTGGGCAAAATTAAGATTGGCAGAAAGTAAATGTATTATTCACCAATATATGATTTAAAATTAATCCATGTACAATTTCCCTTATTATTCTGTGAAGAAAAATCATAATAGGAATGTAATTAGTGATCTTAACATGCCGTTAATTTCCCCACCTCAGAACTGAACGCTTATTATATTTGTGCAAAACATATTAAAATATTTTCTGCACTGTATGTCGCAATTAAACAATGCAGCATGGCAGGGTTTCATGTAAATAAGCAATCATTATTTAGAGGGAACTTTTGTAGGTTGTATATTCCTATTCACTGCTGAGGACTCTAATGACGGTGAAGGGCAAATTACGTGCTGAAAACATGCCGTATCCACATTAAAACTTTGATGTCATTTTAGAGGAGGCATTACATCTACTCATGCTTTCCTGATTTTGCTTATGTTTGCTTTGTTTCTTGGAGAGACATCACTTTTGGCTTTGTCAGTGTCATGGCTATGCTACATAACATGATCAGCAATTGCATTGGCTTCGCAGATCTTAATAGCTTGGGATGCTGCACCAATGACTGAAACCATTTAATGCACAGATTTTCTGGAGGTGTCTGCAATGCTTACTTACTAACCTGTCTCTACACCATGAAATCCCAGATTAGACTATAGAATACCTAGATCCTGCTTCCATCTAGGAAGCTTCATAGAGGCAGAAATGTATATTGTCAAGACATTAAGATAGTCTCCATCATTGGCAAAGCTGTAGAGAAATATGCTGGCACAACCATTACTTATAAATAGGGAAGTGTAAGGAATTATTAGTGCACAAGAGTGCAGCAATGATCATGTGCTGGCACAGCAAATCAACATTCTATGAAGCAATTCTAAAAATGGGGACAGCTCAAACAAAATGTATATATAACTTTTAAACTGAGATTCAGATTAGCACCAAATCTGGCATATTTGTAGCATACATTCAGTTGTTGCACTCTCAGATGTTTGGGCAAAGGATTTTTGAACATTTAAAAAACAAAAAACAAAACTATTTCCCCTGTTCAGAACTAGGCAACTCAGTACACCCCCAGATTTAAAATAGCTTATATAAATTGAAAGACCAATCTTGATTATTTTAAAAGAGAATGTTTGGCCCCACCTGCACTCTTGTTAATTTAGAAAAAAATCCCAGGCTGCAGAGGCTGAAATATTGATCCTTCAAAAAGGCCGTTCAAAAGGGAAGCAGTGATTTCTTATTACACCAGTCATAGGTGAAAAAGGCAAGAATTTTGCAAAGTAGATACATTGTTGCAGCTTCGTGAGCAGGGAAAGAAGACATTTGGAGAGCTTATAGTAATGAAAGATCACAGAAAAACAGCCAAATGACAAATTTTCTTTAAAAAGTCAAATGCAAAACAAAACAAACATGCTTGCTTTAAACAAAGGAATGGAATGACAGTCCTCCAAAAGATGGACATTTTGCCATCTATACCCAGAGAATTTGCAAACACTTTTGTAAAGTATATTCAAAATATTTCTGCATTATCAAAGTACAGAACAATTGCGTTTCTCCCAGCCTCAAGAGCTTTAACATTCTCTCAGGGTTTCTGAGATCAGGCTCTTGCAACAAGTTTTCCAGAGGGAAATCAGCTCTAGGTCTAGGGCAATCTATGCTTTTGAACCTGTCAATCTGGACACTTACGTCACTATACAATTGTTTGTGGATACAAAAAAAAATCTCAAAATACATTATGTACTATGAAGTCAGTTCTGATGTGTGGTGACCATATGAGTTACAGTAACGGCTTCCAAAATATCCTATATTTGGTTGTTGTGGGTTTTTTGGCTTCTTTGGCCGTGTTTTGAAGGTTGTTCTTCCCAATGTCTTGCAACCTTCAGAACACAGCCAAAGAGCCCGAAAAATCCAGAACAACCATAAGATCCCGGCTGTGAAAGCCTTCACAAATACACTTCCTATAATTAATAGGTTTGCTCAGATTTTACAAACCAACATCATCTCATTTAAGGTTGTTCTCTCTTCCCTAGCAATAATGTTGTTACAGTCCAAGATATCAGAGGCAGCCTCTCCCCATGGATAAGAGCACCAGGAACCAGTCCACCATGCAGGGTATCAAGTCCAAAGATATTCACTACACAGCTGGCCATGACCAAGCAGAAGCACCAGGCTGGAAGCCAGGTCGCTTGACCGGGAGCACAGAGCCAGAACAAGGTGCTGGGACACAGGAGACCAACAGAAACAAGCAGGGACCAAGGCAGAGGCAGGAACAGGAACACTGGAGTCTGGATACAGAGATGCCAAAGGCAAGCAAAGGTGCCAGTGTACTGGAACACAGGGACTCCATAGCTCAGGAGCAGCATAGCCAAAAACCCTTGTTGCTGAGGCACATTCTGGGAGGGAGAACCACTCCTTAAATAGGCCTTCAGGTTTCCAGGTGAGCCTCATGAGTGGCCCAGCAGCTGCTACACAGGCCAGGGTCTGATCCTGCAAACTCCAGGCCACTCCTGGATCAGGCTGGCCCCAATCCTGCAGCTGCCAGGACAGTGTGGGCAAGATCCTGACAAATGTCTTTTCTAGTAAATTCTGCTTATGTCTTGTAAACTAATATCTGTGGCTTCCCTTATTGAGATAATCTATCTCCTGTCAGGGCTTACCTTTTTTCCCTACTGTCTCCTCTCTTTTCCTAGCAATATTGGTCAGTTCTATATTCTTATTATTTGTTCATGACAGGGTAATCTTAGTTTACCCATGTGTGATCTTCAGGTCACCTAACCCAAGGAAAGGATTTAGCAATTTGAAGGTGCCTTTCTAGTCAGCATTAGGTAGAGCAGGCATGGCAGCATTAGTTTACCTCAAAAGTTAAAGAGTGTGTGTGTTTCTCCACTGTATATTTTGCACACATTTGCTTCACTATTTCATTAAGTCCAAAATAGTCCTTCAAAATATTTTGGCACAGAGGGACTACAGCTACATCCCAGCTGTTCTTGCTTCTGTTATCCCCAGCAACCATAGTGGAGATCATGTGCTCATCTTCTGGGATCCTCTACCATGGGACAATTTTATACGAGGGAAGTTTCTGTTGGAATTTGTCTGTAGTGTATGTATAACGTTCCATTTTAAGAAGCCATCACATCAAATTCTTTTTTAAAAAATCCCTGTCAACAATTGTGCAGTTTTCAAATGCTCACAAAAGACTGGTGCACATGTAAACACTTGCAAACACTCTGTAAAATTTAAAACATGTAAACTAATATGCACACTCTTGAAAAAAGAAATGCAAAGAGGAAAGGATCTTATTCTGAAGAAGAAGAAGAAGAAGAAGAAGAAGAAGAAGAAGAAGAAGAAGAAGAAGAAGAAGAAGAAGAAGAAGAAGAAGAACAACAACAACAACAACAACAACAACAACAACAACAACAACAACAACAACAACAAGGCATATGTTGGTAAACAAAGAGGCTGTCCTTGGAGAGAGACATTATAGTTGAATACAACCCTAATTACAAACTGCTAAGCATTAATTCATGAAAATCATTCATAGTCAGGGGCGCATTAAAAATGAAATACAGTATAAATACGTTTCTGCTGGTCACTAGGTAGTTTCAGGATTTTTTTTGTTCATATGTCAGGTAGTCTAGGTGTAAGTTGTCAGCCTTTTCTGTGCCAGTAACCTGTCAGGTCATGTTTCCTCTTGCAACAAGAGCCTCCGCAAACAATGTGTCTGTCAATACATCCAATAAATCCAAATGTACATAGTAAAAAAACTAGTCAGCATCAAGCGTTTGTGACCAGTTCCTTCAGATTTCAGCATGCATCTTGGAAAGTAAGAAGTCAGTAAGGACAGATCATTCCTTCCCAGAAGTAGGAGTAGCGATAGATATGGTAATGTTCATGTGAACTGACCCAAGGATTTGATTGGTTCATAACAGAACTCACCACGTATTACATCAGCTGGAAACAATAACAGACTGAAAGCCAACTTCGCATAACAAGCACTTCTCACTCACTAACATCTAATTCTGATATTTATTTAATATTTATTTAATTTTATTTATTTAAAATATTTTAACCTGCAATAGTGCTGCAACTCACCATTATTTGTAAGACTTCTTACTAGTTCTCAAACAACACATGACATAATAAGGTTATTCAAGCACTTTAGCACTTGAGATTCAGGCTGCAGGTGAATTGTATGGCTGGATGTGGAAAAGATGTTCTTTGCACTTCCAAGATGCATGAGTATCTATAACCAAGGCTAAACTAGAACCCATTTTCCAGGCACATACTTTTCAGTGCACAGAGATGGGTTTCCCTATCCTTGGAGATATTAACCTGCAGTCTCACCTCTGTTTCTGTGAATTAGACTTCCACATCCTCCCAGAGATGAAAGAACTGGTTGCTGTCCTCCATAGACTATGGAATAAAATCCTAATTTTGGCTATGATGGGACAAGTATATAAGACAGATACCCAGCATCTAACCCTGCATTCTGTCATCTGAGATGGTGAACACATATCCATGGGCAACACAAGGAGGAGGGTATAAGTGCAATGACACTTCCTGCCCATGTTCCATAACAGTTGGTATTCTGAGGCATTCTTTGCTTGATTCCCGGGGTGTGTGGATTTGCACTCATCATGACCTGCAGCCATCTGTAACCTTGCCCTTCCTGAATTTGTCTAACCCTCTTTTTAAAAAAGCTGTCCAAGATGATTGCCATCACTACATTTTATGGCAGTATATTCTATACTTCAGTTATGCTCTGAGTGAAGGACTTCCTATTGTCTGTACAGTACTTGGTCATCATTGCCCAAATAACTTCCTTTCTGTGTTATTGCATTTTGTCTAAACTGATGTACATTTTTAACACAATGAACATAATTAGTCTTTTAATATTTCCCTCAAATAAGAGGACTGCAACAGAAAATAATTTATTTCTACCTCTTAGATCAGTTGAATATCAAGCTATTTCAGATCATGGAAGAAAAAGGGAAGCTACTTTGAACTCTGTCTTAGAGCAGCACGGAGAATAAAATTTGTAATAAGAAAATAGTCCTGTATAAAATATGTATAGTGCAGTTGCAGAAACAGTATTGTGCACATTAGTCTGATAACTCTTAAATGCTATATTAAGTGAATGGGCCACTGGTACAATATAACAAACATCCTTGAGGAAAATGCACTTCATTTCAATTAAAAGATACTCCACGGGTAGTAAAACAGAAGTAGAAACTTGTTGGTAGAATATTAAAGTTGCACATGTGAAGGGCATAAGCTACACTATTATGTGTCATTTCCAAAGACATTGTTTCCCAGAAAGATTTTGGTAAACACCATATAAAATTCAAGAGGCTCATGGGAAAGGATGGAGGAAAGGTGATGGAGAAGAATTCAAACAGTATAATGCAGGGATCTCACCTATAATAATGCTTATATAAGCCTTTTGGATCAGACTGAAGACCTGTCCGGGGCAACACTCTGTGCACACGGTGTTTCTGCTCAACCCGTGTAAATGAAAAGCTCAGAAGTGCTATGAGTGCAATAGCACCATCCTGGCCTGATCAGCTTATGTCCCAGTTGTCATGTCCATTTTTTTCCAGCTTCTCTTTGGTGCCTGCACCACAATGCTGCCCTAAAATGTAGCACAGGGAAAGGAAACCTCCTGCCCAGAAGCCAGATGCAGCCAGCCAATGCCCCCATTTGGCCTGCCAGTCTCTCTCCCCCATCTCAAGCCTTGCTCAACTTCTGTGGTCAAAAACCCTGCATAGCCCAGTTCACCCAAGTTCTCCATTGTTTCCTATGCATCTGGTCGTGGTATCATGGTTAAACCCCTCTAATAGATGCTCTGCCACACTATCCTTCTTGGTCTTGAGACGAGGATACTCAAGGAAGTGGTAAGGGACGAAGGTTTATCGAGGCCAATGGGGACTGTTTTTCCTCTTCCCGTTCATTCTCATTAAGCATCCTTCAGTCTCGAGAGACTATGATATTGTGCTCTGTATGGAGGACTTGGAACAGTGTCTAATGTGGCTGAGGAGGCCAATTCGAGAGTGACAATCTCTTCCCAACACTCCAGTTCATTGCTCTGACTGTGTCCTCAGGTAGTTTAACTCAAAAATACACAGCCACCATCTCCATATATTCACCCCAACTCCAAAAGTTTGGTGAGGCAAAGCACTGCAATTAGTCCCATGAAATCTTCTGTACCCCAAAATCCAACCTACTCTAGGAAAGGATTTTATGTATTTAATTAGAAAAGAAAATGAAAAGAATAACACAGTTACAAAAAGTTTTTTTAAAAAAAGGTTCCACAGAGTTACTTGAAAATCTGTTCAGCACTATGGGAAAGGATGCCTGGAGAGAAGAGGTATTCATCTACTTTCCCCAAGGATGGACAGGCCTTTGTGAGTGACTACTAAATTCTATTTAATCCCCCTACAATCCTTCCAAGGATGTTTTTATGGATTGTTTGCATTGTGATGTCTTTGAAGGATAGGCTATACAGCTAATAAAGAAACAGGGATTAGGATTTGGCAAAGAGATAGCCTCAGCATTTTGTGGGTGATATTCTGTTAATCCTTACCTCCCCACTGCCCATCCTATTTCTTCTGGCTATGACAACTTGGTCTTATTCTGCACATCTCATCCCCTAAATGCTATTCTTTTTTTTCCTTCCTAGATTATTTATGTGGGAGATGATGAAGAAAATACAATGAGAAGTACACCCTGAAGCCAATGAGATAAGCCATGGGATGATGCCATCGGGGACACATTAGAACAATTAAAATTGTGAGGAAATAAATGAAATAGATATGACTGAGTGCACATTTCCCCAGCGAGTGCTGAAAAAGTATCAGCAAGGACTGGCTTATTTCTGGCACAACCAGAAATGTTCCCAAAATGCAGAGAGCATTTGGGAGATGTGGTTTCTATTTATTTCGTAGAAATTCTGTAGAGAATGAAAATTATATTCTGCACGAGATTCAGTTTTGGACACTGTCAAGGGCAAACATGCAATGTAAGAAGAATGCGGAGGACCAGGAAAAGTAGAGGCTGCTTCAAAAACAATCTAGAACATGTGGAATTAAAAAGAGAGGGATTTTTTAAAAAACTACAGTGGTGCCCCGCAAGATGATGTTAATTCGTTCTGCGAAAATCGCTGTTTTGCGAAAACATCTTCTTGCGAAATGCGGTTCCCCATTGGAATGCATTGAAATCCATTTAATGCGTTCCAATGGGGGAAAATTGTCGTTGTTTTGCGAAAATCGCCCATAGGAAAACCATTTTGCGAAGCGCAGATCAGCTGTCAAAATCGCTGTCTTGCAAAAAATGGTCCCGAAAACACCCATTTTGTGAGTCGCAGACCTAGCTGTCAAAATCATCGTCTTGTGAAAAACAGTCCAAAAAAAAAAAAAAGACTTGGGAAGCACGGACTGAAACATCGTCCAGTGAAAATCACCCATAGGATATACCATTTTGTGAAGCGCTATAGCAATTACAAAAACTAATCATCTAGCGAATAAACCGTTTTGCGAGGTAATTGTCTAGCGGGGCACCACTGTATGTGAGTAACAGTAGTTAAGAGAATGGAGGAGGACAATTTATATTATAAAAGAAATCAAGATTTTATTCAAACACAGGTCATAACCACAGGATCCAAGTTTCCAGCCCGTCAGTATAGCCATTGACTGTCCTCATATTTTTATCATCCTGGAGAGGATGTTGCAAGAGTTCTAATATCTGTTCTGGATTAGATGACAAACAGAACCTTAAACTCGGAAAGATTGGTCCTGGTTTTAACCTGTACCACCCTTAACATACTGGGGATCAGTGTAACTGAAGAACTCCACCCACCTCATGAACCTGTCCAACTGGTGTTGTGATTTCTGAGGTCTTGCTCCAAATCTGTGCACCATTTAAGCTACACAGGTGGTTGTAAAGGACAGGACTCTTCCCTGTGCAGCGCTGACAATTTGGAATGCTTTTCCACGGAAGACTCTCCTTGCCACATCACAGCTTGTCTTGCACTGGGGCTTTTTGAATTACAGCCTCTTAAGGAGCAACTAAGATGATGGTGATGGTTATCACTGTCTTTCAGTTAGAACTACTGGTTTAGGATTATCATTTGTCTGGATAGAATTATTGTCTGTTTAGATTAATCCTAGGCATGAATGGTTCTAGTGAATTGTTACTGGACTGCTGTTAACTACTCTAGATAACTGTGGTAGAAAAGAAGAGTAGGTATGTTGATAACAACAAGCTTCCTGTTTATTTTTCAAGTGCAATCCATGTTCATGAGTGAGAAAAGCTGACATTATTTTAAAATGAACGACAGTGGACCCTCAACTTACAGACGGCTCCACTTACAGACTTTTCGAGATATAGACTTCTCTGGCTGCAAAATTTATGTTTGACTTGCAACCAGAGAATTGACCTACAGACTGGAAAAAACCCCAAATGGAACAAAAACGGCCGGTTATGGGATTAAACGGTTTCCAATGCATTGTAGGTCAATGGAGACTCGACCTACAGACTTTTCGACCTGCAGCCATCATTCCAATACGGATTAATTCCGTAAGTTGAGGGTCCACTGTAAGTCTAGTCACTGATGGTAGTGGAATCTAATCTCATGTAACTATGTGATGAGTTGAGAACCTACTAAATTCTTTCCAAATATGGAATGGGTGAGCAACCTGTTTTTAGTCTATGTCACCTTCACAGGAGTCTCCTTCCTTCCTTCCTTCCTTCCTTCCTTCCTTCCTTCCTTCCTTCCTTCCTTCCTTCCTTCCTTCCTTCCTTCCTTCCTTCCTTCCTTCCTTCCTTCCTTCCTTCCTTCCTTCCTTCCTTCCTTCCTTCCTTCCTTCCTTCCTTCCTTCCTTCCTTAAAAATGACCCAAGGTGGCTTACATCCTTCTCGGCGGTGGCTCCTCGCCTCTGGAACAACCTTCCTCCTGATATTCGCGCGGCCCCCTCGCTCGGTATTTTCAAAAAGCAATTAAAAACATTGATGTTTTGGCAGGCCTTCCCTCCTAGTTAATTCCTGATCCCCTTCTCTTTTCTTTCCTAATGTTTTAACCCAATTGTTGAAAGTTTTCTTTTATGTAATTTTGTTGTTTTTACTGTGGTATCCTATGTTGTAAGCCGCCTAGAGTGGTCTATCAACTAGATAGGTGGGATATTAAATAAATAAATAAATAAATAAATAAATAAATAAATAAATAAATAAATAAATAAATAAATAAATAAATAAATAAATAAATAAATAAAGACAATCTTTAAAGATAAAACCAGTATACAAATACTAAAAGGGATCAAATCACTTTAAGAAATGGTAAACAAAAGCAACACCAAAAGCACATTCAAAGGAGTACGACACAACAATCCATTTAAAAACTCCCACTCAGGCCACCAATTGCCGACGGAAAGCTTGCTTGAAGAGAAAGGTATTTGCCTGCATTCAGAAGGATAGTAAAGATGGGGCCATCCTAGGCTCCTGTGGAAGGGAGTTCCAAAATCTGGGAGCTACAATACAGAGGGTCCTCTCCTGTGTCCCCACAAAATGAAACTGTGAAAGTGAGGACACTAAGAGAAAGGCCTCTCCTGATGATTTTAACACCTGAGCAGATTCATAAAGGAAGATGTAGTCCCCGAGCTAGCTTGGACCCAAGCCCTTTAGGGCTCTATAGATCAAAACCAGCACTTTTGTGTTAAAAGTGGAGCTGCTGTAACAGGGGTTATGTGATCTCTGCAGCCAACCCAAGTCAGCAATTTGGCTGCTACATTTTGGACCCACTGAAGTTTCCTGACACTTTTCAGAGGCAGCCCCATGTAGAGCACATTACAGTAATCCCATTGGGATGTAATTAAGGCATGTGTCACTGTGGCAAGATCAGACTTCTGCAGGAACAGGCATAGCTGGTGCCCCAGTTTTAATTGTACAAATGCACTCTTGGCCACAGCTGAAAACTCGGCATCCAGGCTCAGAGGTGAATCCAGGAGCACCCCCAAGCTGTACACCTGTGTTTCCAGAGAGAGAGTAACCCCATCCAGTACAGGCTGCATCCTTATTGCTTGTTTGATCTGTCTTTTGACTGATCAGGAGCATTTCTGTCTAGTCCGGATTACATTTCAATGTATTCACCTTCATCGAGTCCATCACTGACAACAGACAATGAAACAGCTTCCTTGGATTCCGATGGGAAGGAGAGATAGAGTTGGGTGTCATCCACATACTGGTGACACTGAAGCCCAAAACTTCGGACAACCTTTTCCAGTGATTTCACGTAAATGTTAAATAACACAGGAGATAAAGCAGACCCCTGAGGGGCCTCACAGGTCAGCATATCTTATTTCAGCATTCATCCCTGTCTCTTTAGATCAAATCAACCCTGAATGTGCATGTAAATACTAATTTCTAAAGATACTTACTGCCAATACAGAAATTGTACCTGTATTTTGAAAAGTATTTTGAGGTAAGAACAGCATCAGGACTTTTGGGGAGTTTAAATCCATGCCCCCAGTTGCAGTTCAAGTCAATTCATACCAGAAATATCAAAGAACGATTTTCAAAGTATTCACAAATACACATCCCAACTTAGCACTCTAGCCAACAATTCTGTTCCTGTTTCTAAGGCCGTTATTTTAAGGCCACTTGCTTGACAGGATGTTATTCCGCGCAGATCAACAAGACTTATTTCTACAAAGCGCTCAGAGTCGAGGTATAAGAAACAATAGCTTTGAGTAGAAAGCCATTTCGGTTAAGTGAAATATGAAGAATTAGCTGGAGCTTGGTATGGTCGCGCGTGGAAAAAAAAAAGTTTTCATTAGCTGAAAATTGAGATTGTTTTACTAAAAGGAGAAACTGTATTACTGAAAACTACAAAGGAGGAGTGAATGAATGTAACATTAGAATGACAAGAAAAGTAGAAAATGAATGTCAATTATTAACACAAAGCAAGAAAGGCTGGTAAATATAAGGCAAGGCTTTGGAAGTCTTTTTAAAGTTATAGGAGGGAAAAGGAAAAAAAAAACATAAGTGTGGTAATGCAGAGCAGACAAATCAATAAGAGGTGACAAACGGAGGCTTAAAGCAGGCTGCCAGGAAATACGAACAAGGAGAGCAGTATGCCTGTACAGAAAAGATACAAATTAATGAATGTATTCAGTTAATGTAGATGTATGCATGTCAGTAGAGCCTAAATGAAAATCACCCTGGAGTACTGGGGGGAAAATGAGTCACAGTAATCATGGAGTCATTGGCAATTATGCTCTCTACCTCTGGCATGACGGAAAGGTCTCAAAGGACTGGAGGCAAATAAACATAATCCCCAGACTTCTTGATGGGAAAGCTTAATAAGTGGGAAGTGATTACCACTCGGTGAGTGATTAGAGAAAATTATAAGAACGAACAGCCACAGGATTTAAAAAAAACAAAAACAAGAAAAAGGACAGCCTAGGTTGCATAGAGAGCAAATTACAACAAAGTTATCCATTTTATTCTTCAGTATGTTAAATATTCAGGACTTTGCACCATATCCTGCCTCACTGGCCATGTGAAGGATCACTTGGCATCCTCAATCACATGGAACATGGACTTTGGGGTGGGGAAATCCATCAGTTTGTCTTTCACCTCAGCCTCATTGCACAGTGGTTAAACTGTAGTACTGCAGTCAAGAAGACCTGAGTTCAATCCCAACAGGCGCAGGTAGCCAGCTCAAGGTTGACTCAGCCTTTCATCCTTCTGAGGTTAGTAAAATGATTACCCAGCTTGCAGTGGGGGGAGGGCAATGTGTAGCCTGCATAAATGACTTGAAAACTGACCAGAAAATGCTGTAAGTGCTTTGGGGTTATATTTAAGAAGCATGGTTTGCTTTCTCCTGCATTCATTTTTTAAATCCCAATTCTTCACATCATGAAAATGGAGAAATTTGTGAATTCCTAAATTTTTGTCTATTTGCAGTGACCAAACTCTGTAGCTGCAGCTGCTCCCCCACCCCAAAGGCAAATATGAGCCTTCCGTTAAGTAGGAAGAAGGAGCTTCCCAGAAAAAAATAGAGATGGCAACCCTAATGCAGGACTAATTTGTTTGAAAAGCCAAGAATGGAAAGCCCTAGACTTTGATGGAAAAACCTGACCGTTTTCATTTGTTCCCACATCTGATTTTTTTTAAAAAAAAAAATCAGTATCTTTTCATCACAAATATGAAGAAAGTGCTGAATTTTGGTAATCTCTTTTAGAAAATGTAAGGAAGCAAAAATCTCATTCATCCATTGTTGTATGTATGATGCAACAACCAATACAAATTTGAGGGACAGAGAGGTAGTGGATACACAGTGGATCCTTACAGTACTCTCTCTGACTCAAATGGATAGAAGGATGGCCACATTTATTCTTAAAAGAAGACAGTCGTGCATTTTAAGCAATCCTTTGAATGCAGGATAGTCTAGTTCAAGTCTGCTATAAAGATAAAGGATCGTAGTGAGGGAGCTCAGGGTGTTGAAGTTGCCGAAGCATGGTGAGCACATGGACAGCAGACCAACAAGCACACAAATCATTGGTCCTAGCACTGTAAAGATGCCTAGTAGGCCAGCCTCTGAAGCTCCTGTCTGGATGTCATGTAGACTAGCTGGAAAAATTTTTTTTAGAAAACAAGTTATAGGCATTTTGTTTTTCCAGTGCAAATCAATGGGAGGCTAACTATCATCATTACAATTCCCATCCTGTAGCCTGGCTTGTCCAAGTGTGCTCACTCACTGCTTAGCTCAAATCAGAGTGCTGCACATATGTCACCCAGTCACCTTTTATCTTACTGCGTGGGCCTGGAACACAGGTCCATGCAGCAAGATAAAGAAACCAAGCAGGAGGCATTAGGAAATGAAAGAATGACCACAGTGAAGGGGGAGGAGAATCATCTGAGGTACAACATTGGCCTGCCCAGTTACCACCCACACAGGAGAGTCAGTCAACTTCAGTGATTTGTAGTAGCTTGTGAACCAACCCCAGCACAACTAGTGGCTTCTCAAACGGTCCTGTAGCTGCTCCGGAAGTGCAGAAAAAGCCCTGCTCCGCCTCATTTAGACCCTTTTCTCTGACATTGCTGCACCCATCAATTGCTGATTTTGCCTTGGTATGTATGCATTAGTATGTGCAGGTTTGTGCAAATAGGTGTCCCTTTCCCCCCCTGTTTTTTTTGTTGATGCATGCTTCCTTTTGTTTGAGGTATAACAGGTCACCCTACCTATGGGTTGGTATACTGGTTTTAATAAGTCTAACTATCAGACAGAGAAAGATTATCATTAGGAAATTTAACATTTGCCAAATAAGGAGCTGAAAGTAATGCTAGAGAAAGGGCTGAGGAGAGCTTAGAAGGCTAAATGATTGAGGAGGCTTATATGCTGGTGATGCTGTGGGGCTGGAATTAAGAGAGATTTAAGGTGGAAGGAAAACAGATAAAGCAGTCATGGCTATAATTCCCTGATCTGGAAGAAGAGGACCCCCAAAATAATGTACTCCTTTGGCTGCTTGCTAAAAGTTAGGAGGATGCTGTTAAGGGTTTGGAAGCTCAAACGCTACTTGGGTGCTGGCATGGTTGCAATATGTGCAGGACACAAGAGGGAACCACATTTCTGGTCCATCATAAAGACAAAAATATCCCCTTCTTTGAAATGTTGTAAGTTTTGCCATGCTGAGACTCCCCACCACAATGTCCCTCTATATTAACAAGATTGCCCAGAAAATAAAAATTCTGACCGAGAAATCTCACTAAGTGGATAAAAGAATGACTTTTCTCCCACTGTTTTCCCCCTAAACGTGAGAGGTTTACATCCCTAGTCTACATAGGCCTGAGACGGCTGGCTGCTTCTACCAATCCTCCAGGCCATCGGCAGAGATGGGAGAATGGAGTCTTCGCTCTCTGCCATATCTTTGCTCTATGCCATATCAAGTTCTGTAACCTGTAGTCAAGAAATGTTGTGGCCATCTATAATCCATTCCTAATTATGTGCAATTGTCACCCCCTTCTTCCCTGCTCTCAATTTTCAATATTCTGCCACGCATGTCTATGCTATCACAAAAGGCATTTTTGTAGTACTAAAATGATAGATGTGATCCCACGGTTACTAGCATGCTTAGAAATTTGGTTGGAGTATTGTTAGACTGAAACTTAAAATGGCTTCCTTAGGTGGACCTGAGATAACTTTGCTTCCTGGGGCAGAATGCAGAGTAACATCCTGCCTGTTCCACATTGAAAAGCCAATCAGACTACCAGAAAATGAGCACAGAGAGCGAGAGGGCACACTCCAACTCACCTGAAGAGGGCAGGCTAGCCTATGGGGCAGAGAGTAACCCATCTAACACCTTGTTCTCTGACCCCAATATCTGCTCTCTGAGGTGGCACACATCACCTTGCTCAATGGTAAGGCCAGTCCTAATTGCTAGCAGTGAAAATGCCAGACAAATTTTGAAGGCTGTGCTGTGGCAAAACTGCTGAGAAATCATTAGGGAAACATTTTCAGCAAGATGGATGTCTCAGAAGGGTTCCATGCATACCTATTCCCTACTAAATTATCATTGCCAAACTGCTGCTGGTGGCAATGGATGCTGACATTACAATACAGCGACACGAAGTCAAGGAGCAGTTCAATCCCTCCTTCTGGGCCCCCAGCAAATAAATGGAAATTGCTCAATGGCCTCATAAACAACTGATATGAACCAAGTTCCTATAACAGAATGGAGTATTTTGGTGCTTCAGTGCTAATTTTCTGCCTGTGGAGAGAAGGAAATGAGTGTGATCAGGTTTGACAAATCACCTTTAGTAGCTCATGAGGGAGTGGAAGTTTGTGTTTGCATTTTATGCTGAATATTTTAATAAGTCATTATGGGGAAAAAGGCATTCCTTTGCTTTAATATTAAGGGGTGATTTAGGTGGTTGAAGATAATGGCAAAGGTGGCTTTTTTCCTTAGTGACTGAGATTGCACCTCTATTATCTGGAAGGAAAGCATGTATGAGGCTTAAGCACATACACACAAGTCAGTAGGTAAGATTAAAGAGAAACAGCTGGTAAATTGCAAACCTATCCTACAGTAAATTCTTTGGTAACTATGTTTACCATATCAGATCAAGACAAACATGCTTAAATAAGGAAGGAAGGCCCTTTTTTGAAGGGGCCAGGAATTGCTTCATTAACAAACTCTGAGATAACATGGATTGAGACCAGCTTCAGAACAGGGTGATGAGCCAACCTTCTGAAATGGATCAGCCCAGTCCAGGATTTGTTCCTATCTTGGATAACCTGAAAGGGACAGAAAAATGGAAGGCAAATATGCAGAGAAATGCCGTGTGTTAGAACACCAGTGTGTAGAATGGGAAATCATACTTGAACATGTTTCCTGTTTTTTATTGTCACCGGTGGCGAGTTCAGTTAGGTGAGGTTCCAGCCCATGGTGAGTGAGAGAAGCATTCTTGGAAATCATTTGGTTCTGGCAATACCACATGTCGAAGCAAGGAAGGGCAATGCACAGAGTAGGAAGACTCAGTGGTGCCAGAGGAGAAGGTAAGGGACAGGTGAACTCTCCAGTCAAGTGCAAGGTAGCTCCTATGCACTCCAACCACTGAGGTATCTGTGCATATTGTATTAGCCAGTTTCCATGAATTAACATATGTTGGCCATGTTTTTCATTTTGGGGGACAACTGAAAAAAGGCATTTCACTCACTCGCTCACATGCCTACCGTTTCTGTAGGAAGTGGGACTGAAAGTTCTCATGCAAAACTCAATGGGATGTCTTTTAATGGAATATTTCCAACATGCCACATAAAACTGTGATTTTTTTTTCTTTAAAGCAACTCCTATCAGAAGTTCAATTAAGTAACTGGAGTTCCTCATCTCACTCCCACTGACTCACTTTTCTTGTCCCAAGCCACTGGATACGCTTCCCCTAAATGCTCCCAGGTGCTGTATGCTTATGATGCTCACAATTTTCCAGGCTGAAATTGCTTAGTTGCTAGGCAACACCACCTCCCACCTTTCCCCTGCTCAAACTTTTACGTTTACATGCAAAAGTCATGAACATTATTTCTGAGCTTTTAAACTTCCCTGTACCACATGGTTGTCTATTGGAACTCAGGCACAACTTCTAACAATGTCACATGTATTAATTCAGCCTTCACTGAAACTGTTAAGGGAGTAGTCATCCACAACTTCCTGTGGCCACTTGTACTATGTCCCTCACCATCATGGTGCTTGATCTTTTCATCCCCACTATGTCATCCTTTGGAATGGTTAAATTCCATTTTGAGACTTGTTTTCCTTATTCCACTGAAAGGGTTTTGAAACACACCACAGTCAAAACTGCTTGCCGGAATCTTTTTTCCCCCTTCTTTCTCCTTTAAAAGGCTAAAGACTAAGACCAGAGAATTAGATGCATGCGCACCCTTTCACACAGGAGCCATATTTATTCCTGAGCAGTTGGGATATTTTTGAACATTCAGGAATGTCTCGAGATCTTAGCCAATTCTTGTTAGAGGTTTTTTTTTGCACAAAAACCTATTACACATTTTGGAATAGATATGAAACAGGATTGTACACTATGGAAAATTAGGATTGTCTTTCATTCAAAGACTGACCACATTCGTACATTAACCTATGTACTAAGTAAGAAAGTGTCACAAGCTCCAGTTGTGAGGAAGATGAAGAACATTATTTTTTTTCTTACCAGGATCTCTGTAATTTATCCAAAATGTATCTGCACAAAATGGGTGTTCCTTTCCTCAGGAAAAGCAAAGTATGGACATAGGAAGTAGAGAATGACTGGCTCGTGGTTTAAAAGGAGAAGTAAAAACCTCCTCTGAAGCTTGTGGTCCTGCAGTAGACACTGTCTTCTGCAGTATTTGCCTGAAAGTATTAGTACTAGTATAGCATCGTTTGTATAAATTTGCAGCAAATAATTATCCTTATTCTCTTCTCTTGTCAAGGGAAAGGGGGAGGGGAAGAGGAAGGCAGAGTGTGAGGAGTGAAGCTATGGGGCACATGGGAGAAGGGTTGAGGGGTCAGTCCCTCACTGCTGCCACCACCAAGGTCACCAGCACTAGCTCAGTTTCTCACCCATGTGCAGCATGCTCTCCATGGTGCCTCTCTCCAGGAGGTGGTTGTCTTTGTGGATGGGGAGCAACCTGGTGATGGAGGTGATGGCTGGGGCACCTAGAGACGACAGGAAAGCAGGAGGTGCTTCATCTGATGGTCTGTGTGCCAAAAAGAATTAATGCCCTTCTGTTTGGCCAGAAAGGTGCCACATAGCTCTTAAAGGAGGAGAATGGTTCGATCTAAATAGAAACACAAGCGGACATAGGCTTTTTCTCTCAAGCCAATCTGTGCCTTCAACAAGCTCTGTACCATATATGTCAGTGTGGACACTGTAGGATTGTGCTCTTAACCAGATTTCCTTGCCGGCTGCTTTCAAAACACTTTTTATGAGGCAAGGAAGTTGGGTTGAGCATGACAGAACAAAAGTGGAGTTTGGAAGAAACAAAGTCTACGAAAAGGAGGTGCTGAAAACAAGTCTTCCTCACATTTAGGAAAATGCCGGCATATTTCCTATTTTGAAATAGAAAATCTGTGCTGCATAGAAAACAGAATTTCTAAAGTACCTCTGGAAATTGAGAACGGTGTCTGCAAAAAAGACATACATCCTCCTGTTCTCATTTGATTTCCATACCTCTTAAGATGCTTAGTCTGATAGCATTAGTAATTATTGACGTGGAGTTAACAACACTGCTTTCAACTCACTGCAGTTCTTAAAAGAGCAAAATAAATTTGTGTTAGCATTTCACATAAACATGTCTGGAAAAACTACTGCTTTTATGCGCTCCCTGTATTTCATTAGAACTTGATGTCATTAACATAGAGGAGAGACATGCACCCATAATAGATCATTACTGAACCACTGAATCTTGTTAAGGTGTCATTTTTCAAAGAGTTCTCACTCTGGCCCCCTCTCCTTCTCCCACATGCACAGACACTGCCACTGAAATTGCTATAAAGAATACTTGGTAAATTCTTGGTTCCCGCTGATTTAGGCTGTGTCAGCACTTTGATATAGAATTCAGGAGCCCCGCAAGATTCTTCATCTCCTTGCAAGAATGAAATAATGAGCTGTATTTGTCCTTTAAAAAAAAAAAAACCTTTTCAAGGTCTTTTAAAATGTGTACAGAAGCAGTGCCCTGTCCTTCCGAGAAGCAAAGCGTACAAACACTCATAAGGCTTGGTTTCCAGTCCCCCGATCATCCTAGTTGCCTGAGAGTCTGAGAGTTCTTGTGACCATGATGTTGTGGTGTGTTTATGGCTAAAACAATGGGCTGTGCCTTGAGACTGGATGGATGCCCGGAGCATCCTACCACTTGATTTGACAGCCAATGGCCAGCACAGCTCTTTTTATGAAAGCATTCACAAAACCACACCTGTGATGTCCTCTGGGCCCAGCTTGTTTGCCCTTCAGCGAGCCAAGGACAAGTCAAGGCAGGGTCACTATCCACTAAAAACTTATATACCAGGAAACTAATCAACCTAGCAAGGATAAATACATAAAAGCTGTCGTTGTTTCCCTTCCAGCCATGATCTATAGCATCTTACGTATACATTTCCTTAGCATTACTAACCGGGGCGGGGCGGGTGAGGGTGAGGTAATCACACTTAGAGTACCTGGTCTGAATTTTAAATAACTGTCAAATATAATTTTTTTTTTAGTCTTACACGGTTACTGACATATAATTCTTTTAAAAAAAATTAAAAATGGGGGGGGTACCCAAGGCTTCTGTTTTTTTTCCATCTGTGGTAGGAAACCACATGGCACCTCTGTACTTTTGTTCACAGTCTTGTAGTTGTAACTTATAACCAAGGATTGGCTTTCTTTCTTTCTTTAACTTGGTTAGCATGAGTTTCTTTACATTTTCCATTCCTAGGTAGTTGCAAGCTTAGCCAAATATTCCACTTGGGTTAGTTTGGGGGATTAAAAGAGGCAATCCCCAAGTGCCATCATGAAGGGGAGAAGGATCTACCCCCTAGTAAATGTATTAAACTTTTACTGTTGCCACTTTTCATTTTAGGGTCAATTAATTAATTTCTTACTGAGAGACCACAAACATCATGCTTGTGGGAGCTACTTGCTTTTTCTGTTTGGGACTGGATCACATCTTCAGATTTCTCTGCATCTTTTTGTATATAGTCAGGGAGGCCATGTACAAAATGACAGAAGGAAAGGGACTAGCAGAGAAATGGATTCTGATGCACACCTCATTTATTAATACGGCAGAAGTACACGGAAATTAGATCACCCAGATGGCTTTTGGAGTTATGCCTTCTTCCCGATTCATTGTATAGCTTGGAAAGGTTACCAGGTTTGGACTACAGCCAGGGGGGGTTGTAGTCTGAGGAATATATTCTCCTCAAGGTTTTCTGAGGCTGGAGGGCTACACTGACCAACAGATTGAGAAACTTGACAGTTGAATCCAACATTTGGCATGTCATGTGACCTCCATATTGTTGGGGCTTTTAAAACCTCACATACTGCCTGCAGTTTGTTTGACTGGGAGGGGCCTTTCTGGGTTGGGGTGACTGTCAATCTATCTACCACTAACCAATCATTCCTACCCACCTCTGACGTCAAAGATATCCCTGCCTCTCTGCTGAGTGTTTTATTTCCCTCTCTTTTGTTTGTTGAAGTCAGTTAGTCAGTGTTGTTCGTTTGCTGTTTCCATTTGTAAGTAATGAAATATTTTTATTCTTTCTATTACTATCTCAGAATGAGTTATTAAGACAGTAACTGGCAGTTAATAAGAAAAGAGGTAGACTAGCTATAGAACCTGAAGCCATCTTCTCTACTTCTGCTATGCAGCTGGAAAGGAATTTTAATCACAAATTCAAAACTCTATAACACATTTTACTGAGGGCGAAGCACCTCCTCCACACAGTCAACAAGACACTTGGAAAAATTATCCAGAATCCTGCAACTAATATGGCCACTGATCAGGTTGACTGGAGGACGGTGGCATTATTTGGAGGATTTGGGAAATTATTGCCTGAGCAGAGTAAGTTTTGTAAGCTCTGATTTTTCCATAGACAGATATGAAAATGGGAAGAGACTCAAGATGGTGAACTTGCCCTCAGTTATGTGGATGTCACATGACATGTCAAATGTGGGATTCAGTTGTCATGCTTCTCAACCTGTCAGTCAGTGTTGCCCTCCACCCTCAGAAAAATCCATATGGAGGACAGGCACCACTAACTCTGCCAAGGGGAAGACTGGGCCATGACAGTTGAGTTGAAAATTTTGACACCTGTTGTTGTTCACAAAGCATTACAAAGTGCACCTTAAAGCAGAATTAGTCGTGTCATTCTTATTGTCAAGGGCCCTGCTCTAATTGACTAAGTGCATTTTATGTAATTTTCTTGTCATTCCTAACAGATAGCATTGAGGTAGCGAGCCTCTTAACCTCTTTTAAAAGGATGATAACAAAAGCAAGAAAGACCATGAATGTAAAAGTAGGCGAAACAGAGAAGATGCTGGGGGTGACAAAAAGGAGATGCTTTGCTACAGAAATATTAATAATAAACATGGATGGAAGAAAGCAAAGCCTGTAAGGTGGGCAGGGGCTTCCAGTTATTGAGAGATGCATGGACACAAAAGGACACTAAATCAAGATGACTATTCTAACTAACATAACTTTCCTATCCATGTCACAAGAACAGGAAACACAAATCATGAGGAATCCTACAAGAAATCAAGTCTTGTAGGCTGCAATCTTAGAACACTGGGGCTAGGAAGTAAATCCTATTGACCTCAATGAGTCTTTGGTGAGTAAACACACTTAGGATTGCATTCTTACAATGGGAAATGGGATGTAAAGGCTTTGGTATGGCAAACATTCCACTCTGTTTTGTACCGGTTCTCTGTTAAAATGTTTGAAGGTTTAAAATCTGTTAGTTACACCCCAACTTTCCTTCAACAAGCTCAGGAGATACACATGGCTCTCCTCTTTCCCCCACCTTTTTCCTTCACAATAACCTTTTGAGGTTGGTCAGGCTCAGACCTTCGGCACATTACTGTGACAAACCCAGACCTACTGGGATCTGTCACACAGTTACACTAAGCTGCCACCAACCATTCCCTTTAAGAAGTCACACAGACCAGGGATGGATTTTTAAACAATAAAAAGAATAAGGTTTATTTTAAATACACACAGGGAAAAATAAACAATCAGGTGAATAGGATAAAGTAACGTGGCTTATTCTCACTCATACAAGCATACAGTTTGGTTCACCCAGAACCCTTAACTTAAAGCACAGACCCTGAACCTATCAGTTCTGGCTAACCAACCGACACCTGAACCTATCAGGTTGGTACTCTGACACACAGAAGTACCCTGTCTGACACACAGACTCCCACAACAGCTTCTTCTTCCCAGCTGCTGCTTCGTCACAACCCAGTGTCTCTCAGTGTCTCTCAGTGTCTCTTCAACTCTCCACACAGGCATCACATATTTATACAGTACAGCCCCTCCTCCTGATGTCCCGCCTTCCACTCCCCATAGGATGGAACTTTCCCTCCAAACCCATGACAGACAGGTAACATCAGTGCTGTATGTAACACCTCCCCTCTTTATAAGTTGTTTTGTAGGGGGAAAGCTAAGGTGCTTTTTCCCAAAAAACAACCTGGATAAAACACACAACAACAGTTATACATACCATATTATACTTACTCATACTTACATTCTAAGTTAAACCATAGCAAATAGGCATTTAAACATTTACCATATACAATACATCCATTTACCTTTATTCATACAAACCAAATTCAAAACCAGGTACATTTAACTTTTTGTCATCATTATATACACATAGTCCATATTCTTTCGCCGTCTTCATTCTTCAGGTCTTCTTGATAAGGCGTCAGCAACACAGTTCACTGACCCTCTGACCACCTTCACTTCAAAGTCATAGTCCTGTAGGTTTAAAGCCCACCTCATAAGTTTGCTATTGTGGGTTTTCATTGTCTTTAACCATTGCAATGGTGAATGGTCAGTACACAGAATAAAATGTCTTCCCCAGATGTAAGGCTTGGCCTTCTGGATCGCGTAGACTATGGCCAAACACTCCTTCTCCACGGTTGCCAAATGTCTCTCACCTTTTTGAAGTTTCCTACTCAGGTAGGACACTGGATGCTGGTCACCATTCTCATCCTCCTGGCACAGAACTGCTCCTACCCCGCTGTTAGACGCATCTGTGTAGATGATGAACTCCCGGTCGAAGTCTGGAGCACGCAGGACAGGATAGTTGATTAACGCCTCCTTCAACCTCTGGAACGCCGCCTCACAGTCGCTGGTCCACGGGATGCGGTCATCAGCCTTCTTCCTCGTCAGATCGGTCAGCGGAGCCGCAATCTCGCTAAACCTCGGGATGAACTTTCTGTAGTAGCCCACCAACCCAAGAAATGATTTGACTTTTTTCTTGGTGTTGGGTCTAGGCCAATCACGAACTGCTTCTATTTTGGCCTCCAGGGGTTTTATCATTCCTCCCCCTACCATGTGACCCAAGTATTTTATTTCTGGGCTACCCAGCTGACACTTGCTGGCCTTTACTGTTAGCCCTGCTGCACTTAACCTCTGCAGCACTAACTCCAGGTGTATCAGGTGATCTTCCCAGGTATTACTGAAGATCCCTATGTCGTCAATGTAGGCCACTGTAAAGTCACTGAGCCCTGCCAAGGTCTGGTCCATCAGCCTTTGGAATGTGGCTGGTGCATTTCTGAGACCAAAGCTCAGGACTCGAAACTCATAGAGACCAAAAGGGCTGCAAAAGGCAGTCTTTTCTTGATCCCTGGGATCAATTCTTAATTGCCAATATCCCTTTACCAGGTCCAATGATGAGATGAACCGACAACCCCCTATGGTTTCAATCAGGTTGTCTAGCCTGGGCATTGGGTAGGCATCAGGAGTGGTTACACGGTTTAATTTCCTGTAATCGACACAAAACCTAATGCTCCCATCAGGCTTGTCCACAAGGACTATCGGAGAGGACCAAGGACTAGAAGAGGGGACGATTATGTTCTCCCTCAGCATTTCGTCCAGCTCCTTCCGCACCTTGTCCCTATAGGGTCCCGTTACTCGGTATGGGGATACTGCCTGCGGGGGTGCATCCCCTGTGTGGATCCGATGCATCACTCCCTTCACTATCCCCGGCTTGTTGGAAAACACCTGTTGATATTTACTAAGCAGCATTTTTAGTTCTTGCTGCTGGTCTTGGGTGAGTGCAGGACTGATCTTTACCTCCTCTGGGTTGTATTTTACTTCCCCTCTACCCTCCCAGAAGGGTAATTCAGCTTCCTCACTCTCAGCTGCTTTTATCGCGAATAAAACCCTCTGCTCCCCTCGATAGTAGGGTTTTAGGGCATTCACATGAACCACCCTCCTTGCTTGGTTCTCCTCCTGCTCTATAAGGTAGTTCAGGTCTGACATCTTGGAAATGACCCTATATGGTCCTGCCCATTTGAGCTGCAGTTTATTCTCTCTGCAGGGCCTAAGCCAAAGCACTTCCTCCCCTGGGTCAAAGTGCCTCTCTCTAGCTTTGTGGTCATACCATGTTTTCTGTCTGACCTTCTGAGCTTGCAGGTTTTCTGCTGCCAGCTCTAGATTTCTCCTTAGGTCATTCATCAAGGTGTCTATGTAAGTCACAACGTCTTGTGGGTCATCCTGGGTGATCTGCTCCCAATTTTGTTTGATCAAATCAAGGGGCCCTTTCACCCTTCTCCCAAATAAAAGTTCAAATGGACTGAACCCGGTACTGGCTTGTGGCACTGATCGATAAGCAAACAAAAGGGATTGCAGCTTCTGGTCCCAATTGTTTGGATTCTCTGCCAAGTAAGCCCTAATCATGCGCATTAGAGTCCCATTGAACTTCTCAGTTAACCCATTACTTTCCGGATGATAAGCAGTGGTTTCCTTGTGCTTAATTCCACAGATTTGCCATAAGCGTTTCATGAGCTTTGATGTAAACGATGCTCCCAAATCTGTGATTATCTCTGAGGCAAATCCCATCCTGGACATATACCCCACCAAAGCATCGGCCACTGTGTTAGTTTCAATGTTAGTCAAGGGTATGGCTTCAGGATACCTTGTGGCATGGTCCACAATGGTGAGAATGAACCTGTTCCCCCTCTTTGTGGCCTTGGGCAAAGGTCCCACAATATCCACCCCTATGCATTTGAACGGAGTGTCAATCACAGGCAAAGGGCACAACTTTGCTTTGGTCCTGTCGCGGTTATTCCCCTGCCTTTGACACACATCACATTGTTTACAGAACTCCCTGATCTGCTTCCCTATGTCAGGCCAGCAGAAATTCTGTGTGATTCTCTGCTGTGTTTTGTTCACTCCTAAGTGTGCAGCAAACATGTCAGAGTGCCCCCTTTGTAAGATCATGGGGCGATACTTTTCAGGTACCACCAGCTGACTTCGGATCCCATCTCCCCCTTTTGAGATATTCCTCAGGGTTTCTCTATATAAAATCCCCTTTTTCTCCAGAAATCTCACTGGGGTTTCAGGTGTTAGCTGGGCGTCAGTCACCTGTTCAAAACACTTCTGGAGAGTGGCGTCTGCCTTTTGCTCCTGTCCAAATCTGCTGTCTGTGGTTAAGGTTTCCACCACAGCTTCTGAACTCCCCTCTGCTTCCGTCTCTGGCTCATCATTACCCCCCTGAACTGTCCCTGTGGTGGCTTGTGAGCGTGTGATCACTAGCACCCGTTTCACATGTTCAGCCAGGTCATTTCCCACGAGCACGGCTGCTGGCAGAGTCGATGAAATCGCTAGCCGCCAATCTCCCCTCCAGCCTTGAAAGTGGACAGGTACCTCTGCTACTGGCAGAGAGATTACCTGCCCCTCAATCCCTGCCACCTTTATGCTCTCACTTGGGATTATAAACTCCCGAGGAATAATATCTGGATGGCACAGGGTTACCTGGGAACAAGTGTCCCGCAGCCCCCTATACTGACGGTCAAGTATTCCTACGTCCACCCCGGCTGTCTCAAACAACTGAGAATCTGTTTTCACCAGCAAGCAGCGCTTTACCTCCACAAGAGGACCATTTTCCTCAGCCTGATCAGCAGCGGTAGCTGTTCCAGACTGAGTAGCCATGGCAACAGGCTCCCTCAGTGACACTGAGCCTTGCTCTTTCTGGACACAGAACACAGCTTTTGGCTTGGTCCCACTAGAATTCTGAGGCACCATTCCTTTTAGCTGCTTTAATTTCTCACACTCTGAGATTAGATGACCCTTTCCCTGACAGAAATAACATTTTCTGGTGTATTTTGATTCTCTCTCATCTTGTTTTGGTTTTCCCTCCAAAATCTGAGGTCTTAGTTTCATGTCTGAGGGCTTCCCTTCACCATGGGCCCCTCCCCCTAGCTGGCTTTTCCCTGGTCCCTGAGAGTACTTGCTGTAGGTTTCTTTGGGTTTACCTACAGATTTCCCCTCACCCAAGGGCTTTCTTATTTGGGAAATAAAATCCGCGATCTCTGCGGCTTGTGCCACAGTTTTCGGTTTCCTTTCCCTCACCTGGAATTTCAATTCCCCATGCAGGACTGAATAGAACTGTTCCAGCGCTATCAAATCTTTAAGCTGCTCATAGGTCTCTGTCCCCTCCTGCGATAGCCATTTCTCAAGCAGCCTCACCAATTGGGCCCCCACTTGGGTAAAAGTCTGCTCTGGCTTCTTGGTTAGGGACCTGAATCTTTGTCTCAGCTGCTCTGCATTTATCCCATGTCTTGCAAACACCAGTTTCTTAAACTCTGCAAAATCTTTCATCAGTTCCTCAGGCATCTCGGCATAAACCTCAGCCAGGCTACCACTGATTAAAGACCGCATGATGGTCATCTTCTCAGTTTCCCTCACTGAGAAGTCCACAAACGCTCTTTCCACTAAGGAAAAGAACACCTCAGGACAATCTCCCTTGTGGTACACAGGGAATTTCTTCAGGTCAGCTTTAGACAGTTGGCCTCCCTCAGAATCCCTATTGTTATTATTGTTCTGGTTCATCATTTCCAGTTTTCTTAATTCAAACGCCATTCTTTCTTTTTCCAGAGCAATTTTCTCTCTCTCCCTCTCCATTTCCATTCTCTCTCTCTCTAATCTTTCTTCTCTTTCCCTTTCCTCCATTTCAAATTGCCTCATCCTCAGTTCATGCTGTTGGACTATGAGCAATTTTCTGAGTTCTGGGTTCTGCTCTCCTGTGCTGTCACCCTGCACTGAGCCAAATTCATCCTCAGAACCTTGGTCAATCTGGGGGTCTTTCACTTCACTCATTTCAGCCATCTGGCTTCGAGTCAAGGGCATAATCCCCCCTCAGAACAGGCTGCTTTAAAAAGTCAAGCCTCAAAATAAAACGACCACTTTTTTCCTCTTGCCTCAGAACCAGCTTTCCCTAGAGATTGCTGTTCTTCAGCACTAACTTGCAACAGTATCGAGTCAGAGCCTACCCCCCTCTGCTGGGCCTCTCAGCTGGCAAGCTAGCTCACTGTTACTATGCAGTTTTGCCTCAGCTTTTTCCCGCCAAAACTAGGCTGCCTCAGAGCACCTTAATCTAAGTCTCCCCAGTTGGCACGTTCTTCTACTAGCGCACCTCCCCGTGAGGTACACCTAGAAGATTACCTACGCGCCTCAGACTGTCCCTGACTAGACCCCCCTTGCTCTGGGCACACTTGCCAAGGCTTTGCTGGACCGCTGGACAACTGGACCAGTCGTATCCCACCGCTGCCACCAATCAATGTGACAAACCCAGACCTACTGGGATCTGTCACACAGTTACACTAAGCTGCCACCAACCATTCCCTTTAAGAAGTCACACAGACCAGGGATGGATTTTTAAACAATAAAAAGAATAAGGTTTATTTTAAATACACACAGGGAAAAATAAACAATCAGGTGAATAGGATAAAGTAACGTGGCTTATTCTCACTCATACAAGCATACAGTTTGGTTCACCCAGAACCCTTAACTTAAAGCACAGACCCTGAACCTATCAGTTCTGGCTAACCAACCGACACCTGAACCTATCAGGTTGGTACTCTGACACACAGAAGTACCCTGTCTGACACACAGACTCCCACAACAGCTTCTTCTTCCCAGCTGCTGCTTCGTCACAACCCAGTGTCTCTCAGTGTCTCTCAGTGTCTCTTCAACTCTCCACACAGGCATCACATATTTATACAGTACAGCCCCTCCTCCTGATGTCCCGCCTTCCACTCCCCATAGGATGGAACTTTCCCTCCAAACCCATGACAGACAGGTAACATCAGTGCTGTATGTAACAATTACTTCTCTGGACTTGCGGTACAAAAAAGTAACATTTAGGACCTCTGATCAAGCTGTGGGAGTGAATGGTCTAAAGGCCCCATTGAGTCTCATGGCTGAATCCCAGATTTCACTAATCCTAATCCAACACACAAACTGCTATGTCATACTGCCTCACAGGAAACTTTGGCAGCAATGCTTTTAAAAAGATCTGGCTGCTTTGCTTGTTTCCATTGTCCCATGTTATATATCCAGTGCATGTATCCATATATATAAAAAAGCAAACGTGTGCTGCTTATATACCGCCCCATAGCACTTCAAGCACTCTCTGGGTGGTTTACAAGTTAATTACGCAGGCTACACATTGCCCACCCCCCCACCCCCGCAAGCTGGGTACTCATTTTACCAACCTCGGAAGGATAGAAGGCTGAGTGAACCTTGAGTCGGCTACCTGGGATTGAATCCTGAGTTGTGAGCACAGTTTTGGCTGCAGTACAGTATTTTAACCACTGCGCCACAAGGCTCCTAGAACAAAAGAGAGAGAACTAAAACAAGATGGTCCCTTGTTTGGAGGGGAAATTGTTATTGTCTCTGTTTACAGGTTGGTGGTCACTAATGACAAAGACAACACTTAGAAATTTACAGAACAACTTATACATAATCATCAGGATCCTATTGGTACAAAAGGAATCACAGGAGCAATGATGGCTAATTGATGAAGTTATGGCCAGATGTTAACTGTGTACCCAGCTGTTCACTCAGATGCACATGAGCAGCGGCAGGATGCAGATATTATTGAGGCTACATCTTCATTATTATCATATTCTAGCAATAATATTTTTCATGCTTTCATTGCATTCCTATTTCAAAAAGTGTTCAAAATTCTACACATCAATACAGTTTCTGTGCTACCCATTCTGTATAACTTATCTCTGATTCAGGGTCCTAAGGCAAACCTCGCAGGATGCTATGGATACACCAAACCAACTTGATGTCATTGACTGGATAAAAGGTGACAGACTGTGTCAGTTTAGGGATATGTCAGACTTGATCTTGTTGGGATTATGTTTCTACCCAGCACCAAGTTAATTCATTCCAAAATGATCATTGAGTTGGACTACAAGCCTTCCCTGCTGCCTCAAGCATGTATATGCTTCTGTGCACATTTTCAAAAAACAGACACATTTTTAGTTTCCAATTGACTTTAATATGTGAGTTTATGTACGTTGTTTCAGAGGCAGGCATTTGACATACATATTTTTTCAGATGTGTTGCATTTTAATTCCTGTATACATTTTCTTCTGTTTTGCAATGCAAATAGTATCTTGGAAAATACGATCACAAGCTCAGAAACACAAAGATTTCGGAACACAGTTTGTGCTTAGTACTGCATTCAGTTCAGAGAAGCATGAACTGAGTAATCTTGCATTTGGACACAAAACGGATAAAATTTTCATTTATCATTATACTTGTTATGAATGGCAAAGAAGTTGGAATTTTTCATCTCATGCGCAAACTAAGCTTCCCGACCTCTGACATCAAGTTTGACCTCAAGTAAAACCATGCCTTGCCAATGAATGTCAGGTCCTTGTGGAAAATTCAAATAAATTTTGTACATAACATGAACAAACAGTCTCTTCCGCAGCAGCAAGTTAGAACTTTCTAATAACTGGTATGATCCGTAGGATCAGTATCTTATTGATGCTAATCAGCCTGAGTTTCTGAAGGCTGTCCCTGATTGTGTCAGAAATTATAGAGTATTTAGGTTACAGCTTGCAGGATGGATATAATGAGTGCTTCACAATTTTTTTCTCCATCCGGGCGATTTTTGACATTTCATCCTCCAGGGTACCCATAGAACCTAAGGGATTTCCCAAAGCAGCAATGGGGAGATATGCTGAGAACTATTTTTTTTCCTCTCCTTTTTGCAGATTTCCTGTGTATGGTTAAGTTTGTCAGTGCCTTGCAACTTGTATCTGAAGTATTAGCCTCTGCAGGATTTATATACCTTTTGTGCTGCTCTTGTCAATTATAGGTTCTAATATGGGTCAGTTTCAATGGTTATAGGGAACCTGAAATTGACAAGAGGTGCTGCAAAGGAACCATGTGGAGAATGAGTTGATATCTAATGCATTATGTTGAGTATGTCCTTAGTTTTGAATGCATATCGCACTGAAATGCCTATCAATGACAAAATATTTATTGCAAGAATTTCAGATGGCTAGAGGGAAATCCATATATTTTAAAATTTCAACAGTATTTTCTCTCCTGCATTCTGGGATGCTAATTACTGTTGGAATAATAGCAATCTTGCATGCACTGACACTGCATATCAGTGAGAGGGGGCTTTACAATCTAATGTAGTTGTTCTTTGTTGCTAACTTGATTGGTAAAGGCCTTTCTCCACCTCTGATATATGAAGCATAACCCTTATACTCTACTAAGTAAAAGGAATAAGCAGGATTCCCTGATAATTACATGTCTAAGTTTTTCTCTACTGAATGAATAGTCTTAGAAATATCCCATGAAATATTCCCGGTTACTTCAAATAATTCTATAAGTAAATACATTAATGTAAATGGCTAATATTGATGTTCCTCCTTCATGGATTGCTGCCTTGTCGTGGTGAAGGGGCTTAAGTAACTCAGAGAAGCTATGGGCAGCTATGACGGACAGGTCATAGTGGAGAGTTCCAACTAAACACAATTCACCTGGAGTAGGAATTGGCAAGCCACTCCAGTATCTTTGCCAAGAATACCCCATGAACAGAAACAAAAGGCTAAAAGATATGACACTGGAAAATGGGCTACTCAGGTCGGTAGGCGTCCAACATGCTACTGAGGAAGAGCGGAAGACAAGTACAAGTAGCTCCAGAGCTAATGAAGTGGTTGGGCCAAAGCCGAAAGGACACTCAGCTGTGGACGTGCCTGGAAGTGAAAGGAAAGTCCAATGCTGCAAAGAAAAATACTGCATAGGAACCTGGCATGTAAGATCCATGAACCTTGGTAAGCTGGATGTGGTCAAACAGGAGATGGTAAGAATAAACATTGACATCCTGGGTGTTAGTGAACTGAAACGGATGGGAATGGATGAATTCAATTCAGACGATTACCATATCTACTATTGTGGGCAAGAAGCCCGTAGAAGGAATGGAGTATCCCTCATAGTCAACAAAAGAGTGGGGAAAGCTGTAATGGGATATAATCTCATAAATGATAGAATGATTTCAATATGAATCCAAGGCAGACCTTTCAACATCACAATACTGTAATCCAAGTTTATGAACCAACCACCAATGCTGAGGAGACTGAAACTGACCAATTCTATGAAGACTTACAACACCTTCTAGAACTGACATCAAAGAAAGATGTTCTTCTCATTCTAGGGGATTGGAATGCTAAAGTAGGGAGTTAAGAGATAAAAGGAACAACAGGGAAGTTTGGCCTTGGAGTTTAAAACGAAGCAGGGCAAAGGCTAATAGCCTCTTTTCCAACAACACAAGAGGCGACTCTTAAGAATAGGGCCTTCTTAAATGAGCAATGCAAAGTAATACAGGAAAATAATAGAAAAGGAAAAAACAGAGATCTGTTCAGGAAAATTGGAGATATTAAAGGAACATTTCGCGCAAAGATGAACATGATAAAGGACAAAAATGGGAGGGACCTGACAGAAGCAGAAGACATCAAGAAGAGGTGGCAAGAATACACGGAGGAATTCTATCAGAAAGATTTGGATATCCCGGACAACCCAGACAATGTAGTTGCTGACCTTGAGCCAGACATCCTGGAGAGTGAAGTCAAGTGGGCCTTAGAAAGCATGGCTAACAACAAGGCCAGTGGAGGTGATGGCATTCCAGTTGAACTATTTAAAATCTTAAAAGATGATGCTGTTAAGGTGCTACATTCAATATGCCAGCAAGTTTGGAAAACTCAACAGTGGCCAGAGTACTGGAAAAGATCGGTCTACATCCCAATCTCAAAGAAGGGTAGTGCCAAAGAATGTTCCAACTACTATACAATTGCACTCATTTCACAAGCTAGCAAGGTTATGTTCAAAATCCTACAAGGTAGGCGTCAGCCGTATGTGGACCAAGAACTCCCAGAAGTGCAAGCTAGATTTCGAAGGGGCAGAGGAACTAGAGACCAAATTGTTAACATACGCTGGATTGTGAAGAAAGCCAGAAAGTTCCAGAAAAACATCTACTTCTGCTTCATTGACTATGCAAAAGCCTTTGACTCTGTGGACCACAGCAAACTATAGCAAGTCCTTAAAGAAATGGGAGTGCCTGACCACCTTATCTATCTCCTGAGAAGCCTATATGTGGGACAGGAAGCAACAGTTAGAACTGGATATGGAACAACTAATTGGTTCAAAATTGGAAAAGGAGTATGACAAGGTCATATATTGTCCCCTGGCTTATTTAACTTATATCCAGAATACATCATGTGAAAGGCTGGACTGGAGAAATCTCAAGCCAGAATTAAGATTTCCGGAAGAAATATCAACAACCTCTGATATGCAGATGATACTACTCTGATGCTAGAAAGTGAGGAGGAATTAAAGAACCTCTTAATGAGGGTGAAAGAGGAGAGCACCAAAAATGGTCTGAAGCTCAAAAAAAAAAAAAAAACACTAAGATCATGGCCACTGGTCCCTTCACCTCCTGGCAAATAGAAGGGGAAGATATGGAGGCAGATTTTACTTTCTTGGGCTCCATGATCACTGCAGATGGTGACAGCAGCCATGAAATTAAAAGACACCTGCTTCTTGGGAGGAAACTGATGACAAACCTCGACAGCATCTTAAAAAGCAAAGACGTCACCTTGCCAACAAAGGTCCACATAGTCAAAAGCTATGGTTTTTCCAGCAGCGATGTATGGAAGTAAGAAATGGATCATAAAGAAGGCTGATCGCCAAAGACTTGTTGCTGTTGAATTGTGGTGCTGGAGGAGGCTCTTGAGAGTCTCCTTGCCTGCAAGGAGAACAAACCTATCAATTCTAAAGGAAATCAACCCTGAGTGCTCACTGGAAGGACACATCCTGAAACTGAGGCTCCAATACTTTGGCCATCTCATGAGAAGGGAAAACTCCCTGGAAAAGACCCTGATGTTAGGAAAGTGTGAAGGCAAGAAGAGAAGGGGACGACAGAGGATGAGATGGTTTGACACTGTCATCGAAGCTACCAACATGAATTTGACCCAACTCTGGGAGGCAGTGGAAGACAGCAGGGCCTGGCGTACTCAATACTCATGTTCATGTATACAGCTAATTTTATAAAGACCACTGACAATACTCACTGCATTAAATTTACCACACTCAGTTATAGGTACTGAATATCTTGAAAATACTACATAGTGACAGCACATTGTGCATTCAATATAGTGAGATATATGAAAACATATGTAATAATTGGTAACAGAAGACTCTGTTTTGAACAGAATCATGAAAAACTCCAGCTGACTTGAACTCACTCATGGACACCTAACAGAATTTGCAAGCTAATGCAAATGGGTCAGAAACACAGCCCGAAAGTACCTAAGTGTTTTTAGGTCTTCCCAATGTTATGTTAGCCTAGACCCAAGCCAATAATATCATTGTCATCATAAACGGATGAAGCCCTATGCCCTAGAAACTCCTTCACATTGCAAATTAGTAGACATATGCAAAGACTATACTCCAGTGGACTTTTCCCCCCTCAGACTTCCCTTGGTCTGCAAATTAGTAGACATATGCAAAGACTATACTCAGTGGACTTTTTCCCCCTCAGACTTCCCTTGGTCTGTACTTCATGGTGTAATATGTGGTCTAGAATCCAGATGTTGAGAGATCCATTGCTTGCAGATGTCTTCAAAAACAATTTTCAGCAGAGATGGCTTTTTGGAAGAGTAGCAACCCCCAGAGATGAAGGGGTGAAATTGGTCCACAAACCTACCAAAGTTTCCCACAACTGATATGTAGCCACAAGACTGCATACCAAAAGATGGGCATTTGTGACAACCACAATAAACAGAGAGGCTAAGAAGTTCAGACAATTTCATACCTGATAAAAACAGCTGCATAAATACCCACAGTGATAAACCAGGTCAAAGCAATGTGCATGCTAATAAGTATCTGATAGTGCTAATCGTGGTTTCAGGAAGAAGAACAACTCACATTTAAAGTTCTCTTTCTTCTGTTTCTCAGCAGGCAGTTTTTTAGTGCCAAACCTTTCTTGTTTTGCTGCATTCAGTAGGATTAAAAAGAATGCAAAAGTGCCATTTTGGTTAATTGTACATGAGATCTCATTAAACTTTCCCTTAAAACCAAGATTCCATTTGTTTCATCAGCTATTGTTGGGTCCAGAAAAGAAAAATTTGCTGCACAACTGCTGTTTAAAATATTGTTGGATAGAAAAGAATCTTTAAATTAAAGCAATTAGAGATATTATTATTCTTTAAAATCTAGGGTGGTTGTGGTGTTTTTTTCCCCTAGTTAAAATTTAAAAATCAGCCTCTCGTTATCAAAGCACTCTCTGATCTCTGCTCTGTAAACTGATTGTGAGTTTAGAGAAGAAAGGTGGAGACATCATGGAGTTCTTTTCCCTCCCTGTGTTGCAGCAAGAAGCCATTCCATAAAACCAGAAGAAGAAATAGTTCCCTCTTTAAATCAATGTCTGTCATCGGAAGGAAAAGGAGATTTGCCTTTGAAGGTCATTTTGGAATTGCACTTTTAAGGCAGGTGTCTGCTGCCAATCTCTTGATAGATTTGGTTGCTTGGAGCCCGTTCTGGCTGGAGGCAAGATGATGGAATTCTGAAGAGGTCGCGAACAAGCCATCATTGCCTGAGCGAGGCACACTCAGACCGCTGTTGTCTCTGATAATCAAGACTGTGTGGTTTTTCAAAAATGTGCAGCACTCATTGGCCAGAGGTGATGGCAAGACAAAAGAAATGATTGTGTACACCACGGACACACACTCCTGTCACACACACTTTATGCTCCCCTTTGTAACGATTCCCAGTCTTTAGTAGACTGAGGCTGCCGGAATTAGATGCAATAGGAAATGGCTGGCTGGCCTGAAAATAGCAGCCTCTTTCCCCTTCCCCAGTTTCCTCACTTTCCAAGCCTCAGTAAAAGTACAGGGCATTCAGTGCATGCTACATTCATCTCTGCCTGTTGGAAGAAAGTTAAGATTCTCAACCCATCTGATCCCCAGAGTGTGCAGAATATAGACAATTAAAAGACAAAAGCATAACACTTCTCAAACGAAAAAAAAAGAATCCAATTTCATTTCCACTTCCCTTGGCTTTTCCTATTTAATTCTGAGCCCTCAAGGTCTAGATTAAGGGATGTTGGCAATGCTTCTGCAAGGTCTGGATGCTGTTATGTGTGTGTGTTCATGTACAGTGGAAAGACGTTCCATAACTAGAAGGATATAACAACTAGAAACAGTCCGTTGCTGCTTTCTAAACCTGAGGCACAATGTGGTCATAGCAGGCACTCAAAGGCTGTTTCTCCCTCCTTGCCTGGAAAGAGACAAAGCATAGATCTTTGGGCCACTAGGAAACAACTACACTCCATTAGAATAAAGGAATGATCATGAATGCCAGTTTAAGAACGTCCCCTTGGGTGATCTCAAGAATCACAATGGGCACCAATGAAGGAAGTAGTCTCTTAGAAATTCCGGGGCTAAGTCCTTTGCCTGATTGCTTTCACTTGACACACAGAGCACATGACTCACATGCAGAAGGTCCCAGATTCAGGCCTTGGCATCTCCTGTCTAAAGGTTGGGGGGGGAACCTAAATTATATGGGCCAATAGTCTGAGTTGAGATAAGGCCTCTTCCTGTGTTCCTATAGATTAACACTATCTCTGTGTTATTCTTAACTCAGTAAGCAGAATCTGATGAATTATGGCATTCACGTGCAAAAGTTAACAGTCACAGTTGAAGTTTGTGAGAGAGTGGGTGGGTGTGGACATTTGTATATGTGTATATTCCTTCAGAACTCCTTCTTCTTCACTTTTCATAAATGCAGAAATCAATTGCATTTAGAGAACAGTAAACATCTACAATAAACAGCTATACAAGTCAGGACCTATCTTTGTCTTAAGGTACACATTAGGTATTCAATAAATATGCCAGTGATTGTTCTCTTTATTCTGCTTGGCAATCATGGCAGTGAAGAACAGGTTTAATTTCCCTCTGGAATTAAGTCCTGATTGTGCTAAGGCATCCTTGTGGCTTATACTTACCTCAGAAAGAGTGTGCACAGTAAGAATTGCGCGAAACTCCATTAATACCTAGTTTCATTTGGCTCGAGGAACTCTGACATGTTTTGAGCGCTGTAGCGAAAGTCTGCTTCTTCATAGGACTGAACTTCAGTCCTCTTATGTGTTTTTTTTTAGACCAGAGTTGCAGATTTGATTAACTGTGCAGCGCTCCCATAAGTGAACACACACTTTAATTAACTCTGGAATTAACCTACAAACCTCACTGAACACAACAGGAAAATCCTAAAATCAGCATTTCTAGGCAAAGAATTTTGACACCTCTCATTTTTCAAATTTGCACATAAAAAGCTATGGCCACCATCACATTTTCAGTCCAAACCTCCTGTGGACTGCAGATTACATATGGCTTGTTACAGCTGCATCTTTTTTAATAACTAGAATTGCCAAGTGTGTACACCCTTTATGGTTTCATGTTATTTATGTGGTGCATCTAGTGCATTATATTATCCTAACTTAGAGGACTAAACTGCTGATTGACCCTCCGAGTGCTATAAACAACACTCTTAGAGCCATTGCTCATTAAGGTAAAAGGCTTATTGCAATATACATATATACAGCCATTTGCTCAGGACTGTCTCTTCTCATAGCAGTCACATCAACCAAGCTGGAATGTCTTCAGACAATTTGTTGAATGATTAAGCTATGCATCCAGCTTAGAAAAATGGGCCCTGTGTTAACATTTACAGAATACAGTGGTGCCTCGCTTAACGATTGCCTCGTTAAATGATGAAACTGCTATACGATGAAAGCAATTGCAAGACGATGTTTTAATAGGCAAAATCCGCTTTGCGATGATCAGTTCCCTGCTTCGGGAACCGATTTTTCACTAGACAATGTTTTTTAAACAGCTGATCGGCGGCTACAAAATGGCCGCCCGCTGTGTAAAATGGCTCCCCACTATGTTTTTGGACGGATTCCTTCCTTTACAGGCACCGAAAATGGCCGCCCCTATGGAGGATCTTCGCTGGACGGTGAGTTTTTCAGCCCATTGGAACGCATTGAACGGGTTTTCAATGCGTTTCAATGGGATTTTTTATTTCGCTTAATGAGGATTTCACTCTACAGCGATTTCGGTAGAATGGATTATCCTCGTTAAGTGAGGCACCACTGTATACATGATCAAGGCCATTTCAACTTCATTTTTATGTACTTTGCATAGTAAGTATGGTTAAACTCTTTGAACAGTCCCACTGTACCTCCTTCACAGGGGCTGGGCTTGATGATCTATAGGGTCTCTTCTAGTTCCACAATTCTAAGATGATTATAATGTTAAAGAGACCCAGATGACATTTCAGGAATCTCTAGAAAAAACCTAAGTGCCAAGGAGTGAGATCTCTTATCTCAAGAAAGCTTTGTAACCTAAACCCAACCTGCCAAATGTTAAGAAAGGGTTTACTGCACGTCTGGTATGGATAAGAAGAGCTCTGCTAGATAAGGATATACTGAATATTCAGTTTACTCTTGTCCTCTACAAAATAGAGTGTAAAAAACTTTGAGGTATTGCATTGAAAAAAATTATAGGGGCGAGAGTGTTCATTCCTCCATGATAGTGAAAAAACAGTGCAACTTTGTCAGCATTACTGTTAGCAATGACTATTGTATTTTGTGCAGGTGTGCGCACACAAATGCACGTGTGCGCGCGCACACACACACACACACACACACACACACACACACACGTCTTATATCTTATGCTTAAAAACCTTGCACAAAATGCACCTGATCTTGTTGGAAATACATTTCACCCAACAAATTACAACATTTTGTATAAAACACATTTTTGCAAGTGTTCTGGCAAAAGTTTTGTAAAAAGTCACATTTTTTTTTAAAAAAAAGAAAATCCACAAAAGGGGGACACTTTTGAAATGTTTCATTCCCACGTGCAACAACACAATGAGAGAATATTTGCATCCTTCTGGATCAAATCAAAGGTCTGTGTAGTTTAGTTCTGTGGTGGCCACCCAGATGCCTACGGAAAATTTACAAGCAACAAACAGATGAATTAGCACCCTTGCATTTGTGTTCCCCAGTTGTGCAAATTGCACATAGGATAGACGGCACTTGCTTTAGCAGGTGTTGTGGGTCATCAAGTCAGAACCAAGCTACAGCAACCATAATGAGAATTTCACATTAAATGATATATTTAAGGAATGAGTTTATCACTTCCACTCCCCACTCCTATGAGTTTCCAGAGCTGAACAGGAATTCAAACCCAGGCCAGCCGAGTCTTAGTTGGTCATTCTATCCACTCTACCACAGTGAGCGCGTGGTAGGTAAAAGGTAACTGAGTGATAAGACTGAAATCATCACTTCTGCTTACTATGTGAACAGAAAAGGTGGTGGGGAAAGTGTTAATTAATTAAAGGTTAGAGAGCTTCATTACTTCATCTTTTGCATTGAATTGAACATGAATAAGGAGGATTTAAAAATAACTACACAGCTGTTTTACCCCCCTCTCACTTCACACTTTCATCTGGCTAATAACTTGGTTTGATAAATAATTATTTTGATGTTAAATGAACTGTGAGGATAAGTTTGGTCAGGCCCTGATTGAGGTGGACCATTCCTTACAGCCACTCCAAACTTGCCAGCACTTCCTTCTTCTAGAAAAGACCTTACTCAGGATGAGGAGGTGAAACGTAAGTGTGTAAAGATGTGTGATACTGGGAAAAGATGGTTTGTACAAGAACAAGCTTCTACAGGCAATGAATGTAAGTCCTGGTTCTTTCCAGTTACTGCAAATACAAGATTTCTATGGTTGAAATCCTGTTGTGAAGTGTAGTAAGTCACAACTAGAGTGACTCTCAATCAATAGAACTAATGGGGCAAAATTTTATCGGCATAACTTTGTGCTGGTGTAACTTGGATTGGGCACTGGAAACATCTTGTTTAAGCACATTGAGGCTCGCTAGAGCTCCCTTTTACCTTGGGGAAGCCTTGGAATGCCTGGGGGGGGGGAGAAAACTATAATATGAGAAACTTGCTACTAGATCAACAATGATGGCAGCACTGACCCTGTGGTGAATTTTTTTAAATATATAATATTAAAATATCCCTCCTCCATGTTCTGAGGCCCCCAAAGGACAAAAGGGAGCCATAGGGAGCCTTGGAACCTAAAATTTGGGGAGGGGGAGATGAAGCTTTAATTTAAGCTTATCTTAAATGTTTCTGGTACATGATCTATAAATGAAATGTTTAATTAAATGTTTCTGGTCCATAATTTAAGCTTAGCTTAAATTAAATGTTTCTGGTATGTGATCTGGCTAATGTTGGTGTAAAGCTACACAACACAATTTTGCCCACAAAGGAGTTAACTCACCAAATCCTTACTGATTCAATGGGCTGGTCAGATGCCACAATGCAAGGTTGAACTACACACTAAATTAAATGCACAGTATGCAACTGTATTTTCTGTTTTACTATATGATAAGGATACAAAGGAAGGAAGAAGCCAAATAGAGTTCCCTTTTGCTTCAGCCATTGTGTGGGAAGGCTGAATTTAGCGGACAGAAGGGAGAACATTGAGGGAAAGTTTTAAGTCCCATAATTTGCACGTAGTGCACCCGTGCGCATTAACTTCAGAGTGAACAGGAAAGTTTAATAGCATGCTATGCAATTTATGTAGCATGTAATTTAGCCCTTAGTAGTACCACAGAATATATGAACTGTAAACAATAGCTCGCAGTTGGCATCACCAATTAGAATTACCTCACACAGTATTGTTTGCCCAATGTTACATTATATCATGAGATTATGAGATGGGTAGTTGTGCTCAAGCTAGGCTGCCATTGTGCCATCTTCTGCTGCTATAATAATAATAATAATAATAATAATAATAATAATAATAATAATAATAATAATAATAATAATAATAATAATAATAATAATAATAATAACAACAACAACAACAACAACAACAACAACAACCACCACCACCATCATCATCATCATCATCATCATCATCATCATCATCATCATCATCATAGCAGTGTGCTGTCAAATAGACTCTAACTTATGGCAACCATTTCCAGGGGTTTCTGCTGGAGCTTTTATGCAAAATGAGAAAATATCTGATGAATTTGGAAGAGAGTGCTTAGAACAAAAGCGTTGACCTGCCCCCCAACTTTGAGGGGGTGAGTTGGTGGGGAGATGGGGAGGTTTGATGGGACAGAGGGCTACAAAAGTAGCTTAGAGATCCCACGTGTGACCCCCATGAGCACACTCTGACCACCCATAAATTAACAATTAAGTCCAAGGTAAATGTTTGATGGTTTTGTCAAAACATGGCAGGTTTCAGAATAGTAACCAGGTTATTTGGACCAAGATTCAGCCTAAATACCAGTGTGTGTGCATCTTCCTTCTCAAATTCTGATGAGAAGAGTACTCTGAATAGGGTTCTTCTGAAGAAGAAGAACACAAGTTTCCCGTTTGCTCATAGCTGAGGGGGCTATGTTACTCCACTTCTATATTTCATTGCAGGGAGTGAACGAAAGAGCTTCCCACACAGCTAATGAGCGCTGTATTTCCACTCTGTAGGTGTCAAGCAGACACTGAGCTGCTATTAGAAAGTGTGACTCGATATTTATGGCTTATTATATCATGCTCAGCTCCACCCCCAACTGTGAAGTATCAGGGTTCAAACTCATTCACCCCTTATTAGATGAGAATAGCACTCTTTTGCATTTTCAGTGCAGCTTTCCATTTTAAACAGGGCAGAAAATGTCCCAAAGTTACAAAACTAGCAAAAGAGTATTTCGCTGCCAGCTGTATTCCATACGACAATCAGACAGACCCTCAGGGACATTGAAATGATTCTTGAAATCCCGGACCATGTTTTTTTCTTTTTTCTTTTTTCTTTTTTAAGTCCCACTTTGTGGCAGCTGTGGAGACTCTGCTCTGTTTGTTCTTTGCTGAGAAAATATGTATACTTCTTAAATTCAGTGGAAAGGCACTGAGATCAAAAGAATTTGAGCATGTGCAAATTTGAAAAATGCAACTGCTCCATCTATCCAGTCAGAGGTCTACTGAGTGTTTATCTTGGGGGCGGGGTTGTCTCTTTGTGTATTCAGCTGTGTATGAAGTGCTCAATTAATGTTGCCACCTTTTCTTTCCAGTAGGCTCCTTTCAGTAGAATGGCTTCCCCAATGAGATGCTTGCTTGGCAGCTGTGCTATGATCTGTTCAGTGTCAGGTGAACATCTTTGTGTTCTCCCAGGCAGCATTTAAAGAATGCTTTAAAGTGCTTTTAGATCTTCTCACTCTTCTCCTTTCCTGCTGGTTTTACTTTGATTTTGTGCACTCCACTGTTTTTTTTTTTCACTTGGCTTCTGGTTTCATCTTGCTTTTCCTATGTGCAGTGTCTGGTCTCTGTTCCAAAGTCTGCATTTTATATTTTTATTTGATATTATACCACTCAGATTTCTATTTATTGGGAGAATGGCAGGAGATTGGAGTGCTTGGTTGCAGAGCGAGGGGCTGGGCATTCAAAACTCCACAGTGCCTTGTGGAAAAGAGGTCAGTCAAGGCCATCGGGCGCATATGGGGTGACTGGGCAACCTGCTACCTGTACGGCCTTGGGCAAGCTGCAGAGACCCAGATTGCCACCAGAATGAAGGACTGGTAAACTACTCCTTAGTACTTTGCACCTTGCACTTTGTCTGTACAAGCAGACAAAGCAGCCCTATCTCATGGCCGAAGGCTTTGCATACATGACTGCCCATCTCCTCAATGCGCTCAGAGAACCCAAAGAAATCCTCATGCCACTTTTGCCTCGTCCACATGGCACAGAGACAGGGCGTCCCCTCCATTCTAAAGATCTGATTAAAATGCTGTTTGTTTACATCGCACGCCCTAGCGGTGTCACATTCCTGTTCATTCCTTGCTTCCTTATATGCCATAGAAAGATCCAAAGGCATCCCATTTACTGCTTAGCACTGTCTGTAGGGCAGACCCATCTCACATAGCGAGCATATTCTTCCATATCCAAAGAGGATGGCAAGTAGATGGTACAACTGAAGACATATCATGGCTTTATGTGGAGAATAATACTCTGTGAATCCAAACAACACTATACCGCTTAAGCAATCAGCAGTCTGCTGTACCATTTATTTCTATCAGCATCCTCTTTCCCTGCAGACACTGATTCTTATAGCTCACATTTCTTCCTTGGCTTCTCTCCCAGTTCCTCATCTCCAACCCTGTGGGTGCCATATGCCAGCAGGATCAACATCTATGGTCTCAGCAGTTCTTGTCAATTATTATTTAATGGCTCCCTGTTTAGACTCCTAGCAAGGTTGCCTGATAATGGTTATTCAAGAATGACTCCTAGCACAGTTGAAAGAAATGAATAAATTTAAAGGAAGAACCCTCTGTTGTGTAGAAACACTAACCTACTATGTCTGAGCATATTTTATTTCTCCAGCCGCCTAGAGTGGTCTATTCATCCAGATAGGTGGGATATAAATTAAATAAATAATAATAATAAATAATTACTACCCCCACCCAAGTTGTACAAGAGCCAAGATGACCAAGGAGAATGGAAAACAAAATTGAGGCACATAAAAAGCCCTGTTCATGCTTTATTTGAGGGAAGGCCTTGCTGTGTTGAAAGAATGAGCAGGATTGCAGGTTAAGCCTCGCTCCTAATGTTTTATCTCTGTTTTCTTTCAGCTGTGTGTTGTGAACAGTGGTTTGCAAAAGAGCAAAATGGGTGCTCTACCCAGTGAAAATGGGTGCTCATGTTTAGGGGCTCTACCCAGTCAAGATACCATATCATGTGGGGCTTCTACACATCAGTAATAGCTCATGTACTGAAGGCAGAGTTTGGCAACTCTGGTTGAGATTCTGTTGGAAATAATTTGTGTTCTGCTTCTGGAAGCCAGAAGATGGATTTGGAGTGTCAAGAGTGAGATTGAAAGTATGACCTTGCTCCTCTTTCAACATGGGGAAACCCTACATGTGGAAAACTCTAAAGTAACGGTGGCAGTGTAGAAGTCATGGTAGAGGTCACTGTTGGCTGCCCAAGAACCTGGAAAGCTACACCCCTTCTACTCCTTATCCCTCCCAATATTTTTGGCCCCAAGATGGCAAAGTGTGCCTCCCAAAGCTTCTGAGTGATGTGACTTGACATTTTTTACTTCATTCATCCCCTGGGTCTGTTTTAATCCAGAAAAGGCCCTTTTCCAAAATAGATTTAGATCACCTCTCCTCTGAACATTAGTACCAATGATACATTGCTGATTGGGATAGGTGAATCAGTTTGTATCCATCAGGTCAATTTCTACAGTGCTTAATCATGTACATTCTATCCAATTTCTGCATCAGCCCGTGACTTCATTTAACCTTCATGGACCAAGATTTAAAACCACCCAACCATCCAACTATCCACAACTCTTAGTGAGTTCTGGGGTATTTTCTCACCCCATTGGAGTTCCAGAGTGTATTGAATATTACTAACATGGGTAGGGTTAGGGGTTGTTTTTAATGTACACTACTTATATTTCTTGACTCCAATAGAGTTCCAGTTCCTCCCTTGAATGCAGCCAACCTACCAACAACCAGAGGACTTTGCTTGTGTTTCTTAGCATCACAATGCACCAGAAAAATGGCATAGGACAAACATGGCAAAACACTAGGATTTGTCTGGGAAGGGTTTGTTTCCCTCTGAGATTTGCTTTTGGTCTGTAAAAAACCAACAAGATCCATGTACATGTTAAGCAGTTGACAATTGGGGGGATGGTTGTTGTGGGTTTTTTGGGCTGTTTGGCCATGTTCTGGAAGTTTTCCTTTCCTTTTGTTTTCTTCTGGAGGTTTTGCCAGTCTCTGTGGCCGGCATCTCCAGAGGACAGGAGTTAGAAAACTCTTGTCTGTGTTCTTGTGCACCATGTGGGATAGTTATTTGTAGCTGTGGGATCGGCTTTTGTCCTTTACAGGAGATAGGGTGATTATGGTGATCAGTCATGGATGGTGGTTGGAGTTTTTGTGTAGGTATCAGTCTGTGTGGGTGGGTTTTCTGTAGACCCTGTATCCCAATAGGAAGTCAGGTTTGCATATGACCATGATATCTAAGAAAGGGAGTTGGCCCTTGTGGCAGATAACCCACACGTCACTCCTGTCAGTTATTGTAAAGCTCTAGTGCAGGAGCCTATGAGAGGACAGGAGGGCAGAGTCAACAGAACTGGGGAAGACAGAGAATCAGTTAGGGATAAGATCGTGAAGTGTTTAGACAAGAGATTGGAAAGTTGGTGTGTTAGAGAATATAAAAGAGTTAAAATAAGAAATACATAGACTGTCAGAATATATTGAGACCTTGATTAAAGTGAATGAATACAAGCAAGTGTATATGTAATCAAATCCATGTTTATTGAATGAATTACAAAAGAACATCAATGATTTTACTTCTGTGATTTACCTACCAAACCATAAATAAACCTTGTTATATTTGGCAGCAATAGTCTGAGATTCATATTTGATAAGGTGAGGGTAATATCTTGTGGAGGCAGTGTAAAAGGGTGAAAAGAACAAGTCCTGTCCAAAGGTGAACCTGTGTGAGTGGGAAAATTAACAGGGGACACTGGGGGTGCACGACAGGCCTCTATTTCTTTTTCCATTGTGAATTGTATATTTGGGTGGACGCTACTGAGATGGTTTAGGAATTCTTCCAGTTTTTCTTCATCTTGGCTCCAAATTGCAAAGGTGTCATCCACGTATGGGAGCCAGACTGTGGGTGCAAAGGGTGCTGAAGCCAGGGCCTATTTTTCAAAATGTTCCATGTAGAAGTTCACTATAACTGGGCCACTCCATCTGCCTGTTCATAGAAATCATTATCCCACTGATCATTAGGCAGTGTTGGAAAAGGGCCGCGATGTCTTCTGGAAAGATCTGCTGGATGAGTGTCAGAGTGTCCTTTATTGGCACCTTGGTGAATAGGGATACTACGTCAAAGCTGATCAGTCTGTTCCTGGGGTTGAGTTTAAGAACAAGCTGAAGACTTGATTCTTCAGGCAAGCCTTACCCCCTTCCATTTCTTAATTCCCTATGTTTTATCATCTTGGACCCATCTATGTTGTTTGACACTGTTTCTTTTAAATTTTGTTTGTAAGCCACCCAGAGTAGATTCATTGAATCTAAATGGGCAGGGTAAAAGTTGGAAAAAAATAAAATAAAATAGGGTGCTGATCTTGTTTATGAAATTTCCTGAGTCTTTGATGTAGGATGAGGTTTGTCCAATGTGGGTCTATAGGAGGGTGGCTAGGTATTTTGCTAATTCATATGTTGGGGAGCCAATGGCACTTACAATGGGCCTGAGTGGGATTGAGTCTTTGTGAATTTTAGGGAGTCCATATAGTCTTGGTGAGAGAGCTTCTGTCTTTGAAAAAGCTCAACCTACAAACAGTATTCAGGCCCATCACAACAATACAACAAATGTTATGGTCAGCAAAGGAAAAAAGGGAGCCCCTCATCACGGCAGTATACCGGATACCTTGCAGTTGTGACCAGGTACCCTATTTCCCTGAAAATAAGATCCAGCCTGAAAATAAGCCCTAGTATGATTTTTCAGGATGCTCATAATATAAGCCCTACCCCAAAAATAAGCCCCAGTTAAGTGAAACCCTACCTTCCATCATTGTGCAGCAACCAAAAGAAGATGACATGACTGTATCTGAGTAAATGTAGAATTTTGTACATGAAAAAAATAAAACATCCCCTGAAAATAAGCCCTAATGCATTTTTGGAGCAAGAATTAATATAAGACCCTGTCTTATTTTAGAGGAAACACATTATATACTGGGACCACAAAATGCAGCATCTATATCTAAAAATGGCAGTAGCTGAACACACCCTGAAATAAGCTGGACATGAAATCCTATTTCAAAACACAAAACTAATGGACAACACCAGCAATCATTATGTTGGGAAACCACTGAAATCTACAAACATCAGCAAAGCTTCAACAAAAAAGAAGGAAGTCTAAAATTCAACAAAACCTGGCTCCCAGCACAGAAAAATACATCCTGCAAAAAGGTCAATGACCTCTACCCAGCCACAAGGACCACTGGACACAAAAGACTAGCTAACACCCATCAATCACCATGACAGATCATCTCCCCTCTTATTACAACAAGAAACCTATAACAAAAAAAAACACCCTAATCACCATAATCAGCCTATCTCCTGTAAAGGACAAAAGCTGATCCCACGGCTACAAATACTCAACTATCCCACACGGTACACTAGAACACAGAAAAGAGTTTTCTAACTCCTGTCCTCTGAAGATCCCGCCCACAGAGACTGGCAAAACATTAGGAAGAAAAACCTCCAGAACATGGCCAAAGAGCACGAAAAACCTACAACAACCATCGGATCCCGGCCGTGAAAGCCTAAGAGAATATATTGGTGGGGATATTATATACAGTTGCTTAGTGATAGTGCTCAGCCCATCTAGGAGAAGGAAAACTCCGATTTCAAACCTCCACTGCCTTGTGGGTATATCCACTCATGGAAAAGGCTTCAGGAGTTAACCTTGAGGCAAAATCCGGAGCTGGAGTCCCGAAGGCAGTTTGTGTCGTTCTGCCAACTCCTGCGATGTTGCTGGAACCAGTCGTATTGGCTCTTGCCTTTCCATTGGACCATTTCAGCAATGTGGAGAGGGGGGATCTGCTGCTTGGGTAACAGCTTATCGTCCATATTACTTTACCCGGGCTTCATGCTCCGGAGAGGACACTCCTCGATTTAGAGCATGTTACCATAGTCTCTCTAGACTGAAGGATGCCTATATAGTGATAGTAAGCTAGTTCTGTCAGGATTCTCTAGAACAACACACAGTGCACCATCCTGTTTCATGAGGGTTAAATCCTACTTAAAATTTGCATTTCTTTTTACACACATTTTCCCCTAACATTTGACATTTGATATCAGATACATGTGATTACTATCCAATCTGAGTTCTCTCTGAAGATTTGCCACACAAATCATGGCTGACCCACTGCAAGTTAATCTGAAACAATTTTGCCTCTAGCTTCTGCCGATATTTGTAGATGCCTGTGTGTTTCTGGATAGGAAGGGAAATAAACTTTAAAATAAACTTTGAAAAGTGGAAAATGCTGTGCTGTGATCTGGGGTTTTGGGGGAGAGGTACTATGCATGCCATCAGCTTTGGGAATGTGGTGGAAATTTCATTTGTTGGCAAAGCTCCTACCAGCTTCCATCCCTTTTACTTTCTTGGAAGCTGTCCACTCTGTTCCTTGCCATCAGCCCCCTCCTATGATCTCAAATCTAAACCTTGTAATAGATCAGTTCACAACCCTAGATCCTTCAGTATGATTTTTTCCTGCCGTCTCTCTCTCTCTCTCTCCCTCCCTCTCTCTCTCCCACTTTCAAATTTACCACTATACTGCTGTCTGCAGTACCCAAATACTGCCAAGAACACCCATGGTTATACTGAGATGCAGAGGAGGATCCACATGCAGATAGGGATACACAGCATTGTGTATTTCATTCTCACAAGCAAGAATGAGAAAATCCAGAGTTTTTCACAAGGAGTTTATGAGTGTTTCAGTGCATTTTTTTCACATTTCAGCACCTTTTTTGGTGAAGAAATCAGGGAAGCATTTTTATTCTTTGGGTGCAGGAAAAAGCATTGTTTAAAAATGTAAATCTGAAACCTTGCATTTTATGCAGAAAACTGCATTTTGCACAGAGACAAACATTTGCAAAATACAACTTTTGCATTCCAAATTACACGTCTTTATGGGAAGGCCACAGTTTCTTTTAATCAATGCTGTCATTGATGAGAAACATGCTAGTTTTTTTAGCTCTCATGGAGGAATAAAAAGTCTTCCAAAGGTAGCCCAGTTTTTCAAGAGGGTGTCTTGATGGTTGACACAACACAATGGGAAAATATGTGAATATCTGTTACATCCTTAACATGGAATAAGAGCAGAGATATCATATACTACTCATATTTTGTAACATTTTTCTAAACCAGTAACAAAGCTGGCTCTGATGAAATACACCCATTTCCAATAAAAGGCCATTGTGTCTGCTGATTAAAACACCTCAGCTTTTCTACTTCTTGTCCATTCCAGCCAACCCCAGCATACATTACATTAGCCAGGAGGGAAACGGTTCCTCAGTGAAAAAGGTCAATCAATTTATTGGGATGTATGTCTATGTGTGTGCTAAACGGATTTGTTTATAGGCTGAAAACTAAGTAGCAAGTGGCTGCTGTTTGTGAGCAAAGCTTGCTAAAAGGCAGATGACACTGTTGTATAATGATTTAACTTGTAGGTCTGTATCTGTGTGCTTTCTGCAAGCATAAGTGAGTACAGGAAAATGAAATGACACATGCTGGTACTTGAGAAAATGATGATCAGATTAAGAATCACTCCTCTGAACCATCTGCAAAGCTTCTGTAATATAAAAATGGTACAGCTTTATTATGTATTCCATATGAAAAAAATAGGCATGTTATGGCTCCCAATACTTGTCCTTTGACATGGTCACCTCATTCTGATTAATGATAGGGACAACTTTAATCAGAATGAGGTGACCATGCCAGAAACCAGGTGCTAGGGGTTAGGGGTCAGTTAAACGTTGGAGGACAAAGTTGAGTATCTTGTGCAGTCGTGTGTCTATGTGGCTCTTGTACCATTCAAACTAGTTTGCTGCCCACGAGTGTGGAGGAAGATTATGATACATGTGCATTTCTGACACAAAGTTCAGCAATCATTCTATTCAGCTTTCGTATGTGGAATGGGTGGACACTCTTCTGTCCTTCAAACTAGGCAGCAGCATGTCAGTTTTGCCTTACATTTTCTTGCCAGTCTGTGCTGGTACTCTTCAACCAAACTGAACTGATAAAATAGCTGTAAACCAGGGAACCACCTTCCAACTTCTTTGTGAGGTCCTGTTTAAGAGAAGGTTACAAAAAGCTTAACATCACCACTCAGTGAATTTCAATGCACATCACTCCTTGGATATGAACTTTATTATACACCTTTTAAAAAGAGAGTCGGTTTCAATGACTTTACTTTTGTCCTTACACAACCATTTGACCGGGGCTGAATTTATTTTGGGGAAAACACATTCTCAGAATCACATTATCTCAGTGCATGGGGTTTCTAGAACTCAGCTAATGAATAATAGTATTTATGGGAGGGAATTGAAAATGGCCCAATTAGAACCAGTCTGATTAAATGCATAATTTACATTATGTGTGCACTGAATGTTACAAAATAGAGTAGTTAGAGCAAGGTGATTATGTTTCTAAGAAACATAATTATGTATTAAAGATCTGTAATTACCCACCTGAGCTAGGTATCAGAGCTGAGATTATGCATAGTGTCATAATTATAAATTTTCAAGCTTACAATTTATGCTTTGAACTCTTGACCTCTTGATAATGAGAAAGTATCTACTTCTTGCCCGCTGTTTTGTGCATGAAGTGGGCTGGCAAGGAAAACTTCCCTTAATCTAAAAGTCATTGTTGGTCCCTCCCTAGAGCACATGGTTGGCATCTTAAGTCACAGCAACAAGCCATATCTGATCGATGGAGTTCCCTTGAAGAGACAAGACTGTGCAGTTGAAAGCACAACCCTACCAACACTTATTTAACCATCCATCTCACTTTGTTTAGTGAGGGGTTTTTTCCCAGACAAAAAAGTGCCTCTTCTGTCTTGAAAGTCAAGCAACATTATAGAATCATAGAATAATGGAGTTCGAAGGGGCCTATAAGACCATCAAGTCCAACCCCCTGCTCAATGCAGGAATCCAAATCAAAGCAGGCCCCCATAGTGCTGAAGAACAACAAGAATTAGTTTATCTCAAGAAGCTTCTGTCCTGACCAGATCTTTTTGCTGCTATCATCTTCAAATTTGATCTCATATCTTGCTGATGTTTGCCCAAAATAAAATAAATTCTTACCATGTTGAAGGCTTTTCCATAGTTGATCTGAACCACTCCACCTTTGGAAAATCTTGCACTTCGAAATCATGGCAGGTTAAGATGGGCATTAATTCAGAGGAACCAAGGAGTCCAGGTAGGGGAAACTAGAACTTCATATAGTCTGGTCTCCTGCGGGATCTTCCAAATTCTGTTGTTCCAGGAGAAGCCAGCAAGCTCTACCAGAATCATAACTGCCATTGCAAAACTCTGTTTGTCAGGTATGTAAGGGTGTGGTAGCACAGATAAGACATATCCAAGGGTAGAGGAAGACAGATCTTCCTGTTTCAGATGCATGCGTTTTTTCTTTAGTTGGTTCTGTCCCACTTTTGCAGTAATCTGCAATTTTACCAAAAAGAGAGAGAGAGAGAGAGAGAGAGAGAGAGAGAGAGGAAACGTATATATTCCAATATGCATATTTGAATGGATTGTTTCCCAAAGTATTCTTTCATGGGCATATTTGATCTCAAAACACTAATCTGTAAATATACGGCACATTTAGTTATTTTTAAATGTGTCAGAAACCCCTGGGGAGTGTGAATTAATTATTTTCCAATTTATTTATTTGGTTGTTTTTTTCATCTAATGTCTATCCTGCCTTTCTCCCTATAGAGGAAGAAAAAAAAAATACACATTTATCCAGGAGATCAAGAACAGCTCAGATCACAACAGAATTGAATATCACATTTCTCAAATGTTCCCAACTCAAAGGGAAATTTTGCCAAAATGCATATGCATAGCTAGGTTCACAGCCAACATCTCTATACAGGTTAAACCCAAACGCTTACAGGGCAGGTCTGGTTACAGAGGAGGGTGCTTGAAGAATTGTTTCTAATCGGAACTGGTCTGATCCACATTGTCTGAACTAATGTATACGTTAGAACATAGTTGTCCTTTGGATTTCACACTGTACTGATTTTTGCAATACAGTTAAGTTCTTGGCTTAAAAGAAAACAAAAACGTAACAGCTTCTAAGAAACACATATCTTGGCACATGTTTTCTCTCAAATCATGGGTTTAAAATATATTTAAATGCAATTAGTGGTTGAGAACTGCACACCAAAGATAAGTGCAGAACTGGAAAAGGGAGACAATGGACTCATGAATGGAAATGAGTGAAAGTGACAGAAGCAAGGTGACCCCGGAACAGAAATAGTTTGACCTACCTATCCTTAGCTACAGGACCCTGACATGCCCTTTACTGCGAGGGGGTGCTGATAAGTATTGAGCCTTTCCCGAAAATATAGACTTAGGAAGCTATAAATTGCAGGGTGTATTGGCCAATTTGTCTGTATTCAATGGTGCAAAAATCAGCTACCTATGATTTCAACTTAACTTTCATTTTCCAGTCCAAAGTGACCATGGCGGCACCTCCAGAAAAGTTCAATGTGAAAGAGCATAAGACCATAATCAAGTTCCTGTTTCTCCAAGGGAAAGGTGCAAAGCAGATCCATGATGAAATGTCACAAACTATGAGTGACAGTGGCCCTTCATATGCAACAGTTAAACATTGGGTTGTTAGTTTTAAAACTGGCCATTTCGGTGTTACCCAGTGAGAAACCCAATGGAAAGCCTGTTTCTGTCTCTGTGCCTGCAAATGTGAAAGCCATCCATGACATGATCATGTAGGACCGCCGAATATCAGCCAAAAGTATTGCTACATATCTGAGAATATCATGTGAGAGAGTTGGTGTCATTATCCACAACAGCTTCGAAATGAGAAAGTTGGCACCAAAGTGGATCCCCAAACTTTTGACAACCGAACAAAAGAGGAAACGTGCGGAGTCATCAGGGGCTGTTTTGGAACACTTTGCAAGAAATGAGTCAGATTTCCTGGGCAAATTGGTAACTGTTGATGAGACATGGATCTACTGTTATGATCCTGAGACAAAGGAACAATCTAAGGAATGGAGGCACAGTGGTTCCCCCAGGCCTAAGAAGTTCCAAGTGCAAAGGTCGGTGCAGAAGCAAATAGCAACAGTTTTTTGGGATAAGAAGGGAGTTCTGCTGGTGGACTACCTCCAACAGGGTTCAACCATCAATGCAAAATATTACTGTGTTTTATTGATGAATTTGAGGCAAAACATCAAGGAAAAACATTGAGGAAAGCTCTCCAAAGGTGTCATCCTGTTGCATGACAATGCCTCGCCACACACTGCAGGTGAAACAATGGCAAAACGGACGTCCTTAGGCTTTCAAGTGATGCCCCATCCACCCTATTCTCCCAACCTGGCTCCTTCTGACTATTATCTGTTCCCCAAACCCAAAAAACACCTAAAGGGACAACGATTTGGGAGTGTTCTGAAGGCAACTAATGCTTCAAATGAGTGGTTACCCCGGCAGTTGGAAGAATTTTATTTGTAGGGACTTAAGAAGCTGCAGGGCAGATGTTGCAAGTGCATTGACTTCCTGGGGGAATCTGTACAATAGTGTGGCAATTGCAGCTTCCTAGCTCAATTTTTTTCTGGGAAAGGCTCAATACTTATCAGCACCCCCTCGTAATAGTATATCCTCCCCTTCTGTAACTGACACCTCATTTCCCAGATCCTGAAAGCACTGTAATCAAAAGAGTCAGAAAAATCCTGATGTGTTTCTCAGAGTAACCATTAGACCTATAACGTACAGGAAAACCTCCCACCTTTTGTATGGGGTCCAAGTCACCAGCCATCTATTCTGGCCTGGAAGGTGCTTCCCAATATCTTTCTTAGGCTGCAACATGGAGAAGTCAGCAGTATGAATGTATTAAATTTCCAAGGGGCCTGCCATACATACATGTGTATTGTGCAAACTAGCTCAACAACAGAGCGTATGTTTTGCATGCAGGCACCCTATGCTCACTTTGGGCATCTTTAATTAAAAAGAGAGTGCAAGAGAGCAGATGATGGGAGAGAGCTTTGCCTTCCATCCTCCAGAGGCACTGCCAGACAGAGTAGAACACTTATGGCTCAAAAGATAGATGACATAACATGAGGCAGCATCTTCTGTTCTTTCCTGAGATTGTTTGCATACCAGAATGAAAAAAAAATTGACAGGTTGTAATAACCTTAAATATGAAAGCATATTTTAAGAAGAAGGTAGCTCTGATGGAGTTATAATAGAAGATTTTTTTAAAAAAATTATCTTGTATAGTGTGCATAAACATTGCTTCCTGAAAAAGAAAGAACGAGCTTGTACAAAGAAAGATGGTTGAGCAGGCCAGTGTTTATCTGAGCAAAACATACCTTGATTTCAATAAGACAGTGCAACGCTTCAGGGAAATTCTAGATAAATTTTCTGTGACTATGAAGGAATTCAATTAATGCAGCATTCATGCACATGGAATTTATGCCCCACCACGACTACAAAAGAAAATCTAGCAAATGTCTGATGGAATATGATTAAAGTAACCTGCCTCCGGTCAAAAATAATCTAGTTATGTTAACATTTTAATCTGTTTTAATTTTACCTACGTTTCATATACGTCCATAATTTTTAATTGTGCAGGACTTTCACATGAATAAAGAAAGAATAAGGCAGTGAAAAAGAACAGAGACAGGGAGAGAAAATATAAATCTTGAGACTAAGCAAAATGAGATGAGAAACACAATGTGAAATTATGCAAAAGACAAATTACAATATAGTTGGAGATGAAAGTGAGGAGGAACTAAGGTACCTCGTAATGAGGGTGAAAGAGGAGAGTGCAAAAAACGGTCTGAAACTCAACATCAAAAAAACTAAGATCATGGCCACTGGTCCCATCACCTCCTGGGAAATAGAAGGGGAAGATATGGAGGCAGTGAGAGATTTTACTTTCTTGGGCTCCATGATCACTGCAGATGGAGACAGCAGCCACGAAATTAAAAGACACCTGCTTCTTGGGAGGAAAGTGGTGACAAACCTTTACAGCATCCTAAAAAGCAGAGAGATCACCTTGCCAATAAAAGTCCACATAGTCAAAGGTATGGTTTTCCCTGTAGTGATGTATGGAAGTGAGAGCTGGACCATAAACAAAGCTGACCGCCGAAGAATTGATGCTTTTGAATTGTGGTGCTGGAGGAGGTTCTTGAGAGTCCCCTGGACTGCAAGGAGACCAAACCTATCCATTCTGAAGGAAATCAACCCTGAGTGCTCACTGGAAAGACAGATCCTGAAGCTGAGGCTCCAATACTTTGGCCATCTCATGAGAAGAGAAGACTCCTTGGAAAAGACCTTGATGTTAGGAAAGTGTGAAGGCAAGAGGAGAAGGGGACGACAGAGGATGAGATGGTTGGACAGTGTCATTGAAGCTACCAGAATGAATTTGACACAACTCCGGGAGGCAGTGGAAGATAGGAGGGCCTGGCGTGCTCTGGTCCATGGGGTCACGAAGAGTCGGAAACAACTAAACGATTAAACGACTACGAAATAAATGGTGGGGATATGTAGAGACAAAGAGACTTGAGATACCAGTGGGACAAAATACCTAACAAAACCCAGATACATGTGTGCTCACACACACACCTACAAGTACACACACACACACACACACACACACACACACACACACACACACACACACACACAAAAAAAATCAGGTATTTACAAAAGGAAAAAAAGCTGCAGAAAAAGAGAGTTGAATCTAACCATGAAGTCACAAAGCTTATGGAGAAACCGAATAGCAGAAATGAAGCTGTTCAAATTATTTTCAAGTGGAAATGCCAATTAAAATGGCACATTTTTTTTTTCATTTGCTACCTCTGCTGTAAGACGGGACACATACTCATGGCATTACATTATGAAATGTGCTTACACAAATCCCAGTAAACCTTCTGCAACAGAAGTATCCTGCTGTCTTCCATCGATTCCTTAACATTCTAGAGGAAGTAAAGAGAATTACAAAGGTGCTGCAGATAAAGTCTTGCTGCTGCTAGCAAGCTTGGCAGGGCTGTATCAGTCATTCTTTTGGACAGCCAAAGGCATCGTATTGACTTTTCAATATTATTTATTAGTACAGCTAGCTACTTTTATGTTTTGCCTGCCTTCCAATGAGTTCAAGATGGCGGCACCCTCACTTTTCCCTCAAAACTGCACAGTGAGGTAGAGCAGCCTGGGAGACTGACTGGCCGAGGATCATCCACTGAAGTTAATGTTTCAGCAGAAACATTACTTGGTACTTGGATTTCCTGGTTCCAGGGCCACCACTGAGCCACCACTATGCTCACCTAACTTCTTTTATGCCAGTAATTGGCTACCTGAAGCAGAGAAGAAAAGTTCCTATGCTTTGTGCCCTTCTTTAATCTTATCATGATCTTCCAGTCATTACTGTGTATAAACCAGCAGTCTTATCACTATAGGCAGTAAGTCTATGAGTCAGAAGGCTTTAGTCAAAGAGGTCCATCTGCTTTGACAGTGGGAGAGTGCATCTGGACATGTGTGAACACCACAGGGCATCATCAAAATCAATGGTGAGCAGAGCACATTGCCCCAAAATGTTGCATTTTGTGGTCTGTGTTAAGCAAAATGCATAATGACAACAAGATTAAGAGGCGTTTTCAATTTATTCCCATTTTCAATTACATTTCTGAGGAGCAGACATTCCGATAGTATATAACATTGCTCCAGATACGATAATGACACCCAAACTGCGTTTGTGCCATTAAAAAAACTATGTAACAGTGTACTGCCAATGCTTCTAATTACATCTTAGCCTTTAAACAAATGGCAGGTGGCCAATGAAATGCAAATATAAAAATGGAATGCATTCAGACAAAAGAGATGATTAAGCTGTTGTGGGGCTTATAGTTATGCAAATTAAGAATTTCCCCCCAACAAGTTGTTCAGTCATCCTGCAAAGTGGAAGCATTTGTCTGAATGACTAATTTGACAGGACTCACTTTGTTTAATATTAGATCATGCATTCTTTGTAATTAAACTGTGGGATTGGCAGGAATGGGTCCAGAAAGCCCAGGATGTGAGCAGCCTTGCTGGATTGTTCTAGAATGGAAGCCAACAGAGTTTGGCAGATCAGGTTACAGGGTACAATTAGATCCAAGCAGAAGGCAAAAGTGGGATCTAGTCCAAAGTACAGACAAAAGGAGGATCAAGTCCTATAACAAGAAGACAGATTATGCAGAAGGTAGACAGGGAACAAAATAGGATAATTTGGGAGAGGTAGATGGTTCTGGGAAGGCCTGCTGAGTGTGTGAGGGCAAAGAAAGGTAGAGGTTTCGAGGGCAAGCAGGCATAAACACACAAAGATGTCTGTAAAGGAGCCATGTTGATATAGGTGGAACAGCTGGAAATCAGTCAGCTGACTTTTCCTGCTTACTTTTGAAGGTGTTGCTCTGGAGCTGGGATGAGTAAGAACACATGCCATGTATTCAGGTTGAAATGCTTCCATATATCTGTGATAATACCAGCAGGCATTCTGTGGGTCAGTCCTACTGAGGCTGGCAAATCCCATTGGGAATTGTACGTGGTTAAGGAACAGACAAAATCTGAATCCGAGGTATAACCATGAGAGATGCAGTAGAGGAATTAGACAATAGCCAGCCAAGTAACTGTCCTTGATGTCAGCTGAGTCAACAGGGAGAAAGCCTACCGACTAGTTTGTTTGATAAAAGGGGAAGAAGCAGAAGCCAGAGGCAGATGCCAAGGGATCCAAAGTTTCATCAGCATAGCACAGAGTTGAGATACACAAGGAACAACTGTGATCAACTGATTTTCTACTTCTAGAAATTGGTATTTAAGCAGATCCAGGCATGTGAAGTCTTCCACAAACAGTATCTGAAGTCAGTCCTACTGCTACCAGGATAGTGGATCTGCATTTGGCATGATAACTCTTTTCAGTCACTTGTGCATGCATGTGTCAAATCTTTTCCTTGGCCAGCTCCACAAAGACAAAATGATTAATTTTGAATTTTTTTTTTTACATTTATGCTCCACTTCCCACTAAAAATAGCATTTGAAGTAGCTTCAAAGAAGTGATGAAAGAGTAATTAATTGATCAAGAACGTAATGGAGCAAATAGGTAGATCTACATTTCATGGAAAAATCTCAATTGTGCCCATATCAAGACATTTTTGTTTGTTCTAACTTAACTGGGTCACTTTTATCACATCAGCTTCCTTTTTAAGACAGATCTTGGAGCAGAGAAAACAGACAAAAATATTTTTTGAGTTTTTTAAAATATTAAAGCATATACTTTGAGTTGAAGACATCAGTTAGAGAAATAATTCATAGAATTGACAGTTCTTGCCTGCCCCTAAAATCTCAAACAATCTGTACTGAAATGCTGTTTTAAGAAAGCCCATTCATGTCTTCCATAGAGAGAAAAAAAATCTTAAATATACTTTGGGACAAGTGAGTTTATTTATTGTCTTTTTCTGTTGTTCTGCTTCTTGATCTGATTTTTAATCTGGCATTAACCACCTGTTCTTGTTTGCTTGCTTTATTGACACTTGAAATAATGGTGTAGAGATTCCACGAATTATTAGTAGAATCCTACTCTTGTCTATTCAGACACAAATACTGTTCAGTATGAGAGGGGATGTGCACACCCTTTGCAGGAAATGAGTTGAGCAATGATCAGGAAGCTAATATAGCATTGCTATATGATCCGTCATATTACACTGAACACACCTCATCTGATTTTGTAAATGAAACAGGGTTGGGCCTGGTTGATACTTCAAAGAGGGGAGTACCGAGGGGATCAGAAAATAATCCTGCCACAAGTGGCAGAGAGTTACTGCCAGCCAGCATTGACTAATAATGAAGGCTGGTGATTCTGATATTGCAAGGGTGGTAAATATTTTTGGGATAGGTTTCAGCATCTTGGAGATCTCCTCTAAAGTTTAGATGAAAACACAGAATTGATTCACTACTCACATGATATTAGGATCACCAGCCTCCACTGGTGGAGTTCCCTGGAGTTAACCAGTTGACTGGAGTTGGGAGACCAAGGTTTATATTCTGAATAAGGCAGCTTCCTATGTTCCTAAGACAAACTCTGCACTTCTGACTTTGAGAAGCCACTTTTTGTCCCTGATGCCTGTTGCTTTAGACTGCTGCTGCCACAATTTGTGTTCTCCACCCAATTATGTCGTTTCTATCTTCATTATGATTTTTATTATCCATGTTAACTTTTGCATTTGAGAAAGCTTTGAACTTCATAGATGTGTGCGTTCTCTTAAATTATTGCCTGTTCCTTGGAAATTAAACAATGTCCAACAGAGACGGATTCTCTGAGCCTTTTGATGGCCAAATGTAACAATGGATAGTAACAATGGATTTGAATAGACTGAGGATGGTGTAATGCTTTTAGCATCTGAGCATGTGGCATACAGATAGTAACTGCACATGCATATTTATCTGGCTATTGGCTCATCTTTTATTGTAATTTACACTTGAATTCTTCATTACTATATTTCTGCTGAGTCGTTTCTCTTTGGGGATGTACATGCCTCTACTGATTTACACATTCAGCAGAGTTACCTGATATAGTCTTTCTTGTGCTGTCAAACTGCAAACTGCCGTTGCAAGGTTGCATATTTGAGGGCATCAATGAGTTCCTGGCTATAGAGAATCAAAGATATCTTAGCCAGCTTGTATCTGGTGAAAACCAAGGTTGCCTAGCCAACCAAAGTGTGACTAGGGATGTACATTGGCATTTAAACCTGGCACATAAATTGGTGCCCGACCCACCTTGTGCCTTTTGGAGACCATCCCAAATGATCCTTGTCAAGGCCCATGACATTTCTATATTTCTGGTTCTTTGTAAATAGTGACAAGGCCAGGCCATAGACTGAGTTGTGGAGCATCAGAAAAGAAGGGCCTTTGGCCAGGGTAATGACGATCTACAAAGCTGCCGGTTTTGTTTTATTTCCCACATACACAGTTTTCCCCAGGGGCCAGAAGGAACTTCTAATGTGACAAATAAGCAGAAAGGCTTGCTTATTCCAGTGGTTCTTAACGTGGGCGATAATGCCCCCCAGGGGGTGATTTCATTTTTCAGGGGGGCGGTAGAACGAAAAGGGGCGGCGTGGGGGCGCTGGAGCAGAAGGGGGGTGGTAGGGGGGCGCTGGAGCAAGCCAAACCTGTGAAGATGGCTGCAGCCTTTTTACAGTGTGCATGAATATATATTTTCCTCCAATTTTAATTTAGTTTCAGACTTTTTGTCTTGAAATTTTTAGTTCCTGCATTTGTTTTTATGCCCTTTTTATATTTCTTTTTGCGTCTTAAAATTCACTTGCAACTAAATCATTAAATGTTACTTTTGGGGGGGCATTTCATTTTCTTGGAATTTAATTGTGTTTTCAGGGGTCATTGGATTTAAGTGTCTTAAAAAATAAAATTAATTATTAATTAATTAATTAATTAATTAAATAAATAAATAAATAAATAAATAAATAAATAAATAAATAAATAAATAAATAAATAAATAAATAAATAAGATATCATCAACGCGGGGAGGGGGGCGATGATAACTTCCTCAATGGCTCAAGGGGGCGGTTCTTTCAAAAAGGTTAAGAACCACTGGCTTAGGCAGCCGCAGAGAAGGGAAGGAGGGAGGAGCTTCAGAAGGTTGTGGCCACTGTTGTCTTTGATTCCTTTTCAAAAGGTCGTAAGAGGAAGCCTGTTCTGTTTCAGCCCTATTTCTGTCCTCCTGCCCTTGGTATTCCCTGGGCCTGAAATTAGTGGTGCTGCGGCCACTGTAGACTTCAATGGTTTCATCAAAGATTTTGTGGCAGGAAAAGCAAGGAATGTTCATTTCAGAGGTGAACAGCATGTTCCCCTTCTCTGCTGCTGTCAACTCAGCATTTTTCTTAGTTTTTCTTTCCTTTTCCTCACTTCTAATTGCAACACATGATTGCTGGATTTAACATGAGGGATGGGGGGGGGGGCACCCGTGTTGCTCTGAATGCTTCTGAGTGTTGTGTTGTGCCTGTGTTCTCTTCAGAAACGCACAAACATCTCTACTTGGTCTATATCTGCCCATTTGTCAGAAAACAGGGCACATTTCTAATGTTGCCAAAAACACTTGCATAGATCTCTTTCATGAACATCCAGGGAATCAGAAGATATCTGAGCATCTTTCTGGTTCTTTGAAATTGCAACCAATTTCCATATTTTATATTAAGAGCTCCTGTTTGTTACCCTGCTCTTTTTTTCAGCGTTGGACCCAAGATAGCCCAAAACATGGACTAAATCACATATGGCTAGAAACAACCGGTTATATTTTTAGAACAAGCAATTCGGTAAGTTATCACATTAAAAATATATATGCTATACTAGAACAACTGGAAACCATTCGAAAGCAGAGGAAATGAAAGAGGAAACATGCCATACTTAAAAGGCCCTTCTGCAATAGCAAGTTAGTGGCCAAACATGCCTGTGGGTTTGGCAGGGCAAAGCAAAAGGCTTTCTCCACAAATCTCAAGGCCTAGGCAGCTCCATATGGAGATGTATGGTCATCCAGTTAGTTTGGCATCAGGTCTGACAGGCCTTCAAATGGGGCTTTAGAAGTCACAGTTGGCACTTCAAATTTTCCCTTGGAAATGGTTCAGCAGCAGGTAAAGCTGACTAGAAGTACCTTGGCCAAAACCTCACATACTACCTAGGCTATAGTAGTCTATTGTCATATTGCTCTAATAGCTAAGGGTTTTTTTCCCTGATATTCAGCCTAAATCTGGCTCCCTGTAGCTTGAACTCATTATTATGTGTCCCCTTCTCTGTATGGTTACAAGTATTTGAAAAGTGCTATCGCATCTCCCCTCAGTCTTCTGGTGAAATTACCCCATTCATGATAAATCATATCTTCCTTTCACCTCTGTAGAGCTGCATGTGCCTAAACAGAAACCCCAAGACTGTTTGAAACAAGCTATTTTTCACCTGGCTATACTGTATAGAGACTGGTAAAAATAAATAAATAATAATAATAAGGATGCTGCTGCCACCAAGTGAGAGGAAACAAAGCACATTGCTAGATCAACTGTTGCCATCCCATTGCACTTCAAGGCTTTTCACACATTGCTGTAGTGCAAAAATGTTCAGAATTCCTGCCTTCCATCAACCTCTTCCTCACTAATTTATTTACCTAAGAATCTCAGAATGTCTTACACAAAAAACAAAGAATAGAGATCTCCCTGTTTCCAATCTGTGTTGCTTTTGCCTGTGCCCACTCATACCTTGGTTTATTTATTTATTTATTTTATTCAAAATATCCTTACCCTGCCTTTTTTTCTACAAAAGGATCTAGGATGACTTACCTAATTTAAAACACAATATTAAATGCTAAAAACAGTAGATTATTCACATATAAAGTCAAATTAATAACACTGTATTTAAAAAGTTAGGTAAAAGCACTACTCAAAGAGATTATGGAGCAACAAAACACAAACTATCCCATTTTTAATCCTCTCATAGACAGTCAGTCACTAAGGGAAAGTCTGCCCGAAAAGAAATGTCTTCGCCTGCTAGTGGAAGGACAGCAAAGATAGGGCCAGTCTGGCCTCCTGATGGAGAGAGTTCCATAGTCTGGAAGCAGAGACAGAGAAGCCCTCACCCCTATCCCCACAAAATGCACCTGTAAAGGCAGTGGGGTCAAGAAAAAGGCCTTCCCTGATGAACTTAACCCCCAGGCAGGATCATAGAGGGAGATACAGTTTATTTAGGTATTTTCACCAGAACCTAGGTCCTCCTTTCAGGGACATGTGGAACCTTTTTCGAAACAGGAGGTGACTGACAAAACTTCCCCACAATCCCTAGAGGGGTAGGAGATTTTTAAGTAACACAAAATTGTATAAATTTGCAGAGCTGGAAAACACTTCTATATGTGTATATATACATATGTGCACACACTGGGAACTCTGGAGAATCACAAGTATTGTTTGGGCTATGGTACCGGTGCTGCTACCCCTCTGAGGTAAAGATGCAGCCCTCTTCTGGGTCCTGACCCATAGCCTATCTGGGGCACTGCATGGCTTGTATAGAGAAAGGATGAGCCTGTGGGGTCCTGGTGCTGCCCTGGAATTCATCATTCAACATTCTAGAATTACAGTAAAGGTAAAGGTAAAGGTTCCCCTTGACAATTTTTGTCCAGTGGTGTTTGACTCTAGGGAGCGGTGCTCATCCCTGTTTCCAAGCCATAGAGCTAGCGTTTGTCCGAAAACAATCTTCCGTGGTCACGTGGCCAGTGCGACTTAGACATGGAACGCTGTTACCTTCCCACCGAGGTGGTCCCTATTTATCTACTTGCATTTATATGCTTTCGAACCGCTAGGTTGGCAGGAGCTGGGACAAGCAACGAGCGCACATTCCGTCACGTGGATTCGATCTTACAGCTGAAGATCTACAGACCTTACAGCACAGAGGCTTCTGCCGTTTAACCCACAGCGTCACCACGTCCTTAGAATTACAGTAGTTGAATGCTATTTAGTTTTTATATCTTCTTTCTATGGAAAAGACAATGCTGGGAAAAGTTTAAAGGACCAGGAGAAGAGGAAGAGTATTATGAGGTGGATTGACTCCGTAAAGGGCACCATAGCCTTGAGTTATAAGAGCTCACCAGGGTTGTTGAGGACAGGATATCTTAGAGATTACTCACTCATAGAGTGCCCATAAATTGCAGTTGACTTGACAGCACGTAACAACAACAACATGGAATCTTTGGATCTGTAGTCTGGGTGAGGTGTCTGGATCTCTCTCTAGAGAGCTCTACTGCACTCTCATGAACTATAGCACTAGAAGTGTCTAGCAGGGTTCTAAGCACCTCACCAGAGTACAAATCCCATTATTCCATAGGACAGAGCCATGACAGTTAGAATGGTCTCATACTTCCATGACTCAGCATTCCTGAAAAAAACACCACAGTGCTACAGAAAGAGAAATGAATTGCAAATACTCTTTTCCAAAAGTTATCTATGATTAGATATTTTTCACGAAGGCAGCCAAGTTTCCAAGAGATCCCACAGTTCCTGAGAACGCTGTGAGAACTGTGGGGGAAATTATTTATATACTTCATCCCACACATAATCTGCACATCTATGGGCACGGTTAATATTTTAAGAAAGGGAATGGGGAAGCTGTTCAATAGGACATCTCTCAGTATGAAAAGCCTTAGCAAGCAATAGCAAAATTCATTCCAGTAATTTATCTGCTTGTGTCAATGACCATTGACTGCCTGAAAATCAAGATCAATATTAATGATAGATTTTCAGTGCCGCTCCTATGAACGTATATTAATAAGCACAGCACAGAAATGATTCTTGACCCTGTGGCATCAAGGACAGATAATCAATATCCCCTTGTCCTTGCCCAGAGTGAACTCTGTACTTGGATTATGCTAATTAAAAACTAAACAAACTGCTGAGGTTTTGTATAATTAAGAGATGGAGGAGTAGAACAAGGCAATAAACAGTTCGTGGGTGATTTAGTGTGTGAGCCATTTGATAATGGTGCCACATTGTTTTGGCCAGCCTAAACTGTGGGGATTATTTATTTTCACTTTACCCCCCAGGAAAATTTGCAACGTGTGAAGTGAGACTGGATTTTTGAATCTGAAAGAAAGGTAAAGGAACAAGAGAAAAGATTGATGCCAAGGTCTAAAGAAACACATGACACATCATTTATTTCATTAATTATAGTCCTATTTTATCTTTGCTGTAATGAGCTCAAGACGCACTGTACACGGGTCTCTTCCTCCACACTTCATCCTTGTTACAGCCCTGTGAGGTAGATCAGACTGAGAGAGAATAACTAGTCAAACACCTTCCATGAATTTGATTGCTGAGTAAAGAAGCAAACTGTCTCCAAAGTCGTCATTGGTATTCCAACCACTACACCCTTGTTGCTGTTATGTGCCATCAAGGTTATTTCTGATTTATAGTGAACCTATGAATTAATGACCTGAAAAAAGGTGCTATAATTAGCACTCATGTGCAGGTCTTCCATATTAAAGACCATGGCTTCCTTTACTTCCTTTACTCATCTCCTCTTCCTTGTTCCCTTTTCACTTTTATGAGCATTATTGTCTTTTTCAAAGAGTCCTGTCTTCCCGTGATATCATTCAAAGTAGAAGAGTCTTGTTTTACGCATTTTAGCTTTTAGTGAGTGTTTAAGCTTGACTTGTCCTAGAACTCATTTATTTATCTTTCTGGTGGTTTGTGGCATCCATTAAGCTCTTCTTCAACACCACATTTCAAGTAAATTTACCCTTTCCTGCCTCTTTTCCTTTCCCACCCTCTGAAGCTTTCACATCTATATAAAATAACTGGCTGTACCAGAGTGATGTGAGAAAATAATGCAATGGTCCTACAGTTATTGCAACCTTTGATGTTTCCTTTTGATGGATGGGAATGGACATTGATTCAAAGCTGTGAGCCATTGTTGTTGTTGTTTTTCCTCATGTTTCTTGGCATATCCTTGTTAGGATTTTGATAGGTACAATCTCTATAACTTGAAATAGCTGCATTAGTATCCATCTGCTTCTAGAGATTTTTTTCTTCTTTGTTCTTTGAAAATGTCCAATTCCAGCCCACTTTAGTTCATTCACCTAAAGTCTTATAATGATAAAACATACAATTTCTTACTTTACAATTTCTGCAGCTGATAGTTAATGTCATCACTATCATTCAAACAATTAGTTCACTTCTTTTCATGCAACTGCTTGTTACTAAAGAGGATAGATGCACCTTGCCTGTGGTGTCAGCTTTGACCCTTCCACCTTGAGTATCCTGCCAGGAGTCTGGGCTCCAAACAAAAAGTCCTTGACAATCTCTAGCTCCCTTATTTCAATTTAATTCTCCTTTTTAATATACAAAATATACCTTTAACAATTCCCGATGTTAAATATATACATATTTCCAATATTAAGGGGCCCTTCCTTGTCTTCCCTTTTTTCATCTTTCTAGGTAATTCCCTCTCTGATTTCTCTTTTTATATTTAGTATTTCTGTGTCTCTAAGCATTCTGTCATCTTTCATGTCCTCTGAAACCATTTTATACATCTGATTTATGTCCACTAACTCTTTATGTACTTGGTCTATCTTCAATGGATCTTCCAAGCTTTTCCTCTGATCCAAGACTGACGTTTCTCTTAGATTAATTTCCTCCAGCTCCTGTTTTGATTGGCATACATCATCTGGAACACTCTCATTTCCTTCTTCGTTGTTCCCTGTTGCTTGCGGGCTATAATTCTTCTGATGTTGATTAGATAGTTTTACCTCCTAATAATGGGATTTCATTATTTCTAGTATTGTTTGAAGTGTAGATTTTATTTCATCCCAAAATTGTCCTTGTTGTGCCATTCTGTTCCGGCTGCCCAAGTGTTTAGGCCAAGATTCAAGGTCCCCAAATATTTGTATCCGCAGCCTGATGGCCTAATTCCACAGGTTTACGAATATCCAAGGCACAGTTTTTTTAATGGTCCACTCTAGGATTAATTGTCCAGCCAGGCACAGAAAAAAAAGTCAAAAAGAAGTAAACAAATTCTGAGGCTTTAAGCAACAGCAGTATACTCAAGGTCACCCCTCCTGGGCTCCATGCCAAAAGACTTCAAATAGTCAAAACAAGGTCCAGATTTATCAAGTATAACAGAAAGTTTCTTAAGCTTTATAATGCCAAATTGTAATATTCTTGAAGTATGTTTTAAATGTATTCAATGAATATGTTCCATAATCTTTAAGAATATGTTCCATAATCTTTAAGCTATCCCTCTCACCAGATTTTTTGCCGCTTTGTAGTTACTGAGATAGATAGCGGTTCTTTTTTCCATATATAGAAATCTCCAGGGGTACAAGCAATTAGTTGTAAAAATATATCTCACCCGATGGTAAACAACGATGCCAAAAAGCTGATTCTCGCCTCTTTTAGCTGGCTGCCGACGACCTGCAAGCGAGCCTAAGCTGCTTGTTTCTGCCCGTTGGCTGATTAGGGAGTTTCCTGGATCAAACGGGGGTGGCTGCCACCACCTCCCCCGTGATCAAAAGGTTCCCCCCCCCAGTTCTCCACCCCTCCGGGGTGGTTCCGACACCCTGCAATGTCCCAAACAGGTCAGAATTCAGCCTAGGAGACAGAGCTTTGTCCTCCTGCTGTTGTCTCGTCGCGACGTCAAGCCGGAAGTCTGGAACTGGAATTACTTTTATGAAGTATGTTATTAGAGGATTTTGAAAACAATGTATACTATGATAGCAATATTATGATACTAGCCAATATTGTATACTAAAATACATACATGAATGGTTTGAATGATCAAAAGATGTGTGGAATTGGGGGGGGGGATAATTGGCAAGACACCAAGATGCAAAAACAAATAATTGTAAGCAATTCATGTAACACCATCTTTGATAAGCATGAACCGGATGTAGATAGATTGAAAAACTAATAAAATGTATTTTTTAAAAAGACTGACCATGTCAGCAGCAGCAGCTACAGCAGCATTTTTTTTTCAGAAACTATGAGATTCTTGTGCAATCTCTGTGTTGCTGAGAAGCCATGGAAGCTGTGGGACACAAGGAGGAAGTCTTTAATTATTGAAAATTCCTACCACTGGTAAAGTGATAACAATTTTCAGAAAGAAAAGTAAGAAATGTTTGATTTCTTTAAAAACCACAATTGCTGATGACATCTTTAGTTCTTTGTATGTGTATGTGTACATGTACGTGTATGTATATACATATGTCTATGCGTACATGTATGTGTGTAAGCAGCCTTAACAATGGTAAGTTATTACATGTTCCAGCAGGCAATTGCTACCAAGAGCTAATAAAACAGGTTTTGGTTTTGAGGTGGGGAACACACTACAGTTGCAAATAAATGCTGACAAAACTTTGCCTCTGGGACACATTGGCCAAAACTGTATAGTAAGTTGCAGTTAGAGTAGGCTCATTTGAATCATTGAAGTTTTCAGTATAGTTGACTCACTAAATCCTCATTGATTCAATGGGCCTATTCTAAGAGTCAGGGATTTAAAGAAAAGGATTTTGGCTATTGTCTGGCTCTTGACTGTTGTGACTTGATTGTTACAGCATATAATCATAAAATGAACATATGGTGTTTCAAGCAATACAGTCTACATGTTTTCACGTTTCTCTGAAGAACATCTTAAAAATCTTTTTTATTACTATGGCCAGTGTCATATTCAGAGCAGGAGACCAATCATGTGAGACTTTTCCCTATTGGGCAGTGTCTGCCTTATGTAACCAATCACACAACCCGTCACAGAACTGAGATTACAACCAGTAATAGTCTAGGCAAATAAAGGGGAGCCTGGTGGAGGAAGGGGAACATTCATGCGACTGCCCTTCCATGACTGTGTAACAACACAATATTGGCCAGCAAATTTAATCTATGGACTAATCAACAAAACAGTTACATAATTCATTAGTATTAATCTGGCCAATCACACAACAGATTAATAACCTAATCTTAGTCATGGAGGGGCACCATATTTTGGACTTTCCTTCCTCAACAAATAGAAGAGCGATCCTATTTTGCTGGCTCTTCCATTGGCTCTGAAGTCTTCAACGCCATGCGATTTTTAATTGATAGGAGTGGTCTTCTGTGCTGCTCTAACTGCTGGTGCTTAAATATTTTTAGCATTGGATTATGGTATTGCTAATATACAATGAGTTGATACAGCAAGAGAAGATTTTGACCTACAAGGCAGCAAACAGATTTGGAAACAAGCACCCACAACATTACCATCATGGAAGTAAATATCTCCGTGACCGGTCATGAAACTGAAAAGTAACGACAGGGTCCAAATATAAATTTATTTTTCATACTTGCCTGGACAGCTTCTCATCCAAACCTGACACATTAATATCCATTTTTTGTTTAATAGACACTGTGGGAAGCATTGTCACATTTGCGATAGACTACGATGTTTCTGTTTCCTCTCACTGTCAGAAAAACCACTTAAGCACTGATTGATTTCCCACCAGTTATAACACAGAAAGCGGAATAGTTGCGCAGTCTAGGCATGTCTCCACTGCAAAAAAACCATGTCAGACGCAATGAAGATTTCCTAATCTTAATCAGCATCCTTACTGCAGACAATGAAGGATTCAGTGAAGAACCTCTAGCATCGCCTTATTCAATTCCTTGCAATCTCCCTCTAATGGGAATATGAATGGATGCAAACTATGTTTGATTCAGTCCTGATCAAACTCACCAAGAGTCATACATTTCTTCATAAATGTAAAAAAAAACCCCACAAAAACATTCATTTGGTTCCCCCCCCCCCAAGCAATTATGGAATATGGTAGAAGTGTCAGATTTGTCCCACCAGGCTGATGGCTTTGCATACTTACCTCAGAACCGATTCAACTCTTCTTGTAGTGCTGAATTAAGATCATGAATAGTAGCACAAGATCTGCCCATGGTTGTCATTGTTGTTGCAACTAGAGTAGGCCCATTTGAATTAATGAAATGTGCTGAACAGTTGACTCGGTAAATCCCCAGAGATTGCATCAGCCTGCTCTAGTGTGACTTACTATACTAAGGACCAGGATTTGAGCCAATGAGTAGGAATCCTTTCACTGGGAAAAAAAGGTCAAATTCTGTGACAAAAAATGTCATAGAGAACATTTAAGGGGAGGGAGGGATGGAGGAAGGAAGGTCACTCAGAAACTAGGTAATTACTCCAAAAATACTTCAAATTATTTATTTATTTATTTATCCATGAGATTTCTATACTGCCTGTAGAGAAATTCTATTAAAAAAATTCTTCTATAGAGCCACTACTCTGGGTAGTTGACACAAGGATGGTGTTGAACATGCTAAGCTGTTGCACAGTGGACTAGCCTGAGATACAGTGGTTGCCTATGGACAAGAGTTGTTATAAACTGCCCTGAGCTCTGAGCTCCATTTGTTAAACTCCTCAAATTAGGGAATAAATGTTGGACTGCTTACATATAGAACATAAGCCCCAACACTATGCCATGCACCTTCACAGTATTTTGACAACCTAGAAAATACGATTTCAATGTTTTGCATGGATGAATGAATATCCAGTCCAGGTCAGTTTTGTGTACCTTCAGTCATAAATGTATCCCATCTAATTTCTACAACACTGTAAAAAAACACAATTCAGATAAATAAATAATGAAATCGATTTCGTGCACAATGTCTGCTCAAATATGCATTTTATGCTGTTTGCTGTACTTTATAGTTTTTCCCCAGACCAGTTCCTTCCTATCTGGATTTTTGTACATTGTTTTGGCTCAGAATTCAGAGAAGAAGGCCATTGGAAAGATAAGCCAAGTTCTAGCCCAGATCTTACACCTGGAGTGGTAAATTAGGTTAGCTCCTTTGAAAATCTCAAATTAAAAGTAAATTGTTCCCCATTTCTTTGGACGACATCTGCCCATCGGTAAGGAAACACGGGTGGCGCTGTGGGTTAAACTGCTGAGCCACTGGGCTGTTGATCAAAAGATCAGCAATTCAAGTCTGTATGATGGGATGAGCTCCCGTTGCTTGTCCCAGCTCCTGGCAACCTAGCAGTTTGAAAACATGCAAATGCATGTTGGCTGGAAAGTAACAGTGTTCCACGTCTAATCATGCCAGCCATATGACCATGAAAGGTGTCTATAGACAAACGCCAGCTCTTTGGCATACAAATGGAGATAAGCCCCAAAGTCAGACACAACTTGGACTTAATTGTCAAGGGGAACTTTTACCCTTACCTAAGGAAACACCAATATGCACATAGAAATCTGTAGGGTTGGATGGTTCCCACAGGCAAGGGTATTCTCTTTTCTTTTCATGAATAGAGGTTCTGTAAGTGGCTGGCTATACATCAGGCATTTGTTTTATCTGTGGAGGAAATGCAAGCCTATCAGGTTGAATTTGGAATTTTCCTTTTAGCAACAGAAAGGTTTCAGCTTACAGAAATTGCTTCTGTTTGATTTTCAAGTACACTTACCCGCCTACACACAGACACACACACTTTCCAGAGCTTCGAAATAACCAGTTGCAAATAACCATCTGTCTGAAATAACTTTAAAAAAAACAACAGTAGAGGTATAGATACATTACATTACTGCTCGAACTTAACCAGAAATAACTTCCCTCCTTTTTATGTCATAAGTTTAATATTTTTGGTTACTTTTATAGTTTCAGAAATTGGGCCTATCTGAAAGGTGAAGGAGGAGGATGACATGGTTGAAGTGCCGGCTTACACTGTGCCTTGTGCTGATGAATGGAAACCACATTTTTAGAACAAGTTTAAAATTGATTTTACTTGGTTTAGCCAGCTTAATTAAGTATAACTGCTTCTCCTTCCTGTAGGACAAACAAAGCAAATGGTTGCTTTGAAAAATAGGAACAGCAATGGCTGCTAACTATTGAGGGGCTTGGAACTACTTATCAGTCACAAATTTGTTCTAGAAAGGACCTTTCCAAGCACATTTTCCCTCTTGCGTCAGATGTCTTCTCCAGCCTTTTGTGTAGCTTTCTTGGGGGGGCTGGAGGAACTGCCATGAGGAGGAAAGAGTGGTGAAATCCATTTCAACACATTCAGTTCCATGAACCAGATTATCCCTCCAATGTCCCTTTTCCACAGTCATATTGTTCTACATCCATAACTAGAGATGTTCCACAGGGTGAATGGCACAACGCTGCCGCCCCATCGATCAGTCCTGAGATGTGGCATGAGCCCTCACGAAGAAAAAAGGAGCAGAATGTGGTTCCCACTAAAAGAAAATTTCTGGTTTCAAAAGAGGAAAAAATTGGGGGGGGATTGTGAATGGGATGGGAGGCATTGTACTTTATTTTCCTAATAATCATCAGTTAGATTCCTCTCCATATTTTGCCCCCCCCCTTATAAATCTTGTTGGCCTGCTTTAGTTACAGTCATGTCATCTGGAAGCCGCCTAGAGTGGTCGAGTAGACCAGATAGGCGGGGTATAAATCAAATAAATAAATAAATAAATCTTCCAACTCAGAAGCACACAGAACTACAGCAAAATGTCGCAAAATATACAAGTCCAATTTTCATGCAGAACGGTATATGCATGTGGGCTGATTAATTTCCAATTTTCACACAAATTATTTGAGGAAAATGCTGCATGTCCTTTTAGAAAAGAAGGTGGAGCTAAATTGTCTTGGAGATAATAGGCAGCCTCTGGAGGAACAAAGGGTTGTTTAATATATTTAATTTCTTTTCTTCTACCTTGCACTATGACTTTCCCCGAAATTGAACCTCGGCAGTACAACTGAACTTCTTTTGCATTAGTTTAGTTACTGTGAGCTAATTCTGCCACCTGGTGGTCAACAATGAGAAGTGTAGCTGCCTGTTTGCTGAAGGTGTGCAGGACTGTGAATCTTGTCCTTGGAAAGAAACCAAAAAGGGAAAAAATGAGACGGTGTATTCTCCCCCCCCCCCCCAGAAAGATAGGAAAATAGGAAATCTCATTGGTGCAGAGCAAAGCCTTGGTGGGGAATGTCATGAAGTCTCAGGAAATCACAGAGAATGAGAAAGTATGTAAGTACTGTACTTGTCATTCCCCCATGTATGCAAGTGTGTGTAGACTTTCTATAGAGAACAAGAGGTACATATATTGTTGGATTGAAACTCTAACATAACTAACAGTAAGGGATTGCGGGATTTGCAGTGCTCACTATTTCATGATCCTGTTTGCTTCCTTCCTTCTCCAGATTTCTTTTGTGGTCTAGCTTTCACAACAGTACATATTAATCAGGAAAAACCCAATATGGATGATCCTGGTCTTGGTCTCCAGTGATACATCTGGCAGTGGAAAAGTGCTGCTAATTAAAGAGGTCCTGCTTCCCTCCTGGGGCTCAACCAGATGGTGTGCAATGAGACTGATTACAGGTGAGTGAAGTGAGCCCTGGAATGACAGCAGAAGCATTTTAGTTACAAACAATCTCCCCCTGCAGCCATAATTTATGGAACAGAATTTGCACCAAGTAACTTCTAACCAGCTATGTCAAGCTCCTACTGAAAATGCTGTCAGCCCCTCTTTCTCTCCCTCTTTCCGGCCGTTTCTATGTCTTAGAAATATAACCCACAAAGTTTCTATACCAGGGTGTAACTTGATTGCTGACAGATTTTAGAAACTAGACGGCTTAATTAATTTTCTCTATAATTTTGTGTATTTACAACTCAGGAGGTGTTAATACGTCTCCTTTCCAGGTTTTTGAGCTTTTGACTTCATGGGCACCAGAGTTATTATAGAACCTGCTTAAAACAGGAAGGTGGCTAAGGACATCATGCTGACTGGTGTTTTTTTCTGGACTTCTTTCTGTCCTCTTAAACCCAGATTAGAAAGTAAAGGACTCAACATGCCTATTATCTTCGATAATCTTTCCCCCTGGGTGGTATTGATTACTGGGATTAAGTTCGTAAGAACTGATCCGGAATTTTTATGGCAGACATCTTCTTATCAGCTTCCCTAATTGTGTGTTGTTACACTGCTTGACTTTACCTACGGCCTGCCTCAGTAGGTCCAGAATCTCAAGACCAGTGACCTCAAAATCACCATCTATAACCTAATTCAATAGGCAAGTACACTGAAAAGCCCAAAGTTTATCAGACGAAAAGTGTTTTGTCCATGAAAATGACTTCATGGATAGCTGGGCTTTCTTTTATCAGGAGCTCCAGTCCATGGGAGCATCCGCTAAGAACACCATCCCGTGCTTTCACACCAAGCTTTCCTCTCATGGTGCACTGGTAAAACTGCAGTACTGCAATGAAGACTCTGTTCATGAATTGAGTTTAATCCCAGTCTCAGATAGCTGCCTTGAGGTTGACTCAACCTTCCATTGTTCTGAGGTCAGTATATTGAATATCCAGCTTGCAGTGGAGGAGCAATGTATAGCCTGCACAATGAACTATAAATCACCCAGAGAATTTTAAGCACTACGGGGGAATATATAAGCAGCACAGTTTGCTTTGCTTTGATTATGTAGAATGGAGAGAAGTGGTTCTCCTGAGGATCATGAGAAAACAAAGTGTGCGTGTTTTACTTATGACACAATTGCCAAGAGAAAAGAAAAAAAAAGAGTTTGCCACCCCTGCTGTAAGGTTAATATAGTTTTGTTTTAACGTTCTTGTCCTCCTTTTACCCTTTGGTTACCAAAGGAAAAACATACGGCCAATCCTGTAACCTTGTCAAAGAAAGAATTATCTGTATTCAGCACCAATCAGTAAGGTCTCTGAACACCAATTTGTTACAGATAAAAATTATGTCTGCTTCAAAATGGGTGGCATTTAAATGATATTGTTAACAATTTTTTCCATGTCAAGGTCTTAATGGGGCAGCTCATCTTTATCTTGCTGACCTTTCATTTCCTAGCGTGGCTTTTATGTCCAGTAATTGCACATGCCAATTAGCTACCTATTTAAGTACAGCGACTATACTTAAAATGATTCTTGAATGCTAAAGGTTTTTCCTTTGCAGGGGAGAAAAGGAGATTGCACTGAAGTGAATACCAAATGAATGCATTTGTCTAAGAGGTCAACATTAACGAATAGGTATATAATCCAGAGTGAGAAATAAATAGGCTCTGGAATGGGCGAAAGCTCCTTGTGCTGGTACAATTGTCCTGGTGAACGTCTATGAATGCCTGAATAATATACCTGCATAGGCTGAGGGCTGGTATGATTGGCAGATGGATGACAGAATGTGGAGTTCAGAGCTCACTGTTGACTGGGCTAAAGCAAAATAAAAAGAATAATAAATGAATAAATATGAGAAAAGGCCAGGCTGATTTGCATGTAGCTGTGCATCGTGTAGCCATTGGGAAAAATATTGAATCTAACTGTGCCACATGCACTTGTGGTGCAATTCATGTGTTACTCATGGACATAGTCACTCCCTTAAGACAGCCTGTTTTGAGAAGTCTGTTTATGAGAGTCTGTTAGTAAGGGTCTGTGGAAGAACTTGTGATAGCCTTGTGATAAAGAGTTGAAAGGACCCTTAGTGAAAGTGTGCTTTGTGGAAAGTCATTGGCTTGAATTTCAGTATAATCATATATAATTTAAAAGAATATATTCATCATTTTGAATTTTTTTATTTTATAAACTCTGGAATTTATCTTTCCTTTCCTGTCATTTGCCTGTCTTTCCTAAATTAAACCCTTTTGTTGGTTGTTCAGAACCAAAATCCCTATGAGTAAATATGAAGGTATGAAGAAGTCTGACAATAAGAAAGCACTACATCCACCTCAACCCACCTCTTTGATTTCCACAGAAAACCGAAGAGACTATCTGAATGAGAAAAGCTCTTTTCACTCACTCAGAACCTAAATATAAAGAAAGATACGGTACCAGCTTGGGGTAAGGAAGTTGTAACTGCTGCCAAGTAAAAGAGGCAATCCTTGTATACTTGGTGGAGATTTTGGAAGTGGCTTTCCTTAATATCTCCTAAGTTAAAGGTGTAGGTGCCAGAGAGGTGCCAGTGACTACCCGAGGAAAGCGTGACCTGCTAGTATGGAAATTAATGGAAAGGGATGCCTCCCTCAGGAAAAAAACATTGCACCGTTCAAATAGAATTTGTAACAAAATTCTCCCAAGCCCTGAATAAGAAGTGCAGTTAATAAGTTCCCTGGCTTGCACAAAGAGCATGAAAGGCTGAATATATATGTCACAAATGAACAAAGAAAGTACAAATAAAGCAATATTATTATGCCTTCTCTTTGTTAGCTGCAGCAAACAAGTGACCTCTTTTATTGCTGACAGAATTCAACCCCCAGCTTTTCAAGTGCTGTGCACCTCCTAGTACAGGGCCTTTATGCATTTTCATCCTGTAAAGCAAACAAGGGAACAATACACTGAAATGCTCTTTATGGTCAAATAAAAGGAGCACCTGGATCAGCAGAATGTATGATGGTCTTTTATTTAATTTGTGCCCCACTGTGCCAATATTCATTATTCCAGCACAGCAGGCTTTTGTGTGTCAACCCAAACCCCATTACAGTTTAAAGAGAGGGTACATGGGAAAGATAGAAAAGGGAATTACTGGGATCCAGAATAAGGATGCAGTAAGTATCAAGGATGTTGAGGCCAGGAGTGAAGTGAAGGAGAAGAGGTTTAGCCAGATGTCTTGATGTGTAGACTTCAGCTTGTGGCAGGTTGTTTTGTAGGTTTTATTGCACAGAATGCTTAATCTTCTTATGCGTTGCCCTGAAACTCTCTTTGGGGTAAACATGCAGTTTGAAAAGTTTTAAAACAATCAAGCAAATAAAATAACCAGGTGGTGTCACAGAAAGAATCAAAGAATATAAACACTTTTGGGTGTCTCTTGGGCAGCAACAGCACCGGTTGGTTTATCCTTCCACTTCAGAAGCACCGTTATAAAGCAACACACTGTACAAACACCATTTGATGGGAGAGTGCATGACTTTGCCTAAATTTCTTTGATACTGGCCACAATTGGCCATCAATACCAAAAAGACCCTTGTGTGGGCCAAAATTAATAAAGATCTCTATTAACATGTCTATAGCTAAAGAAGAGCTACTGAATCAGCTCTCTAGATATCTGATTGTGATATACTTTTTATTCAGGAAACACAGAGACAACCATTAGCAATGCTCTAAAACTGTGGTGTGAGACTTGCAGCTGAGAGACCTCATAGACAGTATGTAAATGCTGCATTAGTAAAACAAGACCACCAAATTTCACCTAATGCTGTCACAGAACAGGATTATATAGAGATAATAATATAAAGCTAAATAATTGCACAATATCCTCTGTTTATAAGCCACCTAATGTAACATTTTACTTTAAAACCCTAGCCAATTTTTGCATAAAAATTATAATCAGAGACTTTAGTGCTCAATCTCTGGTGGATATGTACTTCATGATAACAATGGAGGTGATGCTGAAATGGGCAGAAACCATCCAACTAGCCTTTATTCTTGATAGCAAACCTCCCATAGCAGAAGATGGCAATGTGACATTAACCAAGATTTGATATTCATTAGTGAGTTTATAGTTCAGCAGTACATGGAGTCAGTCTGTATCCCAATTCTGAATACACAGCTCAACAGTACCAATTATCAATGGTACCAATCTGCAGGAGATACAATTTCTAAAAAGCCAATTGGAAGGAGTTCAATACAAAACTGGACAAAACAAATCAAACATCTATCCAATCCCAGAGACCTATGACCAGTTTGTCAAGGCCGTGAAAAGATCGTCCCAGTTGTTGATACCCCAAGAATGAAAAGCCAACTACTTCCAAGGACTAACATCAGAAATAGTCATCCAAATGAATAATTATTCTTCACCATTTGAAAAAAAATTTGAGTGAAGAAACTAGTTTTTAGTTGGCCAGTGATTAATTTCTTTGGTCTCAGAAAGTAAAAGAAAGAACTGGATAAAACTCATAGAAATAATAAACATGTCAGGGAACAGTTTGAAGGCCTGAAGATTATTAAAGCAGCTAACAAAGACTCAACTAAAGGCCCTCCTCATGCAGACATTTCAGCAAATCACACACAAATTCACACACATAGGAATAAGATATAGCCCTATGTAGTGGGTTCCAAGAATATATGTATATACATAGTAAATACACATAGTGAGAGAGTGGATATATTTTCTTGGATAGAACAGTGTAGGCTGTTCTATACACATTTGGTTTTCAAATGTGAGGTGAGCCACCGCAAGGTCAACAAGAGACTGGGCCTATTCAATGACTGCACTTGGACTTTGGAATTCCCTGTTCTGAGACCCATGTCCTAGTGATGGTTTTTTTCCTGCTTTTCATGTGGTTTTATTGGTTTCTGGTTTCTTGACCCTGTGTTTCTTCCTTTACATGATGACACATCAGTGTTTCATGGTTTCTTTATTCTAATTTTAAGCTACCCTGTTTTTCTGAAAATAAGACAAGGTCTTATATTAATTTTTGCTCCAAAAATGCATTAGGGCTTATTTTCAGGGGATGTCTCCCCCCCCCCATGTACGGCAGTCTACATTTATTCAAATACAGTCCTGTCATCTTCTGGTTGCTGCACAATGGTGGAGGGCGGGCTTTCACTCAACTAGGGCTTATTTTGGGGAGTAGAGCTTATATTACGAGCATCCTGAAAAATCATACTAGGTCTTATTTTCAGGGAAATAGGGTAGATGGATAAATAGTTAACTGGATGGATGGATGCATGGCTAAATACAAATTTATATGTGTTTCTCTGTACCTTCATCCCCAGCAACCCTCTATATACTGGGGCAGGCATTGGACACACACAGGGGACTAAATGGCAGAAGGACACACCTGGATACCACACTCTTTTTCTTTTCTTTTCTTCTTTAGGTCTCCTGCTTTGGTAACAATCCTGAACCTTTTTTGAACAGGAGGGTATAAAAGACTTCACTCCATAAGGAATAAAACTATACATGTAATGCAGATTGCAGTGTCATGCCAGCAGGCTCTGTTTCTGCCCCATGTGTATTCTCTCCAGATGGGTGCGTACGATTGTATGTCTGTATGTGTGCAACAGTTCTGTCGATGGCGCAGGGCATTGAGGGCAATGTGGAGGGGGGAGCTGGTGCAACATACTGGTAGCTCAAAATGCTAGTATGGTTCTACAGTTAGACTGTCGGACTAGGAACGAGGAGACTCCAGTTGAAATCCCCACTTGGACATTGCTGACTTTGGGTCAGTCACACTCTGTCAATCTGACAGGATTGCTGTGAGGAGATTGCAGGGTGAGGCATACTGCTCTGGGGAAAGAAAGGCTAAAATGCAACAAATAAATAAAACCATTACATTTCCTTTGCCAGCCTCAACAGTCATCAATAAGATTGCTTTATACATAAAATGAATGCTACAGCCCAAATGTGTAATTTTCTCATTTTTTCTCACACTAGTGGCAGCCCATGTTCTAAGCTGTGTGTCTGTGTCTGTCTCTTTATGTGTGCACACCTCTCTCTCTCTCTCTCTCTCTCTCTCTCTCTCTCTGTGTGTGTGTGTGTGTGTGTGTGATTTTGCTTTCACTAATTGACATAGACAATGAAGTCAGGCAAGAGAAGTAACAGACAAAAAACCCCACTCTTGTGTTAATGGTAAGTCTGTTGTGATAGCACAGTCATTTCGTAACAAAAACAGAAAAACAATTACAGTGGATATGAAGGTTCATAGTCTAGTGAAAATATCTCTGCATACTGAACTACATGAGAGCAGTTGGAATCCTGTTAACCAGCTGCAATTTGCTGCCAACACTTATGTAATTGTTCTTATGAGAGTATAATTAACCCAGAAGATGCTGTCCTGCCATTTCTTTGGGAGTTCCAAGAGAACAATTCTACACCTCACAACCAAACCCTTACTAATAATTATGGATAGGATTTCAGTATCTAAGAGCTTGATGCTCTGAAAGATCTGACGAGCATATTAAAAATTGGTATATACTAACTCAGCTCAACAAATCAAATCAAAAAGGCAATAGATGTTGTTGGGAATCATAATATGCATGCCCCTTGAGGTTTGGATAGGCAGTTGAGGCTTCTATAATCATTAAAAGCATTACTAAAATTTGAACTGACATGTTTTATAACGCAGAACACAGATGTGAAAATATACGGGTGAGTCATTATTGTTCAGAGAAGTTTCATAAGACCATAAAAAAAGGCTGCCCAAGGGAAGCGTGCATCACCTGCGAGGATGAAAGACAGTTTAGAGAAGCAGTAAAAGCTCATCCTCAATTTATTTTATACCTTTTCCATGCAGTATGGATTCTCCTTGCAGAACCTCATCGGGTGCTTCAGCAAGAATGGCATCTGAAACTCTCCTGCTGTATCGGCAAGTATACCTGAGCATTTCCTATTCCAGGGCCTCAAAGGGCAATTCAAAGAATGTGCTGGATCCAGACAGAAATCACCATGAGGGACTGAAGGGGTGGATCTTAAGCTCACTTTAGTAGCCAAGATGGGTCTCCGCCAGGGATGCCCAACAGTTTAGACTGCATCCTCTGAGAAATGAAGGTGATATGCACATGCATATACACGTGCACCAACATGGATACACAGACCCAAATACATGCCTGAGGCAACCACCTACACTCAGGCCATTTCTAATATGGCTTACATTTGCACTTCCTTAGCAGAAACTAGGAAACAGCATTTTTGCCCCTGCAACCCAGAAGACCAATTGGGGTGTGGTAAAAACTTGGACAGGGTGCCACCAGCCTTGAGGAGCAGACATGAGCCTCTTGTGGCTCCGGAGCCTCAGATGGTGGACCTCTGGTTCTACTTTCACTCTTCCATTTCCTTCTTTTCTTTCCTTCTTTTACAGTCATGATGGTCTTGTCCTCTGGTACCCTTTTACTATTCTCCAAAAGAATGACCAAGAAAGTAATATTATTTTTTGGCTTTCAACTCTGAAGGCCCGACTAAGTGTGATATGAAATCTATGAGCAGGATTCATTGGGATTTTTAAAGGTATTAATCATGGCGGCCTTGTGGGAAGTTCATGGGGGTCATAACTGTGGCACACTTAACCTAGCTAAAAATGTGGTGTGAAGCTAACTCTTGTCATACTTTAAGCTGCCAGATTTCCACAGGCTGCCTGCTGAACTAAGGATGTAATGAATGCTCCCATATTTATTCCTTCCTGAAAACAACAACAACGACTTTTCACCTGCTGAAAGACATTTTGCTCCTGCATGAAAGTGAGAAGACTAGAGATTTTTTTTCCTGTCAGCATCAGCATTAGTTTAAAAAGAAAGGCTATTTTTAGCACAAAAATATTTTGAACAAAACTCCTTTTATTTGTGCAAAATACAAAGATTTTAGTAAAATACTGGGGGGGGGGTGCACAAGAAGGAGGGTGTTTTTTGTTGTTGTTGGGGGTTTGCATAAAATCACTTCAAAGGATTTGTTGACCCCTCTCAAATAGTCAAATGCAAAAAGTCCCAGAATTTCACACACAGTGGACAGAAACATTTTATAACTTTTTGTTCTCACTAGCAAGAATGAAATAAACTAATATTTATGACATTCCTCTGAACCTGCAGATTCTGCTTGACTTAACCTCCAGGGCAACTTAGCAATTTTGGATGAAGAACACTGGATGACTTTCTGTAGTGTTAACTTTTAGGAAGTCCCACACTCTTATCAACCAAAAGAACTGAAGAGAAATAACAACTAGAGAGATGCATTTTTTCTGTATAGGATCCTGCAGAATCAAAAATGCTTTCTATCATCAGACGACAGTTTGTGGACATTCCAATTTATTCTGCATTCCTTTAAACAACAACAGTGTTGTAATGCTGTTCAGCAGCAGTGAATTATATACACTCTATTTATATAATTTCAGTAGAGAATCTGAATTCTCCCTTTCCCATTCTATGCTGATTCAGGTCACTGTTAAGTCAACGCTGGTAATGCCCAATATCGGTATCAACAAAACACAACTTTTATTTTCTAATTGATAAAGATTTCTGCAGCTATCTAAATATAAAAACACGTTATTCATACACAATTTACAGAAAAAACTGTTCTCCAGCCCATCGTAATGCTTATTCTACTTAATGCTGACATAATTCAATGAACAACTTGAGCATGTGTTTACAGTTTGACTGACATTGTTAGTCCTTTTGACCCAAGTAGAAGATAGTGGAATATTGCACTGCACTATCTATCCATTGGCATTCAAGTTTGTTAAATATCTCAGAAAATGATATAAAGATCTCATCCTGTCTTTGTCAGGAAACAGTATTCTGAAGCTAAGAAGCAACTATTTCATAAACTAATTGTACTGGGCTGGAAATATAGTATAGTCCTACAAATAGTTATTCAGAAGTATGTACCATGTAATTCTTATTACATACTTCTGGCTCTTATTTCTTTGAAACTGGACATAGGATTGCAACCTTAAAGCATTCTTCATGTTCAGAAAAAAGGGAGATTTGAAATTCTGGTGAACCAGATTGTGTACTTCTGCTGGAAAATACGATTGCTTTTCACCAAATTCTTATTTTGTGGACACTGCATGGGTACAGGAAAAAAATTGAAAGGCTTCTGAATAAAGTCTTAACTCAGTGCATAATCCCATCCACAACTGAGGCTTATTTATGTGCAAGTAGAAATGGATCAGACAGAACCCAGATAAAGTAAACAAAATGAAATGGACATTTTGATGCAAAACACTTTACTCAAGTGGAATGTGAATGAGCATATGCCTTCTATCATCAGAAGACAGTTTATGAACATTCCAATTTATTCTGCCACTATATTGTCCCTCAATTTGCAGAACTGACTTTTTTGTTGTTGTTTCTTTTCCCCCTCCTTGATGGAGGCCGATTTCCATCTGTCCAAAAGTTGCATAGCAAAGCAAGGATAGAAGAGGGGGAACACATCATCCCCAGATGTTGTTGGGCTACAGTTCCTATCAGCCTTAGCCAGCAGAGCAGAAGGTGGGGGGCCATGGAAGCTGTCATCTGACAGCACTGCGAGGGTGTGAGCTGGCTCACAGAGGGACACACATTCCCCGCCTCAAATAATGTGATATATTAGTAAGTTCAGTATTTGTGTGTAGTTACATAGAAAGATGGGCATGCATCTTTGGCAAAAATATCTGTTTGAATAATATTTCTCCCTTTCCTAAGTGCCCTGATGCTCCCCAGTTTCACAGAATCCATGCTGTGCCAAACCCCACCTGTACCTTCATGAATTTCTTTGCCATCCATGAAAGGGGTTATTTGTGTGATTTTTCCCTCCTTGTTTTCTTTATCTTTTTTTATTTTCCAATTTGCAGTGGCACGTGGCTAATTGCAGATACACCTGCCAGCAGGCAAGCCTGGTTGAGACAACGCCTGCCCTGCTATGAGCAGACAAAGGACACTTAAATGTGTGTGCGTATGTGTTGTTCCATACTTTATACACGATTGCTGTCATTAACACATGACATTTCATCCAGATTGTCCATCTTCCCAACCTCTTTTGCAAGTCTCTTCATTTTGCCTCCCTGCTCCCACCCAAATTGTTGGGAGAAAAGAGGAGCTGAAAATTCAGTGAAGCATTCCAAAGAACAATAATTTGGGAGCGGAGAGAGTTGGTCCCCTCTCTTTTTGGAGATTTCCTGGCAGCTGTCACAAATCCTTCCCAAGCCGTTCAATTTCATCCAAGAGGAAATCGACATCAGATTTCTTGGTTGCCAGATTAGAGAAGACCATTCTGAAAAAATTCACTTTGTCCCCATGAGGTTGATAGCTAACCATCATGGTTCCTTCTTCTACCATCCTTGCTTTTATCTTTGGAGCAACCTGAGCAGATATACAAATGACAATTATTTTCTGGAATAATAGAAGAAATAGTCAGAAGAGCAGGTGGTTGTGTAAACAAATTACTGGGATCCATGGCAGTGATACAGGATTAAAGAATTAAGAAAAATCTTGATACACTGGAGCCATATATAACGTAGGAGACATCTATGATGTTATTTTGAAGACGTGTGAAGTGAGAGGTGTCTATCATGTTATCCATTATAATTGGCAGGCTTTTGGTCTAAAGAACAGGGGGCAAAAATTCTAAGCATGCTGCAAGGAATGATCCACATACACACACCGCAAGGACTTTTGAAACTTGAGTTTGAAGTCACCGTTCACAGCCATCTACATTCACCTGCTTTGCCTAGAAGGGAGTATTTCTGGTTTCAGGCGTCCTTCTTCCAATAGTACATGAGAAGATTTACCTGATGAAGTCTTTTCTGTCTCTCTGGTCCTTTGGGGATCTGCTGAAGACTTGGTGGGATGTACCAGAAACATACATTGGTGAGTTCAGGCTTTAAAATAGAGTGTAAAAGAAAATATTAAATATCCCTGTATGTAGCGAATATTCTTCATTAATCAATTCCCAAGAACAAATGCTATTCATCACTGTTATTGAATCTACCTGGACAGTTTCTAAATAATCCTTCTAGTTTTGCATATAAAACTTGAACCTTGGAACAAAGGTCCTTCTTTACAGTAAGATGTTACTATTGAGTTCCCCAACAAAATTATTTCAAATACATAGTTTTCCTGTATATAAATGTAAGAGGTATTTCAGTTCACTGATTTCCAAATAAAGATTTAGTATGATGACTGACAAGCAATTCCCACAATCTTATTTAACTGCTTGTGATAGATACTGTTTCAGTATATATCACAATACCATCAAGTTGGACCCAGCCTATGGCAACCTTGATAGCGTGTTCAAGGCATGTGAGATATTTAAGAGGTAGTTTTACCAGTGTCATCCCTAGTGGATTTTCAAGACTGAGTGGAGATTTGAACCCATATCTCCTGAGTTCTAGTCTGTCCATCTATCCACAATACTGTACTGGCTCTCACTCTACTTAACACTCAAGGTTAAAAGCTGATTGGATGTTTTCTTCTATCAGAAACTCCATTTCTATGACTTTAGCCCCACAATGGGTCTCTTTTTCTGTTAATGGAAAAAGCTCCCTCTGCTGCTGGCAAGACTGTAAAGGTCTCCATCCACTGGAACATCAACAAATATGTCAGAAGCAATTCACAGATTTGTCCAAAAAAAATCTGGCTTGGACTGAGTTTGCTGCAATTCCAATTCATGACTAAAGATTAATTATTTATGAATGCACTCAAATGTCCCCATATACAGAAGATCAGCAGCACCGTGAGCAGGATTTAGAGCCCCAGGAGCCCCATTGATTCACACACCTCATATATACTTGCCATCTGCCCCTCAACTTCCGATGCTGGAGAAACTCCCCTTAGAAGCCAGAATTGCTCCTCCTGGCTCTCAGTCTCATAGGAGTACAGTATGAGACTACCAAAAGTATGTCTATGAACCTTGGATAACCAGGTGAATGATTATGTATTGGAAGGGTGATATACAATCTTTACAGCTGAAACAGCTTGTTAATCCTTGAGAGAGAGAGATAAATGTTTATAGGCTAAGAGTATTTGTCACTTGTCAATCCACTAATGCGATTCACCTCATTTTGTGCCCATGATCGCTAGTGTGCATGCATATACATACAGCTTCCTACTAGCCTGGCTTTCTTACACCAGAGATCATGAACACAATATATATAAATATAGCCTACAGGGTTTTGGTACCATTTTTGCTTACCAATATGCACGCACTCTCTCACAGAGGTACAGGTATAGCTATATATACGGAACCATTAGCCTCTGGATGTAAAGTTTAACATGAGACAGCAGGTTCATCCTCATATTATATTGGCCCAAAGAGAGGCATTCTGAATCTTTACAAACAGTAACTCCGTTAGGACTAAATTTAAAAAATCTGATCTGTCAGCATGTTTATTATGAGATTGCATCTGTTTGTACAAATATATCTGGGTGAGTCCTTAGGAGTCTTGTCTCAGCAAGGGTGTGTTTAGCAAAGCTCTGTATAGACTGTGCCATTACATTTATTCGTTGTTCGGATAGATGAAGTCTTAGAAACAGTCAAGAACAGCAAGGCATTTCCATAGAGTCTGTGACACGATAATGTTTGATGCTTGGGTGGTAAGTGATAAGTGTCCAAATCTATAATGGTTAAATGTGATGTAACTTAAGTTGTGGTGGATTTTTTTAATTTTTAAAACTTGGTGATAAATAATGGTGAAGATGATGGTATTATCATTGCTGTTTTGTCAATATAATTATTTTAACTTCTTTCAGCAGGAAAAGCACTAGCTCCACCAAACAAGTGAAGGAATTTAGTTTGGTAGTGACACAACTAAAATGAAATATAAAAAGCGTTTGTGTTGTCTGGAAGACACATTAACTCATATTTTGTTTGTAATATTCCCAAAATCTTACAGAACTTGAGAGCCAATGTGGTGTTTTGATGAGAGTGTGGAACTGGGACTTGGTCCCCATGGAGCCATGAAACTCTGTGGTTCACACTGACATATAGAAATACAGATGCCTACCTACCCTGTTTCTTGACCACTTCAAAATCCTAATGAACCCACTCAGGGTTTATAACTTTGCAAGAAAAATGGCCATGGAAAGCAGAGAGCAGAATCATGTATGGATCTCTACAACACATGAATATGCTGGAGAAAGCCTCTGCTGTTGGAGTGTATGTGTCTAAAACAGATCACATCTCCATCTCCTGACACAAAGAAATACAGAAAAACTGAAATATGCTAGAACTGTCTGTGACAATTAAATGCCTCCGTATTCTACATCACCCTTTGAAAGCAGGATTTTGAGAACTTCTGGAATCAGTTACTTTAAGAGAAAAGATGGGCAGCTGAGGATGTCCACATGTTTTCGGCCTACAATCCCCATCATTCCAGGCCAGCAGAATGAATGATGAGGTAGGCAGGAAGCTACAGTACCTAAACATCTTGAAAACCAGCTTTGCCCATCCTGTTTTAGAAGCAGATAACCAGATTCAATACGTACTCCAGAAATACTGTCCTTGATCAGAACTTACCTCAGCATCAAATACAAGCTTGTAGTTTTTTCTTATTTTCAGTTCCTTATAAAGGTATTCTGCAAGTTCTAGAAATTTGTTGATATGCATTTCAAATCCTCTAGTTCCCTGTAAGATATTATGCAAAGAAGAGGGTGTAGGAACAGAATTTTTTTTCAGACTTAACACTCTGGGTGTTTAAGTCTCCTCAGACTGTGCAGCTTGAACAACGAAAATGATATCTAATCTGTTCTCCTGTCCATTTTCAGATTAACCTGTGAGAATGACTACAATGTGCCACAAATGTTTTAGGAGCCTCGTGGCGCAGTGGTTAAACCGCTGTACTGCAGCTAAAACTGTGCTCACGACCTGGGGTTCAAATCCCAGGTAGCCAGCTCAAGGTTGACTCAGCCTTCTTCCGAGGTGGGTAAAATGAGTACCCAGCTCACTGGGGGGGCAATGTGTAGCCTGCATAATTAAACTGTAAACCGCCCAGAGAGTGCTTGAAGCACAATGGGGCGGTATATATATAAGCAGCACGCTTTGCTTTGCTTTAATAAAAAAGTTGCTTGTGCCGGCATAGTAAATTATTCTGGAGAAATCACTTGTGAGAAAAAACCAAGCCACAACTGAAAGTTTAAGGCCAACCATGCTATCTTACAAAATTTCAGTTTGCTGCATAATTAATGATATGATATAATTGTCAGTACTATCATCACCATCTTAGAACTGGAGAGCTGGAAGAGACCCTATGAATCATTGAGTCCAGCTCTTGTCAAGGAGGCACAGTGGGGAATCGAACACCCAACCTCTGGCTCCCCATCAAGGTACCTATACCACTGAGCTATACTATAATTTTGTGATGTGCTATGATTAAAAAAAATCACAGAATAGTACATTGCAAAATTGTTATTAAGCCCTACTTTAAATTTAAATAACACTGTTGTAAAGTGGGCTGAATCCCACAGAACAGTTCTGTAAAGACAGGCCAATAGTAGAGATGGGAACATATCAGAAAAAATGATGATCTGTTTTGATTAGTGATTTATCAAGGTTGACGAATCATGAATTACAAATTTATGATTTTTTTCCTGAAGAATCAAAAAATCAATTTGTCGATTCATTTTTTTTACTTTAAAACCCTATTGAATGCTTCCCCCAAGGACCTAAAGACGGTCAGCTTTCCCTGACTCTCCACTATAAGCCGTGCAAATTGGTGAAGTTTGGATTTTGGATGTCTGATTTATACACTCACAAGGAGCCGCCCCCCAGTAAAGTCCCCCCCCGGCATATAGAGTCACCAAAATCATAGAGAAGCTTCTTCGAGTTTGGAGAAGATTGAGTTTCAAACATTCAAGTTATACACCCACAAAGTGAGCCCCCCCCCTGGAAAGTACCCTTTAGTAGCTGACTTGGGGAAACCCAATCTTCACCAAGCTTGGAGGGATTGTAGAGGAGAGTGAGAGGAAGCCTTCCTGCAATTTTGGTGTCTCTAGTTGCCCTGGGGGGCATTTAATAGCTAAACAAAACAATGAATCAAAAATCACTAAAATTCATTGATTCGTGATTTGTCAGGGGCATTGATTCACTGAATCTAGTGATTCATTTTTTAAATTCATGCTGGTCTCTAGTCAATAGTCATGTATGATGAGAAGGTATATTTTGCCTCTTGGAAATAGTTACATCAGTGTTTGTTTTTATTCTTATAACATCCATTGGGAAGTACTGTGTACAGTTTTCTGATATCACATCTTGGAAAGAAACCACCATACTCTATCATTTTTCCAGGGTTCCAAGCAAATGTCCATGGTGCTGTTTGACATTATCAATGTTAACAACCCTTCTGAGAAAGCATAGGCTGAGAAATTGGTGAGCTGCTCAGATGTAATTGGGAACCTTCATGACAGAGCAGGAATTTGAATCCAGATCTCTTCATTCAGTCTGATACTGTTTGCTATATCAGTGGCTGAGAAGATATCTTTTGAATTCTACATGTTCTTCCTCAAGAACTTGTGGAATTCAAAGTGTCTTCTGTGAGATTATCAATAAAGGTAGAGAAACTTCCTTGATCTTTCAGAGCTACAACAAGACAAAATACAAAATGGAACCCCATTCTTCCATTCTGTGCACTGAAGTGACTCAATGGGCCTCTGAATCTTACTTCCACAGTGGTGACAAGACAGCATCCTGTACTGTGCCAGACAGCAGTACACTAGCTTCTGGTGGGGGTGGATAGCAAACTGCATCCCTCGCGTAGTCCTGTCTTCCAGGAACTTGCCTCTGCTTTCTTCCCTACAGCATCTGCTCTCTGTGGCAACTTCTCACTTTGACTAATGGTAGACTCAACCCTGATGTTCTGCATTATTGACACTATTTGGAGTACTCTGCATGGCATTAAGGGGCAACAGAGAGACCAAACAGGCTTAGCCAATGCTCTGCATGAACTAAATGTGGGGTCCTTCAAATCTCCCCAGAGTTGACCACCCTTTTTCTCTTATCAACTAGCACTTACAGTCGCAAAAACTCACTCTGAGACATTGGTAAGAGGATGAATAAAATGTTTCATTTACTCACAGTTGAACGGCTCAAAACCAGCATATTGTACAAAAATGATTGCTTATAGCAACAAGCCTCGACAGATTCATAGCACTCATGCAGACTAAACACTAATAGCCCTAACTGCTAACGGACTAAAAAGAGAAGGAAAAGACTATTAAGAAGAGAGGTGTGGCTATCTTTGAAATCAGAGGCAGAGAAGGAAGAACTGGCTACTGCTGGATTGACTGACAATCACTTCAACCCAGAAAGATCCCTCCCATCCAAGCCTACAAAAAGGTAGCATGCAAGGTCGAAATAACTCCAATTTTTCTTCCCCTGTTGTCCTTCCCCTGTTCACATGTGCTGCATCTTCCCTCCTCCTTTTGTCTCCATTTTTACCACTTCAAGTCTCCATGAATGTAAATACTCCTCAGACCAAAATATCTGTTGTAGCTTTCTATCTCAATGACTTCATGCATCAGATAACTCCTACCTTGGCTCTCCACATCAGCCACAGTTTGAAGACATCAACATGTCGGCCACACTGGATTGTCTTGTCCCCAGTGTCATAAGATGTGTCATACTGTTTGTCTGGCTGGAAGAGGTATCCAGCACAAAGCTGATTACAGGCTTGGAGAAGACCCTAGAAGAGATATAGAAATGTTATGATAACGCTGTGCTTGGAAATGCTCTCTAACCTGCTTTCAAATAAGTGTGTGGCAGAGCATGAAAAATCCCCCTTTACAACACAGTTCCCAGAATCTCTTTGCCCAAATGGCCACGCTGACTAGAACATTCTGAAAGTTGTAGGCCCCCTAAAGTAACTTTTCTAAGCTCTAGCATGCATAAAATAGCAGCTCCAGTGGTGCTCATGTGAGAGTTATCCTGCAGGTCTTTCCCTAGCAGGTATATTTAAATCTGGTGAGGCTGAATTGTGTGATTTGATGAGAAACGTTTAAGTCTGCGCACGGTGGGAAGAGAAAAGGTGATACCTTCTCACGGACTAAAAAGGCCGAGCACTGCAATGGGACTCCCATTAATTTGTGAGGATTCCAGGTGACAGAATTGGCTCTAGGTGAAGAAAAAAAATTAAAAGACAATAAATATTTCAGAACCAGTGATATATTCTGAAGCGCACAAGTGTACACATAAATATTAGTAGAAAGCATCAGTATAAAGCCATTAACCTTCTCAAATTTCATAGATAGCTTGTTAATAATGCCAACTTTGTTCCTTAAAGTTCAAAGCATCATCGAAGCAACTGAAAAAGAACACGGGGGAGTCAGATGATAAAGAAAAAAAAACTGGGTAAAACTTTTAAGAATATAGCAATTTCTGCTGAAAACCTTATAAGCATATGGATACCCAGAGAAAAGAGATCTGTGCACCTTCTAGATAATAGAAACATGATTACCACTCTGTTCTTTGTTTCTTTGTCCTCTAGAACAGTGGTCTTTACCCTGGGCGAAATCGCCCCCTGGGAGGGCGATTTCATTTTTCAGGGGGGCGATGGAATGAAAAGGGGCAATGCGAGGGTAAAGGAACAGAAGGCGGATGATAGGGCGGCGATAGAGTGAGCCAAACCTGAGAAGGTGGCTGCAGCCATGGTGCTGGCAGCCGATCCGGCAGGTGCATCCAGAGCAGCTGGGGCTGGCAGCGGATCCGGTGCCACCGCCACCACCCCATTGAGGAAGTTATCATTGCCCCCCCTCCCGTGGCGGCAGTGCCACCACCACAGGAGGGGGGGCGATGATAACTTCCTCAATGGCTCAAGGGGGCAATTCTTTCAAAAAGGTTAAGATCTCCTGCTCTAGAACAGTGGTTCCCAAGCTTGAGTAACCCAAATGACTGTGGACTGCAACTCCCAGAAGCCTTCACCACCAGCTGTGCTGGCCAGGGTTTCTGGGAGCTGCAGTCCAAGAACACCTTGGCTAGTCAAGGTTGGGAACCACTGCTTTAGAATATTCTTCTCTCAATGTGTTAATTCACTGCACTCGGTGAGGGGGGAGGGAAGAGAACTGAAAAGCAGCTGCTTATGTTATGCATCACTATTACTATAGCGCTATTTCTCATATTCTGTTGTGAAAAATGCCAGAAACTAAGAGAAATGACTAGGAAAGGTGTTAAATTCAATGCAGCACAAATAAAAAACACAACAGGGTGCTTACCGCTCAATGCCACTCAGTTTATGGGAATGCTTCCTTGACAGTAGCAAACCTCCACCCCAGGCTGCCTATCAGAAATAAAGAACACATTTTAGATCTTGTCATTTTCTGCCAGTAACCATACAAAATAGGCTAATAATCTGAAACATAGTCAGTCTGTTTCTGAGGGGTTCACACCCCAAAGGGGGTTGGTGCCTCCTTGGCCAGTGCAGGAGTGCGATAAGACAGTCCTAACTTATGGTAATCCTTTCCAGGATTTCTGATCTTAGAAGGCACCAATCAATACGTTGTTTTTTCATCCTAAAAACATCTGTGTGTAGGTGTGTCTGGGGAGAGAAACTGGAAAGAAAAATAGCCGAAGCAAAATTTTTAGCTTCACTCTATTACTAGGTAACTACAACAGGTTAATAAAAAGGAAAACAAGCTTACGTCTACATGCATCCAGAGATTGTACTTCTCACAAATGTCGGCAATGCTGACAAGAGGATCAAAGGCTCCGTACACTGTGGTCCCAGATGTGGCACAGACATAGAGTGGGACTTTACCCTGAAAAAGAAAACAAAATGACTGCCTCCACTAGTGAAGAGGGCTTGCTACAGCGAATCACAAAAATTCAGACTTCCTTTGACCATGTACTGCTGTGGAAGAGGGTGGTCCAATGGTACAGAGCTAAAATATTTTATCTGTGTTCAGTCACACTGGACACATCATCAGTTCCTGTACCTTTAAAGCTGGTCTCAAAATTCACTTTCAAATGGTTCTAAACCTGTTTTTTTGGAAGAATATTTGTATCTGTTTGATTGTGCTTTGCTTTGCAAGCTGGTGGACAGAAAAGCAATAAATGCACAAAGATTCTTCTATCCATAGGATCAATTTTCGCTGATTCATTTACCAGTGCCTGAAAATACTAAATAACAATCCCCTGAAAAAAAAATATTTACAGTGGTGCCTCGCATTACAATGTTAATTCATTCCAGCGAAATCGCTGTAGAACGAAAACATCGTAAAGCGAAATTAAAAAGCCCATAGAAACACATTAAAACCCGATTAATGCGTTCCTATGGGCTTGAAACTCACCGTCCAGTGAAGATCCTCCATAGCATGGCCATTTTTGCTGCCCGTGCAGCGAGGAATCTGTCCCAGAAAAGAACGGGGAGCCATTTTTTTTAACCTGGCGGCTATTTTGAAACCACCGATCAGCTGGCTGAAAATCGTCGTTTTGCGAGAATCAGTTCCCGAAGCAGGGAACCGATCATCGCAAAGCGAAAATCCCTCATAGGAAACATTGTTTTGCGATTGCTTTTGCGATCGCAAAAACTTCGTCATAATGCAATTTCGTCATAAAACGGAGCGCTCGTCTTGCGAGGCACCACTGTATATGTATTTTTAGGGTGTATTTACCAGAACTGGACACTAGAGGGGATCAGAGAACATGTAGTGTATAGTGTTCTGAACGTTCATGTTTATCAACCTCTGTGGAGGGGGCTTGGAACTGGTCCCGTATGGATACTGCAGTCCTACTGTATTTTAAACAATAGCAATATGTCCCCCATCCACTTCATCTGCATAAGAGTCTTCCCATTTTTTTGCCCCAGTCTCAGGGCACTTTCAAATTGTCTTCCCTTTCATCTTTTATTTCATGCATATGCGGGCAGACAGATACAAAGACCCTTCATCAGATACTGAGGCATGGAACAATAAGCATAAGTTAACAAACTGAAATACAGCAATAGCAATAAACCCTTATCAGATGATTTTAAGGCAGGAAAAATACAAACCTACCAATAGGGGACAGCTGAAAGTGCTGACCTTGAGAGAGGCTTGGCGGGAGAAGGCAAGAAATAGGGCCTTTTCAGTGGTTGCTCCCCAGCTATGTAATAACCCACCATCTACTATCCACCTGGGCCCTTCTCTGGTGATTTTTAAGAAGCAGCTCAAAACCTGGCTGTTGAAGCAGGCTTTTCAAGCTATGCCACCCTCACAGTCTGCTGACACCAAAGCTAACAATTGATAGCGGCTGTCCATTACCAGTTTAAATGTTTAAATGTTGGGTATTTTTAGAATGACGTGGTGGCGCTGCGGGCTAAACCGCAGAGGTCTGTGCTGCAGGGTCAGAAGACCAGCAATCGTAAGATCGAATCCACGCGACGGAGTGAGCGCCCGTCGCTTGTCCCAGCTCCCGCCAACCTAGCGGTTCGGAAGCATGCAAATGCAAGTAGATAAATAGGGACCACCTCGGTGGGAAGGTAACAGCGTTCTGTGTCTAAGTCACACTGGCCACGTGACCACGGAAGATTGTCTTCGGACAAAACGCTGGCTCTATGGCTCGGACCCTTATAACAAAAGTAATTGCAAAAAACCTAGGTTCTACTCCAAAGAACTTCACCAAAAGTATAATGGCTTTTGATATATATTTTTGTTAAAGCAATTTCTTTGCTTCTTTTTAGGCGTGGGGGGAAATCTTCTTCATTTTGGGAAATACCTAACTGCAGCTAATTGATGAGGTGCTGGGGCATGCCTTGGTCATTCATCTGATCAGGCACAAGAGCACGCAACTGAGATGTCCCTGGTGCCTCGTTAGTTAGCCTCAATTAGTTGCAATGAGTTACACAAGCCTTGTGTGGCTACAAATAGAATTCCGGCCAATGACAGAAAAATAATAATCAGACCTGTCTTTTGACTTTGAGGATGTTTCTTGCCAGGTCAGAGGGAATCATCCTTCCCCTGTGAAGATATGAAGAAAGGAAAAGCATCTGTTAATAAGAGTCATAAATGGCATTTCCAACAACATGATGATGATATATCAAGGAGGTGGAGGAGGAGGAGGGTAAAGAGGATAATGACAGGGTCTCTATTAATCTATGAGCAAAACTACTGCTCCAACTCAATCCTTATCCCAATCTATCCCTTCCCACCTGATTAGACTTGCATAGCATGGGGAGGCCAGGAATGAACTCCTTGACCCTACTCATGTCCTCGTGAGCTCAGCAGCCTGAATGCCGTGGAGAGTAAACTTTTGTAATGTGGAGTCTTTCCTACTGGAGTAACTCTGCCTCCCTAATCAAAACAGGTTCAAATTGCACAGGGAGCCTACAGGACCAGAGAAGTCTTCTTGCCTGAGATCTTGGGATTCCACCCCAGTGTGAGGAATGCTCTAGAGATGCATTGGGGGAGGCAGGGTTATGGAGCTCAACCCCAAGCTTCTTGTCATCCAAGGTTAGTCACAAGGGAGGAAAGCATGGGGCTTCAATCGAATCTTCTTCCATTTCCTTCCTGTCAGCAAAACTAATCCAGGTACTGCTTGGGAGGAAAATTGAAATGACACAGCACCTGGAGCACTGTGAGAAAATAAAATGCCAGCTAACAGGAGGCAGCTGCTGGACTCAGTGGTGAGGCCAGTGAAGAAGGGAATCTCCTCCCCAGTAGACTTTTAACAGAGTGCCCCCAAAGAGATACAGATTTGAAAAATTATGAAATCTGTTAATAAAAAACCAAAACAATTTGTGAATGAGCTAATCCACAATCAAGGAGATGTTTATGCATTTAAATGTGTGAGCAGTTTGAACAATGCTCAGTGCACATATATATTATACATACATACATACATACATACATACACACACACACACACACACACACATACATACACACACACACACACACACACACACAGAGAGAGAGAGAGAGAGAGAGAGAGAGAGTGGTGCCTCGCTTAATGATTGCCTCGCTTAATGAGGAAATCGATTGACGATTAGGTTTTTGTGATCGCAAAAGCAATCGCGAAATGATGGTTTAAATGGGGAAAATCCGCTTCAGGATGATCAGTTCCCTGCCTCGGGAACCGACTTTCGCATTACGATGATCTAAAAACAGCTGATTGTTTCAAAATGGCCACCGGGTGTACAAAATGGCCCCCCGCTGTTTTCTAGGATGGATTCCTCGCTTTACAGGCAGTGAAAATGGCCGCCCCTATGGAGGATCTTCACTGAGTTTTCAGCCCACTGGAATGCACTGAAGGGTTTTCAATGCGTTTCAATGGGCTTTTTTATTTTGCTTAACAAGGATTTCATTCTACAGCGATTTCGCTGGAACGGATTATCCTAGTTAAGTGAAGCACCACTGTAATTTGAACCTGATATTACCAATGGTATGATCAGCCAGCTTCCTGTGTTGCTCTCTCTACAAACATAGGCATAGACATTGCATGATGGAAGACATATGCACCATGAGCTGCAACAGGTCTCACCTTTCATCGCACTTGACAGTAATCACATTATCCACCCCAATCCCAAGAACTGCAGCAGCTTTCTTTACAGAGTAATGGCTCTGGGAGATGTAAGGATGAAAAGGTTAAAGAGAAGAAGGATCACAACAAGCATCAGCATTAAAATAAGGGTTTCATCATATCTTCTGTCTTAAAGATGTATGAAGAAAGATGACACTGGGGTTTTAGCCTCTTCCTTTCCTGTTGACATCAATAAGACTATAATTCAAATGAAACATAAACTTACCTAGGCCACAATCTTATACCAACGTATTATTTTCTGTTGTGGATTTTTTATCCTATTTTGAAACAAGGTTTATATTGAGGGTCGCAAAATAGAAAAAGATAATGCAAGAAAAGAAGACACTCACTGCTGATATTTTTTTAGTGCACTCTTACCCAGCCTCAGACCCTCCAAACATTTTGCACTGCCAGTCTGATCCATCCCAAGTATCCAACTGGGAGCTGTAGTCTAAAACATTAGGAAGGGCCCAAATTGAGGGACACCTAATTTGACATATCATGCATATGGTTTGGGTACAGCTGGATTAAAAACAGCCAACTAAAACAGAATCAAATGAAAGACTGGGTATATAAGTCGTATAGCATAGGTGTGTGCAAGTGTGCATATGTACATGCACATGCATGCAGCCGTATGTCACGAAACATAGGAACCTTCAAAGCAACAGTGTGGGACTTCAGAGCAGTTGCATATAGGATTGCTCTGCTAAACGATTGCTTTAGAGAAAAGTGATTAGACTGCCTAGTGTGCATTCTCTCATTTGTGTGGCAAAGGGCAAGAAACCAGCAGTTGGGTAGCCTACATGCTAGATGATGACACCAGTTCACATGCAGGGACAATATTAAAAACCTAGGAAAAGGGCTCCTTGAGTCAGTTCCTTGGCTCACCCATCCCAGTATCACTAACACTGACTGGAAGATGCGCTTCCTGGACCTATTTAGAGATCTTTGGTTTTCCCTATTGTTTCACATACAGTACATATACTAAGCAGTCCTGACTTTGCTAAGCTTCCAGAAGCAGACAAGTTCAAGCGTGGACATGGTAATGTGACAATGTTGATAGAACTGGCAGGCATCTCATCCCACAAACTGATTCTGTGGGTACACTCTGCACTCAGGATTAGGGGGAAACATGCCAGTGTCTGAGTTGATGTAGGGCCCTGAAGGCCTTCATAGGAGTCCGGCTCACTCGAGGTTGCAGAATTAGAACAAAGCAAACCGACCAACTAACAACATTGCTCTAGAGAAGGCAGACATTATAGATAACCTGTCATTGAGAATTGCTGATTGTCACAGCAGGAGTTTTTCACACCTCCTCTAGTTTGCAAATAATCTTTTTGTGATTAGTCCTTGGGAGATAAGTACAGGTTTTTTCTGCACATATGCTTACTGAATCAGAGGTAAAGGTAAAGGTTCCCCTTGACATTTAGTTAGTCGTGTTTGACTCTAGGGGGCAGTGCTCATCCCCGTTTCCAAGCCATAGAGCTAGCGTTTGTCCGAAGACAGTTTCCATTGTCACGTGGCCAGCACGACTTAGACCCGGAACGCTGTTTACCTTCCCATCAAGGTGGTACCTATTTATCTACTCGCATTTACATACTTTCGAACTGCTAGGTTGGCGAGGAGCTGGGACAAAGCGACGGGAGCTCACTCCGTCACGTGGATTCGATCTTACGACTGCTGGTTTTCTGACCCTGCAGCATACAAAGGCTTCTGCGGTCTAGCCCACAGCGCCACCACGTCCCCTGAATCAGAAGAGTCTGCCAAATCACATCTCTGCAATACTGACAGTTTTCCACTCCCAATGACAGGCTCTCTGTAAGGTATCGTTTGGCTGCCAGAACACTCAAGAATACAGCCCTGTCAGCTGGATGGCTAACTTGTGTCCACAACAAAATAATGAGCCCTAAAACGAGAGAAGATGAGCAGGGCAGGCGTTATGGGAATCACTCGATTGTTACTTGTTAAAAGGCAATGCCAACCAAGAAGTAGAGGTAGCCTTTATGCAAAAGACATACTCACATGTTCAGAGACAAACAATACAATGTTGGGAAGGGCTTTCATGCCTTTGGTTTTAATCTCAGGGTAATGTTTATAACGGGCTACTAAAATACTGTAAAGATTTGATATGCTGCCTCCTGAAAGACAAAGAAGTAAATTATGTTACATTTTGAACATATTTATCACATGAGTTTCAAGCTTCAGTCCTGCAGGATCTACTCTGTTGGTTGGTTTGTTTATTACAGTCCTGGGATCCCCCAACAGAAATGAGCTGAATGGAGCTCACAGATCTTCTACACAAATATTCCTACGTAATTATCAAAGCTTTTTTTGGGGTGGGGGGAGTAGTTAACTTTAGGGTAAGGACAGTATCAGTTTAAAGATCCTGTTATAACAAAATGGGAATTATGAACCCATCCTGATCTACTGCAAATGCAAAGGATTAGGGCTGTTCAGTATATAGGTTGAGGTCTACCTTTGGGCCACTGGAAGTGAACAGTCCCAACTGGAAATGGGGATGAATTTAAAACAACAACAACAACAACAACAAATTGTGATATTCGTAGAAAATTGCTGATATGTCAAAACATTGTTGCTTCATATTCATTAAAACTGGAGATCCTGATGAATATGAAGCAACATCGTTTTTATCTACTGTATTTTGATTCGTCAATTCATCTCTCTCTTTGGGGCTTCCTGTGCTATCTGCAGCAATCAGAAGCTCTGGGCAACCCTGGGAGGGACCTGAAGACTCTTGGATTGGCAGGGCAGGAAGCCAATAGTGCTGCTAAAAAGACTGTGGGGATTTTCAGAGACTTTATAAGCATTTTCCCTGCAGCCATTGCCCACTTATGGTCAAGTCTTCGCATGGGCAGTTGCTCCTGCTGTACTGTCTGTGTGTTTTTAGGCAGCCAGCAGTTTTTCACTGTGGCAACAAAACATTTAAAATTACATTTCTATCTTTCATTATTATTATCATTTGAAATACTGGAAATTTGGGGAGGGCTTTAAAGTTTCTTTAGCTAGGTACATTTTAGTTGAGAGGCTAGTTATTTTTTGAGGTTTAGGGTTAGGGTTGGGTGGGTAATCTCTGGGGTGTGTATGTGCATGTATTTTACCTTCCCCCCCCCCCATTTATTCCAGAGTGTTTGTGTATGTGTGTGGGAAGGGTTTACTGGCTGGCTGTTTGCTTGTTGATGCTTCTGTGTGCTCCTGACACTTATCCTGTATGCTGAAAAAGCACATACTCAATTTAAAAAAAACTTTTTTTCTTTATGATTTTCATTAGTGGGACACCGGGGAGGGCTTTTTTAATTCAGGTCACATTTTAGTTCAAAAATTACTTATTTTTTGATCCATGCATTTGGGCAGGGTGGGTGTGGTGGGGATCGGTTGTCTGTTTACTTATTTAGGAGTATTCTATTTAGTTTTCCTGCTTCTTCCACCTACCTAGTTACTCTTTAAAATAAAAAATAAAAAAGTAAAAAACCCTTCAAGACCCCCCCACCATCCTGTTTCTCCTTTTAAAAATATTACCTTAGCCTTTTAAAAGGCTACAGCTTCTCCTGTATTTTCCCCTTAATTTTTCCTTCTCCTCCCATTTATTTGTAAAGTGTGGTTAGGCTGGCAGGGATATATAGAGTAGGCAAAAATAAAGGGCAGTGGCCATGGGGTCTCAAAAGGGAGAAAGCCTCTGACGAGACCAGACATGACCACCATCCCTCCTCTGGTGGCCTTGCAGACAGGCATGGAAGCAGAGCTTCCTCCAATGTCCAAAGAACTGCTGTTCCTCTTCTTAGACGAATCTGAGGAGTTACTGGTTCTAGAGGGTCCAGAAATCTCCCAGTCCTCAGAACCAGTAATGGCCAGGCAGCCTTCCCAAACACTCCACCCCGTCCCCAGACGCTTCATCCTCCATCCTCCCAGACCATCACCGCTGGCTGGCACAGAGTCTTCCCAGGCCAGCAGCAGGCCAGGACAGGAAGTGGGTCATGGTAGTGCCAAACAGGGCAAAGGGTCCCTGCGGAATCATTTCAACATGGCCAATGATGACTCATGACTGGAGTGCTGCAATGCTTGCCTTCTCATGATCTGAAGGGGGGTGACACCGCAGGCATCTGTCCTCCACTGCCCTCCACCAACCTCTGGAGAAGCACCACCGGAGGGTCCTGTCTAGGGAAGGCTGTTTGTTGCCACCATCTATGGGGAGGAAGAGAGTAGCTCCAGTAGCAAAGTGGCTTTTCTATGAGCACAGTTCTACCAGTGCCTGAGACAAATATGCTGTAATTATTTTCAGCCTTGCATGTTGTCTTTAAGAAGTTTGGCTGGGAGGGACCTTTCTGAACTGGGGTGATCTGCCTCTGATTTTGAAAAAGGCCATGCCTATTTGCCTAAGAGTACTTTTCCCACTCTTTTCCCATCATTTTTCTGTTAAAGTTCATAGTGCAGTCATGTAGTCAGTATGCAGTTATGAGTCAGTTAAGCCATTGTCATCTAACCAGTCATATACAGAATGCTATTCTTAATTGGTTCAGAACTGTGAGTAAATGGAACCTTTTATTCTTTCTTTTTCCAATATCTCAGAGTGAGTACTGACACTGTAAGTGCCATTTGATGAGACAACCAAAAAGGGCTGGTGTATTCTGGGGAGTGTGTGTTTAGTCGTTTAGTCGTGTCCGACTCTTCGTGACCCCATGGACCAGAGCACGCCAGGCCCTCCTGTCTTCTACTGCCTCCCGGAGTTGTGTCAGGTTCATGTTGGTTGCTTCGCAGACACTGTCCAGCCATCTCATCCTCGGTCGTCCCCTTCTCCTCTTGCCGTCACACCTTCCTAACATCAGGGTTTTTTCCAAGGACTCTTTTCTTCTCATGAGATGGCCAAAGTACTGGAGCCTCAGCTTCAGGATCTGTCCTTCCAGGGAGCACTCAGGGTTGATTTCCTTTAGAACTGATAGGTTTGTTCTCCTTGCAGTCCAGGGGATTCTCAAGAGCCTCCTCCAGCACCACAATTCAAAGGCATCAATTCTTCGGCGGTCTGCTTTCTTTCTGGGGAGACTTGGAGCTAATTCTGCTCTGTTGGTCCCTGCACTATCTGCTCTGTAAGCTAGAGGGTGTTAGCCAAAATTTCACACCCTCCTTGCATATAGCATTTCTAGGGCAACAGCTCTACCAGTCCTTGAGACAAATAAAGGCTTGGATCCTGTTATAATTAGGTTTTAAGTGTTTCCATTTCAAAAAAAAAAAGACCTTTCAAGGAACTTTCCCAATTCCTTACCTCCACCAACTTTCTGGAGAAAATAGTGTCAATTAAGTCAGTGGGATGGGTTTCTAAAAGGGAGGACAGAGTGGGAATCTTTCCATCCATGAAGTTCCTTAAGCTGATTTGCTGTAAGATACAACCCCAACATTTTCTTCTTAAAGTTTTGGTTTGCCAATTTGGTTTGAAGCATATCTTTATCATCTCTGCCCACAGCATGCAGGGTCTATTTCTTTGATGTTTTGCATAAATATCTATGCATTTACACAAGTATGACTTTCCCAGTCCTGTTCAGATTGTAAACGTCATCAAATGACTTATGTTGGCTCCAGGTTCTGAACAAAGCATGCAATTATAATGCAACTACTTACCAGGAGAAAATATGCCATCTGCTTCAATTTTTCTCCATCCAATAATTTCACACATTTTCTGAAGCAGGATTTCTTCCATTACAATAAATACAGGAGCTATTTCGTAGGTAAACCTAACAAGGGTTTTGAAACAAGCAACACATTGTAAATATAAGAGGCACAGAAAGAAATTCATCCAAAATTCTTGACAAACAAAAATAAAGAAATACTGTATCAGCAATGATTTCTGTTTCATGGAGGCTAAATATCTTCATCCTTCTAGATTTGGCCACAGACGAGATGGGCCATTGTGTAACAACTGCAAAATAATATATATGTGTGAGAGACAGAGACACAAAGCATGTGACAGAGTGAAATACACAATGTGGACTTCTTGCTCTACTTCCTAACAAGCTCTACTTCCTAACAAGTTAACTCTAACAAGTTAACAAGATAGCAGGAATTACTAACTCAGCATAAAAGTTACTCAGCTGGGAGTGGACAGGAAATGAGCATAAAAGTCATTTCACAGAGCTGGCACCCTAAAAACTGAAACCCTGCACGTCACATAACCTGAGAGTTGCAATGTGCTCCCTCAGTGTCTGTGGTGCTACCACAGCCATTTCCATGTATTCCCGCACAGCCTTGCTAAATCCCTATGGAGTTCCCTCATACCAATTCATCACTCTCAGTAAAAGAAGATTTTGCTACACAGCTGACTTGCTCTGTATAGTCCCATTGGACTGAGTCCAATGTATGAATTCCACATGGTGGTCCCACACAGCTGCCACATTCTTTAGGGAAACAGGCTGATTCAGTTGCAACCCAAGCTCCACTCCTCCTTAAACAAGTATTTTAAAGGCAGAAGAAAGGGAGAGGAAGGGAAAGCCAGAAAATACAGGAGGAGGAGGAGGAAGAAATGGGAAAGGCAGGGAGTGAAAGTGTTAACTAATTGCAAATGTATTAGACATTTAAAGAAGAAATAGCACAACATGTCCAATGTGCAGCATGAGGCATGCAAAAAACATCTCTCTCTGGGCCATGTGTATGAAATTAATAGAAAACTGAAATGACATGGTACTTCCTAGAATTCATGCTAAGCAGGGAATGGAGAAAGGCTTCATCTCACAGCTGCAATTATTTCTTCTGTGGTTGAACTGGGTGCCATCTGTCTGCTTCTTGGTTTGGTCCTCAAGTTGCCCTGAACTTCAAAAGCTGGTTGCTGTGCTTTCTGGGGGGGCTGTCAGCTGGATATAAATTTCAAGGCCTTTTGAGCATGTAGAATGAATCATGTGGTCCTTTGAATGTCAGCTTCTGTCTCAGAAGCTCTCAAGACATACTCCAGAAAGTCAAAATCAAATGCTATCGTTTCCAGTTCTTTGTTCTGCTGACTTAATCATATTCTCCAAGATGACAGACGGGGGGGGGGGGGGGAGAGGACTTTTATTCTGATTTACTGTGTGTAGAACTCTTTGTGTTCTACACACAGTGTGTTCATGAAATCCTAATGTTGCTCGTATTTACATGACCAAGTAAAGTTTGACTTTTGAAGGCTGAATACCAACAGAAGTTTTGAAGCTTTCTGGACATTATGGTTATATCTGTTAAAATCATTGCTTCCTTTGCTGTTTAAGAACACCTGCTGTGTTTTCCAGTTTTATGGCACTGCTTCAATTGTTTAACTGATTGTGGCTTTTATTTGTCTTGGATCTCTATTCTTCTTTTACAGCTCCTCTTTGTAGGAGTTAATGTTGTTTTATTGCCTATATTGGTTTCATTGCAAGTCTTTCTAGAGGCTTTAAAGTGGAATGCATGTAATGTGAATGACTCAATCGCTGAACAAACACATGAATGAAAAAAATGAATGTGTAAGTAAATCTACGTTTCAGCGGCTCTGGAAGCATTTATATATCCATTGAAAACATTGATCAGTTGAATATAAAGATGGGGAGGGGGAGAGAGAGAATTCAGAATGTGGAAATGAAGTGGCAAAACAGTGTTCATAGCCAGACTAGTTAACTTTATTTGCCATCAGAGAGATGGGACAAATACAATATCTTTATAGACTGCAACATGAGCTGCTTTTAGTTGCCTTAAAGGTTCCCCTTGACAAACCTACATGTTTAAGATATTTACTCATTTAAAATCTAAGATTCTACATAAGGAATAAAATGAATTGCAGGAGTCAGTGTCTTTAAATCTGAACAGCAATAGCCTTGGAAAGCTTTTGAAAACCATTTTTTAATGTAAGGCCTGAAGTCCAAATTTAGTCAAAAAACTATTTTTGTCCAATACTATTTCTGAATATTTAGGACAGCAGAGAGGATCTGATTAAATCTGTTGCCATTTTATATGAGAACTTGGCATGGACATATTTCTGTTTCATGTTTAAAGTTATCAACAACATACATGTTGATTATGGAAGACTGACATTCTACAGAGTCTTGTCCATCCATCTTTTTAAAGTTCGGAGACAGTGCCCTGGGGTGGGGGTGGGTCACTGTGGGCATGAATTCCAGGATCCTTAATGTCACAGATGTGAATAAAGTAATAGGGCCAAAAATCTGGATTACTGACAGTGTTAATGACAGGAATTGTAGATTTTCAGAGATGGAGCATTTGAGCAATATTTGCCAAATCTGTGAAATAATATATGATTTATTTCACATAGCATGGAAGAAGAAATGGTAGATGGGCTAAAACAAAGATGCCTGCAAAAGGTGTCAGAACATCTAGTATTTTGTTCAGGGCAAGGAATTTAAAAAGGACCCTTCAGGAAATGACATTGAGTTGTCATACTTCTGCTCCAAATAGCTTTTATGATCATTTATTATTAAGGATGGATACCCAGTGTGGTATAGCGGATAAAGTGACAGACTAGGACTCAGGAAACCTGGGTTTGAATCCCTGCTGAGCCATGGAAACTCACTGGGAGGAGTGGAACTGGTAAAACCACTTCTTAAATATCTCACTCACCTTGAAAGCCCTATCAGGGTTGCTATAAGTTGGTTCTGACTTGATGGCACATAGCATAACATTATTAAGCATGATTCAGCCAAAGTGATTAATACTGGGCACAACCAGCAAATGTTCATTTCTTTAAAAGTTTCAAGGGGATTTTTGCCATTATTACTGGGGAAACTCTAAAGATTTACAGAGCAATCCAGCTGGTCCTTAAAAGGATCCACATTTTACTGCATCAAAGTTATTGGTGGGGCATGTGTGATGATGAGAGTGATCATGATTATTACATGGTATATCCTAAAATGTGCACCAAATGCCATCTTTGGAAGAAAGAGGGGAAATGGCATGATCGTACTGGAAAAGTTAACCCATTCACTGTACAATTTGTGTGATAGCCATCCAGATCATGGTACACAACATAGCTTTTTGTTAACAAAGAGATTTGGCAAGTTCTAGGCATGATTTTAAAAGGAGCAGGGTGGAACCTACATGTTAAAGGAGAGATGAAAATAGTATTTCTTGTTAGTATCATGTTCTCTCTGAAAGTCTTCACTCAGCTCTGTCCCAAGCAATTAAACTTGCAAATGAAGCCTGAGTTTGCCTCCCAGTGTCCAATGAACAGAAGCAAGTCATTATGCAAAAGGTGGGTTGGGGCAAACTCAGGAAATGAGACATCTTCTACCTCTTAAGGAGATTCTGCTTCCAATGACATGCCGACTGTATCATCTAGTTCAGCTCTCTATAAGGCTGTTTGTGTTCTCTTGTCACTCCAAATAATGCCATATAAAATTAAGAATTTGATACATACATGTTTGTATTTGCTGCAGCTGTCAGCCATTCCCCAGCAAGTCCTACAATGTCAAGGCCACTGGAGAGTTGGTTGAAATAACGAGGATGTCCTTAAAAATAGAAATAAATTTAAACATGTCATAGCTGCAGAAATATAGAAATGTGCTACATTACAGCACAGCTCATTGGGAGTGTAAGGTAGCAGACAGCTGGTGTGAAAAAGGAAGCAAGGTCCAAACCTAAAACCTCCATGGCTAGTCAATGCATCTGGGCAGCTCTGTCAAAGGTGGTGTGAAATTTTGTATGCATAGGTGTGCTCCTAGATACCTGAACTGAGATATATTGTAGTGCCTCTGGGAAAAGCAAGCACATTTCTTCATATTTGGAACAGAGAAAAAAACTTGATTTTTTTTTTTAATCAAGGGGAGGAAAATTAAAACCAAAATATTTCACCATCCAGATGGATTGTTCAGAACACTTAGCACTTAAATTTTGTCTAGATTTCAATCCTATATATTCAGTTTTGATGGTGAGGGTCACTTATCTTTCTCAACTGCTCCCCACCTTTCACAGCTACATGACAATTGCTCGAGCTGCTGTTGAGCGTGGCTCACCTTTGCCACCTCCCTGGATAACATGATACGTTTTGGTCTCACGAGAGCAATTGGGCGAGAGTGGAAAATATTAGGTTATTTAAGGGATGTTTCCCCCTCTCCCCATCCTCTTCCTTTTCTGGCAACGGTGAAGGACAGCGCTCTGCTACTCGATTCTATTTTGGCTGCGTCACGGATCATGGCCTTTGAAGAACTGGGTTCAGAGGTTTGGATTGGCGCCTGGTACTATATAGGGTAGGTTATCTGCACTTGCATTCCATGCTATCTTAATGGCTATCAGGATTATTCATCAGATTACCACATCAAGAAAATTATCGAAGGTTGGCCCAAGGAAAGGGGTAGAGTACCGGACACTAGAGCTCCCATATGACCTGCGCGGTGAGAAAGAATTTGTAAGCAGTGGGAGTTTTTGTGTAGGGACCAATACGGCATTGCTTTATTTAAAGTGGCGTCCTTGTTGATGTTTTCTGGGGGTCTCCGGATTAACAAGGTAGTTGCTACAGGGAAGAATGACAGGACCAGGGTAGCACTGCAATGGCAGGATGTTTGTACTGTAATGGTTCAAATACATATTTGATGATCCAAGGCTGATCAACTAGGTAGGGGTGCCCAACTCACTTTAGCATATTGCCATATGGAAAGCATTTGCACCGTGAGAGCCACAACTGCGTGGCTAGAGGTGCGGGTGCAGGACCAAGGCTATTTCTTTAAACACAAAGATGATTTCCCCACTAACAAAGTATCAGTTTTGGAAGTTGACAGATGTAGCTCTGGATAGGGTTGGTGTGCAGGGCTGAGATTTGGCACACATTCATTTAGAATTGGTGCAGCATCCACCATGGCAGCCTTGGGATATAACACAGATGAAACTAAGTGTTTGGGTCGATGGTCTTTATCCATCTATTGTAGATACATCAGAACACCTCCTAATGTCTAGGCAGGTGCCTGCTTTTGTTATATCTTTACAGGTCTCATGGCGACGGTGAGGCAGAGGCACGTTGTTATTCTGGGCCACAGCTATATTCATTGGGCAGCATGTTATGTGGCTACATCCCCAAAGGGGAGCAACTTGGGCCTTGGAGCCAGTGCTCACATCATTTGGAGAGGGCTATGTGGAATGCTGTGGAGTCAGCTATGTAGGGCAGTAGCCTTTGGCCAGGTTCCACCAGATGTGTTGGTAATACATCTGGGTGGCAATGATCTGGCCAGACATTGATATTGTAAGGCATTGATATTGGACATTTTGCGCAACCTGAAACGGTTGAAGGCCACATATCCAGCAATGCATGTTGTGTGGTCAACGATCGTCCCTCCGTTGGCATGGAGAGATGCCAGGAATTTTTTCTCTCTGTTAACACAGCACGCAGGAGTGTTAACCGGGAGGTCTGCAGAGCGGTCTGCAGCGGCCTTGGATCAGTGATTGGTCACCAGAGGATCCGCTTGGATAAGCCTGAGTTTTTTCAGAACGATGGTGTACATCCGTCTGAATGAGGTTTGCAACACTGACTATGTGTAATAAAGTGTGGCCTGTGTTTTAATCCATATTTCTTATCTTATGTCTTTATTCCGGGGTTGAGAAGGCAAATGGCCCTTTCCATGCTGAGAGCACCAGTTCCTATTGACTGCGACTCGTTGAGATGGAGGGGCATTTAATTCCAGTTTGTTGTTGCTAAGAATTTATCAAATTCTACAATTTTTTCACAGACAGGATAGAAACAACTTCTCTTTCCCCCCCCCCAAAAAAATCACACACTGAATACTGGGGGAAATGGCAGATCTACCCTTCTCCATTTTTACCTGTTTTAGCTCCATATTTCAAAGTATCCCTACAGTCAACCAATATCTGCTCCAAAGGTTCCGGTTGTTCAGAAAGTTCCACACTGAAGCCTTCCAGCCCTTCCAGAAGTTGATGGGGATGGTGGAAATCCAGCACTTTGCTCTTTCTGTCATAGGTCTTCTTGATATAACTCAAGAGAATATCCACCACTTCATGAAGGAAATGGTCTGTACATTCCTCTCCATTCTGGGCAGGGAGTAAATCTGGAGGAGAAAAATGTCCCCGGAAGGGATGTGTAATGAAATGTACAATCAAGAGTAATGTTCTGGCAAAGGAGCGTTCATATAAGATTGCCACATTGCCAGTGAATTGGCCTTGTGCCTTTATATTCATAACTGAACAAAGGAAAAATGTCATTTCAAGCCCTTTCTTTCATTCATTCACTGTATAGATTCATAAACCAACTTTTTAAATAAAAATTTCCTCAAGTAGAGTTCTCTGTGTACCATACGAGAGAGAGAGAGAGAGAGAGAGAGAGAGAGAGAGAGAGAGAGAGAAGCAGGAACAGAGAGAATGAACTCTGCTACACAATGGTCAAACTATGTATGAGAGAAATGGATTGAACAAGACCTGGCTGTGAAAGGTAGGAGCACTCCAGGATTTGAGCAAAGTGGGGAGCCACATCCCAAAATGGCGGAGGTGTGAATAAAAAAATGGACTCTAGAACAAAGGAGACTGTCTCAGCGCAGATAGCGTTATTAAAAGTAATAAGATCTTATTGCAATTAGAGGCACATTACCCAACAGGAAATTGCAACTGTCCTGTGGCGCAAGGCAATTTGATCATACACTGTTAAGAATTTTATAGCCTTGATACAAAGTTGTCTACACCCTTTTGCGGTTTTTTGATGTTCCAGGAGAACAGTGAAACACTGAAGCTGTGGTCAACTCTTGCCCAATATCATGCAGCAGTTCCTCTCTTTCAGTACATTTCTCATCCAGTGGTATCTCTCCCCGGCTGTCGTCTTTGACTTTTGTGAGGCATACAGCCCTGAACCATAGTTTTAATTCTGATTCAGGCCTACATGCTCTTCTCAGTGTTAACATGCAATTTCCACCTTATGTTTTATTTTTCTCACAGGGGGGAATTCTCTCTGCTTGGATCGTAGGCAGGCAATGATGAAATGAACTCTAACAACCTTCCATTTACAGTGTCCAGATAACAAAAGAAAAACACCTCCCCCCCAAACCCCTTCAGACCTCTTATGTGGTTTGCTTCAGATACTTCTATGAAAACAAAAAAGGTGGGCATATATATTTTATTTATTTATTTCCAATTTTATCTCACCCATCTAGTGGCTAGACTACTACTCTGGGCAGCTTACAACATCACGTTATAGACAGAAATAACATTCCATAATTAAAAATCCAATGATAAACATCGAATTAAAACTGCAAACAAAAGAGAACCGTCCCCATACTAACTAAAAACACAGCATAGCAAATGATGGTGGCAGAAGAGAGACACAATAGTTTTTTAAAAAGTGACCTTTTGCTTTATACGTCCATGATAATGTTAAAGGGGAGAGCTAGACAGGCAGAAAACCCATGCAATGGAGAAGGCATTCAGAGAAATGTGACGCTTCCTCAACTCATCACTATGCAATGCATAGAGACATAAACACAGAGACACTCATACTTGTGCAAATGAATGTCTCTGCTGAAACAAAGTAGGAACCTTACCTGACTCATAGATGTTGGAGAAATTTGTTACACAGCTGTCAATGGTACAATTATTTTGTCCCTCCTCACATTTTCCCTGGAAAACAGACTTCCGCTTTTCTTTCTGCTCATTGGTACAGCCTTGCTCATCTGGGAAAGCAACATGACCACGTGGAAAAAAAAACGTCAGTATTCAGAATGTCGAGTAGGCCAGTTAAAAGAACCATATCAGTGCAGAGTTATAACCTATTTGATAATACTCCAGCAGTATTAACTTCAATAATAGATATAAGATATCCAGCCATAGATAGTAGGGGTGGGCAACTTCAGTAGAGGAGGATCAGGATTCTATGGAGGCTGTGTGGAAGAAAATGTGGCTGGAGAATGAAGGCAGGTGTGCCCAGAAATCCACTGGGTTCTGAAATCTGCAAGGAAGAGGGCTGTGATGTATCACTGCTCCTGGGAATAATTCCAGGAGTGACAAATTACTTTTTTTTTCCCAGTCTGATGGGGCTAAGAGCACAAAAATGGCCTAGGAAGGCTGTGTGTGGTGCCAGTGTTGCACTTTGCTCTCAGAGAAGGGCTCCCGTTCTTGCCTGTACTCAGATCAGGAGCTTTGCAGTACTGTTCAGATAAGACTTCACCAGCCCTGCCAAACACTGAACACTTCTCCTAATGTGCTATATAGAGCACTTACTTAACATGTTTTAAAATCTGATTATTTCACAGCTGTATAGTGGGAGGGTTGCTGTTTCAGAGGTGGAAAACACAAATCCCCAACTCTCATCTCTCCTCTGAGTAAACCACCAGCAGCTTGAACCATCTTGACACGCAGAACACACCCATCTCATCTGGCTTCAGAAGCTAGGAAGAACTAGATCTGGTTACTATTTGGATGGGAGCCTACAAGAACAACATACCACAGATCCCCAGGTAGAGCTAAGAATGTGTCCTACCAGAAGCCCTGGAGAACAGGTTCTACTAGGCAATACGGAGGCAGAGAGGCTATAAAGGTCTGACTTTATAGAAGTAGTTTCCTATGTTTCTAACCAGTGCGTTCTTCTTTCCTTTATTTTCCTGCTTCTGGTTTAGTTCTCATCCCACATACAAACATTTCATCTGAAGCTAATCACAGTCATATACTTGATCAGTGGACAACTGCATATCCCCAAGGTGGGTGTTGGCTCCTTTAGAAAATTAGAATTTGTGAGGGGAAGGAAAGACCAGGCTCCCAGGGGCCTGGCCCTCCAAGATCCACATGCTGGCTGGAAATGTCTGAAGTAGGGACCTTGCAGTGTGCCTGTAGGAAAGCCATACAGGAGTATAAATCACATAGGAAGCCTAGGCTCATGTGCTTACAGCAATGGATGGATGGAAGGTTCATTTTAGTTCATTTCTCCCAAATTTGCAAATTTCTTCATTTTGGGGCTGGAAAGAACCTGACTTTTTTTTTAAAACTGATGATGAAAAAAGCCAAGACTGACATCAGTTTTTCCAGGCCTTGAGTTTTGAGTACTTAGCTGCTAAAACTTTGCCTTTGAAACTTTCTATAGTGCTGATTTAGAGTTATGTTCTCTTTTTTCTTATAGGCTCAGCATCTTTATTAGCTATTTGATGAACAGATTCAGCATGTTATTCCTCTGTACTAGGGGGAAGAACTCCACTTCCTAAATTATATCTGTATAAAGTCGCACCATTATGATGAATCCGCTTCATGATGAACTTTTTGCGATGTGTTAAATAGGGTTTTTTTGCTTCCCGATGATCAGTTCCCTGCTTTGGGAACCAATTCTTCGCTTAACGATGATCAAAACAGCTTATTGTTGGGTTTTCAAAATGGCCACCGGATGCTTAAAATGGTTCCCCGTTGTGCTTAGGGACGGATTCCTCGCTATACAGGCACCGAAAATGTCCTCCGTATGGAGGATCTTCGCTGGATGGTGAGTTTTTAGCCCATTGGAACACACTGAACAGTTTTCAATGTGTTTTTTAATTTCGCTTTACGATGTTTTCATTCTACAGCGATTTCGCTGGAACAAATTAACGTCGTTAAGCGAGGCACCACTGTAAATGGGGATTGTTCCCCCAGGAAAATTTACACAATTATATTAAGGATGAAAACAGCTTTATTTTTAAAAGTGAAGCGGGCCTTCATAACCAATATGTGCAGAATAAGATGGCTGGTCATAGGGGCATAGAGGAAAAGGTACAGCTGGTGGGTGAGTCCCACCTTTCCCTTGATTGAATTCTAACAATATGAAGGAACTCAATGCTTAAATAGGCCTATCATCTGCCTAAATTTTGGATTCATAGAATCATAGAATAGCAAAATTGGAAGGGGCCTACAAGGCCATCAAATTTGACCCCCTGCTCAATGCAGGAATATAGAGCAAAGGATATCTGCCACGTTGTCTAAGTTTCTCTTGAATGGCTCCAGTTTTGGAGCACGCACTACCTCTTGAGGTAGTTAGTTCAATTGCTGTTCTGCTCTAACAGGAAGATTTTCCTGATATTCAACTAAAATCTGGCTTCCTGTAACCTGAGCCCATTGTGGCGTGTCCTGCACTCTGGGATGATCAAGAAGAGAACCTGCCCCTCCTCTGTATGACAGTCTTTCAAGTATTTGAAAAGTGTTATCATATCACCCCTCTGTCTTCTTTTCTCAAGGCTAAACATGCTCAATTCTTTCAGTCTTTCCTGCTAGGATTGTTTTGGCTTCTCCCATCTCATCTTCCTCAGCATTCTTGGGATTGAAGCAGCCTTATATAAGATCACATATTCTGGTTGAACAGGGTTCTTTCCAGATATATTTGTATTTCTGTTTGTCTAAGGTGTTCCCAAAGTATCTAGAAGTACCTCCCTTGCTTTTGGTGACTATACAGTCTTTTTCCCCCCAGTTATTTAAAACACAAGGACCTTTCATCTAATAAAGAGATGGTTGGTAACATATCCAGTTCCCAATTTCCTGTCTCATTTGCATGCTCCTCTTTTAATAAGATGAGATATGTCCCTTTATTTGTTTATCCCCTCCCCAGCGCTAGATATGCATGCCTGTTATCACCTGGAATACGAATCTTTTAAATTTTATTTTAAGGAAGCTGAGTGGGCTTGTTTAGCCCTTGGACAAGAGACCACAAGGGAGTGTCTGGGATCTACAGGTTGGTAAGGAACCCTGCCTTAAAACCTAAAAAGCTGTTGCCATACAGAGTTGACTCTACTAGACTAAGCAAACCAACAATCTGATTCACTGTGAGTCAACTTCCTACATTCCTGAATTGGACACAGTATTTGAAAGCATTTTCCCACAGACTAGTGGTTAAACTGCTGTACTGCAGCCAAAACTGTGCTCATGACCTGGGATTCAATCCCAGGTAGCCGGCTCAAGGTTGACTCAGCCTTCTATCCTTCCAAGGTCAATAAAATGAGTACTCAGGTTGGCGGGGGGGGGGGGGTTGGAATGTGTAGCCTGCATAATTAACTTGTAAACCACCCAGAGAGTGCTTGAAGCACTATGGGGCAGTATATAAGCAGCATGCTTTGCTTTTTGTGTTGCACTCTGGAGTGCAAAGTGCAACCGTCATGTACATAATGACACTTTGATTCAAGACAAGCCTTGAACTTAAAACTGAATCCTTGCATGTCCTTACAGAGAATATGGATACCATAACACCTAAAGGAAGCAGGGATTTTACATAGCTTTTAAAAACATCTCATTCTCTCTTCTGCCTATTGAAATATCTGCTAAATTGGGCCCACTTGTGAGGACTTGCTATAATTTCACCTGCCTACATAACAAATCAGAACACAAACAATTTTAGAAAGCAGCAATCGTACTGTATGCCGCATAGTCTGATTATGGCTGTTTAAACTGTGTCGTAAAGAAACCACAGAGGTTTACATTCTTGCTTTCGAAAAGAGTACTCATTCACGTGCTTTTAAATCACTCAAGGAAAAAAAAAGTAAAGCCACCTTTCCACCTGCTGAATGGTGTCGTCCTTGCTCGTGCCATCTGAGTGATGAAAAGAACAACCTCAGTTACCAGCTTTTGCTTCACCAACTCTATAGCAAAGCCTGCTCTATAGCAAAGTAAAATGACATTTTGCTATTCTATCCTTCTCTTTGCATGCCAAACAATAGCAGGGTTGTGGTATTCATAAAAGCAACATCAAGGCCAGCTCTAGCTTGGGTATATTTGGAATTCAAGCCTAATATTTCAAAAAGCCTCCTGTTTCCTTTATTATTATTATTATTATTATTATTATTATTATTATTATTATTATTATTATTATTATTATTATTATTATTATTATTATTATTATTATTATTATTATTATCATCATCATCATCATCATCATCATCATCATCATCATCATCATCATCATCATCATCATCATCATCATCATCATCATTATTATTATTATTATTATTATTATTATTATTATTATTATTATTATTATTATTATTATTATTATTATTATTAATTGTATTTATACCCCACCTATCTAGTCATTTCGACCACTCTAGGTGGATTACAACATAAAACATAACAAGTTCAAGAAAAATTTGTAACAATTAATTAATTAAATGATTTTGCAATGGGAAAAATACAAAATAAATCAAATAAAGAGGGGAAAAAGGAAAGAGGACAGGAATTAACTGGAAGGGAAGGCCTGCCTATACATCCACGTTTTTAGTTGGTTCTTAAAAGTATCCGGCGAGGGTGCAACGCGAATCTCCGGGGTAGGAGGTAGGTTATTCCAGAGGCGAGGAGCCACCGCCGAGAAGGCCCGGTTTCTAGTTCTTTCCTTCCGGGCCTCCCTCAGCGTCAGGCTTCTCAGCCTCACCTCCTGGCTCACGTAGGTGACACGGGTAGATCTTGGTGGGAGTAGGCGTTCCACCAAGTATCGAGATCCTAAACTGTTCCTTCTCTTCCTTGTCATTTTTCAGGCATAACAAAGTCTTCCTCACCTCACCTGTGTTCAGCCCATTGCTTTGATTCATGTCCCAAATTAATTACCCTTCCCAAGCCATTGAGTTAGCCACCAACTGATCATGATTCCTGGGGGCTATAAGAATGTGAAAATCTGTCATTTTCCTTTATATTGCATTTTTCCAAATCCTACCAGTATTTTCATCCTATCAAGATTCCATATCAGGTTTTGAGGTCCTTTTTCCACTTCCCACACAGAAATTCATACATATTCAGCATCAATGATTGAGGCACACATTGTTATGCACTTTCCCCACTGACTCAAGGGTATTTCATGTACACTGTTTCAAATACACACATTTTTAGTCATGGACGTTTACTTGAATATAATTTGAAAATGAAGAAAAAAGAATATGGTGCTTTCCTCCTTATGGCAGGAATTGAAAAGCTTTTGGAAGGTGTCTATGCTTCATCAAGTTTGGAAAGCCAACTCTCCCATGCTGTCCCCTTTAAAATGCTGTGTGAAACACTGTCCTTTTTCATTAGGGATTGCACTTGTTTAAGGAGTATAAAGCTATTTTATTGTGCAGCAGAGCAAATCAACATTTTACAAGGCAATTCTAAAAATGAGGCAGCAGAAGCAAAAAAATTATAATTTTGTCATTGGAATTTGGATCACCACTCATGAAGAAGCAGGTGACATTGTGAGATTTAAGACAGATCAAGTAAATTAAAAAGACTAATCTTGCTTATCTTGAATGAGAATGGTTCGCCCCCCCTTTTTTATTTGGAAAGAATACAGACTGCAAGGGCTGAATTATTAATCCTCAAAAAAAGCCTTTCAAAGGAGAAATACAACCACTTTGCTATAAGACTGAGCATGTATGGAACAGGTTTATCAGCAAGAGTGTTCCAAAGTAGATACAATGTTTCAATTTCATGGGAAAAACTTGTAGGGCAATGAAAGGTCATGGAAACAGAGTCAAAAGACAGGATTTATTTAAAGAGTAAAAAAATCCAGGTTTGCTTTAGAGAATGTAATGGAGTGAGAGTGCTCTTAAAAGGGTCATTTGCTAATTCCAGAGAACTAGCATACAGTTTTGTTAATTATCTTCAATGCATCTCTACATTACAAAATAACAGAGCAGTTGTGTTTGTCCCAGCTGTGAGTCCTGTCAGCACACATGCTCTAAGGACTTCTGAGACCTGGTTCCTGACACAAGTTTTCAAAGAGAAAATCAGCTCCAGATCTGGGGCCATCTGAACATTTTAGCCCTGACAGTCAGGATGCAATTAGCTGACTCCCAGGAGGAGAACTTTTTAACTCCTTCCTGGTCAAACAGATATTTATGCTGACAAAGGCATTCTGTGCCTGACTGTAAAGATATTTTAAAAGAGATTTTTTAAAAGAACAGAGGGGAAAAATCTTCAGAAGCTTACTTGTTAAAGCTGTGAAATAATTTGGTTTGGTTTTTGGTGTCTCTATCCTGTTATACTTTCAACCATTCCACTTGTCTTCTCTCTATACAAGTGTTTGGTAATTAAGAAAAAACTCTAAAGCTGTTACGTGCCACCAAGTCACTTCCCATGTATGCTGACTAGATGAGTTAATGACCTCCAAAATGTCAGACCATTAACAACTCTGCTCAGATCTTGAAAATCAACAACATCTCACATTAGCTTGTTCTGTCTTCCTACTACCTACCCTTCCTAGCAATAGTGTCTTTCCCAGTAAGTTCTGCTCAGGTCTTGCAAACTTAAGAGCAATGGATTACTTTATTGAGATAATCTGCCTTGAATTATTGCCCCCCTTTTCCCAGCAATATTGTCTTCTATTGTCAGTTCTCTATTTTCATTATATGTGCATGGCAGGATAGCCTCAGTTGACTTGTTTTTGTTCTAGTGAGTATTCAGGCTTGACTTGCTTGAGCACCCATTTCTCTGCCTTTCTGGCTGTCTGTAAGGCTTTCCCCAACACCACATTTCACATGAGTTGATTTTTGTCCCTGTCAAACTTAACTGTCTTAGAGGATTTTGACCTTGGTTTCCAATAACAAATTTTGCTAACTCTCAGCTATCCCCACTCCCTTCCCCCCCCCCAAAAAAGGTGAGAGAACATATATTGGAAAGCATGCACACAACATGTTCATAGAGCTCTTGTCTGATATAGCTTTTCTTCCTCCTTTTTGTCTGATATAGCTTTTCTTCTTCCTAACTCAAGGAAAGCATTTGGAAATTGGAACATAGCTTTATAGTCTGCTTTCTGTGCAGCAGGCATGACTATATTAGTTTACCTGAGAGGTTAAAGAGTGTATAATTTTCTCCATTCATTATATGTACTGCAATTACTCAAACCGTTGCTTCACCATTTCATTAAGTCTAAAACAGCCCTTCAAAATATTTTGGCAAAGAGGGACTATAGCCGCATCCAAGCTTTTCTCACGCCTGTCTTCTCCCGGTAACCATACTATGGACCATGTGCTCATCTTCTAGATTCTCTAACACTAGGTAATTCTACATGAGGGAAATTTGGAATTTGTATCTAGCGTATGTATATTTAAAGTTCTATTTTTATAAAGCTCATTACCATTCACAGTTGTTGAAAAACATCCCTGACCATTGCATTTTGTTTGAGTGAAAAGTGGCTGGCTGATGAAAAAAGGAGACAGCTTATGCACGAAAACTGAGGGAGACATAGCAATTCCCTCAGACTTATACTGCTGCCCTGAGACTTGGGAGCTTCACCCAAAGCAGCCTGTGCTTCCAAAAGCACAAATCGGCACATATCGGCTTAGAATTATTTGTTAGGGAGCTGTGGTGTATTCCCCTGAATGACAGTATTAGAGTTCCCTAGCAAAAAAAAAACTTCTAAGCATCTCCCCAGATCACAGGATTCCTGAAAATGGATCCATGGCACTTAAAGTAGTAGTCAGTGGGTATACTTGTGTAGCAAAGATACACTATATGAGTAAATGCAGGTCTTGTTCTTTCAGCCTCAGGCCAGCCTTTTCTAGTCTCCCTTCCTAAAGCCAATCAGCTTTATATCCAACACAATGAAGCATCTTGGAGATTTTGCTCGCTTACTTTTCGAGGCTACAGTTGGATCTAATAAAAGTTTTGTCCTACTGTGGATTTTAGAATATTTCCATCGTGCTACCTTTTATCATTAAATTGTCTTCAGTCAACTCAAGGGGCATAACAACATAAACCATGACAAGCCTGATATTTGTATGGCTTCATTTGATTTTTGCTTAAATGCTCTCTGTGGAAGCAAAATAACATTTACATATTTAATTACTTGCTTTTACCTTCAAAAAGCAGCTGCCACCATAGATATTTGCATACAATTATCGGAATGTGCAAAACCGCACCTGTTACAAATGGAATTGTGCCTTAAATGTGTCAGTCCCTGTTTTCATCCAGTGTGTTTGGTGCATTTAATGGCATCTATTGCAATTTGGACTTGTCACTGCGATAGTCTCTATTCAACATGCAAACCTATTTTCAATTTCCCCAGAATCCATTTTGTACATTTATTTCAAACAGAAACACAAGAATGGTAAAATGACTGATTCATTTATGCAAAATTAGAGGGAAGTAATTACCAAGATACCTTCTTTTTCCTAGACTGATTCTTTTTACACACTCACTGATATACTACTTGTGGGACTGGGGTAGGAAGGAGAGGAAATAAGAAAGGAGAAGTGCCAACTCATCCATCATTTAACTATTTCCAGTGGTATTAACTTTAAAGCAAAAGCCAAATGTGTTGTGTATACCCCCCCCCCATGATGCTTAGAGTACTATCTGGGTTGTTTACAATTTAATTATGCAGGGTACACATTGCCTTTCCCCAGCAATGCAGGTTACTTAGTTTACTGACCTCAGAAGAATGGAAGGCTGATTGAACCTTGAGCCAGCTACCTAGGACTGAGCCTGGGTTGTGAGCAGAGTTTTGGCTGCAGTATAGCAGTTTAACTACTGTGCCATGAAGCTCTTCGATACTGCATTCTAGGGGGAAAATGCTAACACATGACCATGCTGGCTGAAGGTATTCTGGGAATTGTAGTGCAAAACAGGTAACATTTTCCATCCTTGGCTTGTGCCCCCTAAAGGTGCCTTGAGAGGTCTGTTTAAGGTCTTTGACTAAATCTCCCAAAACTTCAATTAATTCATGTTGCTTCCTCTGGCCGTACCCAGGTACCAACCTGGCATATTCATTTGGAAGGGGAAGCCCAGAAAATGCCATGAATGGTCATTTTGCCATGGACATCAAGGCAACCTCTAGCAGTCCACCAGTTCCATTAGCTCAGAATTACAGGGCTATGAAAGACCTACAGGCATCACCCAGACCAACCCCAAATCCCATTCTCTAGGACCAAAACAAGGCAAAGATCTACAGGCTACATATTGCCCTGAGAGATACCAAGGGGCACTTGCTCAAAACTGTTCACCCACTTCAGTTTTCTGCTTGCATCTGTACACAGCTGGATTAGAGGCAAGAGGGCTTGCTATTGGTTACCTCCATGCTTTAATGGTGCAAAAACTAGATCATCTAAAAAAGAAAACTAAAAAAAGTTTCCGAGCAAACTCTTTAACTTTTCTTCTCTTTCAAAACCATGAACCACACCAGAACTTCAGTGCAGAGACTGGGATAATCTCATAGCCCTTGTCAAATTTAATTCTGTATGTTACTCACTTTGGAATGATTCAACCTCATTATTTTTACAGTCTTTTCCCCAATCATCAGACAAGAAGGAAACTGTTCAAAATGTAATTCCTTTGTGGCATTTTTTTAAAGCCACAAATTAATCATCTTATGCACAAAGTGGATTTGAGAAAACTCTTGGGGAAGAACTTATGTGTAAATGTGAGACTACTTTTGTTTCCTGTGCTCATCTTTCAGCAAACGGTAAAATTAAGGAGTCTGAATTTCTACCCCAATTTCCCAGATTTCATAATTGTCATTAAAGTGCTTCCAAGGAGTAGCCTCCCCTCCCCTTCACAATGTATTTTGTTATAAACTGTACACACACTGAAAATACATCCACATTCCAGACTGTCTCACCCTTTCATCAGCTATAAAACAACACTAACACCAGATTTACGACTTTTAGAAGCCTTGAACTGTTCAGTTTTTCCAAATCAGCTACTGCTGTCAGAATACTTACTTGTGTGGGTAACTGGTCGGAAATCCATCTCTTTGCCTCTCTGAATAACCATGCACCACAGAAAAACATCCGTTGTAGGAAAAATAAAAGTGTCAGCAACCTATGCACATATATGTATATTTATACACGTCATTTAAATGTGCTACTGGAGTAAGCTGTTTTATTATATAGCACATTGCTTAGATATATCTGTTGAATGCTTAGTGCCTCAGGGCGTTCCAGCAATTTGTTAAGCAAGATGGGTGGAGACCAGGAATTCTGACTTGCTTTGTGTGAGTGTTTCTTTTTAAAGTGACATCACTGCTCTAAGACTCCTAGGATCCTCTGATAGATTGTTGATTCAGGGGCAGTAAAAGTTACTTTCAATTCCATAGTTTTCTGCAGAGAATGAGCAATATTACAACAGAAAATTGAATATGCCAACCCATTTCCCTAGCTTGTGTACTGTCATATAGGAATCTAATCAGGGACCTCTTCTTGGACTGCAAGTCCTATCATTCCTCCACATTAGCTATGTTGCCTAGGGCTGATCACAGTTGCAGTCAAAAAACATCTTGAAAAGCACAAGGTACCTGCTTAGTTTATATTGGATCACAAAATGTATATAGTAAAAAATGTTCATTATTTTTCAATAAATGCTATTGTTGTACCATATACATATTTGTATTCACAAGGTGCCCTTTGTATGTTAGGGAGCACTTCTTTCCATTCCCTGTAATAATTCTTTATTAGTATGTCTGTGTTACTGCTGGGGTTAACTGTTCAAGGACTCCCACCTCTTTTATTTTGGTGACCCCTTCCAATATTTTTGGAGGCCCTGCTACTTCCTTCAAAGTCAGTGCTGTCAAATGTCACCAAAGCAGTATTTTAAAAAATATGTTATCACTAGAAGTAGTCAGTTTAAGAGTAAATGCCTTGATTTAAAGGATAAATATCCTTCATGGACACTTGCGGGAATGTGGTTGTCCTCTAAAACATAGTGCCTGCTCCTGGTCTGTGCACACAGTGGAATAACTGAAGGTGGGATTCTCCCCACCTTGCAGTGGCTATGCACCCAATTTCAGGGATATGTAGTCTCTGCTGTCAAAGATTTGTGGCCCATGGTGGGATCCAAATGTGTGATATTGGTCCCTTGGCCTGTTGGTGTTGTCTATTCCTGTTAAATGGTTAGAAATACTCCCTCCTTCCCTTCTGGATTTTCATCTTCTCAAAACCCGTATTCAAGTGTTAATGGATCTAGTTGCCCCAACACATTCAGTGTAGAGTGTGTTACCCTCCTCTCTCAGTCATCGTTTTCTTCACATGATCATGGAAATGTCTGAAGAGAGAGGTTCCTTCATTCTCCCTCTTCAGCCACTTCTGTGATCATATGAAGAGTGTGAATGTATAGGGATCAGTATTAGGTATTTTCCCCCAAGTGGATTTTTCTGCCCCACGATTTGCCCTCCAAACAACCCTATTGCCTTAAGGTATGGTGGAAGATGTTGTCCTATCATCAGTCCTTCAACTGCTGATCTTGACTGCTCTGTCCTGCTCATGGAATGGGAGGAGACATCATCTTGTTGTTCACCTCCAGCAGCAACCTTATGCTTCTTGAGGCAGCTGTGGTCAGTTAAGTGACTATATTTGTTCTGTCTCAGAACAAACCAGCATATTAGCTATGCCACTTTCTGTGAACCTTGGGACATTGTCCATCCTTTGTTCCTTTTAAAAACTGGACCACGTGACCATGGAAACTGTCTTCGGACAAATGCTGACTCTGTGGCTTAGAAACGAGTATGAGCACCGTGCCCTAGAGTCGGACACGACTGGACTAAATGTCAAGGGGAACCTTTACCTATAGTTATTATTGTTGAGGCCCTGGAGCCGTGAAAGATATACATGGACTGATGCCTCTGCAGACTTACCCTGAACTGATCGGGAGGGGGGCAACCCCCTTCCACTCAGACTACAAGATACGCTGGTTCATCTTTACATGTTAAGTGGGGAAATAAAGCAAACAAGCAAAAAAATAATAATCTTCTTATGTTAGTGGACCATTTTTTCTTTTCAAATCTCAGATACCATTTATGCATTCGGAAAACTAATTTTTATGCAATTGTACAAAATAAAACAACAATAGCTATTGTTGCATGAATTATTCAGCCTTTGGTGGGCTGTTGGCCTGTTTATGAGCAATTGGCCTGCCCTTTTTGCACTACCTGTGTATGGGCAGTGAGCTTCAGAGATAGAAAAGACACTGGAGGCTTTTTGTGCAAGTTTGTGTGAACATTTGGTGCCTCACTTTCATGCCAAATGTGAGAATTCCTAGTGGTCACAGAACCCTTGACCAGCTTGCTTATCCTCTTGAGAGAGTTTGTCTCAACAATAAATGGCATGCTGGTGAGATTTCTTCAAATACCAAGAATTATTTTGTATGCATCTGGGACCTTATTCCATTGTTCCATATTAATGTTACGTGGAGAATTCAAACCCAGCTTCCAATATCTGATAAAGGGACAGATGCACAGCAAAATCAATCTTTCTCAGATGTTGAAAGGTGAAGAAATTATCTTAGATTGGACCCCCTCCCAACATTTTTCTTATAAGACTTTTGTGTGTGTGGGGGGGGGGGCTTTGATAGAAGGCACGACTGGCTCTCTTTAATCTCCAGCAGCAGCCTTGCACGCTTCTTTCCTCACAACTACTCTGAAGGAAGGAGATGATGCCTGCTCTTCACACCACAAACTCTTTCCATCTTATGTGGGAACTAGTATTAGGAAGAAAGGACAGAGCATATAGTCATGTGGAAAAGACAGGAATTGTCCTTCAACTTGAATATAATATGGTAATATTTATTCTAATGGAAAACCACAGCTCCTTTCTCCTTCCAGATGTAGGTTGGTGTACAAAGGAAAAACTACCACAACTACTGTATTGGAAGGGTGCAGAAATGGAAAATGGAATGAGCGAATGGTGTGGTTTTTAGCAATAAGAAATGACAAGCAGTTCAAAGCAAATCTCTCTCAGAAAACCATTTATGTGTAGAGGGTCAGTTCCCTGTTAAACAGAGAGGAAATACATATGAAGTCTATGTGGGCAGTTTTTTAGTATAGATTTATTTGTATATTCTGACTCTAGCAGAAAGGGACGTGGTGCTGCTGCGGGTTAAACTGCAGAAGCCTCTGTGCTGTAAGGTCTGTAGATCTTCAGCTGTAAGATCAAATCCATGTGACAGAGTGAGCGCCCGTCGCTTGTCCCAGCTCCTGCCAACCTAGTAGTTTGAAAGCATGCAAATGCGAGTAGATAAATAGGGACCACCTCGGCGGGAAGGTAACAGCGTTCCGTGTCTAAGTCGCACTGGCCATGTGACCACGGAAGATTGTCTTCAGACAAACGCTGGCTCTGTGGCTTGGAAATGGGGATGAGCACTGCCCCCTAGAGTCGAACACGACTGGACAAAAATTGTCAAGGGGAACCTTTACCTTTACCTTATTTGAGAGGGGTCAACAAATCCTTGGAAGTGATTTTATGCAAACCCCCAACAACAACAAAAACCACCCTTCTTCTTGTGCAACCCCCCCCCCCCAGTATTTTACTAAAATCTTTGTATTTTGCACAAACAAAAGGAGTTTTGTTCAAAATATTTTTGTGCTAAAAATAGCCTTTCTTTTTGAACCCTTACCTTTACCTTTACCTAACTCTAGCAGAATCAAATCAGAGTGGCAAGTGGAGATAAGCGCATTACCTGCACATCCTATGTGAAATGAAAACAAGTTACATGTTTGTAGATTACTTCTTTATTCCTCATTTGCAAAAGCCAGAAAAGTTCTTTCACAGATTCAGGGAGATCTTCCTTACTCAGAAATAAGCCCCATTTCCAAGTAAGCACTGATGAGAACTGCTGCCTCAATAACTTTACATTTTCTGACCATACGTTTCAGATATTCTCAGAGGAATACAGGATTTCTAGCACCTTCCTTTCATCTTTTAAAAATGTCTTTCATCTAACTTCCAGTGCTTTTATAGATATTCCTTTCACTCCTTGGGTCATTTCACATTTTTGATCAAAGTTCTTTGTAGATTTCCCAGCTGATGAATCGCATGTGCTTTCTGTTTCATTGGTTGGAATGGGAATAATCAGCTAGATGTGAACCACATCTATTTGATGGTCAAATTAAATGAGACAAAAGTAAAGGTAAATGGTACCTTTGTCTAACGGTAAAATAGAAAGCATTACACAACCTTATACAGATAACTTGAATTCTACTTCTTGCAATAGCCTGCCTGTTACTAGAGCTGATCTTGGGCGGTTCAGTGCCAGCTGAGTAAACCTCTTTTTGTTCATAGTTGAATGAGCTTTCCTGGAAAAACAGTGTTCTTTGTTTTGGTTTGGTTTGACTTTTACACATGTACGTATTTGCATGCAATGCATGGCAGATTATTTTCCCCAAGTTGTTCATTCCATTTTAGAATTCTCTGATCTCATAGAACCATGGAGTTGAAAGACATATTGGAGGACATTCAGTTCCACCATATACCACCCTCCTCCAAACACATACCAGTTTGTCAATGAGCTTCTTAAGAAGTATGGTTCCCAGAACTTTGCACAATACTTCCAGTGTAGCCTGGTCAGTACAAAACGCACTGGATCCATATTTTCTCATGACTCAGGCATCAGAGTTCTGTTTATGGAGACTTTTATATTTCTTTGAAGCCTCATCAAACTGTTGGCACTTATTCAGCTTGTGATCTTCTAAGACAGCGATTCCCAAGCTTGGGTAACCAAGATGTTCTTGCCCATATTATTATTTAATGACTCATGATGCCCTAAAGCTGAAGTAAGACACTTTAATTGTCTTAATTTCCCTTCTGTAGAAACTGATTTCCCCCCAGTGTTAAAGACATCAGAACACACTGGGGTCAGGAAATACCCCATAATAGAAACAGGATGTGCTTAATGTAATTTGTGTCATTTTAATTTTATTTTATCTTGTGTTTCCATTTCTGAATGTTTTGGTGAAACACATGCAGTTCTGTGCACACAATATTTGAGATATTTTTGTAACCTTACCCATCTTGAGCTGTATCTTTGTGTTCCAAGGTTGAATGCATTTCAGGCAATTCACCCTATGGTAGAAGACCAAGGCAAAATAGGATGTAAAAATGTTACTATCATTTTTTAACACACCAACATCTTAAGCCAGCTCTTTCTGTTCCCAATATTCAATAAGAGACTGGATGCAGTAGTGCTGGAAAGTCCACACAATTGAGAAGCCATATTTCTAAATGTGTAGCACAAGCTTTCCTGTGCAAAGAGACAAGACTAGAACGTTCTTCCCATTTTTTCAAATTTATGTCTTTTTTTAAAAAAAAGACTGAATAGGGCCTTTGACTTGTTTAAGTGTAAAGTGTAAAGATTTTAGTGTAGTCTTGTAGATCGCATTCTCATGCATCATTCCTGAATACAGCAGATGTTGACAGCAGATGTTCTGTCCAATGGCGGTGCAGTATGGCCACAAAACAACTGGTGCAGCCAATGGTAGGTGCTGTCTTATGCTTGGTTGCATGGGACTGGGTCGCCAAAGTTAAACATGCCACCGGTATAATTGTATGAGAGAGCAGAGAAATTGGAGGACCAATACAGTTTGTGAATGACAAATGGATTTAGCATAATTCTGTCAATTGTGCTTTTAAAACTGATGAATGTCCAGTGACAAATGACTTTTTTAAAAGAGATGTCTTGCTTCAGTCACTGCAACTGAAAGAACAACTCTTTTATGGTTAAGTAAATGTGAATTTGCCCTCAATTCCTCTTAGCACTTGCGCTTGCTGTTAAAGGCTGTGCCTTACTTCATCCAGGGGAGCAATTAATCCTGCCCAGAGCTGCAGTAAAAATCTAAGATATTAGTTATTGATTTAAAGTTTGGACATAAACTTTGAAAGGTCAGACTTGAACATCCTAATCCATTACTTGCTGGAACAGTAATATTTTCTGTGGAGAAATGTTCTGTAGCATTGAACTTTTAATACATGCATTTCCTAACCTTCATTGGCCAGGGAAAGTTCAACATTATTTCTAAGAGACTGCTGTATGATACACCACTTTCTACATTCCTTGGTTGCGACATATGAAGCTGTTTGGAGGGCTCCTGAATTTAAATTCACCTTATATATATAAAATACACACACACACAAACACACACACCTCCACTTGCAGCTCCAAGTAAGACACAAATTCCTTTCAAGCACTGTTTTTCATCCAGACCAAAGAAGAACTTGGGAGACTGGTAATATTTGTCTTTGAGATTAGCATTATTTACCCTCAAAGATTATGCCTGGGCCTGCAGCCCAATAAAGTTTACAAATGACAAGACAGGTACTAGAGGCAAACAAACCTCCTGAGGTTAGCCTTTTCAGAAAACAATGATTAAAATAAATGTATGACTGATCAATTTCATACTATACCAAAGAGGACTGTACCAAAGGCTGAGAAAAGTGTGCAATCCATGCTGAAACAGTAGCATCCATCTACGTCCTGGAACTCATGTTGCACCTCTTCTAAAGTTTATAGCTGATATGACCATCTGAAACCAAAAATATCAATCTTCTGGGAGACAGAAAATGCCATTCCTTTCACACTTAAGCTCTCAAAGATGCTGAAGCCCCCTCCCTGTCCTCCCCATTAGAGTCTTTTAATTCCAGTTGGTGAGAAGAGTCTTCTCAAATGCCAAATGTTTGGAGTTGGGAATACCGGCGGCTCATTGACTCGTCTCTTTCCCTGCCTGAAGATACAACAAGAATGCTACCAGAAGAGGTAGCGCCTCTGCATTGTGCAATATGCGGCATTTCATGCACACTTAACGTCAAGTTGGACGATGAGACAAGTTGTGGACCCTGAGCCCCAGCCTACGAGAACTCTTTATAAGGACTCTTTCAACAACTACTTTTTTGTACTCCTTCCTCCTTACAGCTTTAAAATACCACAGACTTCCCAAACCATCCCGTCATTTTAGTTCTTTTGTGCCTGCCCCCCCCCCCAAAGTCCCAGCCAACTCTGGGGAGAGGTTGTTAATTTGGTCTTTCTCTGCTTGTGGAAGGATGCATTTTGATGGTAAAGAGAATACTGGGGGAAATCTAGGAGCTGCTATTGGAGTTGTTCAGGGCAGGGGGAGACACATATGGTGGGGGGGGGCAACACTCACAGTACCATGTGAGAGAGAAGGCAAAAAGGATATTGGTTGCCCCAAAGCTCTCCTCAAACTTAAATAGCTTGGATAGCCCTGGTGACAGGCCCTCTGGGTTGAAACTGCTGCTGCTAAATGCCAGATTGGTAAATGGAAAAACAACAGCCATCTTAGATGAGCAGGCCAATTTGGCTTGTTTCACAGAGACTTGGTGGATGAGGTTGGGGGTGTCAATCTCACCCAACTTTGTCCACCAGGGTTCTCTGTGTAGCAACAGGCAAAACCTGGGTGGTGGGGAGGTGGAGTTGTGGTAGTCTGTCATGATTCTATTCCCCTCACCAGGTGCCACATCCTCCACTTTTCTGGGTCTGAATATATGTATTTGAAAATTGGAGCCTGGGACCGAATAGAGATTCTGTTGGTGTATCGTCCTCCCTGCTGCTCGACAGTCTCCCTTCCTGAGCTAGCTGAGATGGCCTTATGGGTGTTACTGGTGTCTCCTCGGCTTGTTGTTCTGGGGTACTGCAACATCCATGCCGAGGCAGCTTTGTCAGGAGTGGCTCAAGAACTCATGTCCTCCATGACAACCCTGGGGTCTGTTTCAGATGGTTTTTGTCACCACTCATACTGCAAGGCAGTCTTTAGACCTGGTTTTCTGTACTGGGGTATATGTTGTTGATCCAGGTGTGGAGGAACTCTCTGTAGTTCTGTTGTCATGGTCAGATCATCATCTGGTGGGGTTTAGATTCTCTCGAACTCAGCACCTCTGCAGGGGTGGGGAGGAAATTAAGATGGTCTGCCGCAGGAGACTGATGGATCCAAATTGCTTTCTGGTGGCTCTTGGGAAGTTTCCTGTTGCCTCAACAGACTATTCTGTTGAAGCCCTGGTTGAACTCTGGAATGGGGAAACAGTAAGGGCTGTTGACACAATAGCTTCTAAGCATCCTCTTCTACGAAGCAGAGACAGACTGCCCCCCCCCCCCAGTTTACTGGGATGCTGCTGCTGATGAAATGAATAGGACAGAAACTAAAGTGATGTTGGCAGAAAACTTGGAGTGAATCTGACCAAACATAGGTGAGAGTCCATTGAAAGGCCTATTCTGTGGTAGTGTTTTTTTTTTAAAAAAAAATATTTTATTTTTAAACTATTAGGAATAGGGTAGGGAATACAAAAGGTAAAAGGAAATGGAAGGGATGGGGAAAAATTTAAGGATAAGAGAACAATCATCCAATCTATTCATATTAAGTATACAAGCATCCAATCTATTCATTTTTCAATAAAAAAATCAACTTTATATTTTTTAACTATTTGATTACCCTCTAGCAATCAACTTACATTTATGTTTTAGTTTAAATCTAAGTTACTCCAACACCATCAGGAAACCGAGACAATTTGTAAAATACATCCCCTCTTTCAATTTCCTTCTGTCTTGGACATACATTCAGCACATCTGAAAGAGTATCCATTTCTGTCACTTCCCATATTTTCTCAGTACGCTTCTTTTGTTTCCGTGGCTCTGTTTTCTTCCAGTTTTTAGAAGAGAAGGGTGAATCCAGGACAGTAATCCAATTTTTAACCTCACATTTTCTGACTGTTGTAGCTAAATAGCTCAGTGGGTAACACTTTATCCCATCTATGTTACCTGGCATCGCACTCAATAAAAGCAGTTCTGGAGTTAATACAGTTTCATTTAACTGTTGTTTAACATTAGATGACTTCTCTTTCATCAAATCTTCCATCTGGCTGAGACGCTCATTTACCTGCTGAAATACTGTTATTATTATCATTTGCATAGTAACCTGCCATTCTTTATCTGACAAAGTTCCCAACATTCGTATTTTAATTTTTCAGGGGCTATTTCCATCTTTCCAATGAGTATGGTCTGTATAAAAAATACTCTTTAGTTTCCACTATTTTATCAACAAAACAAACCCACCATCATAAACCTCCCCTAGGTAATTCCTCCCATCCTTACCAGATATTATAGTATACAGATCAACTTTTAGCCCAACAATTTAAATTACAACTGTGGCCACACAGTCCAGCCAAAAAAAGTCCACACTAAACAGCAGACACAGGAAGTCAGTCTCTCCAGTAGATATCCTTATGATCCGTCAAATTCTAGTCCTGGTTTTCCTAGCTCCTCAGTCTATTCATTTACATTGTCTCACTGATGATTCAGTCTGTTTTCTTGCTTCCAAAAGTTTGTTCCTCCTTCTAAAACCCAGCAAGGTTCTGTTATCAAAGTCCCATTCATCAAACTCCAGTCCTGGTTTTCCTAGCTCCTCAGTCTAGCCTATTGCGTCATCTCACTGGTGCTTCACAGTCCTTTTTCTTGCTTTTAAAAGCTTATTCCTCCTTCTCCAAAAACCCAGCAAGATTCTGTTATCAGAGTCCCACACAGTCTAGGGAGAAAGATCCAGACTAAACAGCATTCATAAAATTTCAATCTCTTAAAGCCTGTCCGGTGGTGTTTCTCTCTGGGATTTTTTTCCAGAAACACAAGATTTTTCCATCTCACTGTCTCTCTCTTCGTCCTTGAACCAGCCTGCTGTTTAAGAATCAGTTTCATTTTGGAAGAAGCAGGCTGGTAAGCAAAACTCGCCGCTCCTTATCTTCTTCTGGCCACGTATTTTCACTCTAATTTCTTTTTCATCTTAATGAGGTTGTTCATAAATCAAAGGCTTCGACTTACTTTGTTAATGCATATTTTCAACCGTATTTCTTGTTCTCCTCTCCTCGGGGGGTGGGGGTGGAGTTGCTCACAGCTATTCTGCCAAGATTGCTCCTGTATCCGATCTGTGCTCGGGTGAATTTTCAGAGGGAAGAAATATCAGGTTGCTGCCCAATCGTCTTCCTTCTGTTGCTCACCAACTGCTTCAGAGAGACCTTTCCTGGTCTTCCCTTTGATCCCCCGTTTCTAGAGGGACCCCAGACTGGGTGGTTCCAGCTGTTCCCGGGAGCTTTTCCCAGGGGCTGCTGGCTGAACTGCAACAAAGCTCTGCCTTCCTCTATTCTGTGGTAGTGGTGATGGCAAAGAAGTCACCATTGTGTCTGTACAGAGTTGCCCAGCAAAGATTTTCTGAGTGGTCAATGACCTGTTACAGCATTGCCCTCAGGAAGATAGTGTTCACCACTTGATAGCTTGCTGTGAAAAATTTGCACAGTGCTTGGCAGGCAAAATCGCTAAGATCCACTCTGACTTGGATGCTGTAGTTAATGCAAGTCTTGTAGATATAACTATAGCTCCTATTTGTCCTGTGTTGATCGATAAATGTCAGTTTTTGCAGCCAGATGATGTGGATAGGATCTTAGGATCCTTAAAGAGGTGAAGGTCACCCATACCCACCCTGGCTTATAAAAGCTGCCAGAAAGGGACTGGCTAAGTGGGTCCAAGGAGTAGCGAATGCCTCCTTGCAGCATGGTAGCATCCCAGTGTGCTTAAAGGAGGCAGTAGTAAGACCATTATTGAAAAAAAACCTCCTTGGACCTCTCAGTATAGGATAATTACCAGTCAGTCTCTAATACCCATTCTTGAGCTAAATTTAAATTCTTTAAAAATTTTAAATTTTAAATTTCTGGGCACTTACATCTCAGAGGACCTCTCATGGACTAAAAATGCCAACATGCTAGTGAAGAAGGCACAGAACAAGCTGTATTTCCTGAGAATGCTGGGAAAGTTAAATTTATCTCAGCATTTTCTTCTGTTCTAATATCGTAGCACCATTGAGAGTGTCCTAACCTATGGCATTCTATGGGAGTAGCTCTGTAGTGGACAAAAAAGCTCTATGGAGAATCATTAAAATTGCCCAGAATATCATCAGGCTCCAGCTATCAACCCTGGATGACATCTGCACATCCCGCTGTCTGAGGAAGTCACACAACATCCTTAGAGTGGACCACCAGACCAGATGGGCGGGATATAAATCAAATAAATAAATAAATAAAATAAATAGAGACTTTTCCCATTCTGCTTACAACTTCTTTGAACTGTTGCCATCTAGCAGAAGATACAGAACAATTAAGACTCGGACCACACATTTTCTGAATAGCTTTCATCCCAGAGCTATAATTGCACTTAATAATGAATTTAAAGACCACCAGTAGTGAATAGTTGGACAGTGGGTAGGGAGTGTTTGGGGATTTTTTATGTGTGTGCATGTGGGTCTGGTCTCTGGGTGTCTGTGTGAATTTCGTTGTATGTATATACTATGCATAGACTTACAATGGCAATAAATTATTTGAATTTACGTGCTGGAATGGGTTGTGGCTTCTCAGCTCCAGGGGTTCCTGGCTCTATGTGGGGCTGCCTTTGGAAAGTGTTAGGAAACTCCAAAGGGTCCAAAATGCAGCAGCCAGGTTGTTAACTGGGATTGGTTAAAGGGAGAAGGAGGAGGAGGAGGAGGAGGAGGAGGAGGAGCAGCAGCAGCAGCAGCAGCAGCAGTAGTAATAGTTAAGCAGCCTTTCCTACCTTGCAATGTTTGGTGAACTCAAAACAGCCTTGTTATGTGCCATGATCCAACCTGCTGTAAAGAAAGGAACTACATGGAGAGTAGCTATATGGATAAGGGAGCCATTTTAACACACCCATGATCCACTCTTGGTGATGTATGGAGGTTTCTTTTTTAAAAGGATGCCTACAATACAGCAACAAAATACAACAGTGACTGAAGAAGGAAACTCTTAACCCATTCTCAAAATGACAGTTTGAAAATGCCTGTCTTGGCAACCTGCCTGTCTTCCTTGCACTCCTAGAGTGGCCGCAATGACCAGATAGGTGAGGTATAAATGGAATGGAAATAAAATAAATAAATATGTGGCAAAATTCATTCACCAGGAAATTACACCGAGAGCTCATTCTAGGCCCTCCAACATAGATAGATTGAACGACTGTTAAATTGTTGCCTTCCTGGTTGTTGATCATCACACTTGGAGCATGAGTGACTAGGCTCCTCCTTTCCATTATTACTTTCACCATGTCAAGAGTGATGTGCCTGAGGAGGAGAAACTCCTACTTGTGTGTAGAGTCTGGAAAATGGGTTTTTGCTCATGTGTAGAGGGCAGGTGTTTCTCCTCTTCAGACATGTCATTTCCCCCCTTCCCCCGGAGAAAGTGATGATAGAGAGGGGATGCAGCAAGTGACTTTTCTCTGAGCCTATTAATAACAACCCCACAATGTATGACTGAACAGGGCTACAGATATCAAGATACAGATATAGATATATAAATATACTGTAAGAGGAACCTAACCATCTAGCACAACCATTAGAGAAACTAATTATCTTTCAAACAGCTGCTCTGCTCATAGCATTCTCCTCATCAGGGGAAAATGAATATTATATTGCTCCTAATAAGCTTTCTGACTTTCTTCCTTATACAGGCAATGGGAGAGTTAGTAATTTAATAAGTTTACCCTTCCTCAGGGCACGAGGAAGTTAGATATTTTAAAAGGTACTTTTTATTACACTGTTTGATTAATTTCAGAGAGCAAATTGACTCAGAGAGGTGCATTAATAAAAGTCCGTAAGAAGCAAAACTTAGATTATTCCTGTTTAAGAGGTTGGTCTCACATCTTCCCTTATGCAGGAAATGTGCTATCACTGTCCAAATCCTACGGCTAGCAAAATTAACCACTGGCGAACAGAATTACAGCTAATAAAATTAACCACAGAATAAGGATCAGAAGGTTAATATCTTCCCTTGCCTTCCTTTTCCTGCTTTTTGATTCCCATGCAATTAAAAGGTGAGTCTGGAACCAACTACTGCCTTTATATATGGAAAAATTAAATGTCTGCCTTAAGAGCCGAGTACATGCATTTCTTGTTGTGTGCAGTGTGACAGGCAGGAATTAAAGCAGAAAAGAAAAGAAAGGGAAAAGAGAGGAGACATGATGAGGTGAATGCCTGCTGGGTCCTGGGCTTTGAAGTTTAATCAGTGGCTTTCCAATGGCCCCTAAATGATGCAACTGTTTTGTGCTAGGAAGTGAACTAAGCCTGCAAAGTATTCGCAAAGGCTTTCACAGTCGGGATCTAATGGTCGTTATGGGCTTTTCAGGCTCTTTGGCTGTGTTCTGAAGATTGTTCTTCCTAACATTTCGCCAGTCTCTGTGGCCGGCATCTTCAGAGGACAGCACTCTGAAGACAGAGGACAGAGTTGCTGTCCTCTGAAGATGCCGGCCACAGAGACTGGCGAAAGGTTAGGAAGAACAACCTTCAGAACATGTCCAAAGAGCCCGAAAAACTCACAACAACCATAAGCCTGCAAAGTTTTAGGGATCTCTGAGAATTTTATTCCAGTTGTTCCATTCTAATAATTTACTGAGATTACTTTTGTAAATTTTTCACATCGAGGAAGGAAATCACTTGATATTTAAAAAATAAGAATAATTTTTAAAAAATCTATTCAGAGCAAACCAAAATAGACAAATTGAAACATCCAGGCAAATAAGAGGGCTTTGAGTGCTTAGCTTTAAAAATCTGAGATTGAATTCTTTTATATTCAGCCATTGTAATGTTGAACTGGGTACTCAGTGTGGTGTAGTGTATAGGGCGATGGGCTAGGACTCACAAGACCTAGTTCAATTCCACGCTCAGCCATGGAAACTCACTGGGTGAGTGGATCTGATAAAACCACTTCACTTACCTTGAAAATCCTTTATAGTAGCTATAAAATGGTTTTGACTTGATAGCACATAACAGTACTGAATTAAGCAGAGTTTGGAAACAGTATTGGCAGAATTTGGAAGCAAACATTTCCAAGCTATGGAATTTCTTTCTTTCTTTCTTTCTCTCCCTCTCTCTTTCTCTCTTGTTCTTTCTTTCTTTGAGAGGCTTTTTATCTTTGCCAACCATATGGCATGCAAGTACAATGGTACCTCGACTTACGAACTTAATCCATATTGGAATTAAATTCATAGTCAAAAAGTTCTTACGTAAGTCAAGGCAAACTTTTCCATTGGAATGCATTGAAAACCATTTAATCCATATCTGCTGTTTTCCGTCCGCATGTCAAGGCGCTGTTCATAGATAGAGGAATTAGTTCCCATAGGAACTAATGTAAAGCTGGTTAATCCGTACTCTACCACTAGGGGGTGAATTCTTTTTAATTTTTTCTTCTTTTGACCTAAGGTGAACTTAGGTCAAAAAAAGGGGCAGGAAAGGTGTTTTTTTTTCCTTTTTCTTTCTTTTGTTTGTTTGTAAGTCGAGGCTCTGTTCGCAGGTCAAAGCAACTTTTTGCAAATGGAGCTGTTCATAACTCGAAACGTTCATAAGTGGAGACGTTTGTAAGTCGATGTTCCACTGTACAAGACGATCCCTTCCATGCTGGAAAGAGCTGTGTTTGTTGAAATTCATTCAGGCAAACAAGGAGAACTTCATTTTTCAGCTATATTTTTGAGAAATCACCCAAATTCAAAAGTGTCTTCATATCTGGAAACAACATGAGAACTTTTTTTTTAAAAAAAAAATCAAGAATGTGGTGAAAAATGAAACTGAGAAAGTTTCTATCCCTTGTTAAGATCCAAGACTGAAGTGGGTTCCTTTGAATCTTGAACTCAAGGCAGGGGTGGGGAAGGTCTGAGGAGTCCAGAAGCCCATTTCCAGCTCCATGGACTTGCCAAGAATTGTGCCCCACTCCCAAATGGGGAAAAACAACAACACTACACCATGGAAGTGGCCAGAGATCCACTTTGGGTGTTATAAAAACACATTTCTTGATTTTTTAATTTTTTTTTTTTTTTAAGAAGCAGGAGTCCTGCACCTCACTTAGGATATATCTTGGAGGCTTCTAGAACCCACAGTTCTCTTTTCTTGCTGATCATTTGGGGAGAGGGAGAGAGGGCAGGGGAGCCCAGGGGCCTCTAGGACTCAGAGGTTGCAAAAATGGCCTTATCAGATTCCTCTCCCCATAAATCTAGGGACTGCCTGGCAGGAATTCCTTGTTACGTGCCATGATCCAACCTGCTGTAAAGAAAAGAACTACATTGAGAGTAGCTAAATGGGTAAGGGAGCCATTTTAACACACCCATGATCCACTCTTGGTGATGTATGGAAGTTTGTTTTTTAAAAGGATGTCTACAATACAGTAACAAAATACAACAGTGACTGAAGAAGGAAACTTTAACCCAGTCTCAAAATGACAATTTGAAAATGGCTATCTTACCACCTGCCTGTCTTCTTTGAACTCCTATGAGGTAAAATTACTCATGATCACCAGAACATTTTTTTACACTGGAAAATTGCTATAGGAGGGGCAAGGAATGATTTATAAAAATGAAGATTTATGAGGTTAATAGAATTTGACCATGATATAGCACTCTGGATGTGTGCTTTCCATTTTTATTTTTATTTTTTGCATACTACAGATATTACACAATCTGAGAAAATTATTCTACAGCACCACAGTAAATCAATGGGAGGCTACATTGAAACAACAGACTAAAAGAAAAAGCAAAAGCAGAGCACCAAAAGGTTCACTGAAGGTAAAGAAATTTCTCTTTTTATCAACCTGTAGTCATCCACACAAAACAGTTCAACAGTCGCTTTTCGGTCCGTAACATTTCGTTGCCACAGGGAACCACCCTGCCCACCTGTTTGATAGGTTTCTGAGGCAAAAGGAAATGGTATCTGTTTGACTCGCCCTGAAATTAAACACCTTTTGTTATAATGATGAAGTAATTCTACAGATGGAAGTAACAGCAATATAGCTGTGGATGTTGGTAAATAATTACATGAAAAGTCAGACAGACATATCTAAGCCCTTAGACTGGTGTCACACTAGAGAAGGGAATAAAGAGTGGTGAAAGGGTGGGGTTGCTTGGATAGGGCTGGGCTAGTTCCCAATAAGCTCTATTCTGTGGGGGAATTAATAACTATAGCTTGTAGTTTGGGACCCAGTTGAACACAGGTAGCTTGCGAACTGAGAAAGGGGATGTCTCCACCTATCATTTCAGGGTGAGCTAACAGAGTACTTCAGAGAGGGCAAGACTGTACCGGCCGTCCACATTGTCGTGTGTTGCATCAGGGGCAGCATTGCTGGTCAGTTACCAGGGATCCAGGGGCTCGGAACAGTCCAGCCTGGCCCTTGTTGACGCCATGATGACTGAACCCACTGGAAACATTCCTGTCACACGTGGAGCAGAGCTGCAGCTCACCTCACCCACAGCCTTGGTCATTTTCTCTGACAGGCAGCGATGGCCCTTCTGGATAGGAGCTGAGTGGTGCTAGCACTAAGCCTGGCTCTGTGCCATATCCGTGCTCCCCTGGGTTATCCTGAAAGGAATGTTCAACCTCATCTCAGACGGAGGTCAAGTACTGCCTTAATGGGCAAGCCAAGGTGATCACGCAGCGCATGGTTGAGCCCTCTGGCTCAGGTCTCATCAGAAGTGCTCCCCAGTTGGATTATTCATCAAATATTGGGAGTAGAAAGATGGGTGACTAGTGGAAGTGGGGCATAGAGACAATATGGGAGGCCCTGGGGTCTAATGGGCCAAGGCAGAGATGGGAAATATTACTTTCTTTTGGACTGTGACTCCCAGAATCCCACTGTCAGCATGGCCACCCCAATGCTGGGAGTTCTAGGCTGACAAGAGCCACAGCACAAATCTGTTAACAAAAATAATAATTAAAAATGCACATAAGGGCAATTGTACAGTGGTTATCCTTGTCAGTAGCTCTTCTTGGTGTGCTTGGTCATATGACTGGCTGCATGCCCAGTTTGTAACCAGTTCCCCATGACAGAGAGAATGCTGGGAGAAGGTACATATGCACGATTGCCATTCCAATATCAGCTCAGTGAAAAAGATTTCTGCTAATGTTTCTCCTCTTTGGGAAGGGTACCTACGTATGAGGAGCACACAGGTCCGACACCATCCAAGCACAGGGCTGCATACTCTGTCAGAGAGTAAAGTTTTGGCTTATAAAAGTGTCGCTAGTGTATTTTGTGGGTGTTGCCATCTGCCAAAGCCTTGCTAGCCTTGTCCATGTCGAAGTAGCCCTCTCTTTTCCTGCCACTAGAAGAGGGGTGGAAGGTATGTGCATCTTGCTCCTTGCACTGAAATGATCCATCTTGAACATTGCTATAGCAGCCTAAAACAACTGAAGATGACTTAATTTTGGTTGTTTGTTTGAGCAAACTGTAAACAGGATGCAGAATCCACTCTTAGTGCCACTGTAGGACTAAATTTAGTTACTGGCAGGGCTTCTGCCACTGGTTGTTTTTTCCTCCCATTCCTGAGAAAAGCCCCGAAGAACAGAGAAAACCCAGTTGTAGCTGCCAAGCATTTTAATTTGTTCTTTTGGACTCAAACATGAGCTTTTCTCTTGGGAAACATCCAGCCTCCCTGAAGGCCATTTTCCAGAACAGCTGCCCACATTTTTGGTCCAGCTACATGTGCCCTTAGAAAACATGGGAGTCTCTCCCTGAAAAGCCAGGCTGGCCCTGCTGCCCTCCCCAAGGGAACATTTCCAAGGCATATGAATAGCAAGCCAGTTACAAACTTTGCACACGAAGTTCCCATCACCACATCAGCAAGAGGGGACTAGCATAGGCTGACATCTCTGCTGTAAGTAAAGAGTATTTGAGTGCACACAAGGAAATCCCATCTTTTCTATTCACAGGTACATAGAAGAGGGAAGCATAGGGACTGTATGTGAGAGAAAGGGAGAGAGGGGGAGAGGAAGAGGGAGAGCGCCATGATAGCACATGAGCTGCTGCATCTCTTCAACATGTCATTGCTGTCTTCTGGCCTAGTACATATTCAAGACCTATTCCAGTGTTCAGAAAAAAGCTAACCCCTTCCTCCCTTGTTTTTCTCCATGTGTGTAAAGTGGCAGTCTAAAGAGCAGACAGACCAAGGTTTCCTGTCAAATGGGAAACCTAATAGTGTATAGCATCTCCACATGTACACGAGACTCCTCTTTTAGGCCTGCTGCTCTCCACGCACGGAGAGTGACTACAGAGAAGGGATGGGTAGCAATTCGCCCCTCCTCACATGTTCAGATTAACCTTTTATTCTGAAGGCCGCAATTAAACTGCACAGAACTCTTCAAGATCCCTGGTCTTTTATTAAAAAAAAAAAAAAAGTAGTCCGAACAGGTTTTATTCAGTTATGGAGGGTATTTAAGTAAATCATCCCCTTGTGCATTCTTTGGAATCAGACATGGCAGTACAGTAGGACCTGTATCTGTAAGGGAGCAGTTCCAAGCCCTCCCTATACAAAAAAAGTGGATTATAGTGAGGCTATTTTAACAGTGAATGCTATATGTAGCTTGGTCTCTTGTTCCCTCTAGTGGTCAATATCTGGTAATGACATTGTATAACTATACTGAACACTATACTGTACTGTATATAGCATGGTCTCTGTCTCCATTCAGAGGCCAGTTCTTGTAACTCCACTATATATTTCATGTAGAAATATATAGTATTTCTAAGATTGTTCTTTTAATATTTTCAGGCCATAGATAAGTGAGTAAGCAGATACTTATCCCATGGATACGGGGGTCTTACTGTACTACATTAAGTGAATGAAGCCCTCTAGATGCCCTCCCGCCTGGGGAGATACCATAAATTCCTTATGCTGGAATGGACAAAGTGCCATGTGCAGGTTACATATGGTCCCATACACTTTTTTTGCACCCCATATGCTTCCCAGTATCTCTAAATGCTCCCATTTAAAGAAATGTTGTGGTTTGCTGCCAAGATTCAGCAGCACAATCAGGAGGAAGACCTCAATAAAGCCCACTGCAAGCTTTTTGCCAGTGAGCATTAATCTGAGGTGGAAATGTGTGACCATCATCTTCTTCCCAGGATTTCCCCCAGCATTTTACTTCCCTAAATCTTGATTTTGTATCATTGTAGTGGAATAAGCCTTTAGTTGTTTATTTAGGAACTAAGTGATAATTGTTAGTTAAAACATTCGGGGTTGTGGGACTATTAGCTCTCAAGAACTGTTAGCTGTGATTCTCTGATGGTGCTCCTATCTTATTAAAATAAACCTGAGTGCATATTTAAATAAGGATAGAAATTAGTAAATAAATACTATTTAATGAATTATTCTTCAAATAGTTAGCCTGGAGGAATACATCTGATTTTCTCAGAATGTATAATATTTCATGAAATACAATCAACTTTTTATATTTTAAAATACTTTTTTTTTTAGTATTAATTAGTTGATAGCCAGTGTGATATAGTTGATAGGCCTGTGTAGGTCTTCTTCAGGGTGAATTATATAGTGGAACGTGATTCTGGGGAGTTAAAATGGACCATTCTGGAGCATGATAATGGACCATCCTGGAGCATCTCAGATAGGCTTAACTGAGATGATCAAAATCACAGTCCGGATTCGAGTGACCTGACTTTCCTTAAAAACAGCAACATTTGATTGCCCTTTCATGTGTCCAACATGTGGTGCCTGCCTAGTGATCCTGTTACCCATTTGATCCCACCAATCTTAGGGTGTGGCTACACTGGAGAGCTGAATCTAAATGATTTGACTTTGTTGTGATTTGATTCATAGTTTGCATTACCCCTGAAATCACAAACTGTGCCCACACATGGACTGGGGATTGATTCAAGAGTTCGCCATTCATGCTGGATGCAATGCAAGTCACATTCCAGCCTACAGCACCACCTCCTTCTTTCTCTCCTGGTCCCTATTTATCTACTCGCATTTGCATGCTTTCAAACCGCTAGGTTGGCAGGAGCTGGGACAAGCGACGGGCGCTCACTCCATCGCGTGGATTCGATCTTACGACTGCTGGTCTTCTGACCCTGCAGCACAGGCTTCTGCGGTTTAGCCCGCAGTGCCACCACATCCCTCTAAGAGTTGGTTTGGGATCAACTCCTTCCTAATTTTATGCTAGATTATGCTATATGTTTATATATTTAAATTCCTGTATGTCCATATTGGAGGATGGGCATGGCTGAGAGGGTGGGAGTGACTTCAGCCTTTTTCTGAGTAGCTCAGTGTTTTTATACCCATATGGCTGGAAGTGGGGTGGGGCTGAGAGAGGGCAGTGCATGGCAACATGGTAGGATAGCTAATGTTGTTATGCAGACTCTTTGGCCAGCAAGAGAAAATCATTGCTTTCCCACTCATGGAGAAGGAGTTTGGTGCTCTGTGGATGGGTGGCTTTTGATCCCAAAAACAGACTGACGTGAAAGTGTTAATCACCTTTTCCCCAGTTTGCTTTTTACTGTCTCCTACCAACATTTCTGAAAGTAGCTAATCATTCTAATGAATTCTAAGATGAGGCTGCACCAAAATGAGGTCTCTCAGTATGTCTGGCATAACAGCATAATAGTTGAAGTTCCCCCTTTATGGAGAGCCACATTAGGCATTTAGAGAGTAATTGTCATTAAATTTTGGTCTGCACTTAACATAAAGGACTAATTTTGATATTGTAAATCAGGATGGAACAGACAATCACCATATTAGAACTCTCTGTCTCTCAAACACACAGAGAAACTAACACAGTGTCCTTTCATTCTTAGAAAGCATTCAACTTTATAATTAAACCTTAATTTCCATTTGAAGTTGCACTAAGAAATAGCTAACTGACCTCTGGTAATGTTAGCACTTGATCATCTGGTTTTTACCTTGGCAACAAGTTGCTTCCGTCAGCCTCTTGTGTTTTTGCATTCTTCATTTATTTAAGCTTACTTTATGAGGCGCATGACTTATCTTAGCCTTTCTGAACACACCCTCCTAAGAAACAACAGTAACATAAATCTGGTGAAGAATTATTATGCAGCCTGGCCATCCCAGCTCTGTCTCATTTTAATGTTGTTCATAAACAATGTTTAACAGTGGTGGGATTAGGGTTGTCACTAATGATTCTTCTGTTTACAGGAATCACATACATCAATTTCTTTGTAATCTTTTCAGTGCCCAATATATTAGTGTATGCACTGTCACACACTGAACTTGTGGCCCCCAAGACAAATGATCACGCCCAGTCCTTGTTATAAGGACGTTGTTTCAGTGTGAGCAGTGATAAGGAAAGCCCTGGAACTAAACCCACAAATATAAACTAATCTCCTCATTTCTTCTCCAAAATCCAGATTTCGCTTCTACACAGTTTGCCACTAAACCAGCTTTCGGAATCTTGTACATTGAATCAGGAGGCATAGGAAATCATCGCTCCCATGGCCCCCAAGAGGCAATGAAGTTGACCACCAAGGCCCTTCCTCTTTACAGCAGCCTGTCTTCACTGTCAGCTTTCCTCTCCTGCAACCCTTTGCATAAATAAGTTCGCTTCCCAGAAGGGATATCTGGCAACCTCTTCATACCTTCGTCTTTTTTTAATTACAGCATCTATATTTTGGTAATACCTTGATTAGGTTGATCAAAATGGCAAAACAATGTCTGCAAGCTTTCAAAGTTGTGCAGCACTTCCTCAGGCAAGTTGCTGCAAAAACTGGTGAGAAGTGGGAAAAGATAAAACAAGGGAGCTCAGGATCAATTCATATTTTTATGGAGGATTATCTGAGAAAAGTTCTGCATAATCAAAACAATGAGGCAGTGTAGGTCAAAGTGAAGAGTCCAAGCATTGCTGACCACTCCAGAGAAACAGGGTTGTTATGAAATTTTCCCCACATTCACTGGACAACACTAAACCACCATACCAGCCATGAACATGTTGAATCTCATCTGATATTAGAAACTAAGGGCATCAACACACTGGAAAATAGATTGTCTTTTGGACCTCTTGCAGAGTGGTCTATTGCAATTTCATGGTGACCACAGGACGTAAGGTGAACTGAGGTCCAGCCCAAGCTTGATCCATGCCCAAGCTTTTTGGTGCTGCTGTAGAGCCACTATTGGGGCGGGGGGCAAGGATGAAGAGTCACTTTAAGAGATATCACTCCCTGCAAAGAGACTCTTGCCAGTCTGATAAGACTGGCATGCCTTTACCACCCTCTAACTGCACCCTAAGAATCCTTGGGCCTGGTATTTGGAAACGAACCACAAGACAGATTTAGGGGGGGAAAATCCTTGCAGGAACTCTGAAAACTGTTTCAGTCAAGTTGGTAACACAAAGCAAGACAGATCAACGATATGCTGCAGTACGAGGCAGCTTTCTATGTTTGTATTTCTTCAGCACACCTTATGTTTGTTGATGTTCAGTTTAACCAGCAGAGGGCTATATGCTCCCACACTAAACAAGAAATCTGAGAATCCCACTCTCAATTTTAGCCTTTCTTTTTTTAAACATCATCATTCTCCAAACATGTTATATTTAAGGGAGAAGATTTAAAGTCTACCCTTTACAATGTTTTACATAATTTTCTCCTTTTAAAAAGTAGCATTTAGATTTCTCTATCCCCAACCCCCAGCCTTGGAAATAATCATTATTGAATAATCTGCCCATAGAAGGAAACCTGTGACCTCCATTATGGATACTCAAAGCAGAAGAAGAAGTGACACAGCCTTACTGCACCACCTGAATTTGGTGGCTGTCAATAATGGCAAGGAAGTTAGATTGCTTCAATGTGAGCTTTCATCCCGTTTATTTGTCTTCTTTTTGAGAGCTAACAAGGACCTGATGATTCCATAAGCCTTATGTGCTGAAGCAATGAAGAACAGATAGGTGGTGCTATTGCATTTGGTTATGTTAGGTAAGATAAGCACGGAATCAGTCTTCAAACAAAAGCCCTTGCTATCCTTTACTATCAGAACACCCAAATAATATGATGAACAATGTATAAATGGGCATGTGCACATGCACCAAACATGTACATGCACATGGGGTTTGTATAAATGTAAAGACCCTAAGAGGAATTTAGTGCCCCATGTTCCCCACTCCCTGAAATCCATTCCTCCCTCAACTCAAGATTTTTCACAATTATTCATCAGGAATTCTTTAGGAATTTTTGATATTTCTAAAATTACCCCTAAATTCAACTGTTTTAAAACCAGGTTTTTGTCTGATTGCAGATAACATTTTCCTCCAGTAACAGTTTGAAGATATAAAAACAGATTGCAGCCTTAATTCTCAGTTACTAAAACTCTATTGTGCGATACGATGTTGTTTTTGCATTAAATAACTACCTGTTGAGCTGGCTGGATAGCTTGATGGCTTAGATATCCAGCTGTGGATCCAGACGTTTGGGTTTTGATTCCCCACTGTATCTCCCAGAAGAAGAGTCAGCCTGTCTGGCCTTGGGCAAGCTGCAGAGTCCCAGAGCACCTCCAGAATGGGAATGGGAAACCATTTCTGACTATTCTCAACCTGGAAAACCCTGAAAAGGGTGGCTGTAAGTCAGAACTGACTTGTTTGCATATACAGTGGTGCCCCGCGTGACGGCGATAATACGTTCAGTTAAAATCACTGTTAAGCGAAATCGTTGTCAAGCGGAAAAAAAAAACAATTGGAATGCATTGAAAACTGGTCAATGAGTTCCAATGGGGGAAATACCTGATCGTCCAGCGAAGATCCTCCATAGGGTGGCCATTTTGGGATCCCTGTCTTGCGAACAATCGGTCCAGAAAACAGCGGGGTGCCATTTTGCGAACTGCCGATCAGCTATTTCTAATCGTCATCTAGCAAAAAAAACGGTTCCCGAAGCAGGGAACTATTCACCGTAAAGCGAAAAAACCCTAAGAAACACCGTTTTGTGATCACTATAGCAATCACAAAAAGTCATCATAAAGTGATTTCGTCGTCAAGCGGGGTCATTGTCAAGCGGGGCACCACTGTAATGAATTTGTAGATTCACTTAATAGTATGTTCTTATGCTGTACATGTGATTTTTTTCCTGTACTGACTGACACACAATTATGATTAACTATTTGTTGAAAAGATGTTTATGTATTCATTACTTTGAACATTCATTACCAGTGTAATGCAATTACAATGCAATTCTTATCTCTTTTTTAAATTCCATTTCATTCTGATCCCTCCTTCACAACAAAATGCACAAACCTGTAAGCTAAAAGTTTTACTTCATGTTTCTGAGGGAGTGGATCATATAAGCATTCACATGGGAATAAAACTGTTTGTCCTAAAAGTGATTATTATTCTGCAGGTGAACTGTGCATTCTCTCAAATCTGTATATATCTCTTAAGCACTGTTGGCTCAGACCCCATCAGTTTATATATGAGATATTAGGATTTATTTTATTTTTGCCCCATTGTGTCTCAAGTAATACTTCCTCACATGGAACTGCACTTGCTGTTTTAATGATTATTCCTCCATTTGGAGCAATTCCTTTTAAGCATTTCACCATCCATTTTTACTCCTAAGCACCTAATCTAATTTGGTGTCACCAGCAAATGTGGCTACCTCATTACTCTGCCCTAACTCCATTTGTGAACAAGTTTAAAAGAACCAGATCCAATAACGGATCCAGCAGAGGGGAGGGGGGAACCAAGCCTTGTGAACATTTTGTCCTCTTTCTCACAGAAAATAATAATGTTATTTCATAAAAGTTTGTTCTGCTTTGTTCTCTTTACAGCTTGGCTTTTTCCAGGAGTCAACTGTGAGAAAGCAGATCCCTTGTCACAAATTCACTTGCACAGGTCCTGACTAGAGATGGGGATGAATTTTTTAAAATGGCAATTTATTGTGATTTGTGATTCATCAAGGCTAATGAATCAGTGAATATGAATTGACAAACATTATTTGATGAATGGATGAATTCATTTTGCTTTAAAATGCTATAAAACAGAGACACCAAATTTACATGAAAGCTTCCTCAGACAGATTTCTACAAGTCCAGGAGGTTTGGTGAACATAGGATTCTGGACCCCTGAATTATATAGTCTCAAGGAGGACACCCCCAGGAAAGTTTCCCCCAGGTACTTGGAGAATCCTAAATCACACAGAAGCTTCCTAGGTTTCTCTCCAACAAGCCTGCCAAGTTTGGTGAAGATTGGATATCGGACATCTGAGTTATCCACCCACAAATTGGGTCACCCCAGGAAAGTGACAGAGCCAGCTGGCAAAGTTTACCATACGGCACAGAAGTGGGTGGCATTGAGGGAGTTTGATTTGGCCCCAGCAGAATGAGAGATATTTGGCACTGAGGTAGGTTAGTTTGTCTCGGGCAGGCACATAGAGGCATTGAGGTAGAGTTTGTCTTCAGCAGCATGACATTTGGCAGTGAATCAGGATTTGCCCCCAGCAGGCACTGAGGCATTTGCCATTAAGGTAGAAATTGGTCCCCATCGGGCACTGAGACATTTGGCAGTGAAGTAGAGTTTGGCCCCATCAGGAAGGAGGGGAAGGGATCAAAGCGATCTTCCATCTGCACTGCCTTTGCAAAGGCAGTGGGTCTGGGTGATGGCTGCAGTCGGGCTGAAGTGATTAAACTGAGATAATCATGTTTTGGACATACCACAATATAGTGGTATATATTTTATAATATAATATAATATAATATAATATAATATAATATAATATAATATAATATAATATAATATAATATAATATAATATAATATAATATAATATATATTTTACAAAATCATCCAAACAGAAAATACTGCACATACATGTTCAGAGGGGAAAATAAATAGGGAAATAAGAAACTTGCAGAGACACAACCCTCTTTTCTCAAATCCAAGAAAATCATGCAAACAAAGACAAAAAATACAGCCAGTCCTTCGCCCAAAGTAAAACTAGTAGAATATGGGGAGATTTCTGTCAAACCACCACCACTTGCATTTGATACCTTTTCTTCTGAATCCAGAAGACAACCACAATACAAATTGAGGGCACCAGGAACTAGCATACATGAGAATGATTTCCATAAAAATTCTTACTCTCCTGCTTCTCAATGTTCCAACTGGCTGCTGAATTCAGTCCTCACAATGCTATTGGATTAGTAATTTCCCAGGTAATGTTAAATGCAATGGGTCAAAGAAAGGTTAAACAAAAGAAGAAAACAGGAAAGAACACATTTTCGTATTCCTCTCTTGCTTTTTAAACAAGTATTTGTCTTTCAGAGGCTCTCTTTCAGGTCACCAAAAGGGCATAAAAACAAAAGTAAGAGCCTCTTTCCTGTTTTTCCAAAGTCATGTTAAAATTGCTGTCCATAGTAGGTACAATCCTACTGCCTTTGATTCCACCTTATCTCCTTGACAGACATTCCCTATCATCCAGTCTCCTTTACTGAAATATCCACAAACAGGCATTTAATCTCAGTACATTCACTTACAAGCAGGTGGAATACTCTAGCCTTACTCCCTCTGTTTCTCACTCCATCCACTTTGTATGCATGGAGGATGATAGGAGGTAGAGGAGAGTACCCAATACCCATGTGGGTTCTCCACCTTTAGACTGCCACTCTCCACATGTATGATGGTGACAAAAGTGACAACAGAGTGGGCAGGGCTAAAGAGTTCCCCCTGCTTGTAAAGCGAGTGCATTTCTGTCGGGATACTCCTTCTTAAAGGAGAATCCACTAGGTGGGGGTGCTACTTTGTCCTTAAACTTCATCACCTTTTGATTCCTAGGCTGGCTGAAACTTAGAAGGTGTGTGAATGGGTAACCACAAGTAAGCTTCTAAACCTAGATTTCTACCTTTTCCTCCCTTATTTTGGGACAGAAATTCCTTTGACTGTGTACTTTGAGACTTGCACATCAGCCTGACCAGGTAATACATCCAAATAACAAAAGTAGCTAGCACAGCTCAGGCACTTTCTTTAGGCAACTCTCCCTGTTCCCCCAAGACTCACACTTGGGTAAAATAACAAAGAGATTTATTTTTAAAAATGTAAAAAGTCACAAAGCATGGAAAACAGAATTGTACTGTTACAAGGCAAAAGCCCTATTTGGGTAAGAGGCTACAGTATTAGCATCGCCATTAACATAATAAAAGCTTTCCAGCTTCTTTCTACTAAGTTACTTAATTGCAGCTATTCCAACTAATGGCTATATTACATCTAGATAATCATGACTACTTTTCTCTGTCAATCAACCCAAAGTGCTTGAATGCAGGGAAAAAAAACACCACCACAAATTCTCCCTCCTTCTTCTCGTCCTTCGACCCCCTTTCCATGACTTAAATCAAAATGTCTGCCCCATGATGATATCCAATCAGATTAAGGTTCTTTGATCAGAACTCCATGCCCCAAGATGTAATTTTCCAAAGTCCAGCCCCATAGTTCTCATGGATTTCTGCTGACACACAATTAAGACGGAATCTGGTGTTTATCCTTTTCCTGTCAGAGTAACTTTGGACTAGTCTGGAGTAGGCAGGAATACAGAAAAATAATGTAGACAAATGCCACCTGTGGAAGCCTGAGAAACAAGTACTACATATTCCATTGCCTTACAGTTTCCTTCTAATCTCAGAATAAGGACAGAGTCCATGATATTTTTTTTGTAGTGAGAGAAATAGTTAGGCTACACTGTTTTTATAAAATCCTTGCTCCACAGCCATTTTGTTTTTATTAGAGATGGGAGTATTCGTATACGAATAACCCTGCACAGGTGGACATAACAAGGGTTATGTCTGCCCGTCCACTGCTGCAGCCAGCTCCATGCTTCCTTCCAATTGCTCCAGAGCTCATGGTCGACTAGCCACTCATCAGCCTGGCAGGGAGGGTCGTCTTCCCTCCTTCTGCCAGGAGTGGATAGTTGAACGCGAGCTCTGGGGTGATTGGAAGGGAGAGTGGAGCTGGCTGCAGCAGTGGGCAGGTGAGTGGATGCTCTGACCCCAGGGGGCCTGACCCTTGTTATGTCCACCTGTGTGGGGGCATTTTTATACAAACACGAATCCCCCCCCCATATAGTTATGTAAACATTGCAAAGAGATTAGGAACTCTATTACTGTATATACTTCCACCCTTCGGTTCATGGGAATAATTAATTGAAAAAAATTACAACTGTGAATGTTACACTGGTGAGCAGTAATTGCAGCAGCCGAAGAGAGGGTGCCTTTACGCTATGTCTTGCTCCATCGTAGGAAGAAAATGTACTGCCAAAGTTGTGGATAACAAAGCTCTGCATTCTGTTGTAGCATTAAAGAGTAACTAGTATCAGCTGTGGCTTTGGTTGTATCCAAAGTACAAGTTACTCATGGTCATAAGGTGGAACATGGTTCACAGCTGCTGCTTCTTAGCGTTTATTTTTTATTTGTATTTTTCTTCCTCTTTTAGTTCATGACTTGTGATGGAAAATTCCAGAATTAATTAAGTTTCCTCCAGAAAGAGACAGACTGAAATTGGTTTGTATTCTGCAGATAACATAATTCCCTACTCCTTTGACTCTGAAAAAAGAACCCTGATGTGATCAATTTCTATTACTGCACAGGTGCATTACCTTGCTTCTATTTCTTTCTAATTCAATAAAAGCCCAAACCATGAAGCAAGCCATCCAACAAGCTAGCAGCCCTGGGGTTATGGTTGTTAGCAAACAATTTCCTATATAGTTAACATTTGAGCTAAGGATAAAACTTGGAGAAGAATGTGAACCATCCTCAAGCCTTTCCTCCAGTGGATCCAAAACATGGTATAGTCTCAACAGCTTAGTTAGAGTCAGTGGTTGCATTCAGGCAAACTAAAACAACAGGACTCATTTTGATATTTTGACTATAGTGTCAGTGATGTCTGTGGTCTCATCAAGAGCGACTGAGTATACACCGAAACATTTGGCTTTCTCACACAGTTGGTCATAAACGTCACTTGACAGTTCAGAAATGCTCTCTGCCATGGTATTGGCAGAAAGCTGATGTTGCTAAACTGACCTTTCTTTTCTGGACAGAGTATACTTGCAGCCTGTAATATGAAGTTTTCGACAAATTCACCTTCTGCGAATGGAAACGGCATTGGTCGCCCTGTGTGATGACCTGTTGAGGGAGGCTGACAGGGGTAAAACATCTCTGTTGGTCTTTCTCAACATCTCGGCAGCCTTTGCTACCGTCAACCATGGTATCCTCCTGGGGAGGCTCTCTGAGTTGGGAATTGGTGGCCTGGCCCTTGCCTGGCTCCGTTCCTTCTTAGGGGACCGTCCCCAGAGAGTACAGCTTGGGGAGAGTGTCTCGGCCCCATGGAGTCTCAACTGTGGGGTTCCACAGGGGTCGATTATCTCCCCAATGCTGTTTAATATGTATATGAGGCCGCTGGGTGGGGTCATCAGGGGGTGTGGAGCATCGTGTCATCAGTATGCTCTACATCTCCTTTTCACCAACTACAGGAGTTGCCGTTCTGTCCCTTCAGCGCTGCCTGGAGGCTGTACTGCAATGGATGCAGGAAAATGGGCTGAGGCTGAACCCGGACAAGACAGAGGTGCTGAGGGTGGGTGCCCCCTCTATTGGTGGCTTGGATGACTCCGTCTTGTTTGGGGGGACCCTTGCCGCAAAGAATGGGATTCACAGCCTGGGGATCCATCTGGACCCAGCACTCATCATGGAGACTCAGGTGGTGTCGGTAGTCCGTACTGCCTTCTTCCATCTTTGGCGGATAGCCCAGCTGCTAACTTATCTCGATACGGGGGCACTCACTACCTTGGTACATGCGCTTGTAATCTCAAGATTAGACCACTGCAATGCGCTCTACGTGGGGTACCTTTGAAGTTGACGCGGAAACTCCAAGTGGTGTAGAATGTGGCGGCCAGACTCCTTAGTGGAGCGAGAAAATACCACCATATTTCTCCTATTCTGGCCGCGCTGCATTGGCTGTCCATTCAGTTCCGCATTGACTTCAAAGTCTTGATGCTTACATTTAAAGCCCTAAACAGTTTAGGGCCTCGATATTTGGTGGAACACCTACTCCCACCAAGCTTTACCTGTGTCACTCGAGCAAGTCAGGAGATGAGGCTCAGGGGCCTGACGTCGAGGGAGGCCCGGAAGGAAAAAAAAAGAAACCGGGCCTTCTCGGCAGTAGCTTGTCGCCTCTGGAATAATCTGCCTCCGGAGATTCGCACGGCTCCCTCACTGGGTATTTTCAAAAACCAATTAAAAACATGGATGTTTAGGCAGGCCTTCCCTTCAGTTAATTCCTGACTCTCCCCCCTTTTTCTTCTTCTTTTATGATTTATTTTTTATTTCTCCATCTTGAAGAATTGCTATTTAGTGTACTAATTTTTCTTTTTTATATGTTTATTGTTGTGTTATGTGCTGTAAGCCACCTAGAGTGGTTGCAATGACCAGATAGGTGGGATACAAATAGAATAAATTAAATTAATTAAATAAATAATAATAAATCTCACCCAACCACTTAGCTAGGTCCAAATGCTGCATTATTCTCTTTGGTTGCTTTCTTGAAGAAATCTTGTTGCCTCAGTAGACATGTGCCATGAATAATTTTGCCTGTTTGTTGTGGGGTCGCAATATTTCTAAGATTGCTTGAAGAGTAGATTTTGTTTCCTCCCAAAATTGTCATTGTGGTATTATGCTCCAATTGTCAAATAATTGTATTCCAAGTTACAGTTGTCAATATCCTTAAAGTAATCTATCCATGATGTAAGGAGAAATTGGATTCAATCTGATGAAACATAACTAGGAACAAAAAAGCAAATTGTGCTGTTTACATCCCATTTCTAAGTTGTTCACAATTTAATTTTGCAGGGTACACATTCTCCTCCCTCCGCCCCAGTGAGCTGGGTATTCAGATTTACTGTCTTTGGAAGGATGGAAGTCTAAATCGACCTCAGGCTGGATTGAATTTAGGTTATGAGCAGAATTTTGACTGCAGTAATAGTCAAAGCTATGGTTTTTCCAGTAGCGATATATGGAAGTGAGAGCTGGACCATAAAGAAGGCTGACCGCTGAAGAATTGATGCTTTTGAATTGTGGTGCTGGAAGAGACTCTTGAGAGTCCCCTGGAATGCAAGGAGAACAAACCTATCCAATCTGAAGGAAATCAACCCTGAGTGCTCACTGGAAGGACACATCCTGAAGCTGAGGCTCCAATACTTTGGCCATCTGATGAGAAGAGAAGACTCCCTGGAAAAGACCCTGATGTTGGGAAAGTGTGAAGGCAAGAAGAGAAGGGACGGCAGAGGACAAGTGCAGCCTTCACCCTTTGTTAGGTATAAGTCATGTATTATTCATGTTCTATGCAAATGTGGTTGAGAAGTGGAGCAGAGAGAGAGAAAGAGAGAGGGGGGGTTAAAAGGTGGAGCCTGAGAGGAGAGGAGTCAGTCAGGAGTGAGTCAGTAGAGATAGAGATTGAGTTAGAGACTGGTTAAGATAAATAGACTGAGAAGGTGGAAATTATATGGCAAGAAAATAGTATGTACATCTGAATAACTTCTGTGATCAATACATTGGCTTCACTTTAGTAAATAAGTTTTGTTTGCATTCACAATACAAGTGTATGATCAAACATCATTTATCTTATGGATTGAGGTAATCCACTGGTGGCAGTGAAAGGAAAACACAACTGGAACCTTTGTGGGGGCACAAAACGTAGGTGCCTCAAGGAGGTGAACGTCACAACGAGATGGTTGGACAGTGTCATTGAAATGACCAACATGAATTTGACCAAATTCCGGGAGGCAGTGGAAGAAAGAAGGGCCTGGTGTGCTCTGGTCCATGGGGGCAAGAAGAGTCGGACATAACAACTAAACAACAATGCAGTTTAACCACTGTGCCACAAGGCTCCTAAAATACCAGTTCTTAACTCACAAGCTCATGTGCATGAATGATCACCATAACAGTGAATCTAAACTATGTAAAATTTAAGAGGCCTCAGAATTATGAAATGTGTATTGTTCTGACAAAAATGTAAAACCAAAACTCCGTAAAAAAAATTTTTTTTTTTATTTAGAGGCTCTCATAATTTAACAGCCTGAACTCTAGCTTCCTTGTCTTCTAGGTGTATCTGGCACTGGTAACAGAAGACTATACTTTTCAAGCATAAGATTGTGACTTTAGGTAGTTGAAACCTATTTCTCTTGGAGTAAACTCAGTGAAGATTACAGCTGAGCAACAATGTATACAACAAGAACTACATTTGGAAACCATAATTATAATTACATTTAGAAATTGCAAGCTGAACTTTTAAGAGAAAAATGGAGTCAAAAGTTGCCTATCTAATGCTAGATTTAAGATCAGAGAGAACATCTATTAATAACAAGCTTGGGCATCTGACAGTGCAGTGTTTCTTTTTCATATACCTGATAAATTCATATAAAACATTCCCAGGTGGCATGACTCATAACTCTCTGAGGATAAAACAAATATTTTTGTGATAGCTTAGTGTGGGGTTTTTCCAACAATCTTAACCAGATAAATTGACTCTATGTGAAATAATACATTCAATATCAAAAAAGCTCCTGAAATCCAAAGACTCCTTTTGTTTCTTCAGGGAACAAATTATTGTGCAATATTTCAGACTTGGTTTGTCTGTGGATTTAAAATTGTTAAAGTAATGTAAGAATACCTTTATTAAATCAGGCACTAGTGAATATAATCTCCTACCTCAAACCGTCAATAGATTTAGAAATGACCTCTACCTGTTAGGATTTGAGATAGTGAATGTATAGAGTGCTATAATAATTAAGGGTGGTATAGAAATGTAATCCTGAAAATATACATTGTGCTTTAAAAATTAGGCTTGATCAGTGGTTTGTTAAAAGTCACTGCAAAACAACCCGCCAGCTTTCCAGTCAAGTCTGAAAGAAAGTTCAAGGTAAAATAACATACCTAACACTTGAGCATGGAAGTAAACAATTGATATAAAAATGAAAACAAAGAATGGAAAAAAAAACTTCCTGGGCTCCTAAAATGTAGGTGGAGTAAATTGGTACTTGATCAACTTAGTTGACCAGCACTTTATGCTAACAGCATTTTGCCTATCTAACACAATGGTACCCAAATTACTTACTATTCCCACCGATGCAGGTACCCAGTTTCTCAAAATAAAGGCTATTTATCTGCCATGGTGCCAACTTGCTAGTCTTGTCTTTTACAGGAGTCGTTCTTTGCCACCCTGGCAAGAGAGATTCCTATTAAAAATATTCTGATAGTTAACAGAGATTGATAACTTACTACACCAGCAAAACTCCGTTCATCATAGTTGAAGGTGACTGCAAACATCCCCTTGCCTTCATTAAATTGGTGGTTAGTAAGGCTTTCCCCATGATCCTACTTCATGGTTATGAAGGCCTGGAAGCCTTCTGCCATCACCTTTTCCCCTCCCATTTACCTAATAGGTTGTAATGATCCTGATGTGAGATTCACTTCAACCTTCTTCCTCCCCACCCCATATTTTTTCTTGAGGAAATGGTTGTAACAGTGTTAAGCTCCTACTCTTCCCCATCTTGGAAGTGGCTGGAAGAACAATTCAGCAGTGATCCAGGTCAAAGGAAATGAGGATTTTACTGGTGGAAGAAAAGGCTGGATGTTGTAAGTATCAAAATAAGATCACAGAGCTGTGTGCCTCTGCACATGATACAGTGGACCTTCGACTTACGGAATTAATCCGTATTGGAATGGTGGCCGCAGGTCGAAAAGTCCATTTCTCATAGGAATGCATTGAAAACCATTTAATCCGTTCCAGCATTTAATCTGTGCCGGTTTTCGGCTTCCCGGGCTTCAACACACCTTCTGCTGTCCTCTGTCTCCAGTCCCCGTTGCCATCTGCTTCCTGTCCCCACAGGAGGCAACCGTGGACGGGAGACAGAGGGCTGCAGAGGCAGTTTTGAAGCCTGGGAAGCCTAAAGCTAGCAGCGGGTGCAGAGCGGCTTTTGGCTTCCTGGGCTTCAAAACCCCCTCCTCTGTCCTCTGTCTCCCACCCACAGGGGACTGGAGGCAGAGGTCAATGGAGACAGGAGACAGAGGGCAGCAGAAGGAGTTTTGAAGCCCGGGAAGCTGAAAGCTGGCAGCGAGTGTGGAGCAGCTAGAGGGCAGAGGAGGGGTTTTTGAAGCCCTGGAAGCCTAAAACCTGTCCGTGCCCGCCACCAGTTTTCAGCTTCTGGGGCTTCCAAAGCTGCCCCTACTGCCTTCTGTCTCCCGGCCCCGTTGCCCTCTGCCTCCTGTTCCCACAGACAGGAGGCAGAGGGCAACAGGGACAGGAGACAGAGGGCAGCAAAGAGGGTTTGGAAGCCTGGGAAGCCGAAAGCCAGCAGCGGGCACAGAGTGGCTTTCGGCTTCCAGAGCTGCACCTGCTGCCCTCTGCCTCCTGTCCCTGTGGGGACAGGAGGCAGAGGGCAATGGGGATGGGAGACAGAGGGCAGCAGGGTGGCTTTGAATTTCCCGCTCTTTCCCCCTGCCTTTCATAGGTTGAAGCTCCAACCGCAAGTCGAACCAAAATTTTGCAGCTGGAGTTTTTTGTACCTCAAAATTTTTGTAAGTAGGGACCTTCGTAAGTTGAGGGTCCACTGTAGTTTTATGAATTTCAGCAGCCATTGGATGAAACAAGAAGAGGATTCCCCAGATGCAGGTAAGTTGCTACTCACTCCTGTAGCTCTCAGCTTCTGGAGGTCAAGCCTGGCTTTCAACCAATTCCTAGCATTTTGCTTCCGTCAGGATGGGCAACAGAGGCAATCAATACTGATGACTAAAGATAGGCACAAATAAAAAAAAAAATCGCAAAATTTGTCAAAAATCGCTAATTCATCTATTTGTATTCATCCAAATCAATGCCCCTGATGAATATGAATCAATGAAATGTTGGTGATTTTTTATTTGTTGGGCTATAAAACCTGGGTAGGTTTCAGGGTATGCTGTGCACATTAGGTCTGGAATATTGCAGTTTTAATTAAAAACTACGTATAATTAGTTATGCAACCAAAACGCAGGGAGTTTAAAATTGAATTCATGGACACATGAATGATGTTTGAATCCTTCCCTCTACCATTAACCCCTTCCCCAAAGGTGCTCTTGCGAAGCTCTGGGTTATGCTAACAGGAAATACTGCTTGTATGACAGCTTTTGTTTCGGTAATAAATTACAGACTATGGGAAGATGACAGCTCATTTGATATGTTCAACTGATCTAATATTGATCAGGAAGAAGATTGACTAGAGGTGTTCACAACCCAGGGTAATGGATTGTAAAACACCCATGTGTTCATATGTCCTTGAAGTACAGAATTTTTCCACTGTGATGGGAGAGGAGTGAATAGTGCTTTTCAGCCTAACCACAGCTCCACATTGCAACAGTGGCTGGTTTAAGGACTGCTAACTGATAAGAAATAGCTAGTCAGGTTTATAAACTAATAGCATACAGAATCAGAGCAGGTACTTTGGGATGAGTAACATATTTGAATTACAGCTTCTGGAATACTCTATCCAATGGCCATGCCATTCTGTGAATTATAATCTCAAAAATGTAATGTTTCCTATCTGTAGTCAATAGAGATGGGCGCAAATCAGAAAAATGGCAATTCATTTTGATTCATGATTTGTCAAGGCTGACAAATCATGAATAACAAATTTACTCCGGTCAAATTGAAGAATCAATTTGTCATTTTGTTTTTGCCTTTAAAACCCCTGTAAAAAGCCTTCCAAGCACCTAGAGACACCAAAATTGCAGAGAAGTTTCCCCTGACTCCCCTTTACAAGCTCTGCAGGTTTGGTGATGCTTGGGCTTTGTATGTCCCAGTTATGCACCCCTAGGAAAGTTTTTCCCAGGCACCTAGAGGCACCAAAATCACAGAGAATCTTCCCCTGGCACTTTTGTACAATCTGTCAGGTTTGATGAAGATTGGGTTCACTCAGGAAAGTGCCCTTTAGCAACTGGCTTGAGAAAATCCAATCTTCATCAAACTTGGAGGGATTGTAAAGGAGAATCAGGGGAAGATTCTCTGTGATTTTGATGAACATAATCCAAAGGAAGGTATCTAAATTATGCATTTTACTTCCTCCAAATACTCCTTGCAGTTGTTCATTAAAGTGGAAGATAGAAGCGCTATTTGTAAATTGATAACCTATTGTATCTCCCAGGGATCAGTGGATGGGAGAGGCACTGATCCCCAGCCCACTGTCCAGCCTGCCCACTGTAATGGTCTGTAAATCAGCCTCTGTCTCTATCAAAATAAAAATAAAAAATTGATTTGACATCCGAGTTAAATAAATGACCCTCTGGTGGAAGAGTATTTTATCTCACTTCTAATCAAAATAACATGACTTACTGTGAAAGACATCCATGCTGCCATGTGCTTCATGTAGTCATGTAGTTAAAAATATTTAAAATATGCTAAACTTGATTAAAGTATGTTTTTCCCCCTAGTGTAACTGGACTCTAATTTGAAAACCCTGGGAGCTGAAAGAAGCTCCCACTGTGACACTGTGATGCTCTTATTAGTTAAGAATTTTCCTATTCTAATCATAGGTTATCTATAATGGCTGTTTCTGTCCTATTTTGGGTTTTTTGTTTTGTAATATGACCTTGCTTTCATCTGCATTTGGCAAGTGAATCTGTTTTTGTTTTTGTTTTTTACTGGTCAGCTGGGAGGTAGCACAGCTTTATTGGTAGATTATATTGTTTCACAGAAGGATTTACATTGCCTGAAGGGACCACATTATGAGTTCCATTGATTCAAGGTCATATATACTGAGGCAAAGACATATTTCTCACTCTTAGAAAATATGTTTTTACCTCAGTGTGTGATCTGCTGCTGGACCCATGAAATGTGAACAAAAATTAAAGTGGGTAAATATTATTGCTAAAGGGTGGTGATACAATAGGATAACAATTAAATATACAAGCACTGTAAATATTAAACCCAAATATTATTATTTTAATAATATTAAAATTTGGCACTTGGTTTTGCTTGTTTCCTTTCTTCATCCCATTGTTTTTCCTTTTATATCCTGCCTTTCTGGAAATACATGATCGGTCAAGGAGTCTCTTGCATTTTTTTTTCCTGAAGCTGTAAGCCACTCCGGGATGATTTCCATTGAATAATGAATCACCCTAAAGATATAACAAATCATAATAATAGTTATATTAAGAGAACTGGAGACAAAAACGGGGATAAATTATCCTCCATTTTGAGAAAATGATATATTGTTTGCATCTTCCCCACACCACCTCAAGCCTTGAGGGAAAAGTAGGGTCAGCTTTATACACCAGAGCTTATTAAACACTTTGCCAATTGTGATGCCTGTTACATCACTTCTTTTCTCCCTATTTTCTTAATTGACTTAATAATTCTCATGAGATGAGGTATCTAGTATCTCTGTGGATACTAGATAACTTCCATAAATGTTTGAAAGGGAAGGTTTTCATAGGTCTTCCTATATCATGACATTTAAACACTGCAAACACCATTTTAATCAGAAATTATAACAAATGATACAAAAGAACATTCTCTTTCTCCAGCCTCCTTAAGCTTAACACTCTCTTTGGAAATGTGTTCCTTTTGAGAAGGATGTATTTTTTAATTTTTTTTCAAATGGTACAGTACAGCACTAGATATTAAATACAAAAAAGAGGGAAAATATTAAAATATATGAAAAATAAATAAAAACAGTTAATTAGGTTTTTGTTGTGTCTTCAAGAGGTTTGTCTTTAATTCCATGAAATCTCTTCCCACATATTTTGATAGTGTCTTTGTAATCAATGAATTTCTTGTATACAGAAGAGTCCTGTCAGCAATGAAGGAAATACATACCCTGTTTCCCCAAAAATAAGACCTAACCTGAAAATAAGACCTAGTATGATTTTTCAGGATGTTTGTAATATAAACCCTAACCCCAAAATAAGCCCTACTGAATAAAAGCCCACCCTCTACCATTGTGCAGCATTGTGCAGCAACCAGAAGAGGATGACATGAGTGTATTTAAATGAATGTAGGCGGTTGTAGAGGGAAAAAAAACATCCCCTGAAAATAAGCCCTAATGTGTTTTTTGGAGCAAAGATTTCGGGGAAACACAATATTTTTATTGCATTACTAATTCTCTGTGGCCACCGCCTCTCTCCAAGGTGCTTAAGCTGAGATGCCGTTGGCTGGGTTGTTCAGTAAGTCAATACATTTTGGCTGTCATGGCTTGCAGAAGGATTCCTAGGGAACTTTTGAGTAGCAAAAACAACACATGCAAACCCAACGAGCACATTTATGTGCACAGAAGGGATTTGTTGTGTACATGCATGTTATAAGAGACGTCTTTTAAAATAGTTTTTTAAAAGATATCTATCACTACTTTATATCACATACTATCTCACAAATATAGTACTACTTTAAAATTTAACTACTAAGACAAACCATTCCACTTGTTTTAACTTAAAGGTTTGATGAGGGCATTTTATGTGTGTTTTGTTGAACAGACTTATAAAGCTATGTTCAACAAAACACACATATGCTGTGGTTTATCCCCTTCAGTGTTTTCTAGAGGTGGCATAAGAAATAATGTTCATAAAGAAGTTGGTTGCTACTAAAAACATAATCCTCACATCAAATCCCATCTTCATTCCCTGGAATTTAATAAGATTTAATAAGAGAGGTGATGGCTGGATGGTGTCACACTCCACATTTTTTCCATGCACACTGGCACTCTGTACAATGTAGTTATGTCACTTCATGCATTTGCTAAATAGTCACAGTACTTTGGAGCTATTAAGTACAGCATGCTGAAAGCATAACTATTGTTTGAAACACTGGAAGCAGAAACTCATAATCTTCTGGAATATTCACAGATACTCCTTTATTTATTTATTTATTTATTTATTTATTTATTTATTTATTTATTTATTTATTTATTTATTTATTTATTTATTTATTTATTTATTTATTTATTTATTTATTTATTATATCCCACCTGCATCACTATTGGTTTACAATATAATAAAACCATATAACAGTAAAAGCAGTACTTGTACATGTTATTGAATGAGTAAACTGCCAAATACATTTACAATGCTATATACTATCTGCACAAACATTAGTCCAGCTTCAATCCTCAAAGGAATTGCTGTTTTAAGACCAGATGTAAAGCTGTCTCACACTGGCTCAACTTGATGAAGCCTGAAACGAGAAACTACGGTTGATGCTCTAATAAATGTGTCTGCTTTGTCTGCCTTCTTTATTAAACTTTTGAGGCCTCTTGTATCGCTAGAGGCATCCTTTTTGAATTAGCCCATGTTTGTCCATTGTTTCTATCACTAGCCGGGTGGATCGCACAGCGTGAGAGACAGGTCTGCAGTGAAGGTGAGAGACTGGTACCTCTGATAATGAACTGCGGTGTAGTGCTTGTAGCTGTAGCACTCTCACGACTGGTGGTAGTGATACTAATGAAAAGTGTCACAACAAGTTTGAAAACAATGCACTTGTTTTAGGTATTTGTAAAAGACACCATGAGGATGCACATGTTGGAAGTGTGGGCTTCAGCAATATACTGATTCTGAACAAAAATGACTATAGTATATTGCAACTGTAAGGTCAGTGCCTCTTCCCTTTTCCTATGTGCTCATAGGGACTTAACTAGAGATAGGCATGGACATAAGTCATGCTCCTTCAAAAAAGTTACCTGTGAGGCATCACAGGTGCCACATGGATTCTTCCCCCAACCCCCAGGCCAGCTGGGCCGCTCACCTTGTGTGACGCACCACCGGGGTTCTTCTTCTCTGTGGGGCTCCAATCTGGGCAGGAGCTTGGGCTGCCCATCCCGGCTTCCTCAGGCAGCTGACCACTCCGACAAGGAGGTGGGATGAGAATTCTCCCCAGGCATCCAACGAGTGGTCAGCTGCTGGAGGAGGTAGGAACAGGAAGCCCACGCTCCTGTCTGGATTGGAGAAGAAAGACCCTGGTGGCCTGGGGGTTGGAGGGAGGATCTGTGTGGCACCTGAGATGCTGCACAGGTAATTTTGTATGAAGGAGCATGACAAGTCATGCCCATCTCAGGATTTAACACATATTCCACACGGAGAAAAGCCAATGGGTTTAAAGCAAAAAGTTACTTTTTGAAGTAACTTATAGATGTGGCAGATCAACACCTTCAGTTCCAATAAATCAAAACATGTCTAGTCTCTTCTGATTCTGGGATAAAAGGACCTCACGGACAGACTGGAACAGTCTGAAATAGCTAATAACACTTTGTTAGAAGTACAGTTGGCCATTACAGGGAAAAACCAAAACCAAACAAAACTTCAGGACACCACTGTCTTAGGACAGCTGGAAGATGACTATCTGCTTCTTGCAAGAATTATGGTCTCTAGGACCTTTCTACAGTAGCCATTCTAGCCAGAGCCACGTCCCTGAGGGCAAGTAGAAACAATCATTCTGACTAGACTCATAATTGAGGTAGCTGTCAGGACTACTTAACTGATGTAAGAAAAAAAGCTTTGTGTACTTAAAAAAAAAGAGGAACCTAAAAATGCTAATTATTACTACTGATGGTGATACCATGCAACAGTAGCAGCAGGAAGCCTCTTCTAAACCTTTCCTGTGAGAAAGGAAATGGTCCGTGTTTCTAAAAAATGGAACTGGAGATCATTTTTCTCTGAAAATGTCCAGAAGGCTTCTCACCCTTGATGTAACATTATTTTACTTTCTGTTTTCAAAGTCAGATAATAGTGTAATCTTGGAAATCTCTACTCAAAAGTTGATACTGCTGAGGTAAACAGGACTTTTCCTGGGTGAGAGGAAATAAGGAGGGCTGGAGCCTAGAAGGCAAAGTGACTCTGAAATAAGACCTATACTATTACCATCCCTGTGGCATTCTGTTATTATACAGTATTGTTGCTATTGTTTTCCTGTTTCTGTTATGTATTCTGGGCGAAACTCTCTATTCTTCAGAGAGTGTTGTGTCTATTTGCGCCACACTGCCTCAAGCTCTTTGCACACAGCATACTATCTATTTCAGTTGTTGCCATTGTGTGGCCACCTTTGGTGCTCTATGGGGAGAAAGGCAGAACATAAATAATATATAAAAATAAATAATAAAATCGACCTTCTACATTGTATACTTTGAGGGAGGGAAACACAAAGATACTTCCAGATATCACAACGTGGCAGGACTGAAATGCACAACTACAGGACCCACGAATATTAGCAGTAAACAAAAGAAAGAGAAAAAATTCAGAACTCATCATTATTTGCCATGGAGAAGAAATCATGGAAGTCTGTTATCCACCATAGCCAAACATTCAACAGGTGCAGAACAGCTTGGATATATTTACTGTCGACTCCCACTGACAGGATGGTAGTGGGAGTCCACAGGGCAGCAAGGCAGGCAGATCAGCACAGCATTCAGAACAGATCCACATGAGCATTTTATTCCATCACACTGGGGTTCAGTTGGGCCTGCTTTTTCTAAGCTCCACCCTTTCCCACAAACTGGTAGGCCTTAATAGGAGAGGCCATGGCTTCTCCTCTGCACAAGTTCATGTGGGCCAGACACCATGCATATGCTCCAGACACTGTGGAGCCCTTGAAAGAGAGTGTGCTGCCCCCGTGTGGGAGCTGAGTTCAGGTTTTGCCAGGGCTGGCCTGGATTCAATGCTTGGAGAGGTAGGCTCAGAGATATCAGACCACTCAAGCTCATGAGTGGCCAGTTCTCCCGTTGTGCTTTGGTCTGGGCACCACAGTTTCTTTACCCAGTGCTTGTACTGCTGGAAAGTCACTGTAGATCAACATCTTCCAACCACTTGTGGCTGAGGAAGATACACAAAGGAGGAGCTGCAATTCATCTACTGCCATCTAAGTCTGGTCTCTTAAAGAGACAGGTCCCGAATTCTACAAAGCATTAATCATAATTATTCCACTCCAATCCTCTCATTGTTGTGTGCTACTCAAGGTTCACCCTCAGAAATACATACCAGCATCAGAAGTGTTACATCAAAATCTAGTTCAGCTGAAGGAAGGGGTTTAGAAAATCACATCTCATTCTCTGTCCTGCCATCTTCCTGAAATCTATACTTACATTTTTTTTACCCATACAGTGTACAGACAATGGAGCTTCTTCTTTTCAATAACTCACTCTCCAAGTATGAAGGATTACAGAACCAAAGATGGAGAGACGGGGATATCATACTCCCTCTTGCACATGTGTTTAGTTTTAGAATGTCTAGGTATCTCTACAGAATCCCTCAGAAGCCACTGGAATACTAGCAGCCTCCTAGCTTTAAAATGAAACTGAGGATACATAATATCATTTGCCAGCAGTTATTTCCATGAGCTTTAAGGGAGTAGAAAAATCTTAATAACTTTTGAAGTGCTCAGAGATTTCCCAAACCAACGAAGCCTTCTTTGAGAAACCTCAGAGGATACATCAGGACTTTGCACATCTATGTGTACAATCAAAATGAAGAACATGGTTTGATTTTTTATTTTTCTACAAAATATAAGTCAGCAAGGCTGTGGGAGAATTTAAAAACACAAATCTTACATTTTAATTTTTCCAGAAGCTGTGAACACCACAAAAACTCCATCCTTGTTCTTCCCTTCTCCTCCACACATGTTTCAGAGACTCCCTTCTTGGGTCAGATTCTTCTTCACCTTGTAAGATGCTGGGTCTCCAGGCTGCGTCTCTGCACCCTGGAGATCCTCCCAGCCACGTGAGCTGAGAAAACAAGCCTTACTTTTGCTACTTTTTAAAAACATTTTTTATTAATTTTCCAATCTATCTACATTGTTTGTGCTTATCAAACATTGTGTTACATACTTGCTTGCAATTATTTGTTTTTTACATCTCAGTGTCTTCCCAATTATCCCCCCAAATTCCAAACATCTTTCAAACCATTCATATACAGATTTTAGTATATAACTACTATCATAATATTACTCTCATATTATATAAAGTTCTCAGGATCTTCTAATAACATTCTTATTGAAAGTGGTTCCAGATCCATGACCCAGCTTTATATCTAGTTTAGTTTGCCTAAAATAAAAAATCACCATATTACATCTTTACCCTGATTCGGGCTCCCTTATTTCAATTTAGTTCTCCTTTTAATATATAGAATATACCCTTTTACAGATCCAGATGATAAATATAAACATGTTTCCAATATTAAGGGGCCCTTCCTTGTTTTCCCTTTTTTCATCTTTCTAGGTAATTCCCTCTCTGATTCCTCTTTTTTCATTCCCTGCTAGATCTCTAAACATTCTGTCATCTTTCATGTCCTCTGAAACCATTTTGTAGTTATGATTTATGTCCACTGACTCCTTTTGTACTTGGTCTATCTTCAATGAGTCTTCCAGGCTTTTTTTGGTTAATTTTGCTGTTTTTTTTCCTTTTGTCTTCCCCTGGTACTCTCCTCTGGTCCAAGACTGATGTTTCTCTTAGGTTAACTTTCTCAAGCTGCTGCTTGGTTTGGCATACATCATCTGTGGTACTCCCATTTTCTTCCTTGTTGTCTCCTGTTGCTTGTGGACTATAGTCCTTCTGACGTTGATTAGATAATTTTGTCTCTTGATAATGAGATTTCACGGTCGTTAATATTTTTTGAAGCATAGATTTTACTTCATTCCAAAATTGTCCTTGTTGTGCCATTCTGTTTCTGCTGCCTAGATGCTTATAAACAGATATTCCAAATTTCCAAAGTCATTTCAAGAGTTCCGCTTTGGCTATGTAAAGTTGCACCAAATTCGACCCAAGGAACAGTTTTTGAAAAGTCCACTTTAGGGTTAATTCCAGCCAGAAGCTCACGAGGAAATAAACAGTTTTTCAGACTTAAGCAACAACAGTATATTCAAGGTCACATCTCCTGGAATCATTCCAAATGCTCTGGATAGTCAAAACAATGTCCACACTTAATTTGCAAGAAGGTCTCTTAAGCTTATAACGCCAGGTTGTAAATATTCTTAAAGTATAATTTAAAAAAGTTACTTTTTTCAGCTATCCCTCTCACCAGATTTTCTGCCGCTTTAAAAAGTTACTGAGATAAGATAGCAATTCTTTTTTTTCCCATATGTAGGGGTACATAGGCAATTAGTTGTAAAAAGATTCTCACCCGATGGAAAAACAGCGATGCCAGGTGCTGTTCCTTGCTTCTCTCAGACGGCTGCCAGCGACTTGGAAGCTAGCCGAAGCTGCTTATTTCTGCCCATTGGCTGATTAGGGAGTCTCCTGGATCGAACCAGGGAGGCCGCCGCCCCCCGTGATCAACAGGCTTTCTCCCCCAGTTCACCACCCCTCCAGGGTGGTTCCGACACCCTACGGTGTCCCAAAACAGGTCAGAATTCAGCCCAGGGGACAGAGCTCTGCCCTCTTGCTGCTGTCTCGTCGCGACGTCAAGCCGGAAGTCTGCTACTTTTTCTTCTATCAACTTTTAAGCCTATTGAGTGCCTGTTTCAGAAATGGACTTAAAGTACACAAAGTACACAAAACCTTTTTATACTTAAAGGCTGCCTCCTGAGTCTTATTTTCTAAAGTGCTAAACTTTAGTGAGGGTGGATACCAATAACAATTGGGTAAAATGGGACTTCTACAGCTAATTCTAACCTTAAGGAGCTGGCCCTCCACTCAAGTTCTGAAAACATATTTTAGGCATTAAAATAGTAGGAAGATAAAGAAATGGGGGAAATGGCTTGAAATGTCCTCCTGTGTTGAGGCCCCTCCTATGTCCTGAATGAAAATTGATAGCCTATAGATCAAAAAAGAACCAGAAATTTACATAGACATAAAAATACCAGAATTAGCTAATAAGCTCTATGTTCTGTCCCATCAGCAGAACCATTGACCACATTTCCCTCTGTTTTTTAGTGTTTTTTGTTTTTGAAACCATCCATCGCCAGGTATACACGTCAAAAAGTTCTGTATCTAGGGATCCACATCGCTCAGTCATCGAGTGGCGGCAAAATCCATCTTTGCGCCATCAGCAAGTCATAAGCATCATTATCATGGAGGATATGATATTCAGCCTGGTAACTGCTGAGGGCTAAGAGAATTAGATTGCACAGTCCAATGATAGCCGTATCACAGTGTAGATTAAAGAAAACGCAATATTGGATAACTAAAATTACAATTAACAATACAGGAAAAGAAAACATATTGATCACTTTTGCATAGAAACATTTGCCACAGAAACTCCCCCACCCGAGGTCTGCCTCTGCAAAAGAGAATCAAAAGTTAAATGTGCTCTTTCCACAATTGCCCTGTGGAAGTAAAAGAAATCCTATGCAATGTGATTCTCCACTGAACACACACACACATACATTTGGCAAAATAACAAGTTTAAAAACAGTAACCTTAACCCCTATAATCTGTCAGTCAAATCCTATAGTTGTTTTGTCTTTTATTCTGTACAGTGTTTGATTTTTATTTTGAGGGATAAGTAGTAAAAAAAAATAGAGGTGCTTGTGGGCATCTGCCTGGCCCCTGGGCAAAGCTCTTCCTAAAAACAATCCATTGCTTCAAAACAAAACTTTAATGTGACCTAAAACTACAGGAGATAATATGATCTAGTTCGTGTGAACAGTGGAACTGACTAAATTAAAAAGGTGCTTGCTAGTGCCCTTAAATTATGCCTTTTCTCTGGACTTGAATGCTACTTTCAGAAGCTATGAAAAGAGCTTTAAGCTCATCCTACATGATGATTACTGAAAATGTGTTTCTACAAGCAAGCATGTCAGGTGGATACAGAGCTAAGTGAGCATAGGTCAGAGGTCAACCAGAATTTCACCTAGTCACCTTATTTATCCTTTTTTATACACATACAAAACTGCCTACTGTGGGGCCTACTTGTGGCACATTCTTACTCTAATTTATATTAACTGTGGAGGATTGACTGGTCTCATAATAAAAAGATACCTGTAAAAATGTCCAGGTGGCATCATGGAGCAATGACCATAACACAGTCATATGCAGACTTGAGCAGTCATAAACTCAGAGCAAACTTACACCCATGCAGTCATGGCTCTTGGCAGCAATCTGAAACAAACTTTTGCATATGTAGAATTGGCCCTAACATTAGACACACAGAGATAGCTGCTTCAGGCAGAAAACTTTGGGAACCATGGAAGGTAAAAAGTTGTTATTGTGCTTCTTATTACTGTAAGACTTATGCAGGCTTGTATGAAGTCCCATATGCTCAGCTACTCAGGAAACTCAGCAATGCAAGGTGTGATAGGATTTGCAGTTTTGTGAAAAACATGGATCAAATTGTGCAGGATGTTTGCAACCCCTTTGCAAGTCACTTGAGAGTAACAATGCTTCTTCCAGATTAGAAGGCGATGGGGGAAAACTTTAAGGAGTTGGTTCACCTCATCCCATATACAGCATCCATATTTCTTACTAGCCAGGTGGGGGCCATTCTTTCTTAGCTGTGGCTGTGACATAAGCTCCTGTATCCACTAGACCCTGGATTGGACCTCCCATCTCGATGGCCAGGTGTGGGCGTTCTTTGATGATCTGGATAACTGCCATGCCAAGCCCAAGAACATATAGCCCTTCAAGGCAAGCCTCATGTTGTAGTGTAACATCTATTCCCCTTGGATTTTCTTCCTCCTCCCTTTCCTTATTTGATGCAGCAAATGCTTTGACATCAAAGAGATCCTGCAGATCCCCTATTATTTTCCCTGGGTCTGGGTCTGGGGGTGGCTCATAGTCCCATTTCTCTGTGATGCAATGTGACTTTTGCCGGCCAAGCGGAGAAACCAAAGTAGCTGTGTCCAGGCTGGCCAGGGGGGAAGGAAAGCATGCAGTTGTGTTTGTTGTCTGCTTCCAAGCTTTTATAGCTGCTTCTGGTCTGTGAGCGAGAACTGCGTCTGTGAGACGGAGTTTAACAGGAGCCTCTTCCAAATACATTAGAGGACCATCAGGGTTTGCAACAGCATTAATTCCTGCGTGCTGAGATGCTAAATCTTGCCATCCTGGAAGGCAAATGAGTCCTTCTGCTGGTGGAAGGAGACCCCTGCTCCAGTCACTAGGGGCCAGGCACTGGGCGGATGAGAATTCTGGGAGAGCCTCTGTCTCTTTGTCTTTGAAACTGAGTTGCAGTTCGCAGATCCCTTGACATGGAAGCAGTTCACAACTAGAAGAAACAGCTGGCACATCTCTCTGTGCTTCTGCTGCTCCCTGAACGACAGCAGAAATTACACAGCCAGTGTCTAAAGGAGGAAGACTGAGAGGCAATGCTTTTAATTAATCTGGGATTGTGAAGGAAGTCTTCCTCGGCTTGTCAGAATGAGACAGAGAATGCAGCAGGGGGGCCAAGGAGGCTGGAGGCAGAAGTTGAGGAAGTTTTTTGAGCAGAGCAGCCTCGAATTCTGGATTGAAAAGGAGGTTACGTTGCACCGATGGGGCCATGATGTGTAGCTTATTTAGACCAATTCCTACTCACCCTATGGGATCCTTTAAAAGGATGAAAGGCGCGCCGAGCTCATGCAGAGTGAGGTGGTAGAACAGAACACGGCTTTCCTACCGTCGTTCCGTGGTCGTTAGCTGAAGATTTATGGCTCCTGTATCACGTTCTTCTCACACACGGGGCACCACTTGTCCAAGACCTGCTTGGAAAATGTGTGGGTGCTGTAAAATAATCACTCATGGACACAAGAAAAACTTTTGCATATGTTCTTTGTTAGTTCTTTCCAGCATGGCCAGGGAAAAAGACTTTCTCTCTGTCTCTCAGTCTCTCATCGTCTCTATGTCTCAGCAGCTCTTTTAGGCAGGAAAAGTCTGCGTCTGCCTCTTAACTTCTCTTTGCAGCGTCCTCTTTGTTCTCCCCTGTATTCCTTCGTCCCCTCCTAGCCACACACTGTCCGAGAGAGATTTATTGCCTCCATAAAACGCCTCTCCAGCAGATTACAGCCTGTTACATAGTTTTCTAGGCCTACATACGCCCGCCTACAATCTGCATCACACAATACAAGAGGAAATGAGAAAACACTTCTTCCTGTTGCCTTAAAGACAGGTCCACATGGCACATAGATATATGGAAAGTACATAGACTAATGGAAAATTACTAGACTAAATAATATGCTCTCTACAGCAGAATCATTTCCCTACACTCCTACTTTTACTTCCAGGGGGGTTCAGTTTACACTCAGAGACACAGCTGGTTGGAGCAGACCATGGGCCTGCCCCAGCAAGCCACAGGATCCACACAGGTTTCAAGTCACATCATCAGTTTAGTGTTCATGTCAGGACAGGGACAGAATGATCTGAAGGTGGTGAACTTTGAGTCCTCCCCATTGTCATGGTCAGATCATCTCTTGCTGAGAACTGGACTCCACACAACTGTGAGGAAGGACCTATTACCATGGTCTGCCCTCAAAGACTGATGAATCCAACTGGTTTCCAGGATATTCTATGGGGTTTTCTGGCTGATATGGTTGACACTGGTACTTAGAGGTGATCTGAGCTCTAGACACGATTGTCCCTAAAGGCCCTCTTTGAGGTAGAGCCCAGCTTTCTCCGTAGTTTACAGAGGAGTTAAGTGCAATGAAGCAATTGTGAAGAAGGCTAGATAGCAGATAGAGGAACACTTCCACAAGATTCAACCTGGTGGCAGTCCAGAATGCATCTTTAAGATATCAAAATAAATTCAAGACCACCAAAAGGAGCCACAATATCCAGCTAATTGAGGTGGCTTCCAAACATCAGGTAAAACTCTTCCATATAGTACATGGCCTTATTACTTCCAGACAAAAACAATCTCTCAATCCAAATGTTGAGAACCGCAACGAACTGGCAGCCATTTTAATCTAAAGCTGAAAGCATCTACTGGCACCTTGACTCCTTGTTGATACCAGTAGATGGTTCCCATGGAAGATTCGTTGCTAGCTACAGTCTATTTGGTAGCTTTTAAACCAATTCAGAAGTCTCCATTCTGGGCTGTTTTCTGGATAACAAAAAGTGGTTTCTTTGAATCTTGTTGAATTACTCCCATTGAGCCTGTGTGAGTGGAAAAGAAGGTTGGCTTTTTTGAGTCAGAGGTTGCTGTTTAACCTTTTTAAAGCCCCAGACAGGTAGCAGAATGTCATTCCTTAAAAATAAATTCAGGCTTCCTGCATCAGGTCTGTCTAAGTCACAAGCAGGATTTATTTGGTTTACACTATTTGGAAGTTGCAATCATAGACTGTTTTGCACAATATTGATTGTCTGCTTAGATTGGATACTGGCATGGGATGGTTTGTGGCTTGCTGCATAGGTCCCCTTCTAGTAGCGTGTGAGTCATAATTTGTAGGTTTAGTACTATTTTGATGTTGTTATTCCTTGTAACATCACTTTTCTGTTCTGAACAGGGACATTGTTCCTGGGGCTGTTTTAATGCTTTTTGCTCCAATTTGATCTCTTCTTTCCAATTCCAGGAATTTGGAATTTTGTTGAACTGTCCTACTTAGAAGTTGCCACTCTCGGCTGCTTTGTGTGATATTGAATTTTCTGCTTGGAATCAGTACTGGAATGTTGCTTCTGTGGATGTTATGCAACTGACTGTGTCAGTCCCTTGTAATTGGATGGGATGGTGACTTTCATTGGGGTGTCCTACTCAGAAGTCACCTAGAATGGTCGTATAATCCAGATGGGCGGGATATAAATCAAATGAATAAATAAATAAAGTCACCATTCCAGACTATTGTCCACAATGTAGATTTTCTCCTTAGAATAGATGCCAAAATGTTGTGCCAGGGGATGTGTTGTGATTGGTTGCATCAGTTTCCTCTAGGTTGGAGGGATGGGTGAATTTTGTTGAAGTATCCTGCTCAGATGTTGTTCTGGGCTGTTTTCCACAATATCATTTTTTGCCCAGAACAGATATTGGAATGTTTTTCCTGGGGGTGTTTTTGTGCTTGTTGCACCAATCTCCTCTAGTCTGATGGGGTGGGGTGAATTTCATTGGGCTCTCCTACTCATAAGTCACAATTCCAGGCTATTTTGTAAAATATGGATTTTATTCTGCCCAGAACTGGTACTAGAATGTTGTTCTTGGGCTCATTTAATGACTGGTGGCATCTAGTCAGAAGAAATGGGTGAATTAAGTTTCCATGTTTGTTAATTACTACATTTATCTGGATTGCTTGATGTATAAAAATGACACACAACAATTCATGTGTATGTTATCTATTTCAATTGTTTGGTTTCATTTTCATCAAGCATTTGCAAATCTCACTATCAAGGGGGAGGAGCTTGTAGGTCTGTGTTCATTAAATAAATTTCAAGTGAGAATTAATAAGATAGATATTATCATGTCCTGTACGACAGGAGCCAAATAGAATGACTGCAATTGCAGAGAAAATATTGCAAGTACAACACTGTGGGATGAAGGAACCTGGTGTAAAGCTCCATGTTCAGGTGTGGGGGGAAGGCATTGGTTTTTTAATATAGGGCTGTAACTCTTTTTAACAGGGGGTAAAAGGTGGAAGCCAGCTATTACAGTTCCACTGTGTGGCTAATTGTCAAGAAGCAGTAGCTGATAGTGTTCCTGAGTAACTCTGTCATATATAAAGCATGAAAGAAGTCATTCCAAAACTTTAACAACCAGGTAGCAAAGTTGCGTGCTACATGTAGCCTGTGTTCCACATACACCCCCAGTCCAAAGATAACCCCTCCAATATCACTAGAGTCCTATAACACCTCAACCCCAAACCTGTTTTTGTTTAATTAAAAGAAAATGGCTCAAAAACTTTCTGTGTATATACCAAAGAGCATGTGAGGGATTTTCCATGTTTTGAAAGAGAATCAGCATCCCTACCTCTCACCACCATTTTTCAATTTCATTAACTGTAAGAAAAAAGGAGAGTGGGGTTTGCAACTGAATAGGTGTAGCCATTCAGGGCTAAGGATTCAGCACATCATCAACCCCTCCTCTTTGACCAGCAATTGCCCATGCCTAAATGAATGAAGGGACTTGGACAACATGATTATGCTCATATTATATGAAGTGTGGTGTCCAGAACTGGACACAGTACTCAAGGTGAGGCCTAACCAGTGCTGAATAGAGGGGGACTAACACCTTGTGGGATTTAGAAAATACACTTCTATTAATGGATCCTAAAATACCATTTGCCTTTTCTGTAGCCACATCACACTGTTGGCTCATATTTAGCTTGTGATCTACGACAATTTCAAGATCCTTCTCGCTCATAGTTTTGCTGAGCCAGGTATCCCCTATCTTGTAACTTGGGAATTGGTTTCTTTTTCTGAGGTGCAGTATTTTGCACTTATCCCTGTTGAATTTCATTCTGTTGCTTTTGGCCCAGTGCTCCACCCTATCAAGGTCACTTTGAATTTTGTTTCTGTCTTCTAGGGCAGTGGTCCCCAACCTTTTCCCAACTGCAGACTGGTTGGGAGATGTGGCCCACCCACAGGCGGGCCCCAACTGCAGGCGGGGCAGAGCTCGCTTGCACACATGCACATGTCGCGCTCATGGGGGGCGCTCACATGCATTCACACAGCATGCTGGCAGTGACTGAACGCACTCACACACATGCACACAACAGCACTCACGGGGGGCACTTGCAGGGGGTAGGAGATCTGTGTCCACGCCCCAGTCCTAGATAGGCCGCGGACCACTGCTGGGTCATGGACTGGGGATTTGGGACCTCTGTTCTAGGGTATTAGCTATTCTGCCCAGTTTTGTCCCATCTGTAAATTTGACAAGCAGTCCCAGATAATTACTGCATTGGCTGCAAGACCTTCGTCATCTAATTTTATTTATTTTCATTTTAATTTAAACCACCTTCAGAATAAAATAGCTTTTCAATGTGGTTTACAGTAACCAGTAAAATAATATAGGACTACACAAAAACATTGAAAATGTTCAAGCACATATATTGAAATGTTCAAGCACATATATAAATCAAATATGACAATAATCTAAAATTCTTAGCAGCAGATAAAACATTGAAGTATCAATAACAGGCAATAAATTTCATCACTGAGAATAATCCAAGAACCAATAGGAATGGAAAGGTCTTCAGGGGCCTTCTGAAGGTCAATGAAAAAAGAAACAAAATATTTCACCATGGAGCTTATTCTGGAGAGGAAGGGGCACCATAGAAAATACCCTGTATCTCTGATTAGGTCTATTCTTGCTTTTAGCAATCAGAAAAAGACCTTTTTTGACTTGCAGGGTATTTCTAGTTTGCAAGAAAATCATCTTCCTAGAGAGATTTGGGGATATCCTTGTTTTGTTGTTGCTGCTACTACTTTTATTCATGCATTTTATCATTGTTTCAGTAGAATATTTTTGAGCTGTTTTTAATTAAATGTGCTCTTTTTTTAAAAAAAAAATGGCCATCTTTTATCTACCCAGTTAAAGCCAGAAATGTTGGATCAATATGCTATAAACCAGGGATGAGTAATTTTGATGGGGCTGGGAGGGAGGCAAATTTTGTCTCTCAGTACCAATTGTTTGCTTTACAAAGCCCAGAATGCCATGTTCAATTCCCACATTTATTTGGGGGTGTTGGTGTTGGGACACTTTAAGGGCTTTTGGGGAGCCATGTAATATCCCAGTGTGGGAGGGGAAATAAAGCTTCTGGAAACATCATAGAATGAAACCACTTTTTCTTTGGTTATTTTTTTCCCCCTGCCCAGAGGGGAGTGTTTCACAGTGACATAGGGGCCACTGGGTAGGTGGGGCTCGTCAGCCATGGAAGGCAGACCATCTAGGAGAAGGAAAACTCTGATTCCAAACCTCCACTGCCTTGTGACTATATCCACTCATGGAAATGGCTTCAGAAGTTAACCTAGAAGCCTTTTCCATGAGTCCCAAAGGCAGTTTGTGTCATTCTGCCAACTCCTGCAACGTTGCTGGAACCAGTTGTATTGGCTCTTGCCTTTCCATGGGACTATTTCAGCAACGTGGAGAGGGGGGATCTGCTGCTTGGGTAACAGCCTATCCTCCATATTACTTTACCCAGGCTTCATGCTCTGGAGAGGACACTCCTCGATACAGAGTACGTTACCATAGTCTCTCGAGACTGAAGGATGCCTATATGTAGGGGCCACCAAGACACTCTTGGAGATTGCCTTCAGTTAGCAGGGCCACGCTTTGCCCACCTCTGCTATATATGGACAAATAATTTGCATAATCTACTGAGGAATGTTCCTGTACATGGTCTGTTGGCCTTAGAACAAGCCCTTCATTCTTGTGGGGCCTGACCTGTACAAACATCTCAGTGACTGAACCCAATGTTTTTGGGATTTGATGCTACAATGTAATGAACCCTTTCATTGTGCAAAACCATATCTTTTTAGACTGACTTGCGTAAGAAAGGAACAAGATGTTCAGCAGATGTTTAGGTCTCTTAATATAGAATCAGATGCAGTAAACATTATTGAGGTCAGAGAGTAGCCAGGATGGGTATGGGATTTTGCGAGTGGTACTGCAACGAAGTAACTTCTCTGAACTTCGCCCAGTTTTGCTGCTGAACGTCTAGGTTGTAGCAAAAACAGATTAGCTTGTATGACTGCTACAGTCATCTCTGTATTTTACATCCTTAAATCCTTTATAGAAGGATGTTAACATAAATTCAGTAATTAAACATAGATATGCAATGACTTTCTGTCACAATAAAAAAATAACATCTCCAGTTTTTAAAGAAAAATTGTAATGGTTTCAAGCGCATTTTTCAATCTTACTTCCTAGACAAATTCAGTGGCAATAACTGTCCCCAATGGAGCTATGTTCGTTCTAATTTTTTCTCAATAAGGGGCTGATGGTTTTAGAGCAAGCTGTGTAAAATATATCCCTTAAAAACTGAAGATGCGACAATAAAATTTGAACAGCAGGCATTCATGATGGCAGTCCTCATAGCCAACTCTGTAAGGGGAATCCAAAATGCACTCAGTTATGCAGAACCATATCAACAAGCCCATTTTAGTAGCTTTCGTCTCCACCAGGAGCAGGTGTTTTGTAAACCTATTGGTTCTTAATTGCCCTTTCAAGACCAAGCCATTTCATAACATTTTTAAAAATTACTACAAGGAAAGTTTACAACAATAAATAGCTGGAACAATCAATTTCCCTCCCCAGGTTCCTTTAAATGTGTTCTGATCTGACAACACATAACAGCCACACATCAGGTACATTGAGGATTACATTTAAGCTCAGGGACGCAATGTGATTCCTGAGAAGCGTCTTAGATGACAGCGTTGTTCCTATTGATCAAAAGATAACCCTTAGCCCCAGAGCTCCCTGCGTTCAGTGTGAAACAAGCCAAATCCCTCCAATGTTTTGGTTGCCTGTTATGGATCTCAGCTTCTGATCCATAACAGGCAGTCAAAACACTGGAGGGGGTCAGGTTTATACTGAACTAGGCCAAAAAAACCTGCTCCTATTCTTGAACATGAATTGCTTAAGAGAGCAAGGCATGCATTGTTTATCAAGGATGCATGTTCCTTTCTAATTGTCTGCTTTATTGTATTGGCAACACACAATATTAAAAAATATGTAGTCATTTTCTTCTAATAACAGTCTGTTGGGACATTTCTAACCAGAACAAACAGCCACACTTTAACAGTTAAATAATCACCTTTGCAAGTTGACAAACATGGAAGAGGAAAAACACAATTAACAAATACAGTGCAAAGATGTTAGTTCCTGCTGATGTCGTCCACAGTCTTAACAGTGCTGGAGGGGACAGCTCTGTGGCCAGTGCGTATGGGCAATAGTTTGTCTGCATCCATTCAGTATTTCGCAGAGAAATCGCACAGCTCTCTCAGACTGCTGCAGCACATAATCTCTTTAAAGGTTTTCCTCAGCTCTTGACTCCGAAATGCATAGATCAGTGGATCAATTATAGAATTGCACATGATGAGGATGAGGTACAAGTGAAAATGGGACATGAAACAGATGCAATATGGATTCTGAGGGCATGAGATGTAGAAAAGCAAATGGAGGAAGAGTGGGGCCCAGCACACCACGAAGACTCCAATCAAAATGGTCAAAGTGATTGCCCCTTTCATGTTGGCACCCTGACGAACTGGGCCAGTGCCTGGGAGAACGGCAATCTTTTTAATATGCAGCCGGGCCAACATGAACATGTGGACATAGAGAGAAGCCATGAGTACTAGCATGGTGAAGAACATGCTGATGAGGCAAATGATAACAACACTGCTGTCGGAATAAATAATGAACAGAACCCCAGAAACTGTGCAAGCAGCCCAGATGCAGGTGATGATGATACCTACACGCCTCACCGTCATGATGTTGTGATACTGGAGAGCGTAGAAGATTGTAAAGTATCTGTCCACAGCGATGGAAAGCAGGCTGCAAATAGAGGCAAGCAAGGAACTGCAAATCACAGAGTCAATGATATTGTCAATGCTCACAGTGAAACTATGCGCATCTGCCTCTGTGTTGTTCAAGAGGGTGATCACAATTGTTTCTGAGCCGTTTGAGACGCTCACCAGCAAGTCTGCCACAGCTAAACTGCAAATGAAAAAATACATTGGCGAATGCAGATTCTTGTTCTTGGCGATGGCTACGATCACCAGGACATTCTCTAGCAGGCTGACAAAGCCGAGAGTGACAAACACTTCCGGGGAGACAAAGAGCTGCTTGTAGCACCCTTCTGAAGAGTAACCCTTGGCAACTGACTGGTTCTTGACACCGCCATGGCTGTAGGTGTGATTCCACAAGTCCGGAGGCTGGTGAACACCATAGTGGTATGTCAAGTTCATCTTGCAAAGCACAGGTCCAAGAGAAGAGGGTGCTTTGCCGACTTCCTCTTTGTGAGTTAAATCCACTAGTCTTAATTTCTTCCTCTTTGATTGCTTCCTTGGGGTTTTCACAGGTGAGGGAGTTGAACAAATTTGTAGGCTGCTGTTCCGAGTGGTGACAAAGTGGGAAATAGCTGAAAACCAGACTCCGATGGGCAAGAGAAATTTGCAGTGCTCTGCAAATCATGCCGTGTTTATCCACTTCTGCACCCACTTATACTCTCAGGGATAATACAGCTGAGTACCATTTCCCTCACCTGTAGCCTGGAGTTTCAAGGAGTAATTTCATTCTTATTCTTTGTGAGAGCAAAAACACAAGAATCAAAATACTCCAAATCGCTGCTTCCTTAGTTAAAACATCATTTCAAGCCATAAAAGCTACTGAGCTTTCTTTGCAGTGCCTGCCTGCTTGCCGCTGTTTCTTATACTATGTTGGGGGGAGGAGGCAGTTAGAGGCCTGCCCCTCCTCTGATTGACTCATCAGCCAATAGAAAGCTAGGTATGTGTGAGAGCAGGAGGTGCCAAGTGCATTTCAGACTGATGTATAGTTTGAGATGTTACACAGGTGCTGAATGTAACAGAAACAGAGACCACATTTTTGTTCTTAGATTTTTGTAGAGAGCTGGTGATGATATTAACATCACTTCTTTCCACATAAAGACATTCAAACTGGAAAAGAAATTATCACTTGACTTTGTTACCAGTCAGTCTTATTTTATTTTGAGCACAATGCAATCATCTTTTTTTTCAGTGTGCTTTGCTTTGATTAAAGATACCAAGAACACACAATGGGTTTTGCTCTGCTTTAGTAACCACACCTCATATTTGGGCTTTGTTTTGTTTTCTCTTTTCTTCTTCTTCTTTTTTTTTGATCTGGTACCAGAATGAGCCTCCACCCCCACCCAGTATGAGAGAGAGGGGTAACAATAATGCAGTGTGGTAATGTGAATGATAAGGTAACAAAAATATAATGTAATTATGCAAAGATTAAAGCCATCTATGCCAGCTGCAGGTTAAACTGCCGAAGCCTCTGTGCTGCAAGGTCAGAAGACCAGCAGTCGCAAGATCGAATCCACACGACGGAGGGAGCTCCCGTCGCTTGTCCCAGTTCCTGCCAACCTAGCAGTGTGAAAGCATGTAAAAATGCAAGTAGAGAAATAGGTACCACCTCAGTGGGAAGGTAACGGCGTTCCGTGTCTAGTCGTGCTGGCCATGTGACCACGGAAACTGTCTATGGACAAACGCTGGCCTTCTTTAATATTTAAAATATTTTTACCCCAGTATATAAGGTCCCAGTTTGGTTCACATGCTGGCTGGAGCCAAGTTGCCAAGATGGGAGCGGAGAGTCTATTTTGCATATTTACATATCTGTTCCTTTCTGCGCGAACCAGCCACTCATTTCCTTGCTTTCCCCACAAGAAGCAGGCCACTCCCATACGAACTTTGCATAGCCTTGTCAATTCTTGCTGGTGGCTAGATGGCAACCAGGGTACCCATGTTTCAAGATGCCAGCTGAAGTCTCAGGTAACTGCTTTGTTTCCATACAGCTCCAGAATGGGTAGCTAATGTGAGGGCATGTAGCACTTAAAGAAAATAAAGTTTGATTTTTCTGTGTGAGCGGCATCTAAAGACCGGGCACCCATCCCATTCCAAGTTGATGTGAGATCTCACTGGCTCAGGTCAGAGGTATTTGTGTGTTGTGACTGTGCAACGTCAGCATACCAAACAGTCAGGAGCAAATGGGTGGTACTGGAAATGGAGGCAGTATCTGCATGCACTTGGGACCATTATGTCATTCCGAACAAGTCAGGGGGTGGAATACCAGCATTAGAATTTATGGTTATTCCTGATAGATATGCTACATAAGCAGCAGCAGAGGGCCTGGGGGAGAAAAACTTTCCATGGGAAGCTAGTCATCCTTCCACAAGCCACAGCAGCAGTGTTGGGCCTGGCAAAATTCTTTGCATGTCATGTGCTTTGTAGTAAGGACATGCCAGAAGGAAGTCTGGTGAGAATGGCATAAATTCTTGAAAATTTTAGGCATATTTTATCACCTGTCCAGATGCCAAAAATTGGTCCCCAGCAACTCTGGGTTGCCGTATTACCTAATTAGTTGAGTTTTAACCTGGATTCTGGGTAGATTTACATAGATTTCCTTCTACAAGTTTCCACGATCAGGTAGCCTAACCTTTGTCTGCCCCACCGATAACCAAGTCTTGCTCCAAGATATCACACAGGTCAGCCCATTGGTCTCAGATTTTGCCCCCAAAGTTCAGAGAATTGGATGCTGCCCCCCAGGAACCCCTAGATGTGGTATTTTAAACATATTCACTTAGCTTGCTCTCAAAAACATTGTCAGGCATGGCGGGGCCGAAGGACTTTTGGCCCCCAAATATTTTGGGTGTCATTGTCATGTTTCTTTACCATTGGCCATGATGGCAAGGTCTTCAGGGAGCCGATGTCCAATTTATCTGAAAGGCCCAAGATTCCCTAATCTAACGAAATCTAATTCTGGTATTATTCAGAGCACATATGATTCCTAATTGGCTATGCTACACATGTCACTGTTCTGGGAAGAAGAAACCATTTCTATGAAGAATATTGGTCCTAGTGAAGATTTTAAGATGTGACTATTTTGCACGAAAGTTGGACAAGGAATCATTTCTACTCCACGGGAGTTGCTGTTTTTTGCCTTCATGTTAAAGGGAGACAACATTCAGCAAACATTCATCTATTTTTTAAATGTTTTTATTTTTGTATTTATTTTGGTTGCTCAGGTATTTTTTTTTTCATCCAGCAAAGTTGTGGCTCACAGATAGGTTGAATTATATCTCTTCCTTAAGAAACAGTTTCATTTCCCTAAGCAGAATCAAGAGTGTCTTGTTGGGCAGAGAATATGTAATTCTCACTCATTTATGCTTGCCCAATTATAAAGCACACTATCTTGCTCAAGATTCAAGAACATGTCATTTGTTTAGCAGCACACTTCCAGAAACACATCACATAATGGAGGTAGCTACTGTTGGAGCTGGCCTAGGAGCCATGTATCTGGAAAATAATTATTGACATAAAAAGAGAAACAAATGTAAAATGAAGTGTTCACCTGATCATTTGCAGGAAATGTCATTGAACGGAGGCTGTTTCTGCTTGACTGGTTGTGAAAATGATGCTCTTGTTTCAAGAATTAGATTGGAAAAAAAAACCTATTTCAGTGCAAAGCTGTTTTATTTTGACAGTCAGCTTGATCTTTTCCACTTTTGATGGTTAATTGCCCTCTGCATCTCCAGACTAAGGAAGAGAATGTAAAGGACTTCATTAAAAATATAAACTGCTTAGAAATGAATGCATCCTTGAGAGAGAGAGAAAGGAGTGAAGCACAATATATTGAATACTGTCAAATTGCGCTGTATGTGGTGGCACATTTTGCCTTGCATTACATTTCTTTATAAAATCTCTTCATGTCCTTGTAAAGAGAACAGAGGTGAGGGGGAAATGCACTATGGCAGGGCAGACCCTCAAGGTTTTTCCTAACTCATTGACACCCTTTAGCAGTCAAAAGTTGTAGTTGTGGTTGAATGTCCTTTCTCTGCTTTTTCTTATGCACTGAGCAATGGCTGAAATCCAGTAGTAAGGCACAACTGGAGTAGGAGCATTGAATCAATGGAATTTATATACATGTTGACTCACCAAATCTCCACTAATTCAATGGGCCTCCTCTAGTTGCAACTTACTGCTATATGTGGTAAGAATGGGAAGCCATTGGAGCTATACTGGAACATTCAAAAGGGGGTTAATTTGAAAGTGTTGACAGGAAAAGAGTTCTGGCCCCTCCCCTTGCTTGTTATTGTTTCCATGGGAAGAGGGAACCCTCTCAAGAGGAAACGTTCTGCTGTTTTTGGAGTCTTTCTATACCACTGGAGATCCTGACAAATCAGAGTTTCCCAGTTCTATGGGAAGCACCGTATCTAGCAGATTTCACTCACAGATTGTCCTTCTTCAGTTGGAGATGGTGACAGGCATGGGGCAGGGCCAGAACTCTCTCCCGTCTCCAGCTTTCAGATGAACCCTTTTCAAAATGCCTGAATAGGAGTTGATTTTCAGCCCTCTGCAATACAACTGCCATACTGAAGTCCTTCTCAGCAGCTGCTCCTAGCTTTGGAATGCACTGCCCTGAGAAGCCAGCTTGGCCCTCTCCCTCTTATCTTTCTATTGTCAGGCAAAGACTTTCCGTTTCAGCAGTAATAAGTGTCTAGGGAACATTCTGTTTTGGGAATTGAGATCTTTTAAAATGTTTTTTTAATGTTTTCAAAATTGTTTTTAATCTTGACCGATGTTTAATTTCTCATGAAAAGAGAAGACTCCCTGGAAAAGACCCTGATATTGGGAAAGTGTAAGGGCAAGAGGAGAAGGAGATGGCAGAGGATGAGATGGTTGGACAGTGTCATCGAAGTTACCAACATGAATTTGACCCAACTCCGGGAGGCAGTGGAAGACAGGAGGGCCTGGCGTGCTCTGGTCCATGGGGTCAGGAAGAGTCGGACACGACTAAATGACTAAACAACAACAAGGTTTAATTGGTGTGGTTACTTGAGCCATAGTTCTTGGCTCCAATTATTGTTCAAGCACACTCCCCTTTTGCATCCCATACTCCACCCTATCTTTCACTGCTCCATTTGTAGATGAACTACTGCATCACTGGAACACGATGTTGAAGATTCTCTCAGGTGATACAAACATTCTCTTGGCTGTGGCTGTTCTTTAGCATGGTTAATCCTTGCAGGTGTCCAGGTGGTTCAGCAGCAAAAAGATTAATTTTATTCACCTATGTGGGTTTGCTAGACAAACCAGAGCTTATCAAATTTCTATATTGTTCTACTTTAAGAGGGTATGTTTTATTCCTCCTTCAGAATTCGCAGCCGGTGTAGAAAGAGTGAACTGTAACAATCTGGTCTTGGCAAATGATTTGTTCTCCTCAGCCTCAGCAGTAAACAAAACATGGGTGGCAGAAAGAGTTCATGCTGTGACCAAGACATTAAGGCTGCATATATGTAGATGCTCATTAGCAGAAGCAGAAAGCTTAACAACTCATTAAGAGCTGATATGGCTGGTTATGGATATGCATGCCAATTTGAAGTGAACATGAACATGTTTTCATTTTGAAAAAAATATTGAAAGCTTGTGAAGGGGTATGCCTCCACTGAGGGGATGGGAGCTATAAACAATACCCCAGTGTTGTTCGTCATGTTGAAGAAGGCTGAGAGTTGGTAATCAACCAACCAACCAACTTGAATTTATTATGAACTGTATACATTGTGTTTGCACTATTCAGTTCTCTTTACTGAATCCTTCACAGGGGAATCAGTGTTAGTGTTAGTGTATAGAGTCTTTTCCCAGGGGGTGAAGTTGGTTTACCTTCACCACAGCTCCCACCCATATAGTTCAACCAAGGCTTATAAAACTTCAGCCTCCCTTCTCTAATGTCCTTTGGCAATAGGCATAAAAACGTAAACTGCAAGTCGCAGTGCAAACAGCATTGCTGAGTGGGGCCAGGTCCTTCTACTTGATTGGACTTTTCTTCCTAATTTCAGGAGTGACCCTTGGTTTAGCCTTTTTGAGATCCTTGGGATTCTCTATGGTGAGCCCTCTTGGCCAGTAGATGGGAAGGAAAGAGCCCAATTGAGGGCTACCCCTGGATGCTGCAAAGCCAGCATATCCAGCAGGGTCCAGCTCGTCATCACTCTACTCTGGGGCAGATACTTTGTCTTCACTCTCTTCTTCTGTCTATCTGCAGAATGCTCCCATTCCTCCTCTGCCTTCCTTATATTCTCCACCTGGCAAGAGATTCTCTTTGTAGGCTTGCCCACATCTTTCACTTCTTTCTGCCTCCCCAATTTTCAGGCTCCAGTGGAGAGTTCTTCTGGTTAATGCTTGGGGGGGGGGGGGGAAAGGATTCGCCCTGGGCACACCAGATAGCCTTGGCAGAGACCTGTAGAAGGTCAGTGAGACATGATTCATACTAATTTTCAAGAAACCTTTATTTTAAGTCTCGTGGCTCAGTGATTAAACTGCAGTATCCTAAACTCTGCTCACAGCCCGGGTACAATCCCAGGTAGCCAGCTCAAGGGTCACTCAGCCTTCCATCCTTCTGAGGTCAGTCAATTGAGTGCCCAACTTGCTGGGGAGCGGTGGCAATTTGTAGCCTGCAGAACTGAATTGTAAACTACCTGGGCAGTGTTTTACTCGTAAGCATTATGGAGTGGTATATAAACAGCATGGTTTGCTTTTTCACCATGAACTCATCTTTATGACTCATACTCCATTCAAGACAAGGCTATTTCCATTTTGATCTCATAGCAACTAACCTTCTCTGGTTTTGAGCCATAATACATTACAGTGTTGATTTAAGAACCTACTCGACCCTACAGTTGCTAGGTTGCAACCCTAGAGAGTCATGCTGGCTTTCAAAAATTGCAGATAGAACAGGAGACAAAGCAGTAGTGGCCCGTCTTATACTGTAATCCTTCTGTAATCTTCCTGTTTTTTCCTATCTGCTGTAATCATCAAGATCCTAGATGTATGACGGAGGGCATAGGAGAGGAGACACAAATACCAGAACTAGGAAAGGAATGTGTTATAGACAATGCAAGGCCAAGGAACACACACTGATGCACTCCAGAGTCTATTAGACCCAGGCCATTGATGAGGGTTGATGTAAATAGCAGTCCATCTCAAAAATAGAGGTTCCATAGTCATCTCACCTCTCCATTTGTCAGACATCTTAAGGATTCAACAACATATTCTAAAGGCCTACGTTGGAGGTGGACAACTTTTTTCAGCATCAAAGGCCTTTTTCCTCTCTGGAATAGCCTGATGATAGTAGATGTTGTTGAACTCCTAGTTGGATAGGGTCAGAGCCCACTCCATTTCCCCCTCTTTCTCTGTTACCTCCCCCCATTTCTTCCCTACTTAATGGGCAGCTAAGGAAGTAACAGATGAGTGCTGCAAATTCCTAAACTGGTAGCCTGCAGAAGGCTTTTGAAATTAATCCAAGGCTACCTGAGATTAAATCCTCCCCCTGCCTTCCCTGAACAATTAAGGACTTGGGTGATTTATAGACTGTTCTTAGCATCCCCAGTGTGGATTTCGCCCTTATGTTAAATAGTCATGCATAATTCATGTTGTAGGCTAATATTGTTGATAGGCGTAGCCGAGAGACAGGTTTAAAAAAAGGCGGAGCCTGAGAGTGAACAGTCAGTCTGATTGGAGAGAAGAGAGAGAGTCAGAGTGAGAGGAGAGAGTGGAGTGAGAGACAGAGTGATATTTGGGAGATATGGGGTTTAATTAAGAGTGTGTAGTAACTGTAAGATCAAATAGATGATTGTTGTTGTGGATTTAGAAACCTGAAGAAGATACATATGAATTATGATCAAAACATCTGTAATCAATAAACCTGTTTTATTTAAAAGACAGTGATGAATGGACCTTCATCTTTCTTTAGAAAAGTATGTTGATTTAGTGATCAACTGTTGGCAGCGTATGAAGAGGAATTTGGTTTGCCTTCATGTGCTCAGTGGTAGGAAGAAAACCAGGGGTAACTAAGAGAAACGCCACACCCAGGTCATCACATTCCCTTCCTTATGATGTCTTTCCCAGCTTTCGTGGGGGGGGGGGTTGTTCCTCATTCTAAAGGTTGCAGTGTCTTTTTCTATGGCTTTAAATTACAACATGCTGGTGTTCTGGAATCCTAGCTTTTTGTATTTGGACTTACATTTCCTGCCACTGGAATGTGGCCTTCAGTGGCTGCTTTCAACCAGCCTCCAAGGGTGTGATCCAGGACTGCTGACTCAAACCCTGCTCAGGAATCCTTGATCATGCCTTTGTTAATCCAAGTGTGGCATCACCTGTATGAATTAGAGGAAGACAGTCATCTTGAAGAACACTATGGGTAGCAGGATCTACTATATGGGAAAGAATATCACCTTCAAGTCTTGCAACGTAATTTATGCCATTGAGTGCTGATGAACAGGATGCTGGGCAAAAAAATGATCAACTTGTATGGTTCAGGAATCATGAATTTACAACTTTGACCAGAAAATTGGAAGAATCACTGGCTGGATACTATAATCCAGAACATCATAACCTGATCAATTTGTTAGTGATATACAACAAATCCAAAAATGTTAGGGGGAAGGGACAACCTGTTTATAGATTTGGCACCTTAGTACCTTGAGGCCTGTGCCTTGAAGACAATACCTGACTTCACTCATCCATCTACCGTATTCTTAGCAGAGATGACAAAAGTAGGAGTCTCACACTACAACTTCGAGAATCTTGCCTATTCCCAAACAGTGACTTTTCCAAACAGTGACTTTTGACATTGTACTGATTCAGTGTCAAAATAGTTAATACCTTGACTATTTTACCAACAAGGAAGTGATACAGTTCCTCTGAGCTTCTCATAGACAGATCTGAGTGGGAGTGAGGAATGCGTTTTTGAACTAAAACTTCCCCAATCCCTCAGTCAGTCTAGCTGGTGTCCGTGTATCTTCACAAGGGAGAACTTTTGACCCTATATATATTTTGGAAGCCAGCTATAATTCTTCACCATTGACCCTGCAGGCTGAGAATTTTAAGAGCTAAATTCTAGAACATCCGAAGAAACAATGTTCCCTGTCTCTGACATAGTCAAATCTGATTTTAACAGAACCCATGTGTGAGCCCTAATTGGCTGGGCTCATTACTATAGGAAGAAGAAACATCTATGGTGAATATTGGTGTTATTAAAATGTTAAAAGGTGAATATGTGGACAACGTTTGAAGAAGGAACAACTTCTAGTCCACTGAAGTTACTTTTTTTCAACCTAAATCTCAGAATGGAGTAATATTTTTTTAAAAAAAATGAAAACAATATTTAAAAATTGAGTAATATTTTAAAAACTTAGTTTTTTGTATTACTTTTTTTCGTCCCTGGCCATGCCAGTGGAATTGATCATGCTATTTACTGGTCATACGGGGAAGGGGATTCTGTAGTACAAAAAAGTAACTTTTCCAGTATGACTCTCCTGGGGACAGTGAAAGAGAATTAAGAGAATCCTGGGAACCTTGAAATGGAATTAAGGGGAACTGAATTTAAAAGAATTTGTTTAAGGCAGAGGAAAGAATGGCACTATGGTCCGAAAAAAGGAGAGAAAAATGATGTGTTTCTAAGGGCAAATGATAAATCCTAAGCTTGTGGCTTGGTTACAATCACAACTAATTTATTTTTCTACCTGGTTTGCCTCCCTGGAGATAAAAGTCTGCCTCTGGAATCAATACCTACAGCTCATGGTCTGAGGATGCTGAATCATTTGGGTGTGGGTGGGAATCACTCCATTTCATTCAATACATCCAGAGAAAGCATGTGTTGTAGCAATATGTATTTGTTTATTTAAATTAGACACTTCATAGCCTCTGCAACTTCAATTTCACTCTTCAGTAAACTATGTGCATTGTTCTCATAGAGGCTCCAATACAAATAAAACCTGTACAGTTTAAACAACTTGGAAATGTCAGGGTATTGTGGCCCTTAATGCAGAATGTACTCTTTGTACATGAAGCAGAGTGTTCTATTTAGAATCCATTTTATAACAGGTGTGCACTTACAAGGTCAGCACATGTAAAGGTAAAGGTAAAGGTTCCCCTTGACAATTTTTGTCCAGTCGTGTTCGACTCTAGGGGGCGGTGCTCATCCCCGTTTCCAGGCCATACAGCCAGCTTTTGTCCGAAGACAATCTTCCGTGGTCACATGGCCAGTGCGACTTAGACGCTGTTACCTTCCCACCGAAGTGGTCCCTATTTATCTACTTGCATTTGCATGCTTTCGAACTGCTAGGTTGGCGGGAGCTGGGACAAGCGACGGGCGCTCCCTCGCGTGGATTTGATCTTACGACTGCTTGGTCTTCTGACAGTGCAGCACAGGCTTCTGCGGTTTAGCCTGCAGCGCCACCACGTCCCCTGTAGCTGGTGCAATACTCAACACCCCATGTAGCTGGTGCAATACTCAAAATGTGTATTGGACATGCTGTAATGTCTAGGAGAAGACATCAGGTGATGTGTTTTAGTGATGAGTTGTTCACACTATATAAGTGCTGCACACTATAGTGGAATGTGGAGCTTTGTATGGAGAGTTGCTGCACAAAGTGCTGTCCATTTATTTTACAGATACGTGTATTGTTTAGTTTGTTGTACATAACTCTGCTGTACATATTTTGTAAATACACTACTGGAAAGGAATCTCTGTGAGTCTCTTTACTATTGACCTGGAAGGCTGCCTTGTCTTGGACACATTTCCACACCCCAAAATTCCTGACAGGAAATAAAGAAACAAGGCAATAGCAATGGGTAGAGTAATTGGAAGCGAAACAGGAGGGGAAGTGGATCAGTGGATCATTTGCTGTTTTAAAATAGCCTTGTTGAATTATCCTGACCTGAACAGTGTGTTGAGGGGAAGGGCAGTCTCATCTTTTGAATCACTTTTCTATTGGAAAAAAAAATTCTCGCTTTCTCTCTCATCAGTATCAGTGCAAGTATTTGTATCATCTTCTGTGCTTGGAAAATTCACTTTTGAATATCACAATTTCCATCGTCCCTTGGTTAATATGGCCCCAAACCCTGCCAAGCTCAGTTTTCCAAGGTCTGCTCAGAGCCAGACCAGCACTGCTAGGGAACCCAGGGTTTCTTCCAGGAATGAAGGATCTGATACCTCTGAGGTCACCTGCAGCCAGCTGGTACCCCGCAACAACATATTCTATTTCAAGATCACCTGCTGGCAAAAATGTTCTTGCCAGTATTTCTGTGGTTCCAGAATGTTATTGTTAGCTGTCATCAAGTGATTTCTAACCTGTGGAGAACGTAGTGGGGTTTTCAAGAGATGTGAGATATTTAAGGAGTGGTTTACCATTGCTGCCCTCCATTGTATTTCCATGAGTAAGCAATGATTTAAACCTAGGTCCCCCAAGTCCCACTTCAACACTTCCAACTGGAGAAGAATATTCAACGCTCCCAAGATGCTCCCAACTGGGGTGAACACAGCAGACTTGTCCAACATCTTGGTTTCTGAATACCCATCCTGCATATCCAAACTTGCTCACACAACCAAGCCAACAGCCCTGGTGGTTACTACTGTGCTTTTATACAGATAACAACCGAACAAAAAAGTAACAGAGCATAGTCTGCTTTCTTGGTGCTAAAATGGCTTGTATCTTTCTACATGCTCGCATGACTGCCCTGACAACCAAATGCTGATATTTCTCTCCTAAACACCATAGGACTCAGGTGACTGTTCCATGTGACCTGGCCTTTCCACCCAACTTTGCTTTAATGACTTCCCACATGGAATTGCCAGTCTTTGCCTTTTAAAGGCCTTATGAGTTCCATGAGTCAGCAGAGTTTGGGAGGTATAATTTCTCCCTTCCCTGGAACTCTGTGACAGAGGAACAACATTCCCCTGATAAAAAAGTGAGGAACCATGATTTGTCCAGGGACTGGCAGTGTTATGTCCAAGCCAAATTAAGCAACTTTCTGAGTGAGTTGCAGAAATGATAACAAAATACACACTAGTGTCACTTTCTACAAACACTTTTTAAACTTCAGTCTGGGCTTATTCTCCATATTAAAAAAATATGGTTTTGTGCCTGAGCACTCAGAGTGCCTCTGGTGAAAAACAAAGGAATGAGCTGATCCACTATAAATTTGTGTGGTTTTTTTTTCATCTTTTCTTTATTCAGTTGAAGAACAGTGTTATACTTCATTAATTCACAGTAAAATGCATTTTCTTCTTCATGGATTGCTGCCTTGTCGTGGCGAAGGGGCTTGAGTAACTCAGAGAAACTATGGGCTATGCCGTGCAGGGACACCCAAGACGGACAGGACATAGTGGAGAGTTCCGACTAAACGCAATCCACCTGGAGTAGGAAATGGCAAGCCACTCCAGTATCTTTGCCAAGAACGCCCCATGATCAGAAACAAAAGGCTAAAAGATATGACGCTGGAAGATGGGCCCCTCAGGTCGGAAGGCGTCCAACATGCTACTGAGGAAGAGCGGAGGACAAGTACAAGTAGCTCCAGAGCTAATGAAGTGGTTGGGCCAAAGCCGAAAGGACGCTCAGCTGTGGACGTGCCTGGAAGTGAAAGGAAAATCCAATGCTGCAAAGAAAAATACTGCATAGGAACCTGGAATGTAAGATCTATGAACACTGGGAAGCTGGAGGTGGTCAAACAGGAGATGGCAAGAATAAACATCGACATCCTGGGCATCAGTGAACTAAAATGGACAGGAATGGGCGAATTCAGCTCAGATGATTATCATATCTACTATTGTGGACAAGAATCCCGTAGAAGGAATGGAGTAGCCGTCATAGTCAACAAAAGAGTGGGAAAAGCTGTAATGGGATACAATCTCAAAAATGATAGAATGATGTCAATACGAATCCAAGGCAGACCATTCAACATCACAATAATCCAAGTTTATGCACCAACCAGCATTGCTGAGGAGACTGAAATTGAACAATTCTATGAAGATCTACAACACCTTCTAGAACTGACACCAAAGAAAGATGTTCTTCTCATTCTAGGGGACTGGAATGCTAAAGTAGGGAGCCAAGAGATAAAAGGAACAACAGGGAAGTTTGGCCTTGGAGTTCAGAACGAAGCAGGACAAAGGCTAATAGAGTTTTGTCAAGAGAATAAGCTGGTCATCACAAACACTCTTTTCCAACAACACAAGAGGCGACTCTATACATGGAAATCACCAGATGGGCAATATCGAAATCAGATTGATTATATTCTCTGCAGCCAAAGATGGAGAAGCTCTATACAGTCAGCAAAAACAAGACCTGGAGCTGACTGCGGTTCTGATCATCAGCTTCTCATAGCAAAATTCAAGCTTAGACTGAAGAGATTAGGAAAAACCACTGGGCCACTCAGGTATAATCTAAACCAAATCCCTTATGAATACACAGTGGAAGTAAAGAACAGATTTAAGGAACTAGATTTGGTGGACAGAGTGCCTGAAGAACTTTGGATAGAGGCTCGTAACATTGTCCAGGAGGCAGCAATGAAAACCATCCCAAAGAAAAGGAAATGCAAGAAAGCAAAGTGGCTGTCCAACGAGGCCTTAGAAATAGCAGAGAGGAGAAGGGAAGCAAAATGCAAGGGAGATAGGGAAAGTTACAGAAACTTGAATGCAGACTTCCAAAGAATAGCAAGGAGAGACAAGAGGGCCTTCTTAAATGAACAATGCAAAGAAATAGAGGAAGATAACAGAAAAGGAAAGACCAGAGATCTGTTCAGGAAAATTGGACATATTAGAGGAACATTTTGCGCAAAGATGAACATGATAAAAGACAAAAATGGGAGGGACCTAACAGAAGCAAAAGACGTCAAGAAGAGGTGGCAAGAATACACGGAGGAATTATATCAGAAAGATGTGGATATCCCGGACAACCCAGACAATGTAGTTGCTGACCTTGAGCCAGACATCCTGGAGAGCGAAGTCAAGTGGGCCTTAGAAAGCCTGGCTAACAACAAGGCCAGTGGAGGTGATGGCATTCCAGTTGAACTATTTAAAATCTTGAAAGATGATGCTGTTAAGGTGCTACATTCAATATGCCAGCAAGTTTGGAAAACTCAACAGTGGCCAGAGGATTGGAAAAGATCAGTCTACATCCCAATCCCAAAGAAAGGCAGTGCCAAAGAATGCTCCAACTACCGTACAATTGCACTCATTTCACACGCTAGCAAGGTTATGCTCAAAATCCTCCAAGGTAGGCTTCAGCAGTATGTGGACCGAGAACTCCCAGAAGTACAAGCTGGATTCCGAAGAGGCAGAGGAACTCGAGACCAAATTGCTAACTTGCGCTGGATTATGGAGAAAGCCAGAGAGTTCCAGAAAAATATCTACTTCTGCTTCATTGACTATGCGAAAGCCTTTGACTGTGTGGACCACAGCAAACTATGGCAAGTTCTTAAAGAAATGGGAGTGCCTGACCACTTTATCTGTCTCCTGAGAAACCTATATGTGGGACAGGAAGCAGCAGTTAGAACTGGTCATGGAACAACTGAGTGGTTCAAAATTGGGAAAGGAGTACGGCAAGGCTGTATATTGTCCCCCAGCTTATTTAACTTATATGCAGAATACATCATGCGGAAGGCTGGACTGGAAGAAACCCAAGCCGGAATTAAGATTGCCGGAAGAAATATCAACAACCTCCGATATGCAGATGATACCACTCTGATGGCAGAAAGTGAGGAGGAATTAAAGAACCTTGTAATGAGAGTGAAAGAGGAGAGTGCAAAAAACGGTCTGAAACTCAACATCAAAAAAACTAAGATCATGGCCACTGGTCCCATCACCTCCTGGGAAATAGAAGGGGAAGATATGGAGGCAGTGTCAAATTTTATCTTCCTGGGCTCCATGATCACTGCAGATGGAGACAGCAGCCCTGAAATTAAAAGGCGCCTTCTTCTTGGGAGGAAAGCGATGACAAATCTTGACAGCATCTTGAAAAGCAGAGACATCACCTTGCCAACAAAAGTCCGAATAGTCAAAGCTATGGTTTTTCCTGTCGTGATGTATGGAAGTGAGAGCTGGACCATAAAGAAAGCAGACCGCCGAAGAATTGATGCCTTTGAATTGTGGTGCTGGAGGAGGCTCTTGAGAATCCCCTGGACTGCAAGGAGAACAAACCTATCAGTTCTAAAGGAAATCAACCCTGAGTGCTCACTGGAAGGACAGATCCTGAAGCTGAGGCTCCAGTACTTTGGCCATCTAATGAGAAGAAAAGACTCCCTGGAAAAGACCCTGATGTTGGGAAAGTGTGACGGCAAGAGGAGAAGGGGACGACCGAGGATGAGATGGCTGGACAGTGTCTGCGAAGCAACCAACATGAACCTGACACAACTCCGGGAGGCAGTAGAAGACAGGAGGGCCTGGCGTGCTCTGGTCCATGGGGTCACGAAGAGTCGGACACGACTAAACGACTAAACACACACACACAAAATGCATTTTTGCCATGTTTAACTTGCTGTTGAAGCCAGTTCTGCCACCTCCTGTTTCCTCCTTCTTAACCCAAGATTTTGTTGTTGTTGTTGTTGTTGTTGTTGTTGTTGTTGTTGTTGTTGTTGTTGTTGTTGTTGTTGTTGTTGTTGTTGTTGTTTTGCAATAAGATTTCCTCCCATTTCCTCTTCTCTTGCTGTTGTTGTTCAACTTCATCTACAGGCATTGCATCTCCCTTCTTTTGCCATCCTGCACGAATTCTTCTACGATCCATCCCAATCTGTCCCATTCTGCTCTCTGACTACTGTTGTTCCAGCAATCGCATCCCTTCTTTTACATATTAACATGTCTCTTTCTTCTCCTTGATTCCCTTTAACCAATAAACATGCTGCAGTCTGTGTTATTCTTAATAAGGCATCTCTTGACCTTTTGTCTCTCACTAATTATCACTAATTCTCTTTCTTTATTGCCTTTTGTGCCTGTCTTCCTCGTGTGCATTATATATTCTTGCTGTTTGGATTTTCTTTCCTTTGTTTTGGCCCTAGATCCCCTACAGTCTGGGTTCCATCCTCTGCCTTCCACTAGATGGCTTGTATGAATATCACTAATGATCTTCTCATTGCCAAGTCAATGAATTTCGATGGCTTTTGCTACAACAGATCATGGTTTTTTTGCTGGGTTCTTTTAGTGACATGGGATTTTCTAATTCTCCCCTAAGCTTCTTGTTCATTATGGGAGGTTGTCTTTTCACTGCTCTTCTCGTTGTGCAGTCCCCCCAAGATAATTTTTAAGTCCCATGCTGTATATGTTGCATATGGTAACTTACTCAATCCCATGGATGTCAGGATGTGAAATGTTATATATATATAGACTGTTAAAATAATTAAGGGAGCAATGGTATAAACCTCAAAAAGAGAGAGGGTTGGGTCTTATTATTTGGCTAATCAATTACAACTTATTCCTGATTTAATATCTTCCCCAAACACTTTAATCTGGTTTAATTTGGAAACTCAAGATATCTCTCATTAGGTGATGACTTCAGCTGCCTTGTACACCCACAGGATTTCAGTTAATGTTTTGTTTTTATTTGAATTATGCATTTTAAATTACAGTACAGTACTTCTTCATTTTTACTATTACTGTTACAACATATCTCTCTGTATATAGTTCTCCCTTTGTGGTTTTCTGTGTGGTTTTGCACTTCAGACTCTGTGCGCCTTGGGACAGAATTTTCTTGTTCTATTTTATTTTTTTTTCTGTACAGGGCAGGGATGGGGAATCAAGTTGTGGGATTCGCTGTCAAGTCCGACTTAATTTGCAACTCAGACTCAACTCGGTTTGTTTGTTTTTTCAGTGACTTGGACACAATTCACAAATTGGAACCCACCTAACCGTCCCTTATTCCTGGGGTTGGAGGCAGGATCCTGTTTTTAATAGGAACTCGGACTTGGGGCTTGGGACTCGAGACTTGGTACCAAAGACTCAGACTCAGAGTTGGGATTTTGTACCAAAGACTCAGACCTGGAACTCGGACCCAAAGACTTGCCAACATCCCTGATACAGGGCTATGCAGGTTGATTGAGCTATATAAATAAATGGTAACAATAACCAGAAATTTCCCAACTGAATTAAAATGTTAGAACTGAGTAATTGTTGTGGTATTTTTCACAGCAGTTGCAGAAAGATTGCAGTTACCTGTTTATTATTCCAATATCCCTTTCAAATCCTCCACTAGATGAGGTCACTTGTGCTTGTCATATTTATGACTCAGTGAAAACTGGTGTGAGAGATCCTTCATCCCTAAACATTACATTGATTGGGCCAGAAAAGAAGCAGAAGGGCAAAAGTAAAATAGATATGTCAGGAAAGTTTTAATTCCCAGCTGTGTTTCCACTGAAACACACCCAGCCACCCACAACTCTGTACAAGGTAAAGGTTCCCCTTGACATTTAGTTCAGTTGTGTTCGACTCTAGGGGGCAGTGCACATCCCCGTTTCCAAGCCGTTGAGCCAGCATTTGTCCGAAGACAGTTTCCGTGGTTACGTGGCCAGTGCGACTAGACACGGAACGCTGTTACCTTCCGACCATGATGGTACCTATTTATCTATTCACATTTACATGCTTTTGAACTGCTAGGTTGGCAGGAGCTGAGACAAGCAACGGGAGCTCATTCTGTTGAGTGGATTCGATCTTACGACTGCTGGTCTTCTGACCTTGCACCACAGAGGCTTCTGCGGTTTAACCCGCAGCGCCACCACGTCCCCCGCCCTGTACAAGGCAAGTAGTTAAAATTCAGAGGCTTTGTTTACAGTGTTTCAGTTGTCAGTGTCATGTTTATGTGTATTTTACAGCAAAACATGCCTTTTGGAGATCTAAAATGTCCCATCCAAGTGAATGAGGGTTAAGGATATGTGGCATTAGAGTACAACATTTTTTTAAAAAAAATCTATGTAGTAAAATAATCATTAAACAGTTTTCCATAGAAAAGATCAGCAGTGTGAGGGAGACATAAGAAGACACATTAGAGCTTGTTCTTGATGGACTCCACCTTCCCTCTGCTGTTCCCCAGATTTCAACTGCCCTGTGGGTACTAGTCCAGTGAAATGCTGTGTTTTGTCTTATTGTGAAATTATTGTCCTGTTTTGATTGGCTTGCAAGCTGCCTTATAAAGATTTGATGTTTTTAAAAAGATGGTGTGGAAATGAACTGTAATAAATTTGTCAGTCAACTAGACATCAGTGGTTCTTTGCCTTGAAAACCAGCCCAAAGAGACTTCCACAAGGCAAAGTGTTTTCCTTCTCTCACAAAGTGAAATAAAAGGAAAGGAAGGAGGAAAATGTCATGATTTTGGTGTCCAGGAGGAGCCACTAACTCTATGGCTTTTTATAAATTTTGCAGAAGAATGCTAAACAAAATTGCTGGATGACTGGTCTAAATCACTACTTCATATAAACTGACAATGTACAGTCTTACACATATCTACTCAGAAATAAATTCAATAAATTAATTTTCAGGGAGATATTAAAGCCCTGGTCTTCTTTGTGCTGCTGAAGTGAAGATATATTGACCTTGCACACAGCTCTGCTGAGAAATGCTGCACAACATTGGAGAGATTTTGAAAATGCAGGAAATGGAGTCAGGTAGCAGATTATTCTAACATGACAGGGACAGGACAGTCAGACATCCTGAGCATGCTAAATGGTGTTTAATTGTCTCTAGAAGTACACACAGATTTCTTATAAACTGTTTAATTTCCTGCCAATCCCTGGATTTAAAGATTGAATCTGTGAAATAAAAAAGAAATATGCTAAAACCACCCGTTCCCAAAATTGGTGTGCATAAAACATCTGAGAGGAAATCAGCCTTCACCAATATTGTATAAACCACTGCAAATGTTACAAAGATGAATGGTCTCGAAACATATAGTTTTCTGAGTGTCACATAGAAATTAATGTTTTAAAGGGTATAAAGAATCAGATAACAAAAAGAATAACTATTGCTGGAAGGTGATGCACCCAAGGATTTTCAGCACAACTGTAGTTCTTACATTTCTTGTACAAAGATTGCTTTAAAAATTGAAACTTTCATCTCGTATATAACTTCTACATGGGTTGTTTTGCTCTGGCTATTTTTCAAGCACATCTATGTTATCCTAAGAATGATGATCACCAATTTTTCGTTCTTTCTCTTAAAAAAAAGTAGCCCCTTGTGTTGCTCCATAAACGCAAATCAAAATCCAAAACTCATAGGAGGGCAATTTTGCTTCTGATTATGCTACTATCCCAACATTTCCCCATGTCTCCATCTTTTAAAAGGAAAACCCTTAGCATTTTTACAGAGTGATCTCTTTGTTTCACGGCGTTTTGCATATTTAAATCACAACCTGTAATTGCAACCATCTACAAAACTGGCAAATTAACTGAGCAATTTTAAGCATGTCTTCTTGTGAGTTTTACGAGCTCAATGAGATTTGTTCTTCAATGCACAGATTTAGGATTCCAGCACCATAGTGTTTCCCCTTTGTTTTATACATAACATACATAATTTCTGAAGTAAATTCCATAATCTGATGCTCAGTTTCCTGTCCAACTAATCTTAATTTAAAATTATCACAAAAGAAAAAAAATCATCATATAAAAGAGATCTAAGAGATCTAAGACAAGAAAACGACCAGCTAATGTCCACTGAGAAATCATTCCATTCACAAATCACCAGCTGCTCAGGCAAAGAACTGTTGCAAAGTAGAAGCATTTACATTCATTGCTCAAGATGAAAATACTGAACTCTATCAACACTGGTATAAAACAATTAAAAGCCTCATTCTATTTTGAAATACCCAGAGCTTTCTTGTTCATTGTGTCTAAAGACACTATCACTTTATGGGTCCTTTCAAACACAATGCCTGCATGCTTCATTATGCAAGGGTAATAGTGTTTTGGTTTTTTTTTTAATTATTGAATAGGCAATAAGTTGTTGAAATGAGAGGAAAATGTGTGGTCTTTCCTCAATTAGCATACTGTATTAAACAAGATTGCAGGGATGCTTCATCTTTTATACCATGAATGAATTCCCGGTGTGCTTTGAATCTTTCATAGTGCAACCCTGTGAATGTTTCCTCAGAGTTGAGTCTTATCCAGAGAATATAATGTGATTCTTACTGGTTTTTGCTCATCATTGGTACAATCCACTAAGAGAGGAATTAGTTTTTCCCCCTAGGGACAGGAAAGCACACTGGGCCTCCCATTAGGGTTTGTCTCCAGCTGCTGCACTACCAAATCCACTGTGTCATGACACCTATTTATTTATTATTTATTGATTGATTGCATTTATACCCCGCCCAGCTAGTCAATCGACTACTCTGGGTGGCTTTATCTATTTATTTGTTTGTTTGTTTGTTTATTTATTTATTTATTTATTTCTGCCCATCTGGTATATTCTACCAGTCTGGGCGGCTAAGGAAAAAAGAGGTAGAAAAAAATCAAGTGTTAACTGGAGGGAAGGCCTGCTGAGGCTTTCATGAGCACGGGTCTGTTTTGAAATAATATGTAAACCTTGTTTACCTTTCTTTAAAAATGCAGTCGCTTCTTCCATGCCACCAATATTAGGCAACGTGGGAGCAAATTTCAGGGTAACAAAGAGGAGCTGGAACACCAAAATGGCCAAAGGGCTGCATGCGAGCCGTAAACAATGGGTTGCATGAAACTCAGACCCAGAGACTTGTAGTCCAAAAAATTAACACATTCCAGCTCATTTAAATGCATATATGCACGCACATGCTTGCACGCACACATACACTGTAATTTTCTTCAGGTAAAGTGTCGCCTAGTCTTTATTTATTATGTATAATACTTTTGCCCCATCTCCTATTAAGTATTTTATTGAGCTAGCACAATCCCATTAAGCCACCACAGAACAATTCTAAGATCCAGGGATACTGATTTCTTCCCCTATTGTGTGAAATCACACATTCCACAGCAAAGAGGTCACTACGTGGAGAAGAGAAGATTATGGGCAGCTTTCATAAAAACAATCACTGGGGAAACAATTGTTCATTTAATGTCTTCCATGGGTTTTAAGATCATCTGTCTCCATTAGGCAAAGAAGAGCCAGTGCACAGGATAATTCTTCCCGTATACATGCATTGTTGTTGTTGTCTAGTCTTTAAGTCATGTCCGACTCTTAATGACCCCATGGACCAGAGCATGCCAGGCCTTCCTATTTTTCACTGCCTCCCGGAGTTGGGTCAAATTCTTATTGGTAGCTTCAGTGACAATGTCGAACCATCTCATCCTCTGGCATCCCCTTCTCCTCTTGCCTTCACATTTTTCCAGCATCAGGGTCTTTTCCAGGGAGTCTTCTCTTCTCATGATATGGCCAAAGTATTGGAGCCTCAGCTTCAGGATCTGTCCTTCCAGTGAGCACTCAGACTTGATTTCCTTCAGAATGGATAGAGGTTTGATCTCCTTGCAATCCAGGGGACTCTCAAGACTCTCCTCCAGCATCACAATTCAAAAGCATCAATTCTTCAGTGGTCAGCCATCTTTATGGTTCAGCTCTCACTTCCATACATCACTACTGGAAAAACTATAGCTTTGACTATGCGGACCATTGTCGGCAAAGTGATGTCTCTGTTTTTTAAGATGCTGTCAAGGATTGTCATTTCTTTCCTCCCAAGAAGCAGGCATCTTTTAATTTTGTGGCTGCTGTCACCATCTGCAGTGATCATGGAGCCTAAGAAAGTAAAATCTGTCACTGCCTCCATATCTTCCTCTTCTATTTGCCAGGAAGTGATGGGACCAGTGGCCATGATCTTAGGGTTTTTTATGTTGAACTTCAGACCATTTTTTGCACTCTCCTCTTTCACCCTCATTAAGAGGTTTTTTAATTCCCCCTCACTTTCTGGCATCAGAGTGGTATCATCTGCATATCTGAGGTTGTTGATATTTCTTCCGGCAATCTTAATTGCGGCTTGGGCTTCCTCTAGTCTGGCCTTTCACATGATGTATTCTGCATATAAATAAGCAGGGAGACAATATACTGCCTTGTCGTACTCCTTTCCCAATTTTGAACCAATCAGTTGTTCCATATCCAGTTCTAACTGCTGTTTCCTGTCCCACGTATAGGTTTCTCAGGAGATAGATAAGGTGGTCAGGCACTCCCATTTCTTTAAGAACTTGCCATAGTTTGTTGTGGTCCACACAGTCAAAGGCTTTTGCATAGTCAATGAAGCAGAAGTAGATGTTTTTCTGGAACTATCTGGCTTTCTCCAGCGCATGTTAGCAATTTGGTCTCTAGTTCCTTTGCCCCTTCGAAATCCAGCTTGTACTTCTGGGAGTTCTCGGTCCACATACTGATGAAGCCTACCTTGGAGGATTTTGAGCATAACCTTGCTAGCATGTGAAATGAGTGCAATTGTACGGTAGTTGGAGCATTCTTTGACACTGCCCTTCTTTGGGATTGGGATGCAGACTGATCTTTTCCAATCCTCTGGCCACTGTTGAGTTTTCCAAACTTGCTGGCATATTGAGTCTAGCACCTTAATAGCATCATCTTTTAAGATTTTGAATAGTTCCACTGAAATGCCATCACCTCTACTGGCCTTGTTGTTAACCATGCTTTCTAAGGCCCACTTGACTTCGCTCTCCAGGATGTCTGGATCAATTAAAAAGTCAGCAACCACACTATCTGGGTTGTCCAGGACATCCAGATCTTTCTGGTATAATTCCTCTGTGTATTCTTGCCACCTCTTCTTGATGTCTTCTGCTTCTGTGAGGTCTCTCCCATTTTTGTCCTTTATCATGTCCATCTTTGCACAAAAGGTTCCTTTAATATCTCCAATTTTCCTGAACAGATCTCTGGTTTTTCCCTTTCTATTCTTTTCCTCTATTTCTTTGCACTGTTCATTTAAGAAGGCCCTCTTGTCTCTCCTTGCAATTATGTGGAAGTCAGCATTCAATTTTCTGTAACTTTCCCTATCTCCCTTGCATTTTGTTTCCCTTCTCTTCTCTGCTCTTTGTAAGGCCTCATTGGACAGCCACTTTGCTTTCTTGCATTTCCTTTTCTTTGGGATGGTTTTTGTTGCTGCCTTTTGTACAATGTTACGGGCCTCCAACCATAGTTCTTCAGGCACTCTGTCCACCAAATCTAGTTCCTTAAATCTGTTCTTCACTTCCACTGTGTATTCATAAGGGATTTGGTTTAGATTATAACTGACTAGCCCAGTGATTTTTCTTACTTTTCTTCAGTTTAAGCTTGAGTTTTGCTATAAGAAGCTGATGATGAGAGCCACACTCAGCTCCAGGTCTTGTTTTTGCTGACTGTATAGAGCTTCTCCATCTTTGGCTGAAGAGAATATAATAAACCTGATTTTGGTATTGGCCATCTGGCGATGTCCATGGTTAGAGTCGCCTCTTTTGTTGTTGGAAAAGAGTGTTTGTGATGACCAGCTTGTTCTCTTGACAAAACTCTATTATCCTTTGCCCTGCTTTGTTTTGAACTCTTCCTCAGTAGCATGTTGGACGCCTTCCAAGCTGAGGGGCATCATTCATTCATTCATTCATTCATTCATTCATTCATTCATTCAATTTATATCCCACCCATCTATACAGTGCTTCATTTCAAGTTTTTTATACTGAAAGTGATGCACAATAGAGAGTGGCTAATGGGATTATACAGTATTGACTTTGCTGGAAAGTCAGGTGCATCAAGATGTTATGTTTTCAGTAAGGGAAATGTTATTTGTGCTATGAATGCACTTACTTTCGAGGATAAAATTGCAATCATATATTTTGCCAACAACAACAACAACAACAACAACAACAGCAACAACAGCAACAACAACAACAACAACAACAACGGCGACGATAATAATAATAATAATAATAATAATAATAATAATAATAATAATAATAATAATAATAATAATAATAATAATAATAATAATAATAATAATAATAATAATAATAATAATAATAATAATAATAATAATAATAATAATAATAATAATAATGTATTTGCGAAGGCTTTCACAGCCGAGATCTAATGGTTTATTGACCACAAAATGAAGCATCCACACCAGAATCAAAGAACATGAGAGACACTGCAGACTGAAACAACTGGAAAAATCATCAGTAGTGGAACATGCCCTAAAACAAGCTGGACATGAAATTCTATTTCAAAATACTGAAATACTAGACAACACCAGCAATCATTACGTTAGACTGCACAGGGAAGCCATTGAAATCCACAAACACCAGCAGAGCTTCAACAAAAAAGAAGGAAGTTTAAAACTCAACAAAGCTTGGCTCCCAGCACTGAAAAATACATCCTGCAAAAGGTCAACAAACTCTACCCAGCCACAAGGACCGATGATCACTACACTCAAAAGACCAGCTAACAACACCCATCAATCACAGTGACAGATAATCTTTCCTCCTTATCACAACAATACACCCTCAATAAAAACACACTGATTATCATAATCAGTGGTTCTTAACCTTTTTGAAAGAAACGCCCCCTTGAGCCATTTAGGAAGTTATCATCGCCCCCCTCCCTGCAGTGATGATATCTTGTTTGTTTGTTTGTTTATTTAAGACACTTAAATGCAATGACTCCTGAAAACAAAATTCAATTCCAAGAAAATCAAATGCCCCCAAAAAGTAACATTTAATGATTTAGTTGCAAGCGAATTTTAAGACGCAAAAAGAAATATAAAAAGGGCATAAAAACAAACCGCAATGCAGGAACTAAAAATTCCAAGACGAAAACTCTGAAACTAAATTAAGATTGGAGGAAAATATATATTCATGCACATTGTAAAAAGGCTGCAGCCATCTTCACAGGTTTGGCTTGCTCCAGCGCCCCCCTACCGCCCCCTTCTGCTCCAGCACCCCCACACTGCCCCTTTTCGTTCTACCGCCCCCTGAAAAATGAAATCGCCCCCTGGGGGGCATTATTGCCCACGTTAAGAACCACTGATCATAATCACCCATCTCCTGAAAAGGACAAAAGCTGATCTCACAGCTATAAATACTCAACTGCCAAACAAACTGCACCAGAGCAGAGTGCTACTCCTGTCCTCTGAAGATGCCAGCCACAGAGACTGGTGAAACGTTAGGAAGAACAATCTTCAGAACACAGCCAAAGAGCCCGAAAAAACCCACAACAACCAATAATAATAGTAGTAATAATAGAAATAATAATAATAAGCCGTCAAGCCAATTCTGACTAATGGTGACCCTTCAGGGTTTTCAGGTAGAGGATATGCAGAAAGGGTTTAGCATTCTCTTCAAAGTATATAATATATAGAGAGAAATCCAAATTTAATCCCAAGTAGACCATTGTAAAGACTCAAACTTGTTTGTCAACATAAGGAATCAATGGTCAAAATCCTCTTTACATGTGGAAAACAAATAATGTAACTCACAGTGGCTTCTTGCTTCTAAGTAACAATGACCCATATGACCCAAAGAGATGCACACAATGGCTTGGGATCTCTTTTTAAAATGTATAACATTCACCAGTTGCCTGAATCATTACCCAGCCTTAAGCAAAGCACATTGATTCTTTATTAGATAGTTAACACAAGAAAGATTGTTGTTTTTATGTCAGCTAAGGTGAAGATTAATGAATGCATCAGCCAGATCTCGGAAGGACAACTTGAGTGTTATCAATTAGCTGTTACATAAAATCATGCCCATAGCAAACAAACAATTACACAGACATCTTTAAAAATGGAGCAAAGGTACTTCAACTAGAAAACAGACCTCTGTGTCTGGGTAATTCTGGAAAGAAAATAGTATCCCCACCAAACACACCTGTGAGAGTGACAGGACCAAGTTAAAGGAGTCCCTTGATCATCCAGGCTGGTCTTGTGGAGACCAAACATAACCTTCCTCTGTCAGATTACATTCCTGATTACTCACTTTGAAGGCGTGGGGAAAGCGTCAGAACCTGAAGGCAAGCACCACACAAAGCAATGATGAAAAAGAGTTGGTTTGAGTGGGACAAGTTAATCCCAACTCAACAGAGTTACCAGGAGTTATAATTCCAAAAGCTACACAAGGCACCAAAGGCTATTAGAAAAGGGAGACCTGAGGTGTGTGAACTTAAATGATATGGTGGACTCCAGCTGATTCCCCTATCCATGACTTTGTAGGTGGAGAACTGTGAAGAGACAGACTGTTGTATGGTATTCACAATAAAGGTTACGTTTATTCTCTGAACTCTGATTCTCAAATAATAAAATGGAAGATGTTGGGATCGCCTTTGTTACCCCTATCCCACAGGAGGGGCAAATCCTTCACATGCACACAATGGGATTTACTCAAACATACAGTGTCTCAGCAACCAGACTTGTAAATCAAGCCCATGTTTACCTTTCAATGGCCAGTTGCAAAACAGACCACCATAAGTGCAGGATACAAGAGGAAAACCATGTGTTCTGACAAATGAATGAGTCGCTGCTGAGCCAAACTTTAGCAGTGTGGTTTGCCTTTGTCTTCTTCCTTGGAGGTTGCGAGACCTCTTCAATCTCACGCAAGCAGCTAGGTGGGAGAGGGGCAAACAATAGGTTGTTTAAGGGCTGTTCCCCCCTCCTCTTCCTTCGCTGACACCCACCTGCCCACCCTATATTCTAGTGTGAGTTTATCTGGTTGCCTTTGGGGTTGGATAGGAATTGTTGACCCGTATCCTGGTTGGCCATTGGATGCGGGGATTCTTTGCCTATCCCACACGGGAAAGGGTGAATTGACACGTCTGAGGTGGAATTTTCGGTCACACAGGCGGGTAGTGCGGGGAAAAAACAGGTTTTTGGGTGAGTCCCACAGCAATCTCAGGTAATGTATAGGTCATCTGAACTACCAGTGTTGTGGATCATGTGATTACAGTGCTTGTGGGGTGTGTGTGTGATGCACTGGGGCCATACCCAGACCAACTGTCAACAAGAAGAGTGTGGCTTGAGGTCTGGTTTAATGGGTCCCTTCAGACCTCTCTGTTTAAACCTGATTCTGCACTACCACTGGACCCCCTCTTTGCCAAACAATTGGCAACCTTGATTATTTCAATAAAGTGTGGCCCGTGTTTAATCCACAATTCTGGTCTCACGTCATTATTCCGGGGTAAGGGGGGCAATACATATCTTTTGCATCAAGACATGGTGAGGAGAATATTATTTAGCTTAGCTTTATGTAAGTCTTTGATGTCTTCCACAATCCATGTGATATAAATCTGTGATTTCTTTCACAATCCATATGTACTTCAAAAAAAGAAAGTTGTCTTGCATTGTCACATTATGTGCAAAATTCAAAACAAAAGCAAAAAGTGTCTGTTCTCTAGTTCTCCTGCATCAGGCAAAGACCATAGGAGATGTTGATAAGTTCTTGACAAGCTACCTCATTGAGCTGATACAGTCTGTCCAAACATGAAATGGAAAGCTGAATGTTTCTTCACTTCCTTAAACTCATGTGATTGCACAAAAAATTGGGAGCACCTGTCAGTGACACCGTGTTTGTGCACAAGCATTAATGAAGCTGGCTAGGAAGGTTCTTGGATCATTGAATGATGCAGGACTTCAAGGACAATTTTGCATAGAATTAAGGTTACTATCAGTCATTAGGCATGACGACTATGATCAAAATCCTATTAGTTATGCCCATAGACATAATGCAATTGACATAGATCTTGTTGACGAATTGCTCTAAGTAGGCATTTGTTGTTGAACATTGAGTGGCATGGCTTGTTGCATGCCATTCAAAGTTCCAAAGGCTATTAGAAAAGGGAATTTATGCCTACACTAGCTGCACTACTTGTGGCAATTCACTAACAAGATTTAAATCAGTTGCATTATGCTGGCATAAAATCTCAATAGAATTTTGGGCCTATGCATCAACTCTAATAGTATGTCTCTGAATACAACTTACTGAGAATATGAATGGGAAAGTGTTATTGAACTTATATCCTTCTTGTGGAGGTTCCTCGTGGCATCCATTTGACCATACGTGATAGGTTGGCTTTTGGTCTCATCCACCAGAACTGTTTGATGATACAATGTTTCCTAAGTTGGCAGTGCCGCTGTTCTCAGCAACAGTGCCTACATAACTCATTTGGTGGGTTTTGGGAGCACTGTGAATAATACAATGTGCAAACAGGCATTCAGCTTATGGTCTGAAATTCTTTCCCTTCTAGCTTGGATTGAAGGAACATGTTATATTGCAATAGATAAAACAGGATTTTGCTTTTGTTTGCTTAGATAGAGATGCCTCAAAAGTGCTTGGAAGTTTGAGAATGATTGCCTTAGGCAATTCTTACTTGTTCTGTGTCAATAGCTGAAAGTGTTGTTCATTTTTCCTTTGCCAATTAGCCATACTAATTCCACACCGCTTCATTGACTGTATAGTCACTAATTATTCCTTGGTGATTTATTCAACATTTGAAAGATCCTATTTAATTTTTCACTTGAGTTTCAATCCTATTTCCATCTTGTGTTAATTGGGTTGTTCCATCTTCACAGGAATGCAGTTGAATAGTGAGAAAACTACTGATGAATCTTAAAGACCACTGTCTTCAGCAAGATTCCTTGTCAAGATGCAGAACCCTTTCATAGGCAAACACGGAAAAGTGTTGGGACTTATACTGAGGATGCTTACGGATGGAATGTGTGTTCTCTGATTGGTCCCTGATGATGCCAGTACTTTTCACACCATCTACATGCTGTAAATTAGTTCAGAGACAAAATCTGGGATTTTGCCAGATTTTGTTCCCTCCTGAAGCAAGCGGATATGTTTGTTTATGGTGGTTTGTTTCAGGGGTGGAGTCTAGCACTGTGACAGGGATTGCCTTTTTAACCTGTCTTTAAAGCTGCCCTTCTTTCCTCACCCTTTTGCTCCCACACTGACACCCACAACACAAACAGCCAACTCACTCAATCTTTGCCTCTTCTTACTGGCTGCACAGTCTAAATGCAACACCAGTGGGGAGAAGGCCATGGCCAGCATGGAGGCTGCCTGAATAAACTACCACATTGTTGTTGTTGCTGCTGCTAGCAACACCAAGAGATAGTGAGGTAAATCTGAGATCTTGTGTTGCTTTCTTTCCTGAGTGGGGTGGAAATGGAGCCTGCTGTCTCTCTTGCATGCTCAGGAAGCACATTGATTTTTTTTTTAAAAAATCCTCTATTTATCATTGTGGGATGTTGTGCTTCAGTATCCACAATTCAAAGTGCCAGGAAATGGCCCTATATTTCTGCACGATATTGTGCCTGTATTGTCAGCAGGAAAAAGGATGACAAACTTGACATAGCAAAAGGCACCCTGAATGTTGATGACATCAATGGTAACAGTCAAGATGGTCTATAGCAGTGGTCCCCAACCTTGGGCCTCCAGAGGTTCTTGGACTTCAACTCCCAGAAATCCTGGCCAGCAGAGGTGGTGGTGAAGGCTTCTGGGAGTTGTAGTCCAGGAACCTCTGGAGGCCCAAGGTTGGAGACCACTGATCTAGAGGATATCCTCTTGTGCTCACACCATTCACAAAGTGATACCAAGCAAGAGAAAATCCCGGAAGCTGTCTCCTCTATTCATCTGTTCTTCTCACTGTTTTTGACATGCATGAATAGTAGTGAGCACAAGAGGATGCTAACATAAAGTAAGACCATGCCCAGCCACAAATCTAAAAAGCATTTTCACACCTTAAACAAGTTCACTTTTGAATATTAGTTCTCTATTTTTTAATATATCTTTCAATATATGTTTACAACCAGACACAGAATCCTTTTTCTAGCACCAATGACTCTTTGGCCAGGAGAGAATTTATAAGTTCTCTTCCTGAGAATTGGCTATTTGGGTCCTGACTGACCCAGTCCAAAGTTCAGATTGCCCCAGACCTGGAGCTGATTTTCCATTTGAAGACTGGCATGGGGAGCCTGGTCTCAGAAATCCTGAGAGAATATTTACTGAAAGCATGCAGGGCTGGACATATAGAACTGCTTTGTGCTTTTGTAATGCAGAAATACTTTGCCAAATCCTTTAGCCCGTTACTAGATAGAACATGGCTATAGATAGTCTCAATGCACTAAAACCTTCTGTTAATTAGGGAGGAAAGATACTTAGCAAGCAAAGTCTACTTGAATTAATAATCATCTAGTCTTAGGTTTCTCTTTTGCAAGGACATGTTTATGCAAAATTATGGGCCCGTGTTTTAAAGAAAAGGAGTGCTATTTTTTAAAAAAATATATTTTAATTTTTAATTATTATGCAAGGTGGTGTTTTAATTTAGAATGTTCCCTTAGAACATTCCCTTTAATTTAGAATATTCCCTTTAGTTTTAATTTAGAACATTCCCTTAAAGGACTATGCACCAGTTCATCCTGCACGTCAGGAAGTTTGTTTGCCTTGAATTTTTATATTTCATAACTTCAGCAATGAGCAAGGAATCCAAATTACGATCGCAAAGCATCCTTTCACATTGCTTGTTCCTGAATAATCTTTATACCTTGTTCACAATTCTCTGTTTAAATCTCATCACTGATTGGTATTAACTAACCAGTACCCCTAATACCTCAGAATTGGAAAAAGAGGTCACTTCTACACTGCCTGCCCCAAACATCCCTTCTCTCCTTAAAATCTGGCTTTGATATACATTTTAAGAATCAGTTTAGTGCCGCACTATCCTCATCAATTATGGTGTGTGAAGATTTTCAATCTCTTCAGGGAGGGTTCTTTTTTGCCCAGTGGAATCTCAATGACTGGACAAAATGCTGGACAAAATGCTAGCGAAAGATCATTTTGAACAACTAGTGCGTTTAGAAAATAGGTTGTTGATTTTCTCTGTCCTTTTAAATCACTGTTTTGGCAGCATATACATTTCAAATAATGAGCTACCTATTTTATATACCTTTATCTCACTGATGCCCTAGTCATAAAGATCTTTTTCCCCCTCATCATTCTCCCAGTAAATTCAGGGGAACGCACTGCATGGCAACTATGCTGTGAATTGTCACCATATGGACAAAATGTGAATAGTAGTCATGCATAGCTTCCCTTAAACTATTTTCCCCCCTTTTCTTCTAATGGAGCTACAAGATGCTGTAATATACCTGGAGGAGCCATGTCTTCTTGGCCCATGTGTTGCCTTTCAGACGTGAATGCAGCCACCACATTGTCTGTCTCTTACAAGTAAATCAATACACTCACCTTTTGTTACAACTAGCATCAGCACATCGGAGACATGCCCTCTCTCCAGCTCAATTGGGACCAATTCACAATTAAAAACAGACATGGTGAGCAGAACTGAATGTGCACTGACGGCATTAATACACATGCAATAGAGGTGAAGCAGAGAAGAAAAGGAAAGGTATGGGCTATGATGCAGGAGCCTGCTCCTTTGTGTGCCTACGGCCAGCATGGGACACACACACACACACACACACACACACACACACACACACACACACACACACACACACACACACACACACACACACACACACACACACACACACACACACACACACACACACACACACGTATGCAGTGGACCTGAAAAGTTGTTGTATCCTACTAGTTATTATATCTGTTGAATATTTGTATTATTGTATTCTTATTGTATTTTAATATTGTGTTGTTTGTCTTGTTGTTAGCCGCTCAGAGTGGCCTGGCTGCCAGATGGTGCATGGTATAAATCTAATAAACAAATAAAGCTGGAGGGCAAGTAAGAAATTTACTTGTAATAAAGAAAAAAAACTAGATCTTTTTTTAAAAAATGGAAAATAATGTTAAGATTCCCCAGCATCTAACCTTGATTCCCCCTTGGAGAGGCTTAACCTCTTGGATTTGTTATATTCTTCAGTTCTGAAGTTGGTGCAAGGGTACAATTTATAGAATATCTTTCAAAGAACAGTGGCCTTTTATCACAGAATAGTGTATTTCTCCACTGAGCAATTGGCTTCAAGTGTTTGGTTGTTGTTGTTTCGATTACTTCACTGCATAGGCAATAGTGTTAGAAAATAAGCCTTCTCTCTCTCTCTCTCTCTCTCTCTCTGTGTGTGTGTGTGTGTGTTGTTCAGAAAAGAAAAAGCCCTAACATGTGATGGATTGACTTAATAAAGGCCTGAGAAGTGCTTTAAATGGACAGTGCAATTTGGACGCTGTTAATTCATAAGGTCAATTCAACTGAATTGACGTCACATAACAGCACACTTTCCCCTTGATCACATTTTCCAGTTTCTATTTGGTAGTTTTTATTTGGTCTCTGCACAGGAATGAATTTAAAACTATGTGGTTTCCCAAGTGATGTTGTGTGTGTATGTGTTTTGAAACAAGTCTAATAATAATAATCATGTCCCATCAAGTCAATTCTGACTTATGGTAAACTTTTCCAGGGCTTTCCAGATAGAGAATAGTCAGAGGTGGCTTACCCTTCCCTTCTTCTTGGGGCGCCCTGGGACTGTGCATCTTGCCCAAGGCTACACAGGCTGGTTCTACTCATAGGAGACACAGTGGAGAATTGAATTCCTAACCTCTGACTCTGCAGCCAGATATCTAAACCACTGAACTATCCAGTTGAAAGGAGCCTAATTATATTTAATTTCTACTAGTCCATCAGAGCCAATGATACACTATATTAAATATGTTTCATGAAGTTCCAGATTCCTTTCATTGTGAGTAAGAATGTGTACCCCCCCCCAACCTGGTTCTGGCCTAGAATGCATGGATGGGAAAGATGGGAAACACCCCCCAACTTTTACTTTCAATAGCCCTTCTTCTGTCATAAAGAAGGGAAATAAGGAAGGGAGAAAACCCTGTATTGGTGCCAATAGAGTGTTTTCTGTTTTAGACTCTGTGAGGTTATTTGACATACATTTGAAATGAAATCTAACTTACTAGAGAGGGAGGTTTAAAACTTTCCCATCCCACATGGTGGTCCTGATTCAGATTGGGGGCACTCACATTTACTTAAAATTAAAAGAGAAGGGGGTCTTTCATGAAGTGCTTCTGCATATACAGCTTGAATTGTTTAGAAATATATAAGCCAGGAGTGCTATAAAGCAGCAATTTAATTAAAGGTGCCTGTGATGGATGATGATGGTGATGGATGTTTTCTTCTTTCATCATGGAACTTGGGTTTCATTAAGTAGCTCTGGTTCCCTTGGGCAGATTTGGCCAGACTGGCCTATAGAAGCTAGAGTGACTGATGTCAGGCTGCTTCAATCAGAAATATAGTGATCAGGGAATATCAAGATTTTTCAGGCATTCTATCAAGTGTTTCCTGCTGGTTCCAGCACAGAATCTTCATCACTTTGGGTTAAATCAGTCCATCACACAGGCCTATTGCGCAGCTCAATAAAACTTCAGTTCTCAGCATATACCCTGCAGGCTCACAGAACAGCTTGATTGGCTTCCTCTCATTGGCCTGCTAAACGCAAGTCTGTGACTCAGCAATCTGAAATACAACCGCTTTGTCCCACACAGTCCCAAGCTAATTTCACTGCACTGAAACTTGCCAAAACAGAAGGAGAGAACAGGCCCAGGAACTGAATTGCTTGCCTTGTGAAACTGCGTAGACCTGTGGGGAAATGAGAACAAACTCGAGTTGTTGCTTCATTACACATTTTTTTTGTAAAAGCATTAATTGGAAATAAAGTAACAGGAATGACTCAATGAATTTTAAATGAGCAAAAAACATTTCTGAATTGTAGGTTGTGGCAACAGTCTCAGTTCAAGAGTAAGAACCATAGGCAGAACTTAGAGATGCTACTTTTCTGAATGACACCCCTCAGAAATCTAGTAGCTATGCTTTCCGAAGGAAATGGGAGGTTGTGCCCAAAAGTAACTTTTCCAAACTTGAGTTGTACCCTCAGAGATGGAACACAGGCTCTGAATGCAAAAGATTCTAGATCCAGTCTCTGGCAAATAGCAAGCCGGGTGACAGATTGATTGGTGCAGAGAGGGCATAAAGTTACCAGCAGTAGTCATCACAGTTAGATGCTCTGAGGGTGTGAAGGACTTTAAAAGAGCAGTGAGTACAGCTATTTTTTTTTACTACTTCTTAAAAGAGCAATAAAAAGAACACATTTGTTTTACACTTACCATCCATCCTTTCTGCTTCCACCCTTCCTGTTTTCTGGATCTGAAATGTGTTGTAGCCACAAGACTTTGATTATTGTAAGCCGCCTAGAGTGGTCGAAACGACCAGATAGGCGGGTGTATAAATAGAATAAATAAATAAATAAAATATTTCATTAATTATATCACAGCAGGAAAGGCAGGATGCTTCATTCTAAGGCCCTACTCTACTTCATCTTTCTTAGTTTTTCTTTCTCCTTCTCTACTTCCATGTATGCCATGTGAATGCTAGATTTAACATAAAGGATCTGTGGGTTTGCTGCTCCACTCCATGGGTGGCCAGCGGCTCTTTACTCTGTCCTGTGGTTGACCCAGAAATATGGCACTGAATTGGTTTGTATGTATATACAGAACACATGGCTAATGTGAAATCCACTCTCTTGTCATTTAGAGATACTCTTATTGTCAGTGGCAGCACAGAATAAATGCTTGCCTGGAGGCAGTGAAAGATCTTACTTTCTTGGACTCCATGATTTGGGAGGAAAGTGATGACAAACCTTGACAGCATCTTAAAAAGCAGATACATCACCTTGCCAACAAAAGTACACATAGTCAAAGCTATGGTTTTTCCTGTAGTGATGTATGGAAGTGAGAGCTGGGCCATAAAGAAAGCTGACTGCCAGAGAATTGATGCTTTTGAATTGTGGTGCTAGAGGAGGCTCTTGAGAGTCCCCTGGACTGCATGGAGAACAAACCTATCCATTCTAAAGGAAATAACCCTGAGTGCTCACTGGAAAGATAGATCCTGAATCTGAGGCTCCAATATTTTGACCATCTCATGAGAAGAGAAGACTCCCTGGAAAAGCCCCTGATGTTAGGAAAGTGTGAAGGAAAGAGGAGAGGGGGACGACAGAGGAAGAGATGGTTGGACAGTGTCACCGAAGCTACCAACATGAATTTGACCCAACTCCGTGAGGCAGTGGAAGACAGGAGGGGCTGGTGTGCTCTGGTCCATGGGGTCACGAAGAGTTGGGCATGACTAAACGACTAAACAACATCTGTATGGCAGCCCTTCATGTATTGAAATACTATGATGTCTGTCTTAACCAGGGACAGTGTTTTCCCCTCCAGGCTAAGCATATCCCATTCTTTCCTCATAAGAATTGTTTTTCATACAACTGACTTTCTTCATTGCCCTTCTTGTATCCATTCTATTTATTTTTAAAAGGTACCACCTGCAAATGGACACAGTACTCCATATAAAATATGTCTACAGAAAATCCTTGAAAAGCAGAACTGTATGATTATGCTATGGTCTTAATCAAGTTCCTGGCATTACATACTATTAATTTCCCTGAAAGCTAATGGTGAAGAACAAATTGAAAGTATCAAAATTAGAAAACTAGGAGGAGAGAGATAATGGCCTGACTATGGAGAGTATAATTTTTAATTGAATTATAAGCATGAACAGTATTGAGAACTATTTGTTGGGATAAGATGTGGCCGTCAAAAGCAGAAATGTAGCCACAAATGAATTAATCTTCATGTAGCATCTACAAAATTTCTTGTAATGTCCTTTTCATTCTAGGGATGTGCACGAGCATGGGAATTTGGACTCAGAATTCAGATTCGGAATTACAAACTTCCAGATTTTTGGATATACAAAACTCTGGATATACAAAATTTCTGGATATACAATATGAATAGTATACAGTCATTATTTCCCTCTTTAAAAAAACCAGAAAACATTCTAAAGGATTTCCCTGTCTCCTCTAACACCTTCCCAATGATTGTGCCAAACACAAAGAGTACACACCAGCAGCCAACAGTGTCTAGGCACTAGGAAATGAATTAATGAGCATACTGATTTGAACCCTGTACAGTGGGAAATGCCAGCAGCATCAGGGAAGCAGAGAACAGGTTGTATGTATTCTGGAGTGGGCAAATACCATGGGCAGCACTGACTGGCAGATTGTAGAAGCAAATAGCCCATAGGGATGGGAACTGTGGCAGCAGGATGGGGCTCATCCCAGTTGAGTGGGTGAGCACAATCTTAGACAAGCAGTTAGAAGAATGAAAGCGGCAGAAGGAGAGGGCAGCAGACTGAAGTGTGGCATACCTAGTACTGGGAGTAGAGTGTGCCATTTTCTCTTACTTAAAGGGGATGTCAAGAAACCCTAGCAATGGCAGGTTGACTTGCAGGGCTCCTGTATATATGAATTTAAGTGTTAATTATTAAGAAGTTCAAGTCTGCAGGACTAATAACCACCAAAGAATGATCAATAAGGTCCCTTTCAGCTCTAAGATTAAAGAATCTGGGCTATTTTATATTAATTAAACTAATATATATATTAATATAGTAATATAATAGGAATTCATGCATGTTGCAATATTAATTTTGCTAGGGAATAATATGTATTATTACGTTGCAATAAGGTAATATACTAAAATACTTTTTTAAAAATTAAAAGAAAATTATCTAATTAACTGTTTTAAGTATGCACTATACCTGCAATTGGCTGGTCCACTGGTTAGAGCTGTGCATAAGATGCAAATAAATCCTGAATTATTAACAAAATTGGTCTGATTGGAGCTCATTTGTATGAGACCTGAGTAGAAACAGAAGGGGCAAGTGAAGAGAATATACAAATTGGACCTACTGCACTCCTCAAGCCAGCTATCTGAAAGCTGGGCAAATAAACTCCTCTCTTAGGAGCTATCATATCTCCAAATTTTACACACAGTGGTGCATGAGACATACTGTACATATGCAAGCAAAAAAAAAAAAGGAATCTAAGCATTGTTCTATTTATTTAGTATCTCATTTGAATCGGCCCCTTCTTGACTCCAGGCATCAACTCCACAACTATTCAGACCACAAGTTCCTGGCACATTAGCTGTGTGGCTAAGAGCAGAAGGATCTGATTTTGGCAAGACAGAAGGTATGTATGGCACAACTCTGGTTATTTTGTATTTATTTATTTATTTATTTATTTGCCTGCCTGTGTTCCATTTAAATTGGTCCTTAACCTCTCTCTGTGAGAGATAACTGGGCTCAGAATTGAGAGTTCATATGGGGCTGGTCAACAGACATTCTTTTTATATATATATATATATATATATATATGTGTGTGCCAGATGGGAAGCAGGACATGGTGTGAATGACTCTCAGGTGCAATGGTGCAATATTAGTTTCTCAAAGAAGAGTGACTGTTCCAATTGGGAAAAAGAAAAAGTTATCAGTTGCCATCATCTTCCATTAAGTCTAGTTTCAAAAGGATTGTAGGTGGGGGCAGTTAATCTTTGGTGCTCCCGATGTTTTGGACTACAATATCCAGAATAACCAGCCTGTATTGCCAGTGATAAATGATAATGGGAGCTGTCGTCCAAAACATCTGCAGTGCCAAAGTTTTGCCAGGCCTGTTCTAGGCATTGTCTCTCCTAACCAAAAACAGATGTTTCCACATCCCTTCAAAAATCCTTGAAGGGATGAATTTATGATTTAATTTGTTGATTAATTTTTGCCTTAAAATCTGTTGGGGGCATTGATTTGTATGCATACGAATTGATAAATTAGTGTTTTTGAACAAATTTGGTGGTTAATTTTTAAATTTGTGCCCATTTTTATTTAGCAGTCTTTAGATATATCATTAGACATAGGGGGATGACTGGTTCAGGTGGTAGAGGCAGGCAGAGGGAGAAGCAATGGCATCTCCTCGAGCCATTGCTGCTAAGCCACCTTCTTCCCCCCCCCCCCCCCGCACTGTTTCCCTCTTTTGGAAGACAAAACTCTCTGTGGTATGCAGTCTGCCTGCATCTCTTAAGCTGTCTGGCTACCCTCAGGACTGATAAAGCATGCTGTCTCCTCACCAGCCCCTTCTTCATGGATTGCTGCCTTGTCGTGGCGAAGGGGCTTGAGTAACTCAGAGAAACTATGGGCTATGCCGTGCAGGGACACCCAAGACGGACAGGACATAGTGGAGAGTTCCGACTAAACGCAATCCACCTGGAGTAGGAAATGGCAAGCCACTCCAGTATCTTTGCCAAGAACGCCCCATGATCAGAAACAAAAGGCTAGAAGATATGACGCTGGAAGATGGGCCCCTCAGATCGGAAGGCGTCCAACATGCTACTGAGGAAGAGCGGAGGACAAGTACAAGTAGCTCCAGAGCTAATGAAGTGGTTGGGCCAAAGCCGAAAGGACGCTCAGCTGTGGACGTGCCTGGAAGTGAAAGGAAAATCCAATGCTGCAAAGAAAAATACTGCATAGGAACCTGGAATGTAAGATCTATGAACCTTGGGAAGCTGGAGGTGGTCAAACAGGAGATGGCAAGAATAAACATCGACATCCTGGGCATCAGTGAACTAAAATGGACAGGAATGGGCGAATTCAGCTCAGATGATTATCATATCTACTATTGTGGGCAAGAATCCCGTAGAAGGAATGGAGTAGCCCTCATAGTCAACAAAAGAGTGGGAAAAGCTGTAATGGGATACAATCTCAAAAATGATAGAATGATGTCAATACGAATCCAAGGCAGACCATTCAACATCACAATAATCCAAGTTTATGCACCAACCAGCATTGCTGAGGAGACTGAAATTGAACAATTCTATGAAGATTTACAACACCTTCTAGAACTGACACCAAAGAAAGATGTTCTTCTCATTCTAGGGGACTGGAATGCTAAAGTAGGGAGCCAAGAGATAAAAGGAACAACAGGGAAGTTTGGCCTTGGAGTTCAGAACGAAGCAGGACAAAGGCTAATAGAGTTTTGTCAAGAGAATAAGCTGGTCATCACAAACACTCTTTTCCAACAACACAAGAGGCGACTCTATACATGGAAATCACCAGATGGGCAATATCGAAATCAGATTGATTATATTCTCTGCAGCCAAAGATGGAGAAGCTCTATACAGTCAGCAAAAACAAGACCTGGAGCTGACTGCGGTTCTGATCATCAGCTTCTCATAGCAAAATTCAAGCTTAGACTGAAGAGATTAGGAAAAACCACTGGGCCACTCAGGTATAATCTAAACCAAATCCCTTATGAATACACAGTGGAAGTAAAGAACAGATTTAAGGAACTAGATTTGGTGGACAGAGTGCCTGAAGAACTTTGGATAGAGGCTCGTAACATTGTCCAGGAGGCAGCAACGAAAACCATCCCAAAGAAAAGGAAATGCAAGAAAGCAAAGTGGCTGTCCAACGAGGCCTTAGAAATAGCAGAGAGGAGAAGGAAAGCAAAATGCAGGGGAGATAGGGAAAGTTACAGAAAATGTAATGCAGACTTCCAAAGAATAGCAAGGAGAGACAAGAGGGCCTTCTTAAATGAACAATGCAAAGAAATAGAGGAAGATAACAGAAAAGGAAAGACCAGAGATCTGTTCAGGAAAATTGGACATATTAGAGGAACATTTTGCGCAAAGATGAACATGATAAAAGACAAAAATGGGAGGGACCTAACAGAAGCAGAAGACGTCAAGAAGAGGTGGCAAGAATACACAGAGGAATTATATCAGAAAGATTTGGATATCCCGGACAACCCAGACAATGTAGTTGCTGACCTTGAGCCAGACATCCTGGAGAGCGAAGTCAAGTGGGCCTTAGAAAGCCTGGCTAACAACAAGGCCAGTGGAGGTGATGGCATTCCAGTTGAACTATTTAAAATCTTGAAAGATGATGCTGTTAAGGTGCTACATTCAATATGCCAGCAAGTTTGGAAAACTCAACAGTGGCCAGAGGATTGGAAAAGATCAGTCTACATTCCAATCCCAAAGAAAGGCAGTGCCAAAGAATGCTCCAACTACCGTACAATTGCACTCATTTCGCACGCTAGCAAGGTTATGCTCAAAATCCTGCAAGGTAGGCTTCAGCAGTATGTGGACCGAGAACTCCCAGAAGTACAAGCTGGATTCCGAAGAGGCAGAGGAACTCGAGACCAAATTGCTAACTTGCGCTGGATTATGGAGAAAGCCAGAGAGTTCCAGAAAAATATCTACTTCTGCTTCATTGACTATGCGAAAGCCTTTGACTGTGTGGACCACAGCAAACTATGGCAAGTTCTTAAAGAAATGGGAGTGCCTGACCACTTTATCTGTCTCCTGAGAAACCTATATGTGGGACAGGAAGCAACAGTTAGAACTGGTCATGGAACAACTGAGTGGTTCAAAATTGGGAAAGGAGTACGGCAAGGCTGTATATTGTCCCCCAGCTTATTTAACTTATATGCAGAATACATCATGCGGAAGGCTGGACTGGAAGAAACCCAAGCCGGAATTAAGATTGCCGGAAGAAATATCAACAACCTCCGATATGCAGATGATACCACTCTGATGGCAGAAAGTGAGGAGGAATTAAAGAACCTTGTAATGAGAGTGAAAGAGGAGAGTGCAAAAAACGGTCTGAAACTCAACATCAAAAAAACTAAGATCATGGCCACTGGTCCCATCACCTCCTGGGAAATAGAAGGGGAAGATATGGAGGCAGTGTCAAATTTTATCTTCCTGGGCTCCATGATCACTGCAGATGGAGACAGCAGCCCTGAAATTAAAAGGCGCCTTCTTCTTGGGAGGAAAGCGATGACAAATCTTGACAGCATCTTGAAAAGCAGAGACATCACCTTGCCAACAAAAGTCCGAATAGTCAAAGCTATGGTTTTTCCTGTCGTGATGTATGGAAGTGAGAGCTGGACCATAAAGAAAGCAGACCGCCGAAGAATTGATGCCTTTGAATTGTGGTGCTGGAGGAGGCTCTTGAGAATCCCCTGGACTGCAAGGAGAACAAACCTATCAGTTCTAAAGGAAATCAACCCTGAATGCTCACTTGAAGGACAGATCCTGAAGCTGAGGCTCCAGTACTTTGGCCATCTCATGAGAAGAAAAGAGTCCTTGGAAAAAACCTTGATGTTAGGAAGGTGTGATGGCAAGAGGAGAAGGGGACGACCGAGGATGAGATGGCTGGACAGTGTCTGCGAAGCAACCAACATGAACCTGACACAACTCCGGGAGGCAGTAGAAGACAGGAGGGCCTGGCGTGCTCTGGTCCATGGGGTCACGAAGAGTCGGACACGACTAAACGACTAAACACACACACACTCCTCACCAGTGTTGAAGTTAAGATTGGAAAGTCTCCCTTTTTCACTTCAGGCTGGCCTTCTTCCTTGCTAAATCTTCAGCTCTTTCATAAGGGCAAATATGGAGATAGACGTTGGTTTCTGGCCTGACCTGCTACCTTTTGTGTAGAATTTCAGAAGAAATTTCTGGTATTAATCTTCTTAGAATCATCCAGAGAGTAAGCAACTGGAATGCTATCCATCATATGTTCCCCACGGCAATTTTCTCTTCCAGCTTATTAATTTGCTAAATGACAGGGCAGGAAGCTAAATATGTGTACTGTTTATTAAGGCTCTCATAGTCTCAGCTAACATATCAGACTTACCTCATAATGTGTGTGACATGCCCTTTGGTTTCCTAAAAACACCACTAGCATTTTGCCATTCAGCTGAGTAATAACAGCTCCTGAACAAAATATCATTAATACTTTAGGAGAAAGGCATTAAAATTCACTGGAGTCATGAAACCAACAACCTCAATTTAGCATGGGATGAAGGACTGAAAACAGGTGGCTTCAAATCGCAAAGCAGTAAAATCAAAAGAGCAGTGTGATGCAGAATAGGAGATGCAGAGTTTTGAGTTACCACATTGACTATGATCAGAGCGGTGTAAATATTCATCTCTGAAAAATAAGTTTCTCAGACATCTAACACTATGTCTTTGCCACAAAAATATGGATTATGCAATGTGCATAAATGATGCAAATCCACATAGATCCCCTGGAGTGGCATAACTAAAGGTTTTATTCTTTTTCAATTTTACATGCTGAATATGTGTCCATTATTCTTCTGCTCAAACTATGTTGTATCATATACCATCTAGAAATTATGGTAAATAAATAGTGGCCAGAATACTGGTGATTTATTTGCACTTAACTTGAATTATGAAACTAACTGTGGCAAATTGACCATAATAACTAATAAGTCACCAGTTGCATTAGTAGGTGTGTGTACATTGCACAATTGGGTGCACACCTCCTAATTGCCTGGGGCCTTGTAAGTTAGCCAAAATTCTCTGCAATGAGTAATGCAATGTAACTGACAAGCAAATCACTAGTAAGACTTTAGCCACTATAATTTAATCTTAGCTGCCATCGCCTTGAAATCCAAAGAGGACTGTTGCACTGATTTCAGGTGTGTTGTTAAATATTGGTGAACAGTGAATTCAACCTGATTTCATGTGTAAGTGTAGAGCAACATTATGGAAGTTTGCAATTGCATAGATGTGGGCCATCATGCTACTCATACTATAAAATATCCTTCTTCAGGAAGACAAACCAGATTCTGAAGCTGAAAGCAGGTTTTAAAGATTCTGCCTATATTGATTTATACTGCTGTGTTCACACTACTGTTGTGGCTATAAACCTTAAAAATAATTGAGAAGTGATACCGATGATTTCACAGCTCTTTCAGTCAGTCAATATGAGCTGGGCTCATATAACTCAGTTTTTAAACTTTTAGGTCAACAGCCTTCTTACATCTCTTTCCTCCCTTTTCTTCACTGTCTGAAAATAGAAGTTAGTCATCTTTCCAGGGGCCAAATGAATTCCACAAAGCGAACTGGGAATGTGGTTCCCGACCTTGGATGACCCAGGTCTTCTTGGACTGCAACTCCCAGAAACCCTGGGCACTACAGCTACTGGTGAAAGCTTTGGGGAGTTTCAGTCCTAGAACACCTGGGTTACTCAAGCTTGAGACCCACTGTTTTACAGCACTGTTACTGTGCCTTCCTCTCAAATTCTGCCTCAATCCTTTCCCCTGCTTTCACTGTGGGATGGGGATGTGCATTAATTGTTACTCTTCCTTTAGGCTCCACATGTTTTCAAAAAGTTGGGTCCAGACTTATCTTTATTTAAAGTGGCTCCAATGAAATCAGCCATAGATATTAACCCTAACTGAGCTAAGCCTTATTAATTTCAGTAGATCTGCTGAAAATATGACACTGCGGTGTACTTGACAGAGTGTTGTACACTTTCTCAGGAGGCCTGGGCTTGAATCCCTGTTTGCCCATGGAAACTCACAGAGGGATGGCAGTAAAAACGATCACATACTTTGGTAACGCCATGGGATCTCCTCTTGAACGTGACTTGATGACACTCAACACACACTAAAATATAACTTAGATCCAACACACAGTTTTGTTGTTTCAAACTCTCTATCCACTAAGCATTTTTATATCATTGTTTCCAAGGCAGCAGATTTTATTAGGCTCCAGAATGGTGAGTGGAAATGCTCGACTCTTGATGCTGGACTCTCCAATGAGCAGCTCTGAAATGATGATCAAAAACACGCAGAACTTGGAAACATTATTGCACAACTCCTGGAATCCCCCAGGCAGCAATTGTACAACACAATTTAGTGAGAAGCAGCCCCTTGATAGTGAATGAACATGCCAAGCTGGCATGCCTTACAGAGATCTGGCTGGATAATGAAGGAAGTTGGGCTCTACCTCTTCACTCTGTGCCCACCTTGGCTCTCTCTTGTCAGCAACAGGTGAGACCTGGGTGCTTGGAGGTGGAGCTGTGGTTGTCTATTGTGATTCCATCCTCTTCAGTGGTTCCCTCTTTCACAGTTTTCTGGGTTGGAGTGTATCTCCTTGAAGGTAGGTTCTTGTGACATAATGGTGCATTCCCCATTCTCCTTCAGTGAAAATCACTGTTGCCATAATTAACAAGCTGGAAACAAGGCTTATTTGTTGTATCAGTGGACACAATAAGTGTCTAGTTCTGTCGGTTCTTACTGCTTTCCCCACAAGTGCCAACTCCCCTCTGTTCTGTATGCCAAAAACATGCTCGGCCATTAGCTGGCATTGAATACCACAGAGTCTTGAGAGTGCTATCCCCTGTTATTGTATGCATTAAAAGTGTAAAGCGATAATGACCGTATATTTCTCAGTGTTCTTCCAATGTTCTCCTTTCTATGGTAAAAGAAACATTCAAAGAAATATGGAGAGATAACCTAACTCAACAAGTAGATGGTGCAGGAAGAAAGAAAGAAAGAATGGCTTTATGTATTTGTCACTATCACTTAGCACAGTACTTTTTGTTTCTTGAAAGCTTCATCCTCCTGCTATTTCTAATCAAAGACAACCCATGGTAAACATAGGACTATCAGGAAACATAAATGTAATTTCAAAGAAGATATTTATTACAGTTAGCTAGTTACAATTTATGCAGTGAAACAACCATACATGAAGCGTGGTGGGATGAAACCAGGGTGGAAAAGGTAAAGCTCTATTATGTGGTTATGTGTGGAAAGGGAGGGAATTTATTAAAATGCGCTGGGTAGGTCTCTCCATTTTTTCCTCATTTGCTTCTGAGAACTGATGTGCAAAAGAATCACTGGCACCTGAGGACTACACTAGAGGCCAGATAGTCACTATTTTATTTTTTTTTAATTTTATTTTTTTAATCTGGGCTCTATTTTTTCATCTGAAAAAGGGTCTGGGTTGGTGAACCTATATTGGAAATGTTCTTTTGTTTGAGTCATTCTTGTGGGATTACCATCTGCTGCTGAGCTCCATGGTACTAAAAGAGTGGAGAATTTGACATTACCCCATAACCCCGGAATAAAGACAGAAGACAATTGTTATGGAATAAACATGGGCCACACTTTATTAAATATTCATTAGTGCCCTCAATAAAATGGGGGGTCCTGTGGAATCAGGTTCTGTGGAGGGGTCCCAAAAAACCTCAACCAAATAATGGGCTAGTCCTGAGCCCAAGTTCTTGCAGTCGCAAAGACTGGGAGAACCTGGCCGGCCTGAACTTGACCACCCCCAGACCTCCAGTCCCCTGCTCATTGTTGGCTGTTTGTCCGGGAGTGGACCCAGTGGATCTCTCCCCCCCCCCAAGCACAATCTGCAGAGCTGGGACATCAGATGAGCTATACTTTACCTGTGGTTGCGAGGGGACTCACCGCAACCTGTTCTATCGACACTACCTGCCTGTGTGATCAGTATAGCCACCTATCAATATGCCATCGCTCCTCAATCAGTGTGGAATAGGCAAAAAATCTCCGCATCCAAGGCCGATCAGGAAGCGGGTCAACAATTCCTATCCAGCCCCAAAAGGCGACCAGTAAAACTCCCACTAGTATATAGGGCAGGCAGGTAGGCTGTCAGCAAAGAAGAGGCTGAAGGGAGGGGGGAACTTCCTTTAAATTCCTTCCTCCTCCCCCCTCCCTTCCCAGGTCGCTCTCACGAGACAACTGCATCTTGAGATATCCCGGGAAGGGGATAATAGCGGCCAGTGCTGGTGACGAGATCTCGCCAGTGGACCAAAGTGGTTCTTAACCTTTGTTACTTGGATGCTTTTGAACTGCAACTCCCAGAAACCCCAGTCAACACAGTTGGTGGTGAAGGCTTCTGGGAGCTGCAGTCCAAAACTCCTGAGTAACCCAAGGTTAAGAACCAGTGGACCAAACAACGGAAGAAACACTGTTAGGTACACCATTCTAAGTGTCTTTTGAGATACAGGTTGCATGTATAATGCCTGATCAGGGCTATTCTTCGGATTAGTAGTGTGTCTTATGTGGATGTCCGGACTCTAGTGGTGAACTGCATCCTGGGGCTCTCTATACTGGAGTGTGATGCTTTTGCATGTTTTTGCCCACAGGACTCAAAGAAAAAGAGATGGCGTAAACTGATGGAAGGGGAGCAACATTCTCCCCCATAATAATGGTTTTGGTTTTTGAGGAGCTGTGATTGCTGATTTTTTGCCTTTATTTACTTCCTTGCTTTTCCAGGTTTTGGGAGAGATGCCGGTGTGTGAATGCTTTATTTCCCCCCCCCTGCGTGTCATGGGGTGCCATTCCTGTTTGACTGATTTGCAACAAAATGTCATTTGGTTGATTTATTACATATTTATTCTATTAAAGGTGTATATTTTGGTGGTCGGAGGGAGTGTTCTGTATTGTTGTTGGTGACCGCTTTGTTATGTGCCAAGCCAGCTGCTTCCTTTCCTTTCTTCTGTTGTGCTGCCAGAGCACAGAGGGTCTATGTTGTGCCAGGTGGCTGTAACGGAACTCATACTGTTGTTTTCTCTTTTCTAATTTTCTGGTGCTGCACTTTTTTAAAAAATTGGTTGGTGAGTGAGTGAAGTAGGTTTTGCATGGGACTAATGAGTACTTTTATTTCTCACGTGCTGTTGCTGGTTTTTGGAGTATATTGATTCTCTGTTGCCTTATCTCTCCATTTTTGGAGTATTTTTAAAGGTTCTGCAGGACTTTATTTGGACTAGCACACGGTAACATGAATGGGGAAACCCCAAAATGAAAGAACTCAAAAGAGGCTTTCCACATCATGTTAAATGAATGGACCAGCACACACAAAAAACAAAAGACAATGAAATAGGAAAAGAAAAGAAATTTTTAAAAAATCACCATGTACATCCTTATTATTAACTTCCACTTTAGTGCATTCTCTCCCACCTCCCTGGTAATGAGCGCACCCACTCGATTTTATTGCATCCCACCATTTCCACATCAGAGTCTCTATAAGGGCATTGCTAGAGTATGGGCCTCAGTTGCTGGCTGCCAAGGCCAATTGCTATAACCCAGTCCTGACCCAAGAAAAGTAATGCACAATAAGTCAGCATGTTTATCAGGATTGCTCTTCACTGTACAGAGTAAAAGAAAAAGTTCTCTTCCCATCTCTTATTGCATTTTTAAGCCACCATAACACAATTGGCTTCAAACTCTGTGGCAAATTGACGTGCAATAGTAAATGTCTACCCTACTTCCATTTTGTTGCAAGAACCCACTGTACCACCACACTTATTTTCCATCTTAATAGTAGATCACTGGTTGCAACTGGATATCAAAAACTTCTCGGTCACATATTTTAGTTTCCCGGCTATACTCAATACAAAAGTCCCAAACACCGAAGTCTTATGTAAGTACCATGATGACCAATTTGTGTGGGGCCAGTGAAAACAGACCGAGGTTGCTGCACTATTCCATGATGCTTACACTAGGCATGGCCCTCACCCAATATGCAACAGCCTTAGCTGGTCAGGGTGCCCAGTCCCATGTTGTGCAGGGAGTGGGTATGTCAAAGATGCTGTCTCTGGCTTCTTTATTAATACAGAAACAAACACCTGAATGGATGTTTGTCTGCGTAAATTTAGTTTTCTCTGTGATTAAGAACTAAGAATTTGATACTCTCTTGAAAAGAAATTTCACATAGTTCGTTGTGTTTTTTATTTCCAGCTAAGTAATACTTTCAACCCAGTCTGTTTTGCACAGTATCTCTTTTTTTTTAATTTACAGCACTCATAGTTGGCTTCTCATAAAAGATGGCCTGATATCACAAACGGACTTGGAATGATATATAATGATTAAATCAGCCCCATCTGTTCAGCAATTCCCTTCCAGAGCACAAGAGACTAATCTATTTGAGGTCAAGAAATCCTGTCATGTCATACCTGTTGAGAGAAACAGTTCTGTGTATCCTGAAGATCCTGAAAATTCCACCAAAAATTATTATGACTCCATTATACAACTGTATTTTTGTACTTAAAATCTGATCCCCGTTAGCTAAGAAGAGCCATACAGTATCAGAGGAATGGTCTGGCATTCTGTTTTGAAAGTGGCCAACAAGCTGATGATGGGAAACTCACAAACAGAACATGTGCAATGCAGTTGTAAATCTGGAAGGGAGCTCAAAGGTCCGACTTCCTGCTAAAATAAGAGATCTACAGCTAACACATCTCTTACACAGAGCCATCCAACTTTTGTTTGATGAAGGAGAATCTATCACCTTCTGAGGCATTTCAGTCCACTGGAAAAAACTGTCCTTATTAGCATGAAGTTCTTCCAAATATTTTGTTGAAATCTCATTTCTTCTAATTTGAATCCCTTTGTTTCGGTGCTATCAACAAAATTCTGGAAAAAAAAACAAGCTTGCTCTATCTTTTGCATGTCAGCCCTTTAAATATATAAGGAGCCTCATGTCATTTCTTGGTCTTCTCTTTTCCAAGATAAACATGTCAGACTTCCCCGACCTGTGGTTTCCAGACCTTTAGCCACTTTATTCACCCTCCTCTGAACATATTCCATCTTATCAATATCCCTTTTAAATTATGGTGTCCAGAACAAGACACAGTATTCCAAGGAAGGTCTAACCAAGCCAGAATACATTGCTGATATTATCTCTCTTGGTCCAGACACTATTGACAAAACCCAATATTGCATTAGTTTGTGCTTATTTTTCTACTTCATCCTACCACCAACACATGTGTAGACTGTGGTGTACAATGGTCATTATATTATTTTCATAACTCCACTGCCACTCACATTCTGCAGCAATTGATATTTGGAGGTATATACCTGGAGGCGATATAGAGCTATCATCACAACTAGCCATTGACAACCTTAACCCCCACATATTTGTTCCTTAAACTCATTTGCCATCCAATGGTTCAACCTCCTTCTGATTGCTTACCCTGTTTTGCTATACGCTTCTGGCAAAACTTTATTCTGACTCTATTATTAAAATGGAGTCCAATATTTTAAAAAAATTCATTCTCACTCCCTAGGCATAGTTTTGAATCAGGTGCTACCAAGTACATATTGGCTTTCCCTCAGGAGACAGTTTACAAAACATTCACCTTAAAAATGTTGCAAGAATCTTTATTCTTCTTTTCCTTTTTAAAAAAGTAAAACTAAGGTAACTGAAGAATTCATCTTAGAAGTTTTAAAAATCTGAATGCTACAAGCTGCTAGCCTCTGGTGCAGTATGTAACCCTGCTCCTGTCTAGTTCACTGTTATGTGAATACTCAGAGGAGTATTGAGCAGCACTTGAATCATGTAGTGATCCTCTGCTGCCATTTGGAAAGCCACATTTCTGTAACTATACACACAATTTCAAAATGTGATAGTTTCACCCAAAAGAAATGATGTCCTCCCTCAATAAACTACAATCATAACATTATGCAACTACAGTGGTGCCTCGCTTGACAACGTTAATTCATTCCAGCGAAATCGCTGTAGAGCAAAAACGTCGTCAAGCGAAATAAAAAAGCCCATTGAAACACACTGAAAACCGTTCAATGCATTCCAATGGGCTGAATACCTGCTTGTCCAGCGAAGATCCTCCATATGGCGGCCATTTTTGGGTGCCTGTTAAGCGAAAAATGGCTCCTAAAAACAGCAGGGAACCATTTTGAGCAGTCAGTGGCCATTTTGAAAACCCGACGATCAGCTGTTTTGATTATTGCAATGCGAAGAATCGGTTCCCGAAGCAGGGAACCAATCGTCACAAAGCGGAAAAAAACCATTAAAACATCATTTTGCGATTGCAATTGTGATTGCAAAAATATCATCGTGAAGTGGATTCATCGTTATACAGGGTAATCGTTAAGTGGGGCACGACTGTATTGCTTTGTTATTGGAAAAAGGAGCTAAGAAGTAAAAGCCAATTCATAAAGAGCTATTTCCAAGTGCTACCTCTCTCTCTCTCTCTCTCTCTCTCTCTCACACACACACACACACACACACACACACACCTCTCTCTCTCTCACACACACACACACACACACACACACACACTGATCATACCCCTGTGCTTTATAGTGAGTCAGATTATTGGTCTATTTAGACCAGTACCGATTACCAGTAAATCTCTAGAATTTCAAACAGGAATTTTGCCCAGCTCTACTTGGAAGTTTCAAGGACTGAACATGGAAGCCTCTGGGTGTAATGAATGTGTTCCATGATTGAGCAACAGAGCTCGGCCCAAGTGACTGGCCTGAGGTCAACGAGGGAACGTAATAACTGATCTGTGTTGAGCTTGAAACTGAGCATTTCCAGCCAAAGTCCAGCGTACTAACTGCTACATAAATGTTCAGCAGTTCACTTCTTTTTCTATCAGTTGATCCTACAGATGGGAAATGCAAAAATTTGGGGTTTTCTTTGGGGTGTGCACTATCCTCAAGAGCGTCTATACTGAATATCCATGAGCATGACTCTGAATATTAGGGAGGGAACTGAGCAGGCAGTGAAAGACAAAGTTCTCCAATAGAGCTATGACCTATAATGGTCTCTCTCCCTCCTCTGAGGCTCACATAAGGTCAATAGGAGGCCTAAGTGCCAATAGCATTGCCACCCAATGGGCATTAAGGCCATAGTGCCCCAAACCAGCATAGAGAATAGACTCACAAAACAAATTGGAAATACTAGAACCCTGCTTCCTGAAAACTGTGTAGCATTTTTCTTTTGAACAAACCACATAGAAAAGCAGTGAACATTTTAGTCTTAAAATGGTAGCAACAAAAAGGAGAACCACAAGACTATTATATTTTTTTAAAAAAATGGGGCATCAGAAAGATTTCCAGGATTTTGCACTTCAAGGGAAATCATACTGTGAGAGAAATTCAATTAACTCATGTCAAAAGATGAAGAGAGGCTAACGTTTGAAAGGGTCAGGCCACCGTGACCTGTTCTTAATGAAACAGAACACACCGTAATAAAATGCATCCCAGTTCTTCCAAAATAGCTAACATTATTGTTTTCTAGCAGGAAAAAGCTGAGAAACTTCAGCAGTGAATTATACTGTACTTGCCATTACTTGCTAGTGTGTTTTCCTTTTACATCAGAAGGAGGTGTGTATGTGAAGAACTGAGTAGAAGAAAAAGTATTCTTGCCCTAAATATGTCTGTAGCATGTTGCTGAAATTGTACAGTGGGGTCTCTACTTAAGAACTTAATCCGTATTGGAAGGTGGTTCTCAAGTTGAAAAGTTCTTATGTTGAATCTGCATTTCCCATAGGAATACATTGAAAACCATTTAATCCATATCTGCTCTTTTCCGTCCATAGAAACTACAGTGGAACCTCTACTTAAGAACTTAATCCGTTTTGGAATGGTATTCTTAAGTTGAAACATTCTTGAGTTGAAGCAAAATTTCCCATAGGAATGGACTGAAAACCAATTAATCCGTTCTGGCTGTTTTTTTGTTATGTAGAGGTGCGTTCGTACATTGAAGCATTAGTTCCCATAGGAACTAATGCAAAGCTGGTTAATACGTACTCTACCACTAGGGGGAGAATTTTTTTTAACCTAAGATGACCTAAGGTTAAAAAAAGAGCAGGAAAGGTTTTTTTCCTGTTCTTATCTTGGATTTCTGTTCTCAAGTAGAAGCAAAATTTAGCAAATGGAGCCGTTCTTAAGTTGGATTGTTCTTAAGTAGGGACGTTCTTAAGTAGAGACCCCACTGTACTGTACAGGCCCCCAGTAATAGACTAGCCTATCTGGACATTCTGCTCTCTCTTGTCTGCTACTTTGCAGTCCTACCTGTATCCAGTTTGTCATCTATTTTAAAATTTATGTTCATTTTGCCCTTGCTTTTCCACAAGCTGGGCTCTGAGATAAACCTAGGTTAGACCAACCCTACCATTAATCACAGCAAGGCAGTTACCTGAGGCTGCAGTTTCTCAATGTCATACAAGAATAGCAAATGTTAGGGTATTTGATTTTGTTGCTTAAAAAGTACTTGTGCTAGCTGTGAGTGTAGAACTACTGGATAGCTCAGTGGTTTAAGTATCTGGCTGTGGAGCCAGAGGTTGGGAGTTCAACAGGGCTGGACAAGATGATCCCTTCAAGCAGTGCAGTTCTAAAAATTATTGTGGTGGTAGTGATAGTGATGATGATTAATGTATCATGTGCCAAAATAATTTAGCTAATTTGGGATACTATATCCCTTGATGCGGATGGGAGAGACCACCTGCAGTTCTGGCTCAGGCAGCAATGTATCTTGCATGGGACTGCAGAGCTGGTGATGGCTCGGATCCCTGGCACGAACTCTGTGGACTCTATGTATAAACATATGGATGCTTTATTTACAGCTGTGCTACAGCTTTGCATAATCCCTTCAGCCTTGAAAGATGGAGGTTGAGGGGCATACACATGTCCTTGGGCACCCTCTCCCTGAGTGGGAACCTCAGTTATTTTCATTGAGAGTCCCTACAATTCAAGTCCATCAACATGAGACTTTACCCAGCATAAACAGGGTTTGTATTGTTCTGCCCAGCCTTTCCCTTCCCCCTGGTCCTTACCTTTCCAGGATGATGATTGACAGGAGGCTCCAGTGTCAATCAACAGTGGTTGTTCAGCTGGAGGAACATCACACAGCCCTCTTGACACAAGCTCCTGTGGGGCATCAACTCAGAACCCTCCTGGTTGTTGAGGGTTTTTCGGGCTCTTTGTTCTGAAGGTTGTTCTTCCTAACGTTTTGCCAGTCTCTGAGGCCGGCATCTTCAGAGGACAGCACTCTGTGCTCTGGTGTAGTTGGCTTGGGAGTGCAGTATTTATGGCTGTGAGATAGGCTTTTGTCTTTTTCTGTAGATGGGTGATTAGTGTGTCTTGTTGTGATAAGGAGAAGGGATTATCTGTCACTGTGGTCCTCTGAAGATGCCGGCCACAGAGATTGGGGAAACGTTAGGAAGAACAACCTTCAGAACACGGCCAAAGAGCCCGAAATACCCTCAACAACCATTAGATCCCAGCCGTGAAAGCCTTCACAAATACATCAGAACCCTCCTCCTTCTTCCTCATCGGTTGATCAGCAGCCTCCCAAAGCCCTGTCTTCACTCCTTTTTGTCTGCCTCAGGCAGGTGTACCTCATTAAGCTGCTGTCCCTTCCTCAGCTGCCTTCTCTCCCTCTTTCCCCGTCTTAGCCCTTTCCCCCTGCTGAGCTTTCTCAGCCATCATAAAGGAAACCTACAGCTCACCATATCAAACTTGGGCTGGCTCTGATCCCAGCTGGTGAGAAGACAATCTCAAGGAGAAATTGCAGGAGACAAGTGATGAGTGTGAGAAGTATTAAAGCACAGCTTTTGGCCTGTTGCCTCTTCTCTGCAAAATGATTCCTCGTGCATTTTGAAAATAAACATATGCCAATGGGAAGAGAAGAAAGGAAACTAGGGTGGCTTTACTGGCCATCCCATTTAAGTCTTTTTATAATTAGTAAGCACTAAGTAGTTTCCTTAAGATTTAAATAGCTTTTAGATAGTTGTCTCATGTCTTAAAGACGTCAAAGTCTACAGGCAAGCTATGCAGCCAGCTAAAATTGTTGTTTTACAACCGCCTATTGACATCAGGTCTGAAAGACATGGTATCGCAAATACAGTGATCCTTTTAAAAAGAATCATTTTGCTGCTCCTAGAATAAACTGGATTTGTTTTCTTCCTATAGACAAATTTGCTTTTCCCCCCTACTGAACTCAAGTCAAAATAGACAACAACTTTAAAGTGTTGCCGGGAAATGATTTTTAAAAAGAGCATGGTGTTGAAATTAAACCCTTGTTTTTGAAAACTGATTTTTTCAGTCTCATTGGTAACCCCAAAGAAAAAAGCAAATACTGCTAGCTAGTTGCTTTTGGTCACCATTTCCAAGTAAGTTCAGAACAATATATATAGTTTTACTGTTTAATAAAAGAAATGTCCAAAGGGCTAAACTACAGGTTAAAGGTAAACCAATCCAAAATGCAGCCAGGAAGAGCCTGAATTTGCTCAGGAATGAGACTGGGGAGGTTTAACTCTTCCTCCTGCACCTGCTCCAGTTACGTGATCAGAATTTCCTCCCGACCTCTAATTGAAGTTTTCTCTAAGAGAGGGATACAGATGTTTTGAACATTCACACATGTAGCACCCTGTCTGGTCTCACACATTCCAAGAAACAAAGGCTCTGTCATTTGTATGCACTGAATACAAAGGTGGAAGACATTTTTTGGCTTCAGTCAGGTGCACTCTTTGTCAGAGATGTTTTTCTGTGAACAGAAAGAACTTCTCCCCAAAACGTGTGAGTTTGATCACTTCTTCACCCTGTTTCACGTGTTATGGCCCATAACTGATAGGAATGAAGAAGGTCTGAAGAAGTATTTTTAAGTACCTTTGTTTCAGGATACATCACTGAAAGACAATATTTAAAGGTGAAAACAAAAAATGTACAATAGTGGTTTACATAATTAAAAGACAATATTTAAAGCTAAGAACAATGAGTACAATGAGGCAGCTTACAACATTAAAAGACAATATTAAACAAACCAACAGGTATACAAATATTAAAAAGGAACAAATACCACTCTAGGAGATGGGAAACACAAGTAGTACTGAAGACCCAATCAGAGCAGTGATGCATAACAATCCATCAGAGTAAACTTGCCTTAAAATAATAATAATCTAACTACATGCCATCCAATAAATTCTGACTTACGGTGATCCTTTTTGGGGTTTTCTAGGTATAGAGTTCTAGAAATGGTACTCTATACCTACTTAGCATTCCCTTCTACTGAGGGCACTTTTGGGACCTGTATAGGCTTGCTCTCTCTCCCAGGAGTCACAGAGAGGAATCAAACTCTCAACCTCTTGCCTCCACAGCAAGATACCTAATTTGTTGAGCTATATACTTGCTCTATACATATTCTTTTGTCTCCTCGGTAACCCACCATATCGTATTTATATCACCCCCTCCTTGCCTCTATCCTATGGGCATGTGCAGACTCTATAATCTTTTCTATTGAATTATAAACCTGAGGACAGATACTGCTCTGTTACGTTTATCTTGATAAGCTTGCCTGGAAGCTATTTGCCTGTACTGTGTTTGGACCCCCTGCCAAAAATAAAAGGCCAGATCAGGGGTAATTGTGTGTCTATGGGGTAACCATGAGGTACTGTAGCACAAAACTTATCAGAATGGCTACAGGGTGGAATAATACCCTCACAAATCCTTCATAGTCTATCTGGCATTCATAGGGCTCAAAAGTTTTTAATCAAAGGCATTGACTGATACAAACTGAGGAAAGGGGAATTCAGAAGTCATATCAGGAGACATTGCTCCTGGCAATGAGAGAGGTGAATAACAGCTGAAGCCCTTCCCCCAAATAGCACCCAAGATCTCTGCAAGACACCTCGGCTACTGAGGTGCTAGAGAAGCCTCCCGCTGCAAGGTGTATATATGATCATAGCCACCCCATCATTTGACGATGCTAAAGGGCAAGTGAAGGACTTGCATCATGTTCTAGATTTTAATTTTTTTCTTCCTTTCTTTAGCTTAAGTTTATTTACTGCTAGTATTGTGTGTGTCGGTGTGTGACAGGATGACTGCCTGCATTCTCCCTGTAATGATTTGAAGAGTTAGGAGAGAATTAGTGAGCCAGGCTCTGTCTTCCTTCTCCCAAACTTTCTTCTTCTTATTTTTACTTGTTAGTGTTGCACAGTAAATCCCGCTAGCTGCTGGCCTTTGTGTCATTGCCTTAAGGAAACCCATGGGCAGAAATCAAATCATCCTCTGTGTCTCTCTTACTACATGTTTAAAGTCTATCATGTTCTTGAAACTGATGGTATTATCTAGACCAAGTTGTAGCTGTTTGCATCTAGCCATCAGAACAGCTGGATAGTTCAGCATCTGGCTGTGGAGCCAGAGTTTGGGAGTTCAATGCCCTTCTGTCCCCCTGGTTGACAGGAGCTGTACTCAATGATCCATAGGATCCCTTCCACCTCTGCAATTCTAAGATTATTATATTATTAGTATTCCTCATGTAAGTCCCACTGACAACAGAAAGGCTCATTTAGAATAGTGTTGCTTAGGACTTCCCCAGATGCCTACAGTCCAGAGTACACTTCTCTGGGAGTAAGCAGTTTTCATGGAGATCCGGAAAGCACAGATAGCAACACTGATCCACCAAACATTGGGTGACTCCGTCTCTCAAATATTACATGACATACCAATCCCAATTTGTGTGCCCTTTATTTGGATCATGGGCTGGATCAGGAGATGTCTGTGTATCTTTAGTAAAAATGCTTGCAATATATAAAATTTGATTTTAAAAGGTAGAATCAATATCATCAGGATGAGGAGTCGACAAGATTTCATTAGTTGACTCAACCTAGCCATCTCTGTTAGAGTGACTTATTCCCTTCATTACCCGTGTGACATACTTGGCTGTTCACTTCCATCTTTCTTTGCTCAGCCATAGGCTGGAGGACCCAAGCAGACTACAATAACACCTAACTAGCTTGAAAGCCTTTTTGGGAGCAGGCTGTTATAATGCTGTGTTATTAATGTCAAGTATCCATTAGCAAGCTTTCGTCCCTGCTGGAGTGGTTACCCCGTACCACTTGCATCATGGCACTTGAACATAAAGGACATACTTGTTTGTGTCACTGCAGGGCTTGAGTCACCAGTAGTGTGATTCTCATATCAAATACCATAATTGCTAGTTGACAGCCAGTTGCCATCAGATAGATATGTGTTATATTTGAGAACCCCATCATGGTGTGCACTATGCGCATCAAGCATAAAATACCTCATTCACTGACATCTTGTCTTGCACATGGATCACTGAATGCACCAACTTTGTCATGTAGATGTGCCATCCTTGCAGAAGAGCGTGAATGCCTTCTAACTCTCTTGGCTGAACTTTGTTAGTGTGTCATCATGCTCATTAGAGTGGTTGTTGACTAGATAGGCAGGATATAAATGCAATAAACAAACAAACAAACAAATAAACAAATAAACAAATAAATGGCATGATAGGGAAGCTTGTGTCAAGATATAACTGCTCTTCTGTTTATTACGCTTGTTAATGCCAGATGCATTCTGGGAAATGCATTTGCTCTAGGCTTCAGTAGGAAATTTTCTTTCTCAATGTGTGTGTATTTGTAACCTTTGTACATCTGCTATGAAGTAAGTCCCAATGATTTCATTAAGGCTCACTCCCAAGTAACTAAGAATGCAGCCAGGAAGGGAAGTCCTCAGCATGACTACTAAAAATGAGCCTCAATGTTGTCAATAGGACATACATCCAGGTACATGTGTACCATTTGCTATAACTTTCCTTACATGTAATCTGCCTCAGATTAGTGCTGTGCACTAATGGGATGGTAAACAAACAAATTTCAGCTGGTGCATAAATGAGGAAAATAATCTCTTAGTTTTGGATTTCTGAGGCAGATGAAATGGTTGGGGAAGGCTGAGCTCTGTGACATTGCACAGCATTAGAGGTATTATAATTGCTCTGTCCATTATGTATAAGGTGCCTCGCAGGAAGCAACAATAACCCCTAAAGCTTTGTGGTGCCACATAGCTTAGCCCCACCCAACCATTTCCTCTGCCTTAGAACTCAAACAGAAGGATTTTCTTTCTTATTTACTCACCAGCTATCTGGTAGGTATCTTTTTTGTGGTGAGGAGGGGGAGAAGACTAGGGAATATGCAAAATACATTATAATATACTGACTGAAATGAAGCCTCTCAAACTGCTTTACTTAACTGGTAACTAGGCAACACTTTAATGCTCCCCGTCCTTTAGTTTGACTATGTTTGTTGTCATTCTGACAAACCTATCCACCTCCAACTTCCATGAGTTCCTTATAGTTCAGGATGGATCATGAGCATTAATCCCATAACTACAAGATTACTGTATATCTCCTTATGTGGAATATGTCATATTTCTCTCACTTACTCCAGAGCAACAAAGTTCAGATAGATTCCAGTAAAAAGAACCAGTGCCTAGAGTCTTCCCTGGGTATTCTGGATCTTAGTTGAAATTTGGCTTTAAACTTCAGAATTTCAGTCAGCTCCCCTTCCCTTCTACTCTGGCAGGCTCTTGCTATTTTAATTCACCTGTAGTTAGAGAGGAAAGCGGATGCATGCATGCATGCATACATACATACATACATACATACATACAGAGAGAGAGAGAGAGAGAGAGAGAGAGAGAGAGAGAGAGAATCAGGGTCCAGCTGTTCAGCTCTTCCAGAAGACCCAAGAAATCAAAGGGAAATCAAGCCTAGATTAGGAATGCTGAACAACCAACAGGGAAACATAATCTCTGACTAAGAGAACATCAAAAGAAGGTGGAAACAGTATAGTGAAGACCTATACAGAAGGGAAAAAAAGATGGTAGACTAATTTGAAGAGAAAGCCTATGATGAAGAACTTGCAGTTCTGGAAAGCAAAGTGAAAGGTGCTCTGAAAGCACTAGGAAGATATAGATCACCAGGGCTAGGTAGAACTGTTTCAAGCCACAGAGACTGAATTTGTCAAAATCATAACAAGAATATGCCAACAAATACAGAAAACAAAACAATGGCCCACAGACTGGAAACACCCAATATACATTCCAATCCCTAAGAAAGGAGGTGCCAAAGAGTGCAGTAACTATAGGACCATTGCATTAATTTCCCACACAAGCAGAACGATGCTCAGGGTGCTATAACAAAGATGTTCATCTTATTTGGAGCAAGAAATACCTGATGTGCAAGCCAGATTCCTAAAAAGTAGAGGCACTCAAGATCATATTGCAAATATCCACTGGCAATTGGAAAGCACCAAAGAATTTCAGAAGATCAGTCTATGCTTTATATACCATATTTTTTGCTCTATAAGATGCACCCCCCAAAAAAAGTGGGGGGAAAGTGTCTGCGTCTTATGGAGTGAATACTGTAAAACAGCGCTCCCCAGGGCCCAGCGGGGGGATGGTGGGGGGAGCCTTGGAAGGGTCCGAGAGTGCCTTCCAGAACCTTGTGGAGGCTCCACCTACCCACCCCTGCGGGGGCTCCCCCACCTTCCTGCGAGGCCAGTGGGGGCAAAATTGCCAGCTTCCAGGATCCTTCTGAGGCTTCGAAAGCCTCAGAAGGGTCCTGGAAGCTGGCAATTTCACCCCCACTGGCCCCATGGGTGGGAGGGGGAGCCTCGAAAGGTTCTGAGAGTGCCTTCCAGGACCCTTCCAAGGCTCCCCCCACTTCCACCCCCGTGGGCCCAGCGGGCCGAAATTGCCAGATTATTTTTTTTGTTTTCCTCCCCTAAAATTGAGGTGCATCTTATGGAGAGGTGCATTTTATGGAGCAAAAAATAAAGTACTATAGTACAGAAAAACCTTTGACCGTGTAAATCATGAGAAACTATGAGTTGTTCTGAAAGAAATGGGTGTGCCTCAGCTCTTGATTGTCTTGATGCATAACGTGTATTGTGGACGAGAAGCTAGCATAAGGACAGAAGATAGAGAGACAAAAAGGTTACCTGTAGGCAAAGGTATCCAACAAGGGTGCATTTGATCCTCTTTTCTGTTCAGTCTGTATGCAGAACATGTCATATGGAAAACTGAACTAGATTTACATGAATGAGAAAAGCTGGTGGAAGAAACATCAATAATTTATGATAAGCAGATGACACCATCTTAATGGCAGAAAACAGCACTGATTTTAAACAACTTTTATGGAAAGTGAAACAATAAAGTGCTAAAGCAGGACTGCAGTTGAATATTAAGAAGAACATGGATATGATGGATCAGCAAAATGGAGGACCCTCTTCACAAAAGGATTTTTTTGCATTAAGATGGCACATGCAAATTTAAACAAATATATACAAATACCTAATTAGTCTTTTTTGTTTGTTTTTATAATTTTAATAGAAACAGCATGTAGCAGACTATCATGCAGATGACTGTGACCAGGTAATCATCTTCAGTATCAGTACTGGCAAACAAGTAGGATATAAATCAGATGAATATGCAATGCATAGTGCTTAATAATGCTTTGAAATGTCTCACTGGACAAAATACAGACCAAAATCCTGTTCTTTATCATAGAATAGGCTCACTGAATCAATGGAAATTTAGTGAATCAACTCCTTCATCAATTTTATTGATTTAGATGGGAATGAAGTAAGTCACTCATAGAGCAGGCCCATTTGAATCACTGGAACTTACAGATGAGTTGATTCACCAAGTTTCCATTGATTCAATGGGCCTACTTTAGTGTGATTTATAAGCAATACAATTATGGCCTGTATCTTGCATTTTCTGTGGTTCATATAATATTAATATGCTTGGAAAATAAATAGTTCCCATTGTTTCCATAATGCTTTAATTTCACTAGGGTAAATTTCCTGTTAAGCCATATACTCCCAACACTTTCCACTCAGAATGAAGTATTAGTTGAACAGTTGAACATCATTACACAATGTTCATTCCTTAAGTTAAACACAATTATAATTATATTCAGATTCAGGTGCCATGGCATGTCTTCCCAATAAGGATGGCAGGGTTTTTAGAGTAAATAGATCAGAAGTTCTGGAAGCGGATTATAAGTATTACAGCTATTGTAGGTTGTCATTCTGTCAGTGTGACCATCATTCTAAAGCTGATTTCACCTTATTTTAGCATGTCATAATGGAGGAATGCACAGCAAAGTTTCCACAGTATGCCAAGATGTAAATTCTTCTGTCTTCTTCTCTCTCCCCTTCCCTGTTGTTGAGGGCTTCAGGCTGAAATGCTTCTCCCCTCTTCTCCTTCCTATATGGTAGCACTGTGGGGGGAAAAACCTGAGGCTTTTTGCTTTTCTAAAAATCTCTCTTTTAAAAATCTCTCTTTTTTGCTTCTCAGCATTTCTGTGCTGGGTATACAGTGATAAAGTGTGCTTCTGAGAGGGAAGGAGATGGAGGAGGGGAGGAAAAGAAAAGAAAAGGGGAGGAAGGCATGCTGTTTTTGGAAAAAAAAGAGAAGGACTTGTGCACTGCCACAAAGGGATGAGGCACAGAGAAAGAAAGATTTGTACAGTCCACTTCATTGTTTTGAAGAGGGAAGGAGGCTTTCTAGTCCAAGACACACAGCCTCGGCAGCAGGGAAAGGAACTGGAAAAAGAAATGAGATTCTTTCAAGAAGAAGAAGAAGAAGACCACACACCACTTTTGCCATGCTTCTCTATCTGGACTGACCCAAAGTCACAACCCAAAAAGAGACCAGGGTTCAAACAGAGGACAGTCCGGCACAAATTATGATCTCTGGACACCCCATGTGTGGATCTTGTAAATGGGCACACCATGTGTGAACTTGCCTTCAGAACAGTTTTTAACAATGCGAGCCATCTAAAAGAACCTTTGTAGGCTAATGCACATTTCATCTGATTTTTGCCTTCGTTTCTGCATTTATTCATTTCTGCTATACAATAAAGAACAATCTGTTAGCTAACTCAAATTAATCCACGTGAAGGGAGCATATGGGCGTTGACAGTATGAAAAGGAAAGCCTTCTTTAGCATGTGTTATACCTTACTTCAGGGACATTTGAGCCGTTCCAGTTTGTTGAGCTTAAGCTACCCCCATTCAGATTCATTGAGCTCATACTTGTCAATTTAACACGGCTGCCACACTTAGTGCATAACCTTATACAACCACTCTGGGAGCTGTCATTCCATTCCATTATCTGGTGTTTTATTCAGTTCCTCTTAAAGTGGTGTTAACATAACAACAATCAATAATAGTCTGAACTGATAAACAAGCATAACAGGTCAAAGTACTGGAGACCACACAGGTCTCTTCTGATTTTTGCTTTTCCGTGTAACCAAAAAACTTGGAAAATTCGGGATTTCCAATTGCATTGAGGGCCTCTATGTGTAGCAGACGTTCTCTGGTTTACTTTCCATGCAACAAGAGCAGTAAAAGAACGGATGAGGATAGCATGTTCCTCTTCCTTGAAACATTTATTTTAAACCTCTTCTAAAAGCTTAAATAGAACTACAGTCTGGTTGCAACGTTGTCCACCTCTGATATATTTCAGGCACATCTCCAAAGTCAGCTATGGGCCTCTACACAAATCTGCTTTTCATATTGGTTAAAACAATTCCCTGGTACCCTGGGCTGTGCAATATCAGTGGCAGCAAAACAACACAGCATCCCAAAAGGCAACAGGAGTTCAAAATTAAGCAGAACAAAGCTCAGTTAAATAATTCAACAATCAAGATCCTGCTGAAATTAGCTGTGTGTACAACTTATGAATATAAGCTAGCCATCAGCATATCATGCTGCCCTGTGATACAGCCCTCCTGAGGGCAGAATGCTGAACAGAGCCAGGTTCCCTTGTAAACTGTTATGGTGATTAGTTTTATAACATAGGGGAGCATGATTCATTTACTGATAGAAAGCCAGACAACTGAGCTATTTCACTGACATGAATGGCATATACATACATACAGTATATCACAGAAGTGAGTACAAACCCCCCCCATGCGGGAGTCACGAAATGAGAAGGCTGATGGGCTTTGTGATCACAAGTAATTAGGATAGCAAATAGTCTCTTAGAGATAGAAATTAAAGAAGTCAGCCACACACAGGGATGTCTGCCAGCAGTGCTCCTGATGGGTGACTAGTAGAAGAGGCAGAATAAGCCTGAATGAATTCTGCCCTGCACCCAGGAGGACTGTGCTTTTATTAAACTTACAAGCTCACAGATAGTGGACAGTATACAGAAGCTGGATACTTCTGCATGTAAATCAGTCGCTCTTTAGCTAAGAAAATAAGCAGGAAGTGACTTCAAAGACTGAACAGGGAAAGAAGCCCACCAGTCTACATGTAGATCTAGAAAAGAAAATGTGGGAAATACCTGGGCTATATATCTGACTACTGCCCTTCCCTATTGGTTTCATTCAGATTACTTGCTAGAGGTACTGATGCTCTATTTCTACATTGCCCCCAAATTATGGATATGCTCCCAAGGAACACATTCTTGCTTGAGTTTCTTCACCAGTGCCTGTACTGTAAATCTATCTGTGCTGGAAAATTTTAAGGATGCAGTGCCAACGGCCTCAAAGGAGCTGTATCTATTCCTTCTTCAGCTCAGAAAGTATAAGAGGCTGACGTCCTTGCTCAGGAGCAAGTAAATGTTACAAATGAACAATCCCTCATATCAGGTAATAGTTCCACTTCAGAATCTGAACTCATGCTCTATTCTTTACATACTCCAGTCAAGCAGGCTGTAAAATTAATTTTACGTTTGAAGTAGTTCTGGCTCTGACAAAAATCGCTTTGAGGGTATTAGAACAATCTTCTTTTCTTTGTGGCAGGCAGCTCTAGGATTTGACAAGAGTTGGCACTGTGCCTACCACTGCCCTTCTGAAAAGCACTAACTTTCTTAAAAATTCTTCTGCAAGGGTCCAAGGCATTTGAGATAGAAAGAGGTGGGAAGTACCTGTTGGAGCAATGATGCAATGTTTTGCAATTTTAAATTTAAACTTTTTCCAGTGGGAGAGGGGAATCTTTGTCCCTGCACACGTTTAGGGCTGTAATCCCCACATTCCTTTATTATTAGCCTCACTACTTGGAACCTCTGGGAGCTGAAGTCCCAAATATCTGGATGGCCAAAATTATCCACCAGTGTGTCAAAGTCTTCTTTAAAAGTATGGTCACATGGCTTTCTTACTTGATCACAACCCCATCTCTCCTACTGTTAGCTGTCCCATCCACCCTACCATAAACCTGTCCTCAAGAAAGAAGAGGTCACTTTTTTGATGTATGGGTTACGAAACCAAAAAGAAACATAAAAACATTCTGGATAGTTAGACTGAAGATCATGCAACAACCTATGTGCAGACCTGAGATTATATTTCTAAACTACTGTGAGGAATGCCCCTCCTTAAAAGGTGTTATTCCACTAGGGGAAGGGGCCAACTTTAGTTCCCAAATTCCGCCACCCTTTGAAACCTAGGCTGGGTAAAACCTAGAAGGTGCATTAATGGACAACTATGGCCAAGCTTCTAACCCTAGATTTCTAATTACTCCCTTATTTGGAATAAAACACCACTGGCTGTGTACTTTAAGGCTTGCACACCAGCCTGACCAGATAGAACACCCAAAGAACAAAAATAGCCATCATAGTCCTGTGGCTAAGACACATTCTTTAGACACCCAAACCCTTGTTTGATCACACTTGGATAAAATATAAAGTAATGTTTATTTAAGAAAACAGTAAAATGTTATAAAACATAGGATATACAAAAGAATTACAAATTTTACGAGTTACTGTTAAAATGCCAAGCCTCTAAGGATTAGATGAGCTTCTGAAAGCAATTCCCAATAAAACAATAAAAAGCTAACTAGAGTATAATGGATTTACTGCTTAATCACTATGCTGTTCTATGTTACCATTGCTAAGTCTCCTTATCAGTCAACGAAGGCACTCGGACTTGTCACTCTATCCTGCTTCTTCTTCTCCAGCTCTCTCACACAGCCCTCCTTTCTATAACTTAAAGTCTCTGCATCGTGATGGTAGGCATCCTTCAGTCTCGAGAGACTGGTAACGTGCTCTGGAACAGCATCTAGTGTGGCTGAGAAGGCCAATTCGAGAGTGACAATCCTTTCCACACTGAAGACAAATCCAATCTGTGCCCTGTCCAGCTCCCTGATTTTGCTGGTTTCGAGACTGCCTCTTTGCTTCAGTCTGCTGTACAAGTGTCTCTTCAAAATGAGCCATCCTGCACTGCCTGCCTTCAGGCAGAACACTCAAATGTCAAGGTTTCCCATCTGTTGAGGTCCATTCCTAAGGCCTTCAGATCCTGCTTGCAGATATCCTTGTATCGCAGCTGTGGTCTCCCTCTGGGATGCTTTCCCTGCACTAATTCTCCATACAGGAGATCTTTTGGAATCCAACCATCAGCCATTTTCACAACATACTGAAGCCAATGTAGACGTCACTGTTTCAGTAATGTATACATGCTATCTCTCTCAACTTTGCTAAGCATTGTTGCTTTTTGGTGCCAGCAAAATGTCCTATCTGCAAGGTCCTGTCATTTTGCAGCCTGCTGAGGTCTTCAAAGTAATCATAATGAATTCAATCCTTCAAAATATCCTCTAGTGTATGAGTGTAGGAAATGATCTAATATCATCTTACAATATTGTGCCTGCATTGCCAGCAGGAAAAAGAATGGCAAGCTTTACATAGTAAAGGTCATACTGAGTGTTGATGACACCTCTGTCAGTAGTCAATATAATTTACAGCAGCCATTCTTAACTTTTTTTTTTACTATGGCCCCCTTAGGAGCTCTTCTTAGGTTCCAGAGCCCCCCCCCCCCGTCAAACAAAGATAGAACATGGAGATAAACATAAAATTATTTATTATTGAACATCCAAGATAACATGAACATTCCAACATATTTGATAAAACTTTTAAAAAGACTGTATGAAATTAAACATCCATTAGGTCTAATGTGATCCTTGAGCTTGGTGCTTTTCTGCAAGTTTCAGGATACTGTATCAGGCGGCAAATTAGACAATGACAGTCAGAGGTTACCTCTTATCACAATATCAATTCTGTTCCTGGATTTTGTTAAGGAAACTACCTTGCTGAATCCAAACTCAACCAAATCCGTTGAGGGAGAGGCGATAAAAATTTGGGGGCTTTCTCCCACAGTGTTGGAAATTTATTCAGCAGATCACTCTTGATCCAAAAATCTTTTAAAAACTGACTGAACTGACAACCTGCAGCTAAATCACTCTGAGTGATTTAATCAAAGTCTCTTGAATTTCTGCCTCAACTTGTGTGGGTTGTACTTCAAATGGGTTCAAAATTCAATTCGGGATACTCAGGTTTAACAGGTCATTAAATCTTTCTTGCACATCCTTGAGTGTCTGCTTGAGAGGCTTCTCATAAAGAGTGACTTGGATGGAAGTCATATTGAATTCATTGGAATTTTCACATGCTCTTTGCAAGTCTGGTGTGCAGTGCAATTCTATGGGAGTTCATTTGGAAACAAGCCCCAGTTTATTTAGGGGGACCATGTTTCAGATGGATGTGCACAAATTACAAGGCAGCCATGGTAGATTGTGGGACCCTGTTGTACACAATATCACCAAAAGAGCTGCTAAGTGAAAGATTTGCATCCATGTTTCTAGGCATAATTTGTGGTCCTGATTTTTTCCCCCTCCCTGTCTCACTTAATGCTTCTCTACATGGGTTCTTTTGGACTGGCCTTGTGCAGTCTAAATAGGTTTGCTTCGAGTCCATTAGAAGCTGATATGCCATTTGATGTGATCCTCACATCCAGATGGCATATCAGAGCTCAAGTGATGCTATTTGGCTCAACTCCTTCCACTTGGAATTTCTGATATTGTGAAGTGGCTCAATAAGTCACTTCAGGATATATTGGCAAACTGAACAAAGCTGAGCGTGGCATAAGCTATAGTAAATGTCACATTACATTTAATAATTCTCACCAAAGAATTGTTGAAAAAGCTGTGAAAGGTAGAAACTTGTATTTCTGCGTTCATTTCTATGTATTAATGTAAACATTTCCACATTACTTCTGCCCATACAGAGTGAACATAACATTTTATTGTGAAGTATCTCAATTGTAATGAAAGGCTAAGAGTAGCAGATGCTATTAAATACAACCCTAGTTATTTAATGGACCTCTTCATTTGGTGTGTCAAGCTGTGCAGCAAATGTGCGAACTAAATTAATAACCCCAATAATTTCTAGTTCCAAGACCAAACATTTATTTTGAATGCTAGGGGTTACCATAGTAACTAAAAATATTAGGAGACTCCTAAGAATATTTATATCTATGTGCTTATTTCAAGAGCATTGTGTTTCCATGTGCTTTTTGTTTTTCAAGTTAAAGAAGATAACATTTTGTTGGGCACATCATTTTTATTTAAAATTGGTAACTGTCAAATAAGAGCAGCAAAAGCAGGAGTTCAAGTTAAATTACTAGGATTGTCCATACAGAACTGATGCCATCATTGTGTGTAAAGGAGATGAAGAAAGGGGAGAGGGGGAACCAGATTTCACGTACATTTGGGAACAAACAACAGTTTTAAAAAAAGATGACAGAATTCAATGCAAAGCTTATCCATAGGAGAACAATTAGAATGTCTCTAATCTATTTTAAAACACTGGATTAAAATGCAGGGATAGGCCCCATCTTATATAATATAATGCTTTGTGAGAGTGTATTATCCTGCTGCTCATCAGTTCTCCATAATCATCTATAGATGATGTATGTAGTTGTTGTCAATATTCCCAAGTTCTGTTGGATCCTTATTGCCACTGTGTAGAAAATTACTTTATTGGACCATAACTTACAAAATCCCTGGACGGACTCTAGTTTTTAAAAAGCAACATTTCTAAGTTCTGCATGCACTGCAGTCTTATCCATGATGCCTCCGAGATGTTGCATTCAGTGGAGCTTACTCCTACATCAGTGGGTACAGGACTGCAGCCTTAAATTAGAAAGATCAAATCCCTCTCTGCAACATTACCCTTCAGTTGCTTAACAAGGTGCACCAAATATTGTTTATTTATTTATTTATTTATTTATTTTATTTATTTATTTATTTACAATATTTTTTAGCCGCACCATTGCCAGTGGCTTCTGTTGACGTACATGCGTGATTCAAAATATCTTGTCTCATGCAACGAATGACCACTGACTTCTCATTGTTTAGCTGATAGCCTTGACCTGATTTCACTCCAGTTATTTATTAAAACTAATTGGAAGTGCAGGGAATTAATTCCGGCGGGGATGCAGGGTGGGGAGAGAAAGGAAGCATGAGAATGAAATGTTAAGACAATCAGGATTGGTTTGTTAAGTCACAGAGCACCTCAGAGGCTTTGAAGCATGCCCACAGGAATTTGTATTACAGTGGCAGGGAGCCTAATGAGCAACTGTTCATTCACATATAGCTGGAGTACTTGTTTAACTAAGAAATAGGCAGGAGCCAGACCTTTTCTCCAAATACTGTTCTCCTTCCTTGGCTTTGAAACCTGCACTAAACCAGAATTACAGAAAAATGCCAGAAAGCAGTAAAGTGAGAAAAAGCTCAAGATTAAATTAAAAGCTGCCTTTCTTCCAATAGAAGGTGCTTCTTTTAATGTTGGAGCAGGGCTGGACCATGGCTTTTTGCTGCTTGAGGCAGAGACAGTTGATGTTCTTCTCAATACAGGGATGGGAGGGAACTTCATTTCAATTACGTAGTTTTTTAACAGGAATTTTCCAAAATTCTCTAATCCTTCATATATGGAATGGAAAGAACTGGGAAGTAAAATTTAAAAAAAAGAGAAATCTAGACCAAGAGGATTCATTCAACCAGTTCTAGGGCTTTGAGTGCTTAACTCTCAAATGTCTGGGTTGGTATCCCTATGTATTCACACTGAATGAGGGCTGGCATCTTGTTTTGTTTGTTTGTTTATTTGGTTATTTTGAGAGGCGGATTGTCCTTAAAACATCTATGACAGATATAATACTTTACCTTTCACCTTGCGTTTGTGGGGTTAGATAAATTCAAAAAATCTTCATTTCTAAAAAATAATTATCTATATTATGAAAGTGCATATTATAGCCGCCGCCACCACCCCGTCCAGTACATGCCCAAATAAAACTTGGTTAACCTGCCCTTTGGTCTTTTGGTGGGTAAAAGTAATTTTACCCAAAGATGTGCAACTGTTTGAAACTAGGCAAAGGGGGAAATGAAAGTAATACAATAGGGGCCTTGTATCTGCGGGACAGGTATCCAGTTTCACTTATCCACAGTCTGCTGCAGCTCTATATACAAAATACAAGGACACTCCCATATGGCTTTTATCCCACTCCCTTGTATGCTATTTATAGGGGGTCCTCATATCTGGTTTCAGGCAGCCATGGTAGATTGTGGGACCCTGTTGTAAACAATATCACCAAAAGAGCTGCTAAGTGAAAGATTTGCATCCATGTTGCTAGGCATAATTTGTGGTCCTGATTTTTTTTCTCCCTGTCTCACTTAATGCTTCTCTACGTGGGTTCTTTTGGACTGGCCTTGTGCAGTCTAAATAGGTTTGCTTGGAGTCCATTAGAAGTTGATATGCCATTTGATGTGATCCTCACATCCAGATGGCATATCAGAGCTCAAGTGATGTTATTTGGCTCAACTCCTTCCACTTGGAATTTCTGAAGTAGCTCAATAAGTCAGGATATATTGGCAAACTGAACATTTCCTCTTCTCCTCAGTGGAGGGGCAGGGGAACTGGAGAAAAAATTTGGACTGCAGTTTGCTATTGCTGCATTTTTCACAACTTCTCTCCCCCCCCCCAATCTCTCTAAATAGAACTCCATAAGCATAGCAAGGAGTAGGTGGGATATAAATTATTGGTGGTGATACTGTGTTTCCCCCAAAATAAGACAGGGTCTTATATTAATTTTTGCTCCAAAAAACACATTAGGGTTTATTTTCAGGGTATGTTTTATTTTACAGTCATGTCATCTTCAGGTTGCTGTACAATTATGGAGGGTGGGGTTTCACTTACCTGTATTTTTCCGCTCCATAACACACACTTTTTCTCTCCAAAAAGGTGGGAAGGAAAGTACATGCATCTTATGGAGTGAATGCAATAACCCAGGGTTCAGCCACCACCACCCAAAAGCCTCCCACTGCCATGCTGGGAGTCCTCTGAACTGTTAGCAGAGACTACTTGCTGTTTAAACCTCAGCATTCTGTACTGCTAGCTTTCCAGGATCTGCTTCCTACAGCCCACCTAGAAAACCAGCAAGGCAAACAGGCCTATGGCAACAAATAATGCAAATAGCCAAACACCAAAGGGGAAAGAGTGATTCTAGAAAAACCAGAAACACAGTCTCCTGCTTAAGCAGTTGATTTTCCCACATTTGGGAAAATCACAGGGATTAGCTCATCCAAAGTGCAATAGATGAGCCTTAACCTGGGAAAACCACTTTTACAACAATGGTATCTCCCCTGCCAGGTTTGAGTATGAAAGGCCCCTAAGCCTCCTGGCCCTTTGTGTGCCCTACCCTCCAAAGGCATGGTGACCCCCGGCTGCACATCCTCATCGGAACAGGGCTGCACAGCCCCAATCCCAAAAGAGGCCAGGAGAGCTCTTCAGTGTTTTGGGGTGCCCTGCAGGACCCCCATCAGGGGCTGGATGTTCCTCCCACAATCCTTCAGTGCACAGATATTAGCATATCTGCCTGCTTGCATCACCCAATTGGCTTCTCTATTGGAGAAGCAAAGCAGGAAGGAGGAGTCTCTTTTCCTTCACCTTCTGCAGAGAAGTTAGACCATGTGACCAACCAGACATGTGGAGAACCAGAGAGAGAGAGAGAGGACAGAAACAAAAGCTTCTAAAATTGCTAGTAAGTTTAATAGGCCTGAGAATGGCGAGGGGAAGATAAAATTACTACTGAGAGCCTGCTGGATGGGGAAAAGGTGGCTAGATATAGCTGTCTGTAGTTCAGAGCTTGGTAGTAAGCTGCATCACTTCCCCATAAATTAAGCCTAAATAGAAGTAATTTTGCAGATATTTAAAACATTAAGGGACCTGGGGGGGGGGAGGCTAATGTGTATTGTTAGCCAAATTTCATTCTGAAGCACAGAATGATTAAAAAGGCACTGAGCACATGCAGAATAAAGTTCAAAAGGGAAACCAAAAGGGACCTAACACTCCTTTCCTTAATATATTACCACTAGGGCTACAGGTTTTATTTCGTGTATTAGCTTGCCACAGTTTTTATGGACTCATCAGGAGCAAGACAATTTGAATTGCAGAGGGCAGATCTGAATCACAGACCTGAGTATGTCCAAGTAAAGCTTTGAAATCTTGAAAATTGGTTTAAGAACCCAACATTTCATAAATAGCATTTCATAAATAGCATTTCACACGTACACACACACAACTGGAAACAGAAATTTTAGCAGTATTTTTGTGTTAACAAAAGCTGCATGGTGTCGCTCCCCGTTTTTATTGGTTTTTCTTAATCATTGTTGTTCTACAATATTGCTGGTAGATTTTATCTTTTCATTGTGATTCCCAGCTACTGTATTTTATCCTATTGTAGTCTCTAAAATTGGACAACCATCTGTCAGATCTGCTCTGATTTGGATTCCTGCATTGAACCAGGGGTTGGAATTGATGGCCTTATAGGCCCCTTCCAACTCCATTATTCTATGATTCTGTGCTGCTTTGAAATTATATTTGTAAAAGGAAGCAGGCAGTAGATGTGGTGATGAATAAGGGGCACATTTTTCTTGCAGAGTATGGGAACTCATTCTACCAGTGCAAAGCAGAAAAGGCTAGCATATAACATTCCTTTTAAACTAGAGGTAGTAAAATATGCTAAGGAGTATGGAAACAGTGAACAGTGCAGAGACATTTTGGGCCTCCTCATCTGAAAAAATGATTAGAGAGTGGAGGAAACAGGAAGATCAGCTGCAAAAGCTGATAAAAGTAAGCACACTTTCTGTGGACATGCTGCAAAGTAAAGAAATGAATGATGGAGAGAGAGAAAACTTTATTGCTGTAAGGAAGGAAGGGAGGGAGTGGAAGTGAGGCATGCTTTGCTGTTTGCTTACACCTGTGCTGGTGGTGATTTCTTCATCATAGCTCTTATTGACTACCCAGCAACAATCTGTTTATTCATCTCTTTCAGTGCAATAACAATTCATTATAAGTGTTAAAACCTGAGATGGTAATTCCCACTCATTGTGTGTCATCCTGCTGTAGAAGTCTGCTTCATGATTCTCCACTTCTGGTACATGTATGACTTGTGAAATGACATGCTTGAGAATACACCAGTCCCAAAACTGTACTGTTAGTAGCAAGAAAGACATGGATTTTGTTCCTCCTTGGTGGTTGATATAAAGCATTGTAGTGTTGTTGTCTGTGGCTATTGGAATAACTTTGCCAACTACAAATTGTTCAAAAGCTCTCACTGTGTTGTACACTGCAAGAAGTTTGAGGTAATTGATGTGACAACATCTATCTATTGCTACTGCCTTATGAATTTGCCAGAATATTTTTTTCCGGTTTTCCTCTCCTAAAAATGAGGTGCGTCTTATTTGGAGGTGCGTCTTATGGAGCAAAAAATACGGTAACTGTGGCTTATTTTGGGGCTTATATTACGAGCATCCTGAAAAATCATACTAGGGCTTATTTTCAGGTTAAGTCCTATTTTCGGGGGAACGGGGTAGTGTCTTTTAAGAAACAGAAATAGCAGTCCTTAACCAACAGAAATGTAATGAGCACTTACTCAAATATTTGGTGTTTCACTTTGCTCTGTGAACGTGTGGTTCCCCAAATGATCCATTAAATGAACCAGCCTTGTTTTGTTTTTGTTTTTGTTTTTTTTGGTTTTTGGTTTCTAGTTCCTTTCCTGCCCATCTCTACCTATGAAATGTAATTATCAGACACATTCCTCTGTAACCATAGTTTCCAAACTTTTCAAAATTTCCTGTCTCACTTTAGATTTCTGAGAAACCTCCATCTCTCTCCTTGACCATCAAGTCCCACCTCATCAATTTTAACTTTGTAAATTAATTTGTAATTTTGTTAATTAAAATTACAAATTAGAATATGCTGTCAGATTCCACAGAGGAATATCTGAGTGCCTTCTCAGGGCTCCTGTTTTACAAACTTCCTATGAGTGACTCAGATTTGTGTTTTATAAATATCTGAGAGGGAATTTAATTATGGTCACAGAAAATGTTGTACTGTGTGTTATATTCATTTACTTCTTCTTTCCTGGATACCCTTTAGAATTGTGACTTATAAGTTCAGAAATGAATCCTTCTTTTAAAATATTTATTTAGCAAGCAAGTAATCATGTAAATAAAAGCCCAAAAATGTAAAACTAAATGAATATATATTGCAAAATTCAGTTCTCTAGTACAAACACTTTTTCGTTCGTATATGTAAATAACATTTTTAATCTATAAAAATGTAGAATTTGCTAGAAGTATGATCTTTTATTCAAATGGCATAAAACTGAAGTTTAGTACTTCAAAGGATACAATATTAAGATCGTTTTCTTAGTAAAAAGGATATGTTCTTAGTTAAAAAAGAATAAAATACATAATCTCTCACATAAGTCACTTAAAAAATCTCTATTCCAATACATATTATTTGTAAAAACAAAGCTGAGCATGTCATAAGCTATAGTAAATGTCACATTACATTTCCTAATTCTCACTGGGTCCAAGCAGAGATGCAAAAACAAGGTTCATGATCTTTTGAGATGTTCCGTACACATGGTAGAAATCTCTGTTTATGTATCTTTTGATGTTATGCATAGTCAAAACAATCTGTTGTGGGACTCTAGCTTTCCTATAGGTCTGGGACATCAACATGCCATAATCTATCTGAGTGATATCCTGAACTAGGGATCTCCTACACCAGGCAGGCCATGTATTAGCCCCCTCCTTCGGAATACAGTGGGGTCTCTACTTAAGAACGTCCCTACTTAAGAACAATCCAACTTAAGAACAGCTCCATTTGCTAAATTTTGCTTCTACTTGAGAACAGAAATCCAAGATAAGAACAGGAAAAAAAACCTTTCCTGCTCTTTTTTAAACCTTAGGTCATCTTAGGTTAAAAAAAATTCTCCCCCTAGTGGTAGAGTACGTATTAACCAGCTTTGCATTAGTTCCTATGGGAACTAATGCTTCAATGTACGAACGCACCTCTACATAACAAAAAAACCCAGCCAGAACGGATTAATTGGTTTTCAGTCCATTAATTGATTTTCAGTCCATGGGAAATTTTGCTTCAACTCAAGAATGTTTCAACTTAAGAATACCATTCCAAAACGGATTAAGTTCTTAAGTAGAGGTTCCACTGTAGTTTCTATGGACGGAAAAGAGCAGATACGGATTAAATGGTTTTCAATGCATTCCTATGGGAAATGCAGATTCAACATAAGAACTTTTCAACTTGAGAACCACCTTCCAATACGGATTAAGTTCTTAAGTAGAGACCCCACTGTACAACTGGCTAGGTTATGTAATTGACATTACTTTTAGACAGTACAATACATTTTGAATGTCTATAACATGCTTTCCCCATTTTCCATGTTATAACATGTTTCCCATTTGAATTTCTTATTTTTTCTTGCCAAGAAATTTTTTTAACAACATTCACAATTGACAGTCCAACAGGTTTTCCAGACACAATTGGGTTACCCTTTTGGGGCAAAAAAAAAGAGACTGTAAAAGTCATAGTGTCCCGTTTATATTTAGGGGGTGATGATCAAAGCTTACATTCCTCTTCTTCTTTCAATGGTTCCGCCACCATTTTCCTTCTTCATCTGTTGTGTTGCCTATTATACAGACCAATATACAAGCCATGATGACTAGAGAATTCTGGAACCTTTAATCCATGTCACTGGACATAGTGGCCAAGGGATTTGGGGACTTCACAGTCCAAAAAAGGAACTTGTCCCAGCTCTGGTGGTAGTGCAACAGGTAAGAGAAGGCAAACAGTTGTGAGGAGGAACCACTTCCCAAGATAAAAGAGGAGGCTGAGCCATTTCCTCCAGGGCCCACAACAGAGGGATATGAGACAGCATATATAGGGGTGCCTTGATTTACGAACTTAATCCGTAATGGAACGGATGCTTACGTTCGTAAGTCAAAGCAGCATTTTCCATAGGAATGTACTGAAACCCGATTAATCCGTTCCGGCTGTTTTTTGTTATTATGTCAAGGCACAGTTTGTAAATCCAAGCATTCATTCCAATAGGAACTAATGCAAAACCGGTTAATCCGTCCTCTCCCACTAGGGGGAGAATATTTTTTTTACCCTAAAATGACTTAGGTTTTAAAAAAGGGCAGGAAAGGAGGAAGACAGAGAGAGAGAAGACAATGGGGGAGGGAGAGAGTTTGGAGTCTAAAACATATGCTAAACCAACACATTTTAAACCAAGCCAGCACAGACCCTTGCAAAAACTTTTCTGATTTGCAAGGGAAGCATGCAGGAACCACTGCAAAAGCACAGAAAACAAGTGGAGCAGATTAGAAATGCAAAGAGAACAAAGCAAAAAAGCAAGGGAAGCATGCAGGAACCACTGCAAAAGCACAGAAAACAAGCGGAGCAGATCAGAAATGCAAAGAGAACAAAGCAAAAAGCATGCAAGACATTGAAAAGGGGGGGGGGCAAAAAGCAGCTAAACCCTCCAAGACCCATTGGAAATGGGGGGGGGGCAAAAAAACCAAACAAATTCCCCAAGAGCCATCAGAAATGGGAAAAAACACTCCAAAAAGGAACCAAACCCCCCCATCGGAAATGGGGAGGAACCAAAACAAACAAACACCCCCAGACCCATCACAGCATGGAAACATAAACCCCCCTAGTTGAAAATTATGCTGCAAAAATACCCAGAACAGTTTTTAAAAAGTATAAAGCAGCACTTTACCTTAGCAGGCAACCTCCTTGGATCGCAAATTCTCTAACTGCTGGAATGAAAGAGCTACAAAGCAGCCTGGTCACCACCTACAGTTAGCTATTTGAATTTCTCACCCTTTTCCCCTGCCTTTTTTCTCTTCGTAAGTCAAAGCTTCATTCGGAAGTGAAAGCAAAATTTTGTGAACGGAGCTGTTCATAAAACATTTGTAGGTCAAGGCGTTCGTAAGTCAAGGCACCACTGTACGCTGATACCGGCAGTGGCCTAACTGAGAGTACAGGAGAAAAAGAGCGGGAAAGAAGAGCAAGAGGCGGGGTGAGAAAGGGGAGGAGCCAATAGTAGAGGGATATCTGGTGAAGGGCTGAGAAGGAAGGGAAAAGAGAGCTAGATTGGGAGACTGGGGTAGAAAAGGAAGAGGAGAAAAAAGAAAGGAAAGGAGGTGAAGGAAGGATGGGCAGGGCTTGAAAATTTTTAGAATGTCTCACTAGTCAGTCAAAGATTTCACCAGTGAGCATGACTGGACTATAGCCTTGCAATTTGTTAACAAATTTAAATAAGGCAGTTGTTCACTTTTATTTTTATGTAACGATGCGTACAAACCCAAAATAAACTGTATTATGTACATGGGAATCAATAATTTATACCCTCAGACTTGGATTGCTTTATTACCTGCGTGCCTGTGGGGTCATGAAGCTTGTATTGGAATGCTTTTCTCTTGAATGTCTCCAGCAAAATAAAACTGAAAGCAAAAGCACCCAGCCTCGTAAGGATCCACGGTTCCCTCCCACCCCAGGATGTGTCCTTGTTCGGTTGAAATTGGGAGCAGGGAATCTCCATATTCTCCAGCATGGGGCTACTCTGCTTTCTCTTGCAGAGCTATATCTCTATGCGCAGCTCAAACTCTCTTCATGCAAGAAGAGGGCAGTTTTCCTTTTGCAATGGGAGAGGAGAGGGGAAGATTGCAAGATTAGAGAGAGACAGGCTCGTGGAGCAGAATTTTTCACTTGTCACAGACGAGTGGACGAGTGCATTTTTCAAGCCCTGAGATTGGGGTTGGTTAGAAATGGAAGACCACTGGACAGGACAGCATGTTAGAATAAAACTGCCCTAGAGGAACTAGAAAGGAGAAAGCAATATAGTAATATGAGACCTGAGGGGAGTAAGATAGGAAAAAGAAGAAGAGCTGAAAAGGCAAAGAAAAAAAGGATTGGCAGTGCAGCTGGGGGAAGCAGAACCAGTGCAATGGACAGTGTATGTCTATCCCAAGAAGGAAGATCAATGGAAGAAGGGGGCCAAAGCAGTGGTGTCGCAACCAGAAACACCCACAGAGGGATAGTGGGCTCGGCACCCTGTTGCGGTACCATATATCCCAGTCTGAGGAAGCCCATGAGAAAGGCCACATATCGTAAACGGTTTGGACGCAGGGGTTTTAAACTCAATTTACCTGGGGGCCGCTAGAGACAGAGTCTGGGTAAGGCTGGGCCGCATCAGATTTTTCGCCAAGCAGAGCAAGAGCCTGAGGAAGCCGCCCAGGAGCTTCCTTAGCCGACAGACAGGTGGGCTGGCTGGCAGGCTGCAGTTCTGGATGGAGGGTGCAAGAGGTGCTGTCTTGGGAGAGAGCCGGTGAGTGAGGCAAGGCTTTTTTTTTACTCTTGACAGCAGAGGATGTGTGGGCACTTTGGGGGGGGGCAGGCAAGGCGAGGGCCACAAACTATCATATGGGGGGCCGCAAATGGCCCCCGGGCCGCATGTTTGAGACCCCTGGTTTGGAGTGAACCCCCGATAGTGAACTCTCTTGTGAGAGAGTTAAGGGACTGTGATGTTGAATGCAGGGAAACTGAGGGAACCATTGGTCCAACTGAAGTTATTGTTCATGGTGCTCTGGTGTTTGAAAATTAAAAAAAAAACATTTATGAAGAAAGCCTGTCTCCACTTTTGGGGGAACAAAAAAAGGGAATGGGGTTTTCCGAAAGTTGAACCCACTCACAACAGGTAACAGACTTGTCTCATAGCACGACAAAGTGGGCTTACTCCCACATACTTGTACTTAGGAGAGCCCTCTCAGCTCTATCAGTTTTCTCCAACTTTTCCTGCTGCTTCGCCTGCAATGTATTTCTGCAGGGAGGGAAGGAGCTCACAATACCCTAAGCCTCCCAGGAAGTACTGGTGCAGGACATAGGGCCCAGAAAGCCTACTATCCTCAGCTGGGCAGTGGTGGAAGAGGCCCCGAACAAGTAAGGCAGGTGCTGGAGCCCATGAAGGGGTTTGTGGGGTGGGAAACACAGAAAGCCCTCCCCCTTCATTTAGAGATGGGCTTCGACGCCAAGGAAATATGAACTGCTTCATGTTTTTAAAAATTTGGCATGGTTTATGGTTCGTGGTTCATGAATACCGATGAACCACGAACCATCATGAATTGCCATTGTGTCAGTTTGTGGCCATCTCGGTTCGTAGGAGTTTGAAAATAATCTACTGTACAATAACTGCCTGGTGAAAGCATTTCCAAATATTATCACAGCTCTTTGCTTTTATCTAATAATGCCAATTTTGAATTGTGAAGAACAACATTCTCCAAATCAGCTTTTATTATTAGCTATTATTATATTAAATTAGCTATTCTTATATACACCAGGACTATAGCCTGGTGGGTACATTTCACCAGGGTGCAGTCAAGACCATCACTGTTATTTGTTCTGTCCAGAGAATAGGATTTGAGACATCTCTTCCCAAAACTTCATTGATAAGAAAAGGTAAGGAGGGAGGTGGAGAAAAGACGTTTTAAATATTCTGAATGCAGTTTGTCATTGTAGCGGATACCTTTGACTTTAGCTGTATAAAAGATCCTGATTCAAATACAGCTTATTAACAAAATATGATATGCCTTTCTACTTTTTCTTTCCAGCTGAGGGGGAAAATGACAATTCCCTCAAGTGCTGTGAGAAAGCAGCAGTGGTGAGGGCTCTCAAATTAACATTCTGCCCAGGCTTTGCCTCTCAGGCATCCATGAAAACAAGGTAGAGGATCACACTGCGTCTTGCCAAACTACCCACAAACCCAGAAGAGGTTTTATACAACCTAGAGTGGACTGTTGGCTTGCTTGTATTTTGATTTATTTTGCTGGTATGGCCTGTGGTAGATCCCAAGAATAGAAAATCAGCTGCTGGGGTCACAGAACTTCTTTACTCCTGGCCTGTAAACATGCTGCCCTGGTTCTATTTGTTATTACTTCTAAACCCCACTTTCCTTTTAATGAGCTCAAGGCTGTGCATGTGGCTGGCCTCCCCACCTCCCCTCTATCTTCACAATAACCCCATGAGGTAAGTCAGGCAGAGGGAATGCAAGTGACTCATTTTCTCTCTCTCTCTTTTGAAGTAACTTCTTAAACACCTACAGACAAATTCTGGGATGTTAAGAGCACATTCATGCTCCATTTCATCTCTGCTGAAGTGCTTTTATGCTCAGGTTGCAGGTAATGCCGAAATTAAAGCCTATGGTGCTTTTTGTGAGAGACCGCTTAAGTACACTTGGCATCGAAGACTCAGCAGACGAGGCTCCGTGGCACAAAGGCTCCCTCCTCTGGCTCTCTTTCACTGATGAGACATCACCCTTTGAACCCTCCAGGTGTGCAAATCAATCGTGAAGGCTGTTTCATAGAGTTAAGACTCGCTTTGTGCAAGGGATGGAGGATGCTTATGCATAAGAAAATCCCAACAGCTTCAATGTTATACAAGCAGGCAGGCTATACTTGCTGTAGAAAGTAGATCCTCTAAACTGGGTTACTTACCTTGAAAATGCTTTCTTGCCTCTGGCTTTCTGGTATTGTATAGTACTGAGTGCTACAGATAGGGAGGAATGGGGAGATCTATGTTTAATTCCCTATTTGATCCTGAAGCTCACAGGGTGACCGTGGGTGAGCCAGCACTATCTTTCTTAGCCTAATCTACATCAGAGTTCCTGTGAGGATAAAATGGGGAGGGGGGGAAGCACCCATGTATATCATTTTGAACTCTGCACCCTGCAGAGTTCAATGAAAAGTTTCTGCTTTGGGCTTCTGAACATCAACTTCCTGTTAAAAAGTCAAAAGCAAGGCAGATAGTTTTCTTCCCTAAGGCCATTCACAAAGTGACACCAAGCAGGGAACCAGGTCCGTGGCCCGTTACTGGGACGTGGCCTTAGCAGGACCTGGCCGTGAAGACAGATCTCCCATCCCCACATACTCCCACCATGCATGCACGAGTGCCCCACTCACCCGTACATGTGCGTCAATGCGCCCCGCCTACCTGCTCCCTGCGAGAATGCCCCCATCCATGCATGCACGTGTGTGCCCCACCCACCCACAAGCGCAAGGGGTGCCCTGCCCCCCAAGGACCCCCCAGTCAGTCCACGATTTGGAAAAGTTTGGGGACCACTGCTATAGACCACCATTGGTGTTTGTAACATACATCATTGGTATTCGTAACATACCGATTGCCTTTTGCTGTATAAAGCTTAGCATCTCTTTTTCTGCCAGCGATGCAGGCGTAATACTGTGCAGCAATATTTCTTACTATTTTGAATCATGCACGCAGAAGCACAATATCTCACATTCATACAGTGGAGGTTTTTTGAAGAACTGAATTAATGTCTCATAGGGGAAAGCCAAGAGGTTGCAGGAAACATGGAAAGAGGAAAGACAAATATTCACCAGAACAACAGCTTCTCCAGGAGCCTTGCCAGCACCCGTCTGACAACTCCTATAATGACAGCATCCGCAGGAGCTGACAAACCCAGCCAGGCTCCTTTCAGAGCAGCTGCTACAGCAGGCATTCCTGCCTGCTGGACAGATACCCAGACTATACCAGCTACCAAGGGAAATCAGTGTAGTCTCTGACCTGGGCAAGCAAGCTTAAGGAAAGCATAAGCACCTTCACTTCTCTTGTCTTAGATAGTTCGGGCTGTTCCTGGGATGGCCTGTGGGCTTCCCCTTGCCCCAGAACCATTTGCTGTCACAGGTAGCCACCAGCTATGGCCAAGAAGAGGAGCTACTGCCAGCCTCCTTAAAAGGGAGGAGAATGGTGTGGGACTTACAGCAGCTACTATTTAATCAACCCAGTTCATAAAGAAGGCAGTATGTTAGAAGGGCACCGCAAACATAAGGAAAACAGGTGTGGGAACCAAGAGAAGGGGATGGAGAAGGGGCTCCTTGCTCTAAATCCCTCAGCGTGTGGTCATGAAGTCTCTACAGCAGTGGTTCTCAGCTTTGGGTCCCCAGATGTTCTTGAACTCCCAGAAGCCTTCACTACTAGCTGTGCTGGCCAGGATTTCTGGGAGTTGTAGTCCAAGAACATCTGGGGTCCCAAAGCTGAGAACCACTGCTGTAAAGACTTCATGATGCAATGCGACCTGCTTAGATTTGTAGACAGGCAATGCTTAATACAGACATCAAGCAGAACTCATTTGCCCTATTCACAGTTCTCTCTTCCTACATATTTATTTATTTATTTATTTATTTAATTTATACCCCGCCTATCTGGCCCACCGAACCACTCTAGGCGGCTTCCAAATATAAAATCAAATAATAAAACATAGACAAATACATAATAATCAAACAAGAACAGCAGTAAAGATAAAAAGGAAAAGTAAGAAAAAAAATCAAGAGTTGGCTGGAGGGAAGGCCTGAATAAACAGCCATGTTTTTAATTGGGTTTTAAAGGTGCCCAGCGTGGGGGCTGCGCGAATCGCCGGAGGGAGATTGTTCCAGAGGCGAGGAGCCACCGCCGAGAAGGCCCGGTTTCGTGTCTTCTTCCGGGCCTCTCTCGGCGTCAGGCTCCTCAGCCTCACCTCCTGACTCGCACGGGTGATCCGGGTAGACCTTGGTGGGAGGAGGCGTTCCACCAAATATCGAGGTCCTAAACTATTTAGGGCCTTATAAGTAAGCATTAAAACTTTGAAGTTGACACGGAAACAGATGGGCAGCCAATGCAATGCGGCCAGCATTGGAGAGATGTGTTGATATTTTCTCACTCCTGTAAGGAGCCTGGCCGCTGCATTCTGCACCACCTGAAGTTTCCGTGTCAGCCTCAAAGGCAGCCCCACGTAGAGCGCATTACAGTGATCTAATCTTGAGATTACGAGCGCATGCACCAAGGTAGTGAGCGCCCCCATGTCAAGATAGGGTCGCAGCCAGGCAATCCGCCAAAGATGGAAAAATGCGGTGCGGACTACCGACGCCACCTGAGTTTCCATGGTGAGCGTCGGGTCCAAATATATGCCGAGGCTGCGGACCCCACTCTTCGCGGCCAAGGTGGTCCCCCCCAAATGTGAGAGAGCCACCCAAGCCACCTACCATATTGCTTTTTCTGTTTACTCCACTTAACATAACTCATGGCATTATCTGAATAGGCCTCTTCAATGAGTTGATGACACCCACAGGGAAGACTGCTGAAGAGGTGGAAGCACCACCCCATGTGCCATGAGTATTCCCAGTGACACCTCCCAGCACCACAGTAAGACACAAGTGACAGTTAAGGAAAACAGCCTTCCAGTCCTTGAAGAACACTGGAGGTGCCAAGGGGGTAATGGAGGGATACACCACTAATTCAAAATTTTATTCCTGAATAAAATTAGGGGTGGCAAAAGAGGTTGGAACTGTCAGTCAAGGAAACCCCTTGCCAAAGCATCTGGTTACAAAAACTTGGGTAGGAGGGAGTAGCAGGAACTCCTATCAATGTTGCACTGTAGTTATAATCTTGGCCAGAAAACTTGGGGAGCAACTGGACCCCAAAGGGTTTCTGAGCTACAAATTCTCACCCAACAAACCATAGATCACCTACCAGCCATATAGAGCCAGATTCTTGAAAACCCTCCGCTTTTTTGTAGGTTAAATAAAAAATTGGCAGACCACTATATAGCAGAGAGAGAGAGAGAGAGAGAGAGAGAGAGAGAGAGAGAGAGAGAGAGAGAGAGAGAGAGAGAGAGAGAGAGTGTAAAAAAGATATTTAAAGAATGATTTTATCAGTTCCACTCCTCCAGTGATTTTCCATGACTGAGCAGAGATTCAGACCTGAGTCTCCTGGATCCTCGTCTGCTACTCAATCTATTTCACTATACTCACTATCTTCTGTTTATTTCAGTGTGATGCATTGAACTATCTGAGAATGCATGAAGTGTAGAACAGGACAAAATTATAACCTTTCTCATTATAGCCACAGCTCTTACAAATCTACTTTAGATCAGAACAGTGGGCAAAGAGAAATTAAACTTTTTAAAGAAAGGAGGCAAACAATACTGTACTGTACACTTTGTGTAAAGCGCTCCACCTACTGAACAAATAAAGGATTGCAGTAATAGTTTCATCATTGTTTTTGTATGGGGATTTTCCTATCTGTGTAAATTCTAGTCCTGCCTCCCCTTTGCAGAATGGAAACAGCTGGCGGGACAAACTTCCTCTCAGTCTGGTTTCCCTACAATCTTCTCCAGAGTTGGGGATCCTATGAAGCAGACTTAGGAAACACAGACTGCAGGCAGAACAACAGCAAAAAGAACTACTGTACTCTTGACACAAGCAGATGCCCACGTCTTACTTTTGTTTCAGATGCATTTTGGAAGACCTGGTGTAACATGGTGGCTAAGAATAGAAACTTGGAACTCCTCCATTTATGGCCTAGATAAACTCACCTAGTGGCTACAGCAAAGCCACTGTTCAGAAAAGTAACTTTTTGGGTCCATAGGCCCTAGAATCCTTCTGCCAAAGCCTAAGATGCCCAAGCAGGTTGCATAGTTCAGCCTTCTCATTCAAAAAACAAAACTTTTCCAAGCAGTACTCTCCTGTCTTTAAAAGAATGGTGCAGTTTTTCTGGGAAGTGTGAATCACATGGCTGATGGGTGCCCCCCACTCAAGAAACTCTTTGTTAATTGTGTGCCATCAACTTATAATAACCCTAATAGGGCTTTCAAGGTGAGACACTGAAGGAGTGGTTCTACCAGTTCCACACCCCCAGTGAGCTTCCATGACCGAGCAGGGATTTGTACCTGGGTCTCCTTATACACTGGGTACCCAAGAAACCATTAGAATAGAAATACATTGCTTGCTTCAATGCCTTGTAGCCATTCATCTCTGGGTAGTGTGAGTGGCATATAAATTAAATTAAATAAATAAATAAATAATTTACTGGCAAATCGTTGAGCTGCAAAACAGAATTCCCAGTTAAATGCTAGCTTTCTCTGGCTGATGCTGATTTCCTCCAATGTTGACAGCAAACCTTTACCACACATTTAAAGCAAGCAGGGACACTTCAAGAGCATTTTTACCCCATTGTTGACAGTCTGGTGGTGGAATTGGCCACTGAATTTCAGTGGCAGTTTGGGCGGCAGTCCAGGTCAGGTACTCCAAGGGACAAAACTATCTTCCAGACCCAACACACGTTACCTTTCTTTGGTGTAACCTGAGATGACATGCCCTGAATCCTCTAGAACAGAGGTTGTCAACCTCCGGTTCGCGGTCCAGTGCTGGTCCATGGCCTGAGATGGACCGGGCCGTGAAGACAGACCTCCCGCCCCCCCTGCATGCACTCCCCTCCCCACAGCATCTTTGTGTGTGTGCCCCCACTGGCGTGAGCATTCCCCCACCCCTTCACGCATGCGCCGGAGTGCCCGTGCGAAGGAGTGGGGGAGCACTCACGCTGCTGGCCAGCCGGGCGCTCCCCCATCCCTTCGCGCATACGCCCAAGTGCCTGCGCAAAGGGGTGGGTGGGTGCAGTGTTGGGCGTGCAGGCACCCCTGCGCGTGCATGAAGGGGTGGGGGAGCGATCACACTGGTGGTGGCAGGCAGGTGCTCCCCCACCGCTTCACGCATGCACCTGCGTGGGCCCCCTGCCTTCCTTGGAGGCTCAGCCGGTCTGCAGTCCAAAACAGGTTGGGGACCACTGCTCTAGAGCAGTAGCCCCCAACCTTGGGCTTCCAGGTGTCCTTGGACTTCAATTCCCAGAAATCCTGGCTAGCAGAGGTGGTGGCGAAGGTTTCTGGGAGTTGTAGTCTAAGAACATCTGGAGGCCCAAGGTTGGGGACCACTGCTCTAGAGTGCCACGGTTGGCAAAGACCATCTTCACTTGTGTAACACCACAGCTGCTGCCTAATTGGGATAGCTTCGCAGTCTTTGATCTAAAACTTGAGGATGACAGTCAAGGCATCAAATACCAAGACAATCTTTCACTCACAAAAACAAACACCTCAGAAGAAATATCCAGGGGTATTGAAGGCTTATCATGAAACCAACTTTGGTTTTTTTCCACAGCAGCCAGATGCAAACTATTAGCACAGGATGTTTTTTCAGTATCTGCATGAAGCCTTCCCTACTGCTTTTTTTAAATCATAAAAAGCACAGGAGTATCAGCTTTAAACAAAAGAGAGGTAGTGGGGGGGGGGCTTTTGCTTATTTCTACCATTTAGTTCAGAAAAACGGTACACCTTATTCATAAAAATAAGAAAGATGGTGCTAAACGCAGCTACTTGCAATCTTTGACCAACAATCCACTCTTGCAACAAGGTTATACCATAACATTTTTGCACTGAACTGATCAGGAGTTCCTTTCTGCTTTAGGTGAAAGAGAGAGAGAGAGAAAAAAGTGGAACCTTTATGTTACATCTGGGTAACCTGAAAGGCTCCAGGATGCCATTACTCCTGGACCCACTGCAGTCTGCACCATCTTCTCCCACAGAACTTTCTTCTGCGTTTGAAAATGTGGGTTGAGGTCTTTCTTGTGGAAAAAAAAGGTATAGAGAGAAGGCCTTGTTTTGGACAAGAACTGTGTCCTCTGGAGGTTGACGAAGGCCTAATTTTGTTTTGTTTTTTTCATCAAAAATATTTTGGAGATGGGATTCTGTCGAGGCCAAACAAAATCATTGGCCTGTGCGATTTCTACTCCTGCCTCATACGCTCCATTCAATTCCTGTATAACTTTATCACCTCAGGTAAGTCGCCATTCTGCCAAATCTACATCGCAGATTGGTGGTTCTGAGAATTTAGTGGGAGAATTCCATGAAAACTATGTGGATTCTCCTCTCTGGAGAAAGTGGAAAGAAAAATCACAAAGCACCCAAGTTATTTTAACAAACATAAGAAACGGACACAGCCGGGATGGCCACTGCTTGAAAACAAAACAGAAAACTTTAATCAGGAATTCCAGCTAAATCTGGAGAAATAATTTCAACGTAAGACGGTAAACTAGTGATCTCTTCTTCCTACTCTTGCCTGGCTCTTGTCTGCAAAAATACAGGAAGCACTATTTCCAAATCAGTTTTCCCCTTTAAAAAATAGACATAAGCCACAAATTGGTTGATTTACCTTTACTAAGTGTAAATAACAAAAGGAGCAAAAAAATCTGGTTGAATTTTTTACATATATCATTACTACAGTACTTCTATTTCTGCATTGTGTCTTTTGCACCCCTTTAAAATGTTTTGGCACAATTACTAAAAAAAGGGGGAAAGCACAATGAAAAAGTGAGGACAATGGGTATCTGAAACACAGCCCATCCTCAGAAATAGTCCTTGCTTTTGCAAGGATGCCATTCCATGTAGAAAGAACTAACATGAGAGAGATTGGCTCAAGAAAGGGAGACACAGCTTTAAATTTCCAAGACCTGAGCCTATGAACATTAGGAACTTTTGAAGATCATTAATTAATTAATGCTGTGAGTCAAAACTGACGTGACAGGGGGGTAACAACGGACAAGAGAAAAAGAAGTTTCATCATATCCATATTTTTCCCATGATAGCAATCTGATAGCTCATGCCGTGGGGGAATAAGCTGTCCCAGTGGGACATGAATTTTTCGAGTATTCTAGATGAATGTCCAGTGTGCCATATGCCGAACTCAGCAGATCTAAAACTTTCTCCTGTATGAACTCAACTTGGTCTGCGGGACAGTAATCATCCAAGCTAGACCTGCAAACAAATAGACAACTCTGTAAATCTATTGTAAGTTTATCCAAGGTATAATCATTACAGAGAATCAGTCCTGTTATTTCACGCAAACATTCCCTGCCCTCCTAGCAAACTAGATCTACAATCCTAAAAGAATCACCAGAAGCTCTCCTACGTCTAGATCTCTTCCAGGCTAGGGAGCTGAGGAATTACTTAGGACTAGGACTCACCCTTGCCTAACTTTGGGCCATTACAGAGGCTGTGTTCCTGGTCTGTAAGGGATTTGCATCCAGCACAATCTGCCTGATCCCTTATCTTGCTCCTTCTCCATCTTTTCTTGGATCTTCTGCCAGCAGATTTTAGCCAGGAGATCCATTCTGCCAGATAGATGGCTGTTTCAGCTGAGAGCAGTCAGCAGAAAAAAATTCTACTGGCAAAAGGGTATCTTCACTGCCAGTGCAGGTATGAGTCCAGCCACTGAATGCTGTGGGACTTATTTCTGGGCAGATAAGTACAAGATTGTATTACTGGGGATCAAAGAGATTCTCATCCTCCAGCTGTGTGTCAATGAAAAAGGGCTCGACCTGGCTTGTGGCACTGCAGCTGTTTAGCTTAACTATGCTGCATAGCAGGAACCACTCAAGCTTACCGGGCGATGGTCACCAGGGTTGGCTTTGGCAAATTCTTCAAGAGATGTTTCACAGAGTGTACAAGACTTTCAATCTCTTGCTCAGTGCTAACATGGTGGGGAATTTCTGAGTAATCACATGTAAGGCCAGCCTGATGGACCTGAAAAAACGAACAATTACAAAACAATTAATCAGTACTTTTGATCACAGAAGTAAAGAAACCTTAGTAAAAACAAAGAAAGGAGAGGAAAATACATCATTAAGACTACAGAGTGTTAATCTACTCTTGACACCTAATAGCTCAATTACAACTTTAGACTCAGCATACAAAATTGCCAGTACCAGATCTCTGAATGAAGTTGATGTGCTTAGATATAATGACCGTACTTGGACATAATTACAGACTATAATTCCTGCTACAGTAAATCATAGTCTACCATGATGCCCAAGTACAGACATTATATGGAGGCCCCACCAAAACCCATCCAAAGTCCTCCTTCTTCTTCTGATGAACTGCAAGAAGAGCTTCAAAGCTTTTGCTTTCAATTTTTATTAATGGCAGGATTGACATTTTGCCTGAACTCAGCAAACTCTGGTTAATATTAACCATCATTTCTATCCCCCCAACTATGGTTTGTCTGAAACAAATTAAGTACAAACAAGTTTGCTTCAAAAGAATGACCGCTGTGTGGGTTTTAGATGGTATACTAAACTGTAGTTAACTGAAAAAGGAAACAAAAAATTCCATTTATTTAGGGTTGCACTAGACAGAAAAGAGGGATGGATGGCAGTTTGTTTCCATCATGATAAATCATGGTTCCTTGGGATATCTAAGCCCAGCAAAAACTGAGGCTTCAAGTATCAGTCCGCAAAAAGGCAACTCATAGAAGCTACATAATAAATAAGATTTACCATCTCATAATCTGGGGTCCCCAGTCGATTTTTCAAACTATGCACAAGCTGAACTAGAGGTTTCATCCTGTGATTAAAACACACAAACACATACGAAGTTAAGCCATTGATTTTAAATGAAACAAATCTGTACAAAAGCTATGAATGAGGCTAACACCAGTGATATATAATAGGTATGATCTTGTGGATTTTGTCGTTCTGCAGACTGAGAGGTATTTCCTCTAGGAATCCAGAAAGCGATTACACAACGTTTCCAGTACATCCAGGTACGATTAGATGCTTGGACCCAGCAAATAAAACTTTCACACAAGCTCAAGAATTGAATTGAAGCTGGTGCAGAGGTGGGACTTAGGGCTATTTCACAGATGTAAATGTGCCAAAGGGTGATTAACAGTCAGGGTGAATTTGATTCAATTCAAATTGATTTAAATCATGATCTACATTTTTTAAAATTGAATTCTTTTGAGACTTCAAATCAAAAAAGTGTTTGATTTAATTATGATTTAAATCACTTGTGGATTTGTGATTTAAATCACAATCACTTGTGATTTAAATCATATACTCTCATCACTGCTAACCACTCTGCTAGCAGCTATGAGAGTGTAAACAGCCTCCACTGTAAAATCACTGTTTTCTTAAAGGGATTTCCAAGCACCCATCCTTTGGATTTTTCTCCATCTATCTTTCTGGACCTGATGACTTTTGTAATGCCTTATTAAGATATTTTTAGTTCCACAAGGCATCTGCATCTGCTGCAAAACAGAATTCCTCATGCGCTCCCAACAAGAGACCAGGAGCTCCCTAAAGGAAGTTCCCCCCAAGGCAGGAGGGGCTGCCATTACGAGCCAGCTCCCAAACCAAATGTGCATACAATCTTCCTATGCAGCCTTGAAATGAAGTCAAATGGTACTGGAAAAGGATGTGTTGTGGCATAAAAGGAGTTCCAGCTATGAGGGATGTCTGATGTACACAATTGCTACGGCTGCTGAATGTGTAAATGGCACTAAAATTCTTGCTGTGATTTATTAGACTACAACATCCAAAATCCAAGTTCAGCAAAGGCAAAGGCCATACTGCTTGCAAAATTCTGGGAATTGCAGCCCTAGAATTATAACTTTGTCTCTGCTGTACGCTACCAATAAGGTCCCCTTCACGGATTGCTGCCTTGTCATGGCGAAGGGGCTTAGAAGCTATGGGCTATGCTGTGCAGGGACACCCAAGATGGACAAGTCATAGTGGAGAGTTCTGACTAAACATGATCCACCTGGAGCAGGAACTGGCAAGCCACTCCAGTACCTCTGCCAATAAAACTCCATGGACAGAAAAAAAAGGCTAAAAGTTATGACACTGGAAGATGAGCCCCTCAGGTCAGAAGGCGTCCAACATGCTACTGAGGAAGAGCAGAGGACAAGTACAAGTAGCTCCAGAGCTATAGAAGTGGCTGGGCCAAAGCCGAAAGGACTCTCAGCTATGGACATGCCTGGAAGTGAAAGGAAAGTCTGATGCTGCAAAGAAAAATACTGCATAGGAACATGGAGTGTAAAATCTATGAACCTTGGTAAGTTGGGTGTGGTCAAACAGGAGATGGCAAGAATAAACATTGACATCCTGGGTGTCAGTGAACTAAAACGGACAGGAATGGGTGAATTCAATTCAGGTGATTGTCATATTTACTATTGTGGGCAAGAATCCCATAGAAGAAATGTAGTAGCCCTCATAGTCAACAAAAGAGTGGGAAAAGATGTGTTGGGATACAATCTCAAAAATAAGAGAATGATTTCAATACGAATCCAAGGCAGCCCTTTCAACATCACAGTAATCCAAGTTTATGCACCAACCACTGATGCTGAAGAGGCTGAAATTGTCCAATTCTATGAAGATTTACAACACCTTCTAGAACTGACACCAAAGAAAGATGTTCTTTCCATTATAGGGGATTGGAATGCTAAAGTAGGGAGTCAAGAGATAAAAGGAGCAACAGGTAAATTTGGCCTTGGAGTTCAAAATGAAGCAGGGCAAAGGCTAACAGAGTTTTGTCAAGAGAACAAGCTGGTCATCACAAACACTCTTTTCCAACAACACAAGAGGCGACTCTACCCATGGACATCTCCAGGTGACCAATACCAAATTTCAGATTTAATGAACTCGACTGCCGGAAGAAATATCAATAACCCCAGATATGCAGATGACACCACTCTGATGGCAGAAAGTGAGGACTTAAAGAACCACTTAATGAGGGTGAAATAGGAGAGGGCCAAAAATGGTCTGAAGCTCAACATAAAAAAAAACTAAGATCATGGCCACTGGTCCCATCACCTCATGGCAAACAGAAGGGGAAGCTATGGAGGCAGTGGCAGATTTTACTTTCTTGGGCTTCATGATCACTGCAGATGCTGACAGCAACTATGAAATTAAAAGATGCCTGCTTCTTGGGAGGGAAGTGATGACAAACCTAGATAGCATCTTAAAAAGCAGAGACCTCACCTTGCCGACAAAGGTCTGCATAATCAAACTTATGGTTTTTCCAGTAACGACGTATGGAAGTGAGAGTGGGACCATACAGAAGGCTGAACGACAAAGAATTGATGCTTCTGAATTGTGGTGCTGGAGGAGACTCTTGGGAGTCCCCTGGACTGCAAGAACAAACCTATCCATTCTGAAGGAAATCAACCCTGAGTGCTCAATAGAAGGACAGATCCTGAAGCTGAGGCTGCAATACTTTAGCCATCTCATCAGAAGACTCCCTGGAAAAGATCCTGATGTTAGGAAAGTGTAAAGGCAAGAGGAGAAGGGGATGTCAGAGGAAGAGATGGTTGGACAGTGTCACCGAAGCTACCAACATGAATTTGACCCAACTCTGGGAGGCAGTGGAAGACAGGAGGGCCTGGCGTGCTCTGGTCCATGGGGTCACGAAGAGTCGGACATGAGTTCAAATGCCTCTTTTGTAACAGCTCCAGATTCAAGCATTCAAGCATTGTTACCCAGGATTGGAAGCCCATCTTTCCAGGTTCTCTTCAGTGTCATCATCACACAGATCGGCAAAAGCAGCCTCTAGATCTTCCAGCTGATGGATGCGATTCTCAACGCAGTCAGTCAACTCCTCCTTGATGCAGAAAAGCAGAAACAAGCCCAAGCAACAATTCACTGAATTCTAATAATATGCAATTCATGGGTAAATTAACATGTATTCATGGATTGGGAGCTACCTGGTGGTTTCCAAGGTTGTCTGAACATTTCACCTGCCGGATTCAATCCTCCTGTCAACAAGCTGGAAGCATGGATCTAGGACCTGGACCAAGACTGAACCAAATGCTAGCCTGTGGGATCCCTCTGGTGTCCATCTCCTTCTACAGTGTCCTGATAACAGAACCTAAATGGCACCAGAATCCTGACGAGAGCTAGGTGGGGTGAAGGGAATGTTACTGTACAGAAACTAGGACAGTAACCTCTTCCCAAGGGCACTGAGGACCCTCGAATCTGCCCAAGGAGGCTGAGTGTGAGTGCTATCCCAGCTCACCTCCACACTTACCAATAGTTCAGTATAGGGGCTGCAGACTAGAGAAATTTATGAGAAATTTTAACTGAAAACCAAGGCAGTTTAACACATATTTAATCTCTGCAATCCCACAGACTGCAAAGGCAGTGGAGGCAACTGGTTTCTTCTCTGGATTCCTCCCACTGATCTTGTCTAAAATTAATGCATAACACTGTGCGATGTGCAGAACACTGCCATCTACAAGAATTCCATAACGGATATTAAAGATGAGACTTCTGGGCACCTCAGTGTGACTCACCTGGGAGGCCTAGCTCCTGTTTCAGGAAGGCCCTTCTCCCAGATGAGCCATGTTTGGGTGTCTGTAAAATGTCTGTCAGATGCAACTCTCAGAATGGAGAATTATGGGGCATGTAGTTAAAAAAAATATCTGAAAATCCCATCCAATCAGCTTTGACAAATCTAATCAGCAGTCACTAACCACGGGGCGGAAAGAAAGGGCACTGACTACTTTGCTCATTTTTGGGATGGCATTTAAAGTGAGCTCATTTCAGCAGTTCAGAACACATTATAAGACATTGTAAGAAAAATGTCACAGAGCTAAAAGCATTTAATAAAGACGATGGATATGACCATTAATTTTTTTTTTTAAACTGCATTTTGCTTTATTTTCACCATAGCATTTAAATCTTTTCCTTGGCACAAGCCACATGTAGGTGTGTTTTGGATAACAACTCCCAAAATTCCTCCAGTCCAAAAACACAACTCTGCAGGTTTTTACTTGGCACAAGTTAAATTCATACTTCCAGTAAACTTTCATACAAACCACATAAACATGTTCTGTGACAAAACAATTTCTAAGGACTAATTGCAGGGTAATCAGCCTAGCATAACCACAAAGTAGTTTAAATCTTTCTCACGGTCTCCTCCACAATCCCTTCTCTCCCTCATACTCTGTCTTAAAACTTTCTAAGGAAAATAAAATTAATTGCCCCACTCCTTTGTTATCTAGCATGCATACCTCTGATGAAGTGCTGTTAGGTTTCTTAAAACTGTATAATTCTTTCAAAATCTTGTATTCTTCCTAATTTAGATGAAGGAAAACAAGAAAAATTATTCAATGCTTACAATAATGTGCTTTTGACTGTCAAAGTAGCTTTTCTTTTCTTTTCCAGTACAAAGTCATAAACTTTTCTATATATGGAAATTCAGACATGTGACCACAAATGAGTAAGAGCTCCTAAAAAGCCTCCATTTCTGTTGTATAGAAGCAAATTTCAGTGCAAAACGGGGAAGGGAGAAGAGGTGAGAAATTTGGGAAGTGTGTGGCCTTCCAAATGAAGTTGGACTACAATTTCCATCAGCCTTAGCCAGCAGAGCCAGTAGCAAGGGCTGATGGGAGCTGTGGTTCAATACTATCTGGGAATAAATGGTGTACATTTCTGAAATTTTCAGACACACATTGACATATGAAAGCCCTCCATAAAAGAACACTCCCTAAAAACTATCTTGAATGTTTAGGAACCAGAAAAGTCCCTCTCTCTTGCACTGTCAAGCACAGCATGAAAGAACAGTATTGAGATAGGCTACGTTGTTATTCTTACGTGTTGTCAAGTTCCCTCTGACTTTTGGTGACTCTATGAATGAGGGAGACCTCCCAAATGCCCTGTCCTCAACAGCTCTGCTCAGCTCTTGTAAACTCAAGCTTGTGGATTCCTTTAGGGAGTTGATACATCTCCAATTTGATCCTCTTTTCCTGCTGGCTTCCACCTTTCCTAGCATTACAATCTTTCCAGGGAACCCTGCCTTCTCATGATGTGCCCAAAGTAAGCCAGCCTCAGTTTCAACATTTTTTCCCTCCAGAAATTAGCTCTGGATTGATTTTATCTAGGACCCACTTGTTTGTCTTTCTGGCAGTCCAGAGTATCCACAAAGCTCTCGTTTAGCGCATTTGAAACAAGTCATTTTTGTTCCTGCCAGCTTCCTTAACTATCCAGCTTTCACACCCATACATGGTGATCAAGAATACAAGAGTGTGCGTGCTCTTGGTCTCGGTCTCCAGTGACACACCCATACTCTTGATGAACTTTTCTGGAAGTTTCCTAGTTTTCTTCTGATTTCTTGGCTGCAGTCCCCATTTGGACTGATGGCATACAAACTTTTTAACTATTTCAGTTTCTTGCATTACAGAATTACAAATTGTAGGACTGACATATATCATATCCTGCTACCACAGCACCTAGGATGAGAGCAGGATTCAAGTATGCTCCTGCAGTAGTCAAAGCCAGAGTCACACTCATTCCAAATGACAACAAATGTTTAGACCCTTTGCCAGCAAAACTGCCACACAAAAGATAAGCCAGATGCTGGACTGCAACTCCCATGACCCTTCAGTATATATTAAACTGGCTAGGACTGATGGAAGTTGTAGTTCCATGCTGGAGTTACAGTTCCATGCTGTGCTAACCATGGGGGCTGAAGAGAGGAAGGAAACAAATGGAAACTTCCAACCGCAGCCAGTTACTTTACTGTGGGAAGGGAAGATGCCAAGATGCTCTACTTGTCCTCCTCTAATGCCAGTGTTGGATTGATGTCCTAATCTTCTCACATGCATATAGGTAGCCATGTTCAAGGACTCTGTGCATTGACTTGCCAAACAGGTGGGTGTGGGTGGTTTTTGGAAGATGCAATAAGTTTCAAAAGGAGCCAGAGTTCAAACATACACATATATATGAGCAGCTCCTGTGTTCTGACAGTGGACCAATGCTATGCTCCTCCCCTCCTTGCTGATTAAGAACTGTTCACCATGCATCAGAACAATGGTTCCCAACCTTGAATCTATTCTTGGACTGCAACACCCAGAAGCTTTTACAATTAGCTGTGCTGAGAGTCGCAGTCCAAGAACATATGTAGAACCCAAGGTTGGGGAGCACTGCATCAAAAGATGGGGGAACTGCTTTTAATGGAAAGATCAAGAGATGCATAAAAGAAATCGTGCTCAAGAGATACTTCTTTACACACTATGCATACGAAGTTTCATCTCTTGCTTAAGCATTTTCACAAGTTAAATAGGCAGTAGAGGGTTCAACTGAAAAAAAAATCAGCTACATCAATTTCTATGTTTCAAGTTACACTGCAGGCGCTTGCGGCTGGAATGCGGCCGGGGCACGTCACAACGGTGGGAGAGAAGAGAGGGAAGGAAGGAAGGAGCGGGAGAGGAGGGGGGCTGCATGACTGCATTGCGCCGTCCCCATCAATAGGTGGACCCCCTCCCGGCCCCATAAAGCCGCCGGACTCGAAGCTGGCAACCTCTGCTGTCTGAGATTGCAGCTGCCGGTGAGCGCGCTTGGAGCGGGTCTGGAGGATGGCTAGGGCTGCCCGCCCATGCGGCCCAAGCCAAATGTATGTGCAGCCCAAACCAAATTTTCATCTTCTAATGTGGCCCAGGGAAGGTGAAAGGTTGGACACCCCTGATCTAAAATATTCTGTTCTGATGCATGAAAGTTGAAAATAATTTAAAACTTGAAGACTAACGGGGAAGTTTCCTTTGACATGATCAATCAGTCTCTTCCCCCAACGCTGATTTACCAGATTACGAACGAAAAGAAACATGATACTTACATGACTATATATTTCTTTGAAAGGATTCTTCACTGAAAAGAAATCCAAGTCAATGTCTAACACGTAAGCGCTGGCCTTTTCCAACACTTGAAGAATGTGTCTAACAAGTTCTGTTGTTTGGCAGGTGTGATTCCCAAAAGAGCAAGATGCGGTAGGACCCTGCAAGCCGGCAGTTCGCTCATGTGCAAAGAGCCCCTCTCCTAAGCCTTCTGCCTGTGTCTCTGTGTCCTTGTGGGCGAAGACGACACCAGTATCCTTCGATGAAGAGGCGACTGAAGCACCAGCTGTGTTGACCTCACTTAACTTGAGTTTCTTAGCACAAGGCAGAGCTTGGCTTTCTTCCTCCCAGTCGCTGGATGGTTTGGAGGGATTCACGAGGCAGACGCTCAGATGGAGAGACTTCTCATTCTCTAGCTGATCAGCCGAGACATAGAGACCGTCAGAAAGGAAGTAATTATCTGTGCTTGTGACCCTGGAATAATAATATTTCTCCTTAATATTCCTGAGGCACATTCAAGCATCCCACAGTGGTTTTAGCCACTGTATGGTCAAGGCCGAGAAGAAAATTCCATGCTCTCCCAAACAGATTACTAACTATTCCCCCCCCCCCTTTTTTTTGCAATCAATGAATCATGGCTGCTATTCAGTAATACCACAGTTCTAGCACATCCTACTAAACAGCTTGCTTGTATAAAAAGGCACTGAATGGGAGATCTCCCTTCTCCCAGAAGGCAGCACCGGATTCTCGATTTTACAGGCACAAAGGACACCTTCGCTTCTTCTCCGTGTCCTCCTCCTGGAACTCCATGGTTTGCCCTCTCATGGAAACTTGCCTGGTCAATGAAAGGATCATCTGAAGTATTGTTTTGGCTGTGTCTGCTCAGAGATGAAGAGAGCTACCTATTTTATTCATTCATTCATTCATTCACTCACTCATTCATTCGATTTTTACCCCGCCCCTCTAGACAACATCTATATTACATGAAGTCTAGAATTTTGGCACCATTACATGATGGCTCCATTGCACGGAATCATGGGATTAGTCGTCTGGTGAGAGACTTTGGATGCTGAGCTGGAAAGCACTAGGACTGGACTTTGGGGGAGTGCTCTACAGCTGCCAAGCAGAGACCTCTTAGTCCCACATCAAACTACACATCTAAGAATCTGCAGGTTAGAGCCAGGACTGTGATGTCAAATTATTATTACTGAATAATGTAGATACATCCTAGGTATTTGATACCTGTGGAGCACCTTTATTTCTGAATCATCTTCCAAAGAAATGATTATTTGGCATTTTATACTGTTGTCTTCCAGACTGTAGGGAGGGGCAGACACTAGATGAAGAGTGTCAGCGAAAGGTATGAAATTACCATTCTGGACATGGGTAGAGAAACAAAGGCCATAGTTACCTTATTGTAGTGGTGGAGGTGTCTTTGCCAACTAGAAAATGATGGGTCCCTTCTTCAATTTGTTGAGCCCAAGGAGGGTGTAGCCATACCACTTGGGAAAAATGACCAGCATAAACAGCAGGCATGATCCAGTTTTCAATACTTAGCTCACTGTAAAAACAGCAACAACACACAAGAAAAAATAAAGACTGAGATATATGCTACTATAATATTTGCCCAAAATATTATTGGACTTCAGCTCCCAACCTTGGACAATATCTTTGCATCCCACTGCTTGTGGAAGTCAATTAATATTCGGAGAGATTCTTCCCACCCTGCTTATAATTTATTTGAACTGATGCCTTCCAGCAGAAGATACAGAGCAATTAAAATTCAGACGACACACTTTTTAAACAGTTTTTATCCTAGAGCTATAAATGAACTTAACAAGGAACTTAAGAATCATCAGCAGTGAGTTGCTGGACTGTATTACTATTACTTGGTCTGTTGTGTTGTATGTAGTGTAGATACTGTGTGCTCTTAGGCGGGGTTCTGTGTTTTAGGATTGTTATGAGGGTGTGTGTGTTTTGGTCTGGTCTCTGAGTGTTCTTTATGAATTTTATTGTATGTGTATACAGTGTATATACATTCAATGATAATTAATAATAATAATATAGTATTATTATTATTACTGCTGTCCTCCAGTCTGTAGGGTGCAGATATCATTGTTAGAATGAGGTTTCTGCCATCTAACATATACAAAGAACGCACATCAGTATGTAAAGAACCTCACGGTGCAATGGTTAAAATGCACTACTGCAGTCAAGACTCTGCTCATGACCTGAATTTGATCTCGACAGCCTCAGATAGTCAGCTTGAGGTCAACTCTGTATTTCATCCTTCCGAGGCTGGCAAGCTGAGTATCCAGCTTGTTGGGAGGGAGGCAATGTGTAGCCTCCATAATTAAATTCAGTCTTCCAAAGAGTGCCTTGGGTACAATGGGATGGTGTCTAAGCAGCACATGTTACTTTTGTTTTAAATTGGAGCAAATCAGGGAAATGTGTGGATATCCAACGAAGAAAATTTAATGTCTATGACAAGAATACAAAGATCTGTACCCAAGCAATTAAGTAGCACTGTAATCCACAGAATTGGAAATACAGTACAAACCTTTTGAGGGAATAGTCCTCCTCTTTTGGGTCTCTTTCTCAATGGTGGGCGTGTGGGGTTTTTTTTTTGTTTTTTTCTCCACTGCTGGAAGCCTTAACTTTTTTAATACGTGTGTGTATGTGTGTGTACGCATGCGTGTGTGCACTGTAGACACATTTGAACATAAGAACCAAGGGAAGAGTGCTGCTCTGTCCCAAGGCCTTGAGAAATCGAACTTCTGAGGACAGTAGGACCCCCATATCCAAGCCCCTCCCCACGGATACTGAAAAAACCCCTCCCTAACTATCTGGAAGGCGAAGGCAAGCCTTTGGGACAAAGGAGCCGGCAGGAACCCTGGCCCTTCCTCCGATACACACAAACCCAACAGTCACCCAAAGGGAGGCTGAGCACAGAGGCCAACGTCCCTGTCCCAAGAGGGTCGCTGAGCTGCTTGCCAAAGCCAGATGGCCCTAAACACTGCCCAGTCCCACTTCCTGTTTAGATTACACTTTCAAACTCTCATACTGTTTTGTTTTCCCTCCAGGTAAACCAGCAGGCAGGAGGAGGAGGAGCTGCTGACTCCCAGGAAAAAGCTTGCAAGGAGAGGCCTTAAGCAGCCCGAAACCATGCTATGTACAGTGCATTAAATGGATTTCAATGCATTCCAATGGGGAAACGCTTTTCGCAAGACGATGTTTTTGTACAACAGCGATTTCAATGGAACGAATTAACATCGTCTTGCGGGGGACCACTGTATTCTTCATAGCATGCTCCCTGGTTCCCTCTATGACAAGGTTCTGGTAATGGAAGTGAAAATATTTTTTTTTCTGGATTTTTAAAAATAATGTAAATATTTTCAGATTGTGGATCAGTGAATCAGCAGTTCCTGATCCCACAGATAAGGAGGTCCTACGGTATCTGTGCTCAGAACTGAGGACACTCAGTTGCCCCATTCTGGACAATTAGGTATAAAACACAGAACTATTTGGTTTGAGAGAAATAAAGACCTACTCTAAGTTTAATATTTTTTTTAAACAAGATTAATTTGTTCATATCAACAGATCTGACAAGCCAGTTAGGTGGTTCTAGGATCAAGGTGTAAAGTTGGTGGCATTTATGTAGAGAGGCTGCTTGTCACATTACATTCCTGTGACACAGAGAGGGTGGCCTCTTGGAAGAGGCAAGTAGACCAAGGTTCAAGAAAGCACTAGGCACCATGTCATCAAAAACTGTAGCAGAAGATCATGTGACCCTACCTAAACAGAGCTTCTTTATCGAACACAGTATCAGCAGGCATGTTCACCGGTATAAGAAGGTCTGGGTGGGAATCCAAATGGACAAAGCTGATGTTATTGGTGGGAAGGTGCTTTGAACCAATGGCCCGGTAAACAAAAGGAAGAACCTAGAAGGAAAGGACCACATGCATTTAAAGTGGGGCAAAACAACCCAAGTCCATACAGTTAAATTAGGAACTACAGTCAAAAGCCAAAGTTCATCAAACACATCAGGGTAAGCACCAAAAAAACAAGCACTGCTTGTGAAGAACAATGCCATAGTTGTCAAAGACTAGTTGGTGTTAACATTCAACTTTTTTGGGATTTCCTGGGACCTTATTTGCAGCCAGTTCTTAAATATCATTACAGTCAACCCTCGACTTCCAAATGTCCCTACATACGAACTTTTCAATTTACGAACGGCTCTGTTGGCAAAAACTGGCATCGGCTTGCGAAAGGAGCTCAACCTATAAACGAGGTCGAGGCTCCGTTCGCAAGTCAATGCCATTTTTTTTTTGTGAACGGAGCCGTTCGTAAATGGCTCCCTGAAAAAAAGGCAAGGAGAAAGGGCTGGAAATTCCAATTTCCCGCCCTTCCTCCCTGCCTTTTTGCTTTCAGAGCTCTCAAAGGGCTTTCCGCCCGTCATCGGAGAAAGCCCTTCGAGAGCTCCGAAGGCGCCGACTGCGGTGGCAGGGACCCCCAGGGAGGTCTCCCATGGTAGTGGGCAAACCCTGGGATACCTCCCTGGGGGTCCCCGCTGCCGCGATCGGCACCTTCAGACATCTCAAAGGGCTTTCCCCTCGACATCAGAGGAAGCCCTTTGAGACCTCCGAAGCCAAAAAGGCAGGGAGAAAGGGCAGAAAATTGGAATTTCCAGCCCTTTTCCCCTGCCTTTTCGCCTTTTGAAATGTTGGAATGGATTAATTCCATTTCCATGCATTTCAATGGGAAATGGTACTCCGACTTACGAAGTTTTCAACGTACGAATGTTGTTCCAAAACAGATTAAGTTTGTAAGTCGAGGTACCACTGAAATGAATCCGAAATGACTTCTGTGGGATCTGCCTCCAAACAAAGATCTTGTGTTAAAGCAACATGCAGATAAACAGTCTGAATTTGCTGAAAAATACAATACTAGTGTGGAAATTTTATACCACATGGCTACTTCCCAAAGAAAAAGGATTAGAGGGTGCTCTCGAATCATTTACTGCCCAATGGTAATATCTTAGTAACAGTAATAAAGTATTTTAGATTGTCCAAGTTCTTGACGGTAAATATTCCTACTAAATTCAGTGGTGCTTTAACCATTTGCATCTGCATTATTCATATGCCTGGGTGAACGTATTCCGGGCCACTGCTAGAGTTCCTTAAGTTGCACGTTAAGCAACATATTAAAAATTAAATAAAAATGAGATATATTTAACCTATGTTCTTGAAAGCGCGCGACAGTGTTTTGAGCCACTCTCCCGGTCCTGGTTAACCGGTTTGTCTGCACTGTGTACAGTGTGAAGTGTTCATCCTGCGAACTGAATCCCACACGATCAAGTGAGGCCTCGAAAATGTTCGTAGCTAACAATTCCACTCTTCCCCCCGCCCCCGGTACGGTTTTCCAAACAGGTATTTATTTCACCTACATCGTGATGATCCTCTACCACGCAGACCGGCAGCGTCGGATACGCTCGGAGGGGGCTCGTCCCGCCGCCGGGGCGATGCAGATGCTGCTCCCCGCCGCCGCCACCTCCCGCCGTCTCGCTCATCTTAACCCGGACCAGCGAAAGCGCCGCGGAACGCTCGCGACGCGCGGGATTCCCAAAGAGAACGCGAGGCTCGTGGAGGTTCTCCGCCTATCCAGCGCCGGGCGACCCAACGTTCCACGGCCCGAACGCCGGCGTCTCCAACGTTCGACGCGAAGAAGCGCGCCGGGACGCGTCTGGACGTGACCCTCGCGCAGGCATGGCGGGAAAGGAAGGCGGAGCGGCACCGCTGGCCGGTCTCGTGGGCGGCGCAGCCCCGAAGCGACGATCGCGGGGCTGACGATCTCCCCACCACGTCGCCGATGTGCGAAGCTGCGCGCGCCCTGACTCCTGAGAAGTAATCATCCTTTTCTCCCTCTTGCAAAGAGCTCGCTCTGACCAGACGTGGTAAGTAAGATCCTCTCTGAACTTCCGCTCGGAGCTGCCGCAGGGCGCCTCCCTCCACCTGTTTCCTTCCGGGGCGCGTGTTTCCCTACACATTTTTTTCTCGATTACATCTGGATTGCTTAGCGCCGGTGTCTGGATGTTGGGCATCTGCGAAAGAATCTTACCCGATAAGGTTACAGCTTCGGTCTCCAACGGGGGCACCATAGATGTAAGTCGCCGTCAGGTCTGGGTTGCGATTTCCCTCTTCTGACCCTTTTGGTTTTCATGGAAAGAGAGGATCCCCGGCATTGGTTGGGAACTCAGTTTCCCCTTTTATTTCCTTAGAAGAAAGAAAGTTTGGAAACAAGCATTCGATCTCGAACGAGTCGGATTTTCCTCCTGTTTCTGCCTTCTTGGTTTAAATTTGGAAGCTCATTCAAACGTGCAAGCAACCCAGTCCGTTGCTCTTTGTAAAGCCGGGCTGAGCAATTTCTGGTCCTCCCGAGGGTTGTTACGCTACAGTTTCCATCGGCCTTAGCCACCATGGAGAACACTGGAAGATGATGGAACGTGCAGTCCTTGCTTGGGGGTTGAGAGGCACAAATCGCCTACCCTTATTTGAAAGACGGGCGGGAGTTCTCTGCGCGCTGACTGGTGAATCCAGAGCAGGTCCATTGGGCTCAGTGAGGCATTATGTATTTAATAGCACTGTCATTTTTTAAAAACATTGGCTTGTTGCTTTCGTGTGTTATTATTACTATGGTTATTTTTATTGTTATAAACCACCCAGAGTGGCCTCTGGCCAGATGGGGAGTATATAAGTCAAATGTATTTTGGATCAAGGATAAAATCAGAGCACAACATGCGCATGGAGGACTATTTCACTGTTTAAAATGTCTGGATGGCAGACCTTATCTCTAAACGCAGCAGGGCACACATAAGTGCTTGGGGTGCGTATCTGCCTTGCACATACTTGTTTGGTAGTAACAATATGCCGTTTACATTTGGATAATAATTGCCAAGAATAGTCATTTGTCTAACACATTGGTTACATTCTTGAGTATTTATTTGTTAGTTGCATTCATATCTCCAGGTGATGTGTAAGTCTTTCCCCAAGAGCCTTGTGAGTTAGTTGAGTCTAAGAGAGAGCTATTGGCATGGCTAAGTGGGGATCAAAACTTGGATTGTGGAAGCCCTATTCCTGCTCTGACCACTACACACTCCTGAGCATCACTGATCAAGTGGTCTCATTGTGATGCTGATAATGCCAAGATTGTATATTTAATCTCCTGGCTATTGGTGGCACAAGTAAGGTCTTCATACTTCTCCCAGCAACCACAGCTCATATACAAGACATAGATACCTCTCATGCAGGAGGTTCAGTCTATGCAGTTCCATTTTAAGGGGATTTGACAATGGGTGGTAGAGAATGAGGCTCTATCAAAGACATCCGAGAACTGTTACAAGCTAGTGTAAGCACTTTTATTGTTATGCACCATCAGGTCTCCTCTAATTTATAGCAATCCTAATACAGGTATGTGAGAGGTTCAGGGAATGTTTTACTATTGCCATCATTAGGTGAGCTTCCATGGCTGAGCAGAGATTTGAACCAGGTCTCCTGAGTCAGTCTGATGCTTTATCTGCTACACCATCCTGGTTCTCAGAGTAGATTAAACTAAATTATCGGTGCCAGTGGTCCAGTAATCTGGGTTTTCTGACAAACGTTGCTGCAGAAAATTTTCTATTACCCTAAATAGAACATAACCTGATTTGGCATATTTATTTGACTAAGACTTAAATGTTTTAAGTGCTCCAGTAGTCCAGAAGTACTTAACTTTTTCCTTGGACATTTGGTCTACCTCATAGTACTGCAGCATACAGTGGACTCTCTACTTACGGAATTAATCCGTATTGGAACAGTGGCTACAGGTCGAAAAGTCTGTAGATCGAGGCTCCATTGACCTACAGTGCATTGAAAACTGATTAATCCGTAACCGGCCGTTATTGTTCTGTTTTTGTTCCATTTTGGTTTTTTTTCTGGTCTGTAGGTTGATTCTCCGGCTGCAAGTCAAACCTAAATTTTACAGCCAGAGAAGTCTGTAACTTGAAAAGTCTGTAAGTCGAGCTGTCTTTAAGTCGAGGGTCCACTGTACTGACTCAGTATGGAGGTGTCTGCTCACTTAAGTACACAGAAATTTCATTTTTTACTCATTTACTAAGAAATTTAGAGGCAATCATCCTTTTGCTAAATTTGAGAGGTATTTAATTTTTTAAAAATTATCATTATCTCTGGATGTTGAAGATCACACAACAAAAGAATGGCTACCTTAAAGTTACCTAAGGGCACAATTCCAGCTAGCCAAGATGGCTGAGACCAGATAGTGTACAGTATTCAACTCTTTCTGACTCTTATCTCTATACAGTGGAGCCTCTACTTACGAACTTAATCCGTCCCCGAAGATGTTCGTAAGTTGAAATGTTCGTTAAGTAAAAGGACCATTTCCCATAGGAATGCATTGAAAACCGATTACAGTCGTGCCCTGTTTAACGATTACCCCGTATAACAACGAATCCGCTTCACAACGATGTTTTTGCAATTGCGATTGCAAAACGATGTTTTAAATGGGCCTTTTTCACTTTGTGAAGATCGGTTCCCTGCTTCAGGAACCGATTCTTCGCATTATGACGATCAAAACAGCTGATCGTCAGGTTTTCAAAATGGCCACCGGGTGCTCAAAATGGCTCCCTGCTGTGTTTTTGGATGGATCCCTCACTCTACAGGCACCAAAAATGGCCACCCCTATGGAGGAACTTCGCTGGACGGTGAGTTTTCAGCCCATTGGAATGCATTGAACGGTTTTCAATGCATTTCAGTGGGCTCTTTAATTTCACTTTACGACGTTTTCGCTCTACAGCGATTTCGCTGGAATAAATTAACGTCATTAAGCGAGGCACCACTGTAATCTGTTCCGGCCGAAGGAAAAAATACCTCCCAAAATAAAAAGAACACAACAAGCGTGGTTGGAAGACACTAAGGCTTTAAGAAGGGGGAAAACTTCGAACAACAAACAGTAAACCGACCTTCCTTGCTGAGGCTTTAAGAAGGGGGAAAACCTAAAACAACAAACAGTGAACAGACCTCTGTTGCTGAGGTTTTAAGGGGGGGAAAAGCCACCAAGAGCACAGAAACTTACCGGCCCCAACACACGCACACGCACGCACACGCACACACACACACACACACACACACACACACACACACACACACACACAGAGAGAGAGAGAGAGAGAGAGCGTTATGACGACACACCCTCTAACTGTGGAAAGTGAAACAGCTACAGCACAAAGAAGCAGCCTCGGGCCCACCTACAGTTAGAAATTTGAATTGCCCGCTTTTTCCCCCTGCCTTTTTCTGTTCGTAAGTGGAAGCTCCATTCACAAGTTGAAGCCAAATTTTGCAGATGGAGCTGTTCGTAAGTTGAAATGTTTGTAGGTAGGGATGTTCGTAAGTGGAGGTTCCACTGTACAGTATTTGCTCTAAAATGTCTCATCAGAGCAACCCACTCCCTTTGTATATTTTTCCAGCATTATTTTGAGACTTGTTTGTTTTCCTCCCTACTTTTCCCTTTGTTAGATGCAGCTCCCCTGCCCACCTGCTCTGTTCCCTCCCCTCTCCCCAAGATGCAATTTCACCCAGAGATTTCTCAGTTTTTGCTCATGGCAGTGAGCACAGGTTCTCATTGTATGGGGTACAAGTGCAGCCATGGCTAAGGTGGTTGTATCATGGTGTGTCATGCAACTCTGTGAAACAGTAGGCACGTCAAAGTTCTGTGCGAGGAATATTACTCAAAACGTTTGTAGTAATCCTGCATTTCTCCCCTTTTTTTTCTTTTCCAAGATACAGGATGTCTTTCCATTCTGGGCGAGGGTGTCCCAGGGGCCGAGGAGGAGCTGCAGTAAGAGCTTCAATGCAGACGTTTCGCCCCCAAAACCTGAGGCAGCTCCATCCTCAGCAGCCTTCTGTTCAATATCAATATGACCAGCAAAATGTGTCAACCTCTGCCTATTCTAACCCTCCATCTACAAACTATGTACCTCCTAGGCTGGATTTTGTCCCATATCCACCACCCGTTCCCCCATCACCACAGAACACGGTTGCCCAGTGTCCTCTGAGGCCACCTTTTACAGGTCCTCAAATGAGGCAAAGTTTCCCACTCCCTCCCTGCTTTCCCCCAGCCCCACCACCGGTCCCAAATCCTGGTAACCCCCCCTCTGTTCCACCAAATCCTCCTGGGCAAAATACTTTCCCCTATATGATGCCACCTCCATCCATGCCAAATTCTGTGCCGCCACCGATAATGCCTCAGCAAGTGAATTATCAGCCTGTATACTCTCCGGCCTATTCGCAGCAAACTTTCCCCCCACCTAATTTCAATAGTTATCCACACAATGCAAACTCTTACCCGAGCAACAGTGGCAATAACACTAGCAGCAGTAATAACAGCAGTGGTGGTTTCCGAACCCCGAGTCAGTATCAGGCGGAGAAGTCCCAGGCGGAGCGGAGGTCTCCGGAGAGGAGTAAGCACTATGATGAGCACCGCCACCGGGACCACTCTAGCGGTCATGGGGATCGACATCGTTCCACCAATCATGGCGATCGGCGGGATCGAGGGAGGAGTCCTGACAGGCGGCGGCAAGAAAGTAGTCGACACCGGTCAGATTATGTCAGAGGACGGACGCCGCCCCGACACAGAAGTTACGAGTGGTCCAGGTAAACTGGTTTGATTGTACCACCACTGCATCCTTGCCTACCTCATCACTGGGTTGGGGAATGTGTGGCCTTCATGGTGTTATTTGGTGCTGATCTCCTCAGCTCTATCCACTGTCGCATTTCAGCTCAACAACACCCAGAGAATCATAAATGTCACATCCTTTCTCCATCAAAACTCAGAGTGAAACCCATGAAGGAGGGTGGATTTGATCTTTTTCATTGTTATTAAAGTGGGTTAGGAATGATTAGTGTTGTTGTTGTTGTTTGTCTTTTTTTGAGGTGGGAAAGTGTTTTATGGTTGATATATTTGGGTTAAGGTTTCTCAGACTGAAGGAAATGGTGGCAGTTTCCCAGCTGTATAGCACCTTGCATCGCAAGGTCCAATTCTGTAATTCTCAGCGAAGGAAGAACGGAAGTTAGCCTAATGATAATTGATATTTTCCCCTTTCTGTTCATGTTTCTTCTGAAATTCCGCAGGTGCTCTTGTTGGTCTTGTTGGTATTACCTCCTTCCACTATGTTTTGTTTTGCTCGCACCCCAATTGCAGAAGCAAGCAAGAACCAAAACATTGTACAGTGAGGTCCCTGCACCAGTAGACTGCTTACGTATTTTTCGCACCATAAGACGCACATTTTTCCCACAAAATGGGGGTGGAAAGTCTGTGCATCTTATGGAGCAAAGAAAACAGATTATATTTTCCTGTTTTCTTCTCCTAAAAAATTGGTGCGTCTTATGGAAAGGTGCGTCTTATGGAGCAAAAAATACGGTATTTTCTTTTCTTTAGATGCCACCTGTCTCCCAGATTTGGGATCCAAAGCGTCTTGTAAGACAATGTAGAGCAATAGCAGAATTGAAATAAAGTGAGAAATATTAAAATGGAATAAAATTCAGTTAATGTGATTAAAATGAAATGTTAAACCTTTAAAAATAGCAGTAATAATGTAGTTAGAAACAATGAGAGCTAGGACATCTGCTGGGATCTTAAAACTGGAGGCCCTTAATTGTCAAAGTCCTATTTAGATGAAAAGGTCTTCATCTGCTGCCAAAAGAGAACAGGGAGAGGGCAAACCTGACCTCTCTCGGTAGGGAGTTTGAGAGCCTGAGCTGCTGCCTTGCCTTGATTCCCCCTCTTTCCTGTTTTGCTGTTTGCCCCTTCTGTTTCACAGCGGAGTGTCCTGCCCAGAGAGATTGTTGTGTACTGTGACTCAGCAGAGAGCAAAAGGTGCCCACTTCTCTGGATTATTTGCTGCCAATCGGCAAGGGTTTATGACACAGCTGTTTAACAACAACATCTGGACCACCTAATTCCTCCTGGAATTGATAGCTTTGTAGCTGCCTAAAAATGGTGACTATTATGGCGCCACACTGATTAAGGCAATCCCTCCTTTCTCTTCCAAGCTGCCATAATGTTTCACAAGCCAACATCCCTGAGGTCTGCTGCTGATTACGGACCTTTGGGCCTCCACCCCAAAGAGAGCCAAATAAGTTCCATGTATGCATTAAATATGTCCCCAGAACATAAAATACACACTATGAGAAGCTTTATTCTTCCACTTCAATCTAAAGGGACCGACAGAGGGAAAGGCACCGGCACCGTGACAGCAGACGATCTCCATCTATAGAGAGATCCTATAGAAAAGATCACAAGAGAGCAGGAAGGTAAGATGAGATCTTTGACTCTGGAAACCGTTTGTTTTCTTCCTTGAGTTCATCCAAGACCATTCTATTAGAGCAGGAACAGGGAACAGGATACTTTTTATATGCTGTTTTGGGCTATAGTTTCTTTCAGCCTTGGCCAGCACCAATAGTGGTGAAGGGTGGTGGGAGTTACAGTCAAACAGACATTGTGGGGACCTCATGTCCTGCATGCCTGCATTAGACATTGCCTTTTGATTCCAGGAATGCCAGGAAAGTCTGGCAAGATTATCAGAGCTAGTACAGGCACTGAGCGAGTATTTAAATGCCGTGGCTTGGACAGTATGCAAGACTGGCCATAGCGTTCAATACATGGCTTCTAAGCTGATTAAAATTCTTGATTTCTTGTGATTCCATCTTCTTTATGTCAATGAATGCATGTCCCCAAGAACTTTTTCTAGACACTGATGGCAAACAGAGAAGCGATTCAAGCATGCAAGCATACATTTATCTCTGCTTGCTTTTCACCCCCTGTAGTTTCATGTTTGCCACTTGTCATCTTAGATATTCAACTGAACTTGAGACTTCTCCAACTGGGATTCTGTTAATTCCTTCTTTCCCTCCATCTCATACTGCTTCAAATCTGAAGAGGCCGCATATGAAGGTGCATCACTTGGTGATGGTGGCATCAGTACTGTGTGAATGAGGCCATGGATGTCAGGCAGGGGCAAGAGATTTTGCTGCCTGGGGTGACAATATTGAGCTCCTTCTGTAGTCCATAGATAAAAGCTAACTGGAATAAGAATAAAAGAAAAAACATTATTAAGAGATTTGGAGATGGCACTTAACACCAGTGACATTAAAGTATACTGATAAAAAAAAACATTCCAAGATACGTTGGAGAGGTGAGCAATATGTTGGAATCTACTTCCACATGTGGTGCGAATGTGAATATATAATTAATTTTGGAAGTTGGTTTTTTTAAAAAATAAGTGAAATATTAAATTTAAATTTAACAGTATGTCCTGAAATAGCACCTTTACTGATATTGGAGAGAGAACAGTGGAAGCTGACAACGAAAGAACTGGTTATAAATTTAGTAACAGCAGCTAAATTAATAATAGCAAAGAACTGGAAGGTTAAGTGTGATCTCCAAATAAATGAATAGTATGAAGAAGTGTGGAATGTAGCTGTTAATGATAAATTAACATGTACAATTAGAGTAAGAAAAGGGATGTTAAACAAGAATGTGTTTGGGGATATATTGGAAGAGTTTATCGTCTTTGTATTAACAAAGGGGAATGGTTTTGTACCTTTGCAAAGTCCATGTATTTTTGGGAGGGGAATGGGGGTTCATAAAAGGAAGTAATTATCTGCATTGGTCCCGGTGAGGGGGAGCGCAGTAAGTATAAATGTTGATTTCCTTAGTTGCTTTATTTTTTATGTATGTTGAAAATGTTAGTTAAAAAAAAGGAAGCTAACTGGACTAGCAGTTGGACTGTAATTCAGCATAGGTGATGTGACTGTTTCCTCCATCCTAAGGGAGCAGATTGGTTTGGGGGTGAAGGACAGGTTGTGTAGCACACATTGGTCAGCCCCTAACAAAACGGGACAGAGAGGTGGCACATTTTGGTCCCCAGATATTCTTGGACAAAAATTCTCAGAAGCTTTCACCACCAGCTGTGCTGGCCAGGATTTCTAGGAGTTGTCATCCAAGAACATCTCTCTGGGTACCCAAGGTTGGGAACCACTGATACAGATGCTTTTGAGGACTGGGATGTGAAAATGTTGGATGTGAACTTGTGAAACCACAGTGCATGTGTGTGTTTGTGAATGAGATCCAGTTTTGTCACCAACAAAGGACTTCTGTTCCTGTGCAGTCGATCTCCCAGCCAAGACCGAAAGAGACCTCGCTGGGAAGATGATAGGGACCGGTGGTCAGAAAATACCAATAGGGAGAAGAGTTATACCTCCATCAAGGACAAGGAGCCCGAAGAAGCTGTTGTTGAAAAGAATGAGGAAGATGATGAGGATCTGCTGAAGCCCGTCTGGGTGCGTTGTACCCATTCAGAGAGTTACTATTCAAACGATCCCATGGACCAAGTGGTATGTATTTGTTTTGGTAACCCAATGGCTTAGATGCTAAGTTAATTTAGCTTATAATGAAATTTATGGAAGGAGAGTTTCCTATGCCCATTGCAGCTCAATGCGATAAACCCTCTCCAAAGAGCTGAGAAATGCCCTCCTGAATAGTAGAGAGTCTGGTGGCACCTTAAAGATGACCGTAAGTTTTTGTGAATTGCCACTCATTTCATCGGATGGGGCCGCAAGACTCTTCAGGCGGACATGCCTACTTCCTTTGAAAGCTGCTGGATAATGTGACTCAGAGAGCAGCTGAAGGAGGCCAGAATTGCTCTAGATACAAATTTCTTCCTGATTTTGAGTGATTCCTACATTATTCAGGAGTACCCCCCCACACACACACCTTCCACAAAGGTTTTTGGGAAGTACAGGTAGCTGCAGAGATAGAAAACTTTCCTCCTGTAAATTTACTTCACTTATTTTAGAACCCAACCCATCTGCTATTGCTTGTCTTCATGACCTCTTTGGGATATCATGTAGCAGTGGTAAGCATTATTAAATCATCATCATCATTTTATGAACTGATTTAGGTTCCTTCTTACAGTATGACCCTTTGTGAAATGCTTCAGTTTAGACTGTAGGTAAGGGTAGAACATTTGAACTCTCAAAGCTTAGTTGTTTAAATCATCATTTAAATGAACAAGAAAACAGGACAACTTTAAATCCTTTATTTTATGCCATGTTTTTCAAGCTAGATAATCCATATAGAAGAAGTAGCTGTAATGACTGGTTGTTATAAAAGCTAACATAGATCTTTTTGCAACTAAAAGAAGTCTTATACAGTGGTGCCTCACTTAACGAGCGCACCGTTTAACGACGAATCCGCATAGCGACGCGTTTTTTGCGATCGCTAATGCGATCGCATTGTGATGTTTTAATAGGCAAAACATTGCATTGCGATGATCAGTACGCGTTTCGCTTACCAATCTTCGCATTGCGATGTTTTGGGAACAGCTGATCAGCGGTTCCAAAATGGCCACCAGGTGCAGAAAATGGCCGCCTGCAGCGTTTTCGCGCCCTGCCCTCGTTTACCGGGTGGCGAAAATGGCGGCTGGATGGAGGATTCCCCGCATAGCGGTGAGTTTTTCCCTGATAGGAACACATTAAACTGAGTTTAATGCGTTCCTATGGGTTCCCCCCCCCCGCATAGTGACAAATCCGGATAGCAACGTTAATCCTGGAACGGATTAACGTCGCTATGCGGGGCACCACTGTACGTACTGTCAGAATGTATAATGACCAGTAATGCAGAATATGTGCCATTTGTCTTGTGAAGATTATTTTTGCTCAGATGCACAAATAAGGATTTCTGAATAACTTTTGGCACATGTAAATGAAGTGCCCTAAGCGAGATTACTAATAGTGTAACTTTAGGGCTGTTTGCTCAGAAATAAGCCACATTGATTTCAGAGTGACTTTCTTTCAGGTGAGTTCATATAGGATTACTGCTTGCACTCATAGAACCTTTTATGTAGGAATAAATTCTACTGGTTTCAGTGAGGTTTGCTTTGAATAAGATGCATGTAGGATCATATCATTAGTGTATTTTTCTATGGTGCATACAGTACATATTTGTAAAAAAATCTCAATATAATTTGAAGGTTAAAATATATGCAGTTTAAGTACAGTGGTGCTTCGCTTAACGATTGCCTTGCTTAACAAGCAAATCGCTATACAATTAGGTTTTTGCAATCACAAAACGATGGTTTAAATTGGGTTTTTCCGCTTTACAACGATCAGCAAACAGCTGATTGTCGGGTTTCAAAATGGCAGCTGGCTGAAGAAGATACCCCCCGCTGTTTTTAGGACTGTTTTTGCGCTAGACAGGCACCAGAAAATGGCCGCCGTATGGAGGATCTTCGCTGGACGAGCAGGTATTCAGCTCATTGGAACGCACTGAACAGTTTTCAGTGCGTTTCAATCGGTTTTTAAAATTTCGTTTGATGACGTTTTCGCTCTACAGCGATTTCGCCTCGCTTAACGTCGTCAAGCGAGGCACCACTATATTTAATGACTGATCTCGAAAATCACCTAGTCATGTACCAAGAGTTTGTTGTGACAGTCACAGTCAGACTGCTTTTCCAGAGGTAGTTTAAAAAGCTGATGGTAAAAGTAAACAAAACGCACATGTGTAGAGAACTGGTATTTTAAAATATATTTATGTATCATTTTTAAAAGCCATTTTTTAAAAAATGTTTTTTTTCAAATCCCCCTTGTTTTTTCTTATTTCTGTGAGAACGTATAAAGCAAGCATGTCAGAAATAAGTATAACATAAACATAAAATAAATGACAATGCAATTCTCCATATCTTCTCAAGAATGTGGAGAGGTCCATTTGAGTTTCATGGTGCTTACTCCCATGCAAATCAGCCTAGGATGGCACTTTAAAAAAAATCTTAACACGAGGGATCCCAGTGTGCCAAGAGCTTTGGGCACAGGAAATGTTCTGTTTGGATACCTTTGAACTTGGTGAGGGCGATCTCAGAATAGCCTATGGCTATTGTACTGGGATTGTTAATCCTGAGGCTGGCTATCTGATTACTATACAAGGGGCTTCAACGGGATCATAGAGTTGGAAAGGGTCGTTTTGGCCCCTCTCTGCTTGATGCAAGAAATCTGGAGGAGAACCTCCCCAATAGATAACTCTCTAGCCTTTGGTTGCATGTCCAGTACAGGAAAACCCATGACCACCATCCTGAGGAAGTGGTTCCATTTTGGTTCTGCTGTTAACCATCAAGTAGTTCCTCCTAATGTTCAACTAAAATTTCCCTTCCTATAATTTAAGGCCATTAAATCTAACCTCAATGAGGTAAACAGAGAGCACGTCTTTCTCATCTTCTGTGGGGCAAAGCCTTCAGGAGTTTGAAGAGTGCACTGCTGTCATATTCTGTGTCCGTGTTTTCTTCTCCACACTAAACACACCCAGTTCTTGAAGCTTGTAACACTTATTTTCCATAGCTCTGACCATTTTTGTTACTTGCTCCGAATCTGTTATTTCTCTGTGCTGGGCCCAAGACTGAATACAGTCTTCTACATATGGTCAGACCAACGCAGAATAAATTAGAATGGTTATATTTCAGTGACACCTTACACACCTCCGTCATTGAAAGCACCTCCGAGTCGGAAACATCCTGCGATCTTATGTACTGAGCATTAAATTGGTGTGATAATATTCAAATGTGCCTGTAGGCAACTGAGGAAGGCAAACACTCGCTTTCCCTGCTGTTCCCTGTATGGAAGTATTTTCTGTGATGCGAATACTTCAGGGGCGTAAGCACGTGGGAAACCGGTGGCTGGTGGTGTCCCTCCTGTACTTGTAATTTTTATCATGAGCCCAATGTTCTGACTGGTGTTAGGAGGATGGCTGGAAGGCATGGCAGTTTCCACATGCTGAGGCGTATAAGCTGAGAAAAACTGACACAAGTCTGCCTGACTTGTACTGAATGCAGATGGCCTTTTAAAAATCAGGGGGATGTTTTCAGAAAGTGCTTCCTCTTGCCAAATATCTTTAGCTCCTGTTTTCTTGTGATTGCAAGGGAGATTCCACCGTCGTTGGAACGAGCCGGTTAAGAGATTTATATGAGAAATTTGAAGAAGACCTCGGAAAGCGTCAGGCTAAGGCCAAAGCTGCCAGGCCACCCTGGGAGCCGCCCAAGACTAAACTGGATGAAGATGTGGGTAAGCACCACATTGAGAAGGACTGAACAGTCCGGAAATATTAACAAGAAGTTGTTTTTTCGTTCCCTATATTGGAAGAGGGAATTCTAGTCCGAGTTCTTCGGGCTTGCACCAGAAGGCCTTTTTCCCTCTTCTCTCTGTGGTGCTGCACCACTTCTGCAGGCTCCGTGGAAATTTGCTGAGGGCGTAGGTTTTCCATTCCTCTAGGTCTTGAAAGTGGGGCTGCAGCACCCAAATGCTATTGACTACAGGCAGACTTACTTTTGAGTAAGTACAGGTGGAAGAATTTTAGCCTTTGTGCTGGATTTTCTCCCTGTGTCTGCGTGTGAGCTGGATATGAAGCCACTTCTGTTTATCTGATCGGAGCAACAGCATTTTAAAGTATAATTAACTTTTTTGTTACCAATGCAAAAGGCACCCTTTCTACTTTTCCCCTTTTGATTCTTCCGTACTTTAATATCAAAGGCATTTTAAGCCATTGTATTCCAGCAAGGAGGTGTGGGTTTCTGTAAAAGCATTCCCCCAAGTGAGCTTGTGGGCTCATATGGTGGCTACTATGGATGAATAGAACCTGGGAAGGGAAACTGTGTCTTACAGGCCTAATTTGGCCCCTGGGGTTCTAAGGAATGCCTGTTTATCTCCCTACAACTTTATTCCTGGAACTTCCTCCGATATCCTTTGGATAGCCCTTTCTCAAAATCCTATTTCCCATTCTTTATGCAGGGATATAAATGGAGCGTGCTCCTGTGTTTTTTTTTTCCTCCCCCGAACATTGAGTCCACCCTACCTCTCATAACTGAGATGGAAAGGAATGCCCTTTTTGACAAGAGGAAGTAATCTTGCTGGAGGGGCAACAGGTCTTGTAAGCAGTGCTCCACCCTATAAGGTCTTCTGATCTGCCCACGTGGTCTCTCGGGGGCAGATCCATCCTGCTGCTGAGATGATTGCAGTTCCTTGTCCCTGGAATATAAATGTGTTCAGTTTTCCTTTCTTTTTTTTCCATGCTATGGCCCTACCCCGGGGAGAATTCTCTGTTCTGGTTGTTAGGAGGCACGTGTGACTGGGTGTCTGTGGTCAGAAGGTGCATCTCATTTCGTTTTATATTTATATTCATTTATTTATTGGACTTATTGTATATACCGCCCCATAGTGCTACAAGCACTCTCCGGGCGGTTTACAATTTTTAATTATACAGGCTACACATTGCCCCCCCAGCAAGCTGGGTACTCATTTTACCGACCTTGGAAGGATGGAAGGCTGAGTCAACCTTGAGCCGGCTACCTGGGATTTGAGCCCCAGGTCGTGAGCACAGTTTTAGCTTTTTAGAACGGTTCTTTCCTTTTTAGATTCTGTTCTCTTCCATCTCTGGAAGGAAAAATTACAGATCCATGTTCTGGTAAAAAGATACCGGTCATGTAGGAAGAATGAGGAATGGGTCATGTTCTGAATGTTCATTTTCAGTGTTTTTTGTTTTGTTTTTGTTTTTTGCGCACTCTGGCGGCATTAGGGAGCTCAAGTGACTCTGAATGTGACTCAGAAGATGACAGCTGTTCCAGTAGCTCAGACTCAGAGGTGTTTGATGTCATTGCTGAAATCAAGCGCAAGAAGGCTCACCCTGATCGTCTCCATGAGGAGCTGTGGTACAATGACCCTGGGCAGGTAGGACATGTGAAAAAGGGGGACCCAAAGGTTTCCACCTCTATAGGATGTAATTTACCAAGTCCAGATCAGTATGGTACTTAAATTAGCAATGATTAACTGACTGCAGTGGTTCATTTAATTAATTTATTTATGTAATTATCCCGCCCAACTGAGGGTGAAGCTATTACTTTGGGCAGCTAACAGATCAGTAGAATCACATTTTATGAGGGGGTGAAGCCTGCAAATAGGCAGAGTCCCCCCCCCCCCCGACTGCCAGAGGTGGCTAACCTTGGGAGTATGGTGTAGTCATGTGGTAACCTCGATTAGGCAAGTGTCCGGAGAAGGGGCTATCAAAGGCCACGGGAGAGAAATCAAGCTTCCAAGATGAGGGTCATTGTATCTCCTGAATATCACTAGCTGGAAAAACGGGGGTTGGCCAACAGCAAGGGGACACTTTTTTGACATCCTATGTATGGATGTCCCAACAACATCTGGAACCAACAGTGCTCGTCTTAATGTTCAGAATGAAAATAAAGAAAGCAAAAATACTGTTCAGATAGCCATTCCAGTTTGAATAGGAAGCAAAGGGCATTAGATGTTGACAGTGATTTAAATTGCTCTCAGACCAAAGATGCTGCCCTCACAGTTGTTTAAAAGTTTGGATTACAACTCAAAAAATTGTTTTTTTGCGGCTTTAGAGAAACAAAGCAACACCCCTCATTGGGAGAAAAGCAAGATATAAGTAAAATGAATTGAAGAATCAATATGGATGGGGAAAACTCTGTATCTTTTTTAGAGGACAGAGATATTTATTGACATTCCAGTTATGCAGAATACAAAATTTGCCATGAATCTGGAGGCAAGTAATTCAGAGATCTGGGGTATTGTTATTCAGTTAATTGAGTCACCATATCAAGAATGTCTGGTGTTTTCATTTTCAAAATGACAATTGATAGTGGGGTATGTGTGTGTGTTACTTTTACATCAGAAGATCTGTCTATTGGTAAAGGACTTTCTGACAGGTAGGCCACAGTCAATAATGATGGGATATTAGCATTCTTCTACCTTGATACTAAGTACAGGAGCTCCACAGGGTTGTGCATTAAGCCCTTTTCTTTATTCCCTGTACACACATGATTGCACCCCATTGTATAACACCAACGCAATTATTAAATTTGCAGATGATACAATAGTGGTGGGGCTTATAGATAAGAACAATGAGTCTGTTTATAGGAAAGAAGTACAAGGGCTGACACTATGGTGTAAAGAAAATAATCTTAATCTTACACACACAAAAACCTAAAGAACTCATAATTGACTTTAGGAGGAGCAGAGATGTATATTTGCCACTGTAAATAAATGGTGAAGAGGTGGAGAGGGTTAGTAGTTTTCAATTTGTGGGTATCTGTATGTCGGAGGACCTCTCATGGTCAATAAATGCTAATATGCTGGTGAAGAAGGCACAGAAGACGCTGTACTTTCTGAGAGTGCTCAGGAAGATAAATCTATCTCAGCATTTACAGTGGTGCCTTGGCTTACGACCATAATCCATTCCAGAAGACGGACGTACAGTGGTGCCTTGCATTACGACGTTAATTCGTTCCAGCGAAATCGCTGTAGAACGATAACGTAATGCGAAAATAAAAAGCCCATTGAAACCCCTTCAGTGCGTTCCAGTGGGCTGGAAACTCACCGTCCAGCGAAGATCCTCCATAGGGCAGCCATTTTCTGTGGCTGTCTTGCGAGGAATCCGTCCAAAAACAAAGTGGGGAGCCATTTTATTTACCCGGCGGCTATTTTGAAACCGCTGATCAGCATGGAGGAAAATCATCATTTTGCGAAGAATCGGTTCCCGAAGCAGGGAACTGATCATCGCAAAGCGAAAAAAAAACCCATTCAGACCATCATTTTGTGATCGCAATTGCGATCGCGAAAAGATCGTTGTAATGTGGTTTCGTCGTAATGCGGGGCAATCGTAAAGCGAGGCACTACTGTAACTCGAAATGGTCGTAAGTCAAAGCATCATTTCCCATTGAAATGCATTGAAATGCGATCAATCCATTCTGGACAACCCCCCCTCCAAAAAAAACCCACACAGCAAGCCCCATCAGAAGGCGCTGGGGCTTTAAGAAAAAGAAAAAACAAAAATAAAGTACACACCAGGCCCCATCAGAAGGCACTGGGGCTTTAAAAAAACACAAAAAATAACAAAGCAAACCCCATTAGAAGGCCCTGGGACTGAAAAAACCAACACACCAAAACAAAAAAACCACAGCACAGAAACATAACACCCCCCAGCCCCAACCCACCCAGCAAAACCCTATAAATGTACTTATTCAGAAGCAGAAAGCAGTACCAGGCAATCCCAAGCCTCCTCTGATGCACACACTCTAACCATTGGGGCGAAAGAGCTACAAAGAAGCTCTTTGCCGACCAACGGTTAGCCCTCTAATTTGAAATCCCCGCCTTTTTTCCCTCCCTCTTTTGATCACAACTCGAAGCTTCAGCTGCAGGTTGAAGCAAAATTTTGCAGCTGGAGCTGGTCGCAACTCGAAATGTTCGTATGTTGGGACGGTCGTAAGTCGAGGCACCACTGTACTTCTGTCCTGTTATCGTAGTACCATAGAGAGTGTTCTAACATATGGCATCCCCTCATAGCATGGAAGCTGCTCTGAAATGGACAAAAAAGCTTTACAGAGAATCACTAAAATTGCCCAAAATATTATTGGACTCCAGCTTCCAACCTTGGACAATATTTTTGTATCCCACTGCTTGCGGAAGTCATTCTTCCCACCCTGTTTATAACTTATTTGAATTGATGCTTTCCGGCAGAAGATACAGAGCAATTAAAACTCGAATGACACATTTTTTAAACAGTTTTTATCCCAGAGCTATAATCGAACTCAACAAGGAACTTAAGAATCACCAGCAGTGAGTTGTTGGACTGTAATACTATGACTTGGTCTGTTGTGTTGTATGTTGTGTGGATACTGTGTGCTCTTAGGCAGTGTTCTGGGTTTTAGGATTGTTATGAGTGTGTGTGTGTGTGTGTGTGTGTGTGTGTGTGTGTGTGTGTGTGTGTGTGTGTGTGTGTTTTGGTCTGGTCTCTGAGTGTTCTTTGCGAATTTCGTATGTGTATATAGTGTACAGTGGTGCCCCGCGTAGCGACGATAATCCGTTCCAGAAAAATCATCGCTATATGGATTCGTCGCCATGCGGGGCAAAAAAGCCCATAGGAACGCATTGAAACCCCCTATGGGCAAAAAACTCACCGTTCTGCAGAAATTCTCCCTGTGGATGCCATTTTCGCTGCCCGGTAAGCGAGGAAAGGGCGCGAAAACACTGCAGGTGGCCATTTTTTTCGGCGGCCATTTTGGAACCGCTGATCAGCTGTTTTTAAAACATCATTATGCGATAATCGGTAAGTGAAACGCTTACTGATCATTGCAAAGCAATGTTTTGCCATTGAAAACATCGTTATGCGGCCGCTTTTGTGATCGCAAAAACCTCATTGCTATGCGGTTTCGTCGTTAAACGAATCACTCGTTATGCGGGGCAGCACTGTATATACATTCAATGACATTATTATTAATTAAGATGGTAAACACTGAAAAATTGTGTCTGCTCCCCATGTGTGTCTCAAACCTAGCTGTGCAAATCACAGGCACCATGGTCCTTGTGTTGCAAAGCTCCGAAAATTGTATTGAGTGAAAATCATAGACTGGCTTAGTCTTCTGATGGGAAAACTGTAATTTCAGGCAAATGTGTCCACATGGTTCTTGTTTTCCACCACTCTGAAATTACACCCTAATTTGTTGCTATACAACCCATGCCACTTACTGTATAGCAGTGCTTCATTTTCACCACTATTTTTGTTCTGATTTTGTCTGTACTCAGACAGCCTGTAAAAAAAATGGGGAGGGGAATGTGCTAATAAGCAAACACGAAGCCATCTTACAAAACCAGTGCCTGTGAACGATCTTCATCTTATGTGAGCCAGTCTTGAATCGGACCATTTATTGTATCATTTTCTCACTATTGCCCTTGCCACATGGAAAGGCTAGCTTGATATCACTGGAAATTACCAATATACTCCCACCACCACTATAGGAAAGGACAGTCCAGTCCATATCTGGTTTAAAGCTACACGTTGTCCCCATTTGTACAAAACATCACAGCAGAATTAATGAACATTCTGCTTTATTTGTAAGAACAAGCTTTTTCAACAGAAATATGCCATTGCGTACAGACCCATGCACCTGTTTATTTAGCAATGCACAAATAAGTCCTTGAATTAGTTCAAGTTTGTGGGTATTGTTAGGTTTTAAAAAGGATTCTGTTTCAGGCCCTAAATTTGAATATGATGCATGTTTTTTTTTTAAAATGTATAGATTCCATATTAGGTTATATGTATATATTCATATATTTGTTGGTTTTAATTGTTTTGACAGATGAATGATGGTCCTCTGTGCAAATGCAGTGCTAAAGCCAGACGAACAGGAATAAGGCATGGGATCTATCCTGGGGAAGAGGTAACCAGGTTCAAATGTCAATCACAGTTGAAAAGAATCCATTTGTTGGTCTTGTTCCGACAGGGTCTGCCAGACCCAATGTAAAGGAAAGCATCCATTGTGTTCAATTTGAGCAGGAATAGGTGGCCCTTTGGCCTTATAGATGTTGTGAACTGCAACGCACGCACACATGTATTTACAGTGGCCACAATGGGTGTGGTGGGTGGAAGTTGTAGTCCAAAAACAATTGGAAGACGAAACGTTGCCCCATCTTTTCGGAGGCATCCCTTATGAAAACACAAAAATGTATAAATTGGGCATCCTCTTTTCTTGTGTAGGATGAAACTGTTCAGGAAGAGGCGACATCCCTTAAAATTGGGAGCATCTGCCGATTCTTTTGAGGCGGCCCTTTTCCTTTCACAGAGAATTTTTAAGATATTCTCATGTAAGCTGTTTGCAGGTCTGCTCGTTTGAAGTCATTTCTCTTTTTCTTTAAAGAAGATGATATTCCCTTGAAGCACTTTAGGATTCTGCTGGACCTTTCTTAATAAAGGAACTGTGGGAAACAAAGGAGAGTAAGATTAGTATGTTTCCCCCCAGGCCATAGCAGCAGAATGGGTAATTGCCTCGACATATGCTAGACAGTGATCTGAGAATACTGAGAGCAAGATGTATCTTAAGATAAAGGACATGTTGTTCAAATAAGATGGTGAAGTGCTTACTTCTTAATGTACAAGAACTCCTGTAGAAAAAGATGCTGGATAAATGGTCATAGGATAACTAGTAACCTCCAAACTCTCTCTGCGCTGGCAGCACCCAGTAGCTTTCATGTTATTTTGGGGGCAAAGATGTTTCAGGGATTTTTTAATTATTATTAAATTAAGGCTATTTTTAAACTTGTTTTCTTGGATTTCCCCCCCCTCTCTAAAAAGTAACAAAGTGGCAATAAGAAAAGTTGAGTTGTGAGTAATAGTGTGGTAATTAATCCTTTTTAGAAGTAACTTTCTAGCTCAGGGAAGGTGGATTTTTAGCACTCCAGAGACCTTGTTAGGTTGTTAACTCCTTCAGCCTTGGTTAGCATAGTTGGTGGTAAGGAATAATGGGAGGGAGTTCCATGTTTTTTGTGACCCTGTGAGCTGCCATAATTGGGTACAGGTTGATTTTATGTGTAAGAACTCCCCAAACATTCAAAAATTCACATAGAGTGGCATGTCATGTCTAATGTGTTAATGAAGTGGTGCTTTAATTAAAAAGAATTAGGGGTGATTGTTTTGAAAAATTAAGGGAAGTGTTTGGAAAGTGGCAGTCCTATCTGCAATTGAAGTGGTGCCATTTATTATTATTATTATTATTATTATTATTATTATTATTATTATTATTATTATTATTATTATTATTATTATTATTATTATTATTATTATTATTATTATTATTATTATTATTATTATTTCTGCTATTACTGCTGTAAAGACCGGGCCTCCATTTTATTTCATTTTTTACATGTTTAATATTGCAATTCAGGTTGTTCTTTTGAGCAGGTGGGAGTTCTTTCAGTCTCTTCTTATTGGCACTTGATGTCCCAAATCACCAGGTGTCTATTTCATTCTCTCCTTCAAGCCCATTAAGCCATGTCGCCTGATGACCAACAACGCTGGGAGGTTGTTCCACTACCGCATTACAGTGTCACCTCCTACAAACTTCTTGGTAAGTATTGTGTGAAAGGGGGGTGACCAAATGGCCTTGCCTTCATTTTCCTTTTAAGGCCAAGAGCATAACTCCTCTATCTTTTGTCCTTATCTTTTCAGACTGACCGGCCAACTGTAATAGAGTATGATGACCATGAATACATCTTTGAAGGCTTTTCCATGTTTGCCCATGCGCCACTCACCAACGTAAGTGAGCTTCCTTTTTTATGCAAGTAAAATTTTGGCGAAGTATTCAGATTCCCCAGAAGTCACATGGAAGGTTTCAAATTCAGTTTCCCATCATTTAGGTCCATTTAGGATGGACTGGACTCACAAGTCCACACAGACTTATGTGCCCATCTCTCAATCCCAGAGAACTGCATGTTACCCTGCCATTTTGTTTCCTTACAAAAATATGGAGCTCTGTTACTTACAAAGGTAACACTCTCTACTGGCCAAGCAGGTTATTTTAAAAATTTAGACTATCTTGGCAGGTGTGGTTTCCAGGTGCTTAAAAAACATGAAATAAGTGTGTAACACACACTCCCTAGATGGCACAAGGGGATTTTTTGAGTAAATGCAGTAATGTGGCTCAGTATAAGTTCCTTGTTTAAGCTTTTTAGGTATGGTTTTAGGCTGCCATGTTTGAGCCAACTTGTTGATGAGAAATAATTCAAGTGTTAGTAATTACAACAAAATAACATTTAATGAGATATGAAAATGTAATTTTAAAAATGAAGAATGGGTGGCACAAGTTGCATAGTGCTTAACAAGAGTTGTAAGTCAGGGGAGGGGCTATCTTGCAGGGCTAGCACCCATCCTTACATCCTTAGGGTCTCAAATTCAGGCTTCAGGGTCTCTAGGTACGAATTGCCTCAAACCCCAAACAGCTGCTGCTCCTCAGTTTTAGCAATTCCGGGCTGAGTGGTCCAGTGCGCTAAAGAGCCTGGGCTAGATGAATCAGTGATGTGATTCGGTATATGCTTCTAACCAATGGATAGTTAGAGAAAAGTGGGAAAGAACCAATTAAGACATTTTTTTTGTTATAAGGTAGAATAAATGTAGGAAGAACTCTCTCACAGAGCTGTGAATGAATTGGATCCATACTAAGTTACCGTATTTTTTGCTCCATAAGACGCACCTCTCCATAAGACGCACCAAATTTTTAGGAGAAGAAAACAAGAAAATAAAAATTCTGTTTTCTTCTCCTAAAAATTTGGTGAGCCTTATGGAGAGGTCCGTCTTATGGAACACACCCTAGGACCCTTTGGAGGCTCACCCTGCCCTCCCACGGGGCCAGAGGGGGCGAAACCGCCACCTTCAGGGACTCTTCTGAAGCTTCCCAAGTCTCAAAAGAGTCCCAGAAGGTGGCGATTTCACGCCCTCTGGCCTGGCAGGGGTGGCAGGGTGAGCCTAAGGGTCCTAGGGTCTGTTACAGGACCCTTGTGAGGCTGCCCCCACAGGTCCAGCGGGGGTGCGAAATTGCCAGCTTCTAGGACCTTTTCTGAGGCTTAAAAGGCTCAGAAAAGGTCCTAGAAGCTGGCGATTTCACCCCTGCTAGCCCCGTGGGGGGTGGGGGGAGCCTCGCAAGGGTCCTGGAATGCTCACTCTGACCCTTGCGAGGCTCTCCCCACGGGGCCAGTGGGGGTGAAATTGCCAGCTTCTCTCCATAAGACGCATGGACTCCCCCCCCCCTTTTGGGGGGGAAGTGCATCTTATGGAGCAAAAAATACGGTAAGCTTTGACCGACCAAACTCTGTAGGCCATACGTTAGTCATGACAGATTCCTGCCATAATTCCTGTGGGGTATACGTTGAGCCTGACTTAAGTCTAGATTCAGTTGTGTATAATCTAATAAACTATAAAACTGTGCAAACTGTGGAAATAAAGGAAGAAGGAGCATCTCTAACAAAGAAGCACAGTCGCTTTAAGCTAGTTAAAAAAGGGATGTTTTTCACAAGATGTATGGAAGTTGGAAATAACATCAGTATCTTTTTGCAAGGAGTATTTTCAAGGACCCTTTTCAAGGATTTGAGAGATGGGGGATATCCCAGTGGTTAAGAAGAAGTACTGAATATATTTTGCCATTTTATATTGGGGTTTCAACTTGAAACTTACTGTTATTTCTTAGCCTAGGATGCAAATTCCTAGTATCCCAATCCTGTCCCTCTGTTCTTCCCTCTCCACACATATCTTTTATTTATATCTCCCATTTGTTTTTCTTTCTTTCAATTTCATGCCATTGTCTTTCTCCTCTTTGGTTTAGCACCTTCTATAACCATTTTCACTTACCAACCTCTTAAAATAATACCAAAAAAGTCAATCTGTATTTATATAGGACTGCAGCTGTTTTCAAATAACGTTCTGGATAGCAATGCAGGTTTTTGCAGGAAACTTTCACTTATTCCCCCAAACGGATGCAAATCTAGCTACATTTGTTTATTTATTTCTACTTTTGAGGCTTACTTTCCAAATTTGTATGTGACGTTACATTCATTTTATGTGTTGTATAAATAAGGCTTTTCCAGAATTAGCTGATAGTAGTTGGATGAAAATATTTTGTGAGGTGGGGAGAAATCAGTAAACTGGATTTAGTATGATGTAAATGTTAAGTTCCAACAAATGATGTATTTTAGATAGAAATTATTGTTTTTACTGGAAAACTTTTAAATTATTTAAGGCATGGTAACTTGATACCGTAGAATTCTCTTACGTGCTTGGATGTTAAAAGAAAATTAATATTGGTGACATAGTAAGGCTACAATTGAGTATTTGTATATGACCAGCCTTTGAGGAATCCATCTGAGAAATTGAAAAAGGCCACGCTCCTCCCACCTTCTGGGTTGCATTAAATAGAGACTTGAGTCTTATTCAGGCATTCAAGAAAGGGTCAGTATGTACTTGTGAGGAGGGAAAGAGCGTTCACCCAATTCTCTCCATTCCTGTGAAGAGCAAGAGTCTGAAAAGTCTTTTACACACAGATTCCTCTACACATGGAGACTCTTGGCATCATTGTAGAGGAGGCAGTCTTTTTCAAACTGATGCTCTCCATAACAGCAGAGGGCAAGACCAGGACATTCCCACCTCAACACAGTTTCAGCTTAATCTTGTTTTGAATGCCTAAATGGGGCTGTAATGAGTGGCCCAAGTCACTCAGTGAGCTTCATGTCTGGTTGAGCATTTGAACCTCTTCAGTCCTGGGTCAGCCCTTTATTCTAATTATACTTAGAATAATCCCCACTGAAATTAGTGAAGCATAGTTCTGGGAATATACCCTCTCACCCATTCACGCCTACACATAGATATACGTATGTATAATCTAATATACAGTGGTGCCCCGCTTAATGCTTACCCTGTTTGACGACAAATCCACTTTACAATGAAGTTTTTGTGATCGCAAAATGATGTTTGAATGGTTTTTTTTCACTTTGCTATGATCGGTTCCCTGCTTCGGGAACTGATTCTTAGCATTACGATGATCAAAAACAGCTGATCGTCGGGTTTCAAAATGGCCGCCAGGTGTACAGAAGGGCACCCCGCTGTGTTTAGGAAGGTTTTTTCACAAGACAGGGAGCAGAAAATGGCCGCCCTATGGAGGATCTTCACTGGACGGTGAGTTATTCAGCCCATTGGAATGCATTGAACGGGTTTGCAATGCATTTCAATGGGATTTTTTATTTCGCTTGACGCTTAACAGCGATTTTGCTGGAACAGATTATCCTCGTCAAGCAAGGCACCACTGTACAATTGTGCTGTAACATGCCTTGAAGAGGTATGAACAAAAATAGCAATCGTTAAGCATGAGTTTAATTCCAGCTTTGACTGGGTTTGTGTCTCTTCCTGTTACTTCATTTAAGGAATTACAGGGAGCCTCTCACCTGGTCCTAGTGACGGAAGTATCTTCTCATAGAGGAAATACTTTTTCCTCTTTAAAAATAAAATGCATTTTTAAAATAATATATATTATTTATTTGAGTTTATTAGTGGATTTTGTTCTATTTCTATATATTGTACGGACAATTACACTAAATATTGAACATAGATGTGAAATTTAGCTTTTAAAAGGAGCTCCTTTTGATACTCATTACTTCTCATCAACTGCATTGAGTTTATCATTACAATGGTGCCTCGCTTGACGAGGATAATCCATTCCAGCAAAATTACTGTAGAACGAAATCGTTGTCAAGCGAAAGTAAAAATCCCATTGAAATGCATTGAAAACTGGTTCAATGCATTCCAATGGGTGAAATACCTCAGTGTCCAGTGAAGATCCTCCATAGGGCAGCCATTTTCCCGGTGCCTGTAAAGCAAGGAATCTGTCCTAAAACAGAGCGGGGAGCCATTTTATACAGCGGGCGGCCATTTTGAAAGCCCGACGATGAGCTGTTTTGATCGTCGTTAAGTGAAAAATCGGTTCCTGAAGCAGGGAACCAATCATCATAAAGCAATTTTTCCCTATTAAAACATCATTTTTCGACCGCAAAAACTTCATCATTAAGCGATTTCCTTGTCTAACGAGGTAATCGTCAAGCGGGGCACCACTGTATTGTAACTTCATCACTGTTTCAGTAAGGCCAGTAATTTGTTGCCTTTCACAATATTAATGTTTGCAAATACTGTTATTACACCTTGGAAATAATTTTTTAAAAGACAGGAACTGAAAAAAATCTGCAAAAAAAGTCTTTAAAAATATATTGAAATGGTCTTTAAGAGTAACATGAAAGTAACTTAGGTGTTATGCATTATACATGAACGTAACTTTAGAAGTATTTTATAATTATGTTTCAGATTACCTAGGAGTAGCTAGTTATAGGTAACTATAATACTTGTAACTAATTACTCCCAAAGTTTTGTCTTGAATTCTGAAACACTTCTATCCTACTTCCTCTGAAGTGTTTTTCGTAAGATCTCTGTCTGGAGTAATTTCACTTCTAGCATCCAGTGGATGGCAGTGTTTGATCATGTCATGTGTTCCCCCCCTTTATCTTGGTACATTTTCTATCTATTCATGGCAAGAGTTTTACATTTATAGTCTCTTCGTTTTTGATCAGAAGAAAAGAGAAAACACTGTAAGGGTTCCGATTGCATTTCTCCTCAAAACTGAACCTCTCTTCCATGTTTCTTCTTTTTTCTTTCTAGATTCCTCTGTGTAAAGTAATCAGGTTTAACATTGATTATACAATCCATTTCATTGAGGAGATGATGCCTGAAGTAAGTTTTGAGAGTCATTATTCAAAACATCTGTTTGATTTTGGATGGAACAAAATATATTAGATTTGAGTTCATGCATATTCCAAGAAATAACATACATGGCTGGGTAAGCAGTTGTGATTAAAGGTATACCACTTTGGAATGTCAATGTGAAAATAAAGCTTTTTAATTAGTCTGTGGCGGAAGAAGTATTGACAACTGGTGGCAAACTAGTTTGTTATAGTATATAAATGTTTTTACAGACTACATGGAACGTCCAAATATTATATTGGACAGCATTAAACAACTTAAAGTTGTTTAAATGTCATAAAGAGACCACACCACGAATTGTTGGTGCCCCCTAGTGGATCATTCACTGAAAAACAAGTAGTATTTTTGCCAGAACTACGATGATAATGATGATGACGATGACCTTTAAGCTGCACAGCCGAAAGGGACTCTGTGGATCATCAAATCCAGCCCCGTCATAAAGGCACAGGGGGGGAATTGAACTCCCAAACTCTGGAGCTATCCAGCAGTAGAATATTTGTAGTAGAGTTACTTGTTTATTTAATATATTTATATCCCATTTTTCTTCCAATGAGTTTAAGGCAGCATAGATGGCTTTCCCTCCCCCTGTTCTTTTTGTCTTGACAAGAGCTTCACAAGGTAGATTAGGCTGGCAGTGGGGACTGCCCAGAGATCACTCTGGGCAATGGCGTGAGCTTAGGTCTCCTGAGTTCTAGGTCTCTGGTCTCCTGGATTGAACTAATGCAGGGATGTGTTTGCTACCAATCCTGGTGAAAGTGAATATCACTTCTAATTTAGCAGATAGAGTATGAGTCCTAATACTCAGCAAAACGAGCAGCAAAACTAAAAAGTCAGGGGAGCAGCTTATGCTGCTGAATGTTCTTCTCGGCAGGCAATAACTGGCCGAGGGCAGTGCATTCCCAACTGATGCAATTTACGATGAATTTTCCATTTTGGTAATCAGTCATTTGAGGTGGGCATTCCGGTGATCCTTCTCATTCTGGAGAACTGTCCTCCGATTTATCCTTTGATTTACTTGTAATTAAAGTCGTACCGTTGGCAAGTATAAATAAAATGGGTGGCTTGAATTTGTCAGTTGGCAAATGGGTTCGCTGATTGTAATAAAAAGACATTTTATTGATATAAAAATGTATTTCCACCTGACACCATTCATTGTGGCTACCAGCAAATTAAAACCAATTTCCGGGCAGCTAATAGCAATTAAAACCAACCATAAAACTTGATAGAATTAAAAGTCTACCCTGCGAACTAGTAAATCTATGTGTTTATTTTATATTAATCCATCTATCCCATTTATATAACAGCATTGGGGGGGGGCTAGCTGCCATTGAAACCATTAACAGAATATGATAAAAATTTCCAAACAGCAGCAATAATATAATAAAAATAAGCAGGTAAGGCTAGTGTTGTGCTGTGTCAAACTTGTCTTTTTGGAACAACAAAATGAGTTGCATCGGAATGGAAAATATAGAGATACTGTAATTCAGTGGTCCCCAACCTTGGGCCTCCAGATGTTCTTGGACTTCAATTCCCAGAAATCCTGTCCAGCAGAGGTGGTGGTGAAGGCTTCTGGGAGTTCTAGTCCAAGAATATCTGGAGGCCCAAGGTTGGGGACCATTGCTGTAATTGGAATGGTTTCGCTTCAGAGCAGTTTATGAGTAGTGTTATTATTACTTGGATTGATATTAGGATTATTTTGCTTGCTTGTAGAATGGATAATGATCCCAATTTGTTATGTACTGATTTGTGGCTGGGTAATGGTCTTTGTTACCACATCGCTAACAATTTATCAGATTTCCGCTGGGACACACTGGGCTAAAGGGAGTTTATGAGACAGATTCTCTGTTTAGTATATATTGGTGCTGCTGCTTAGTCAGGCTGAAAGGTCTTAGCGTGCTGTAGTTCATGGCATTGTCATGAGTTCAGAGTTCCTTGCCTCCAGCCTGGTTCAGAGGTTCAAGATATTCAGCAAGAATGGATACACTGGGTATACTTTTTAAGCATCTTGCGAATTGTGGCAGTGGATTCCATTCACCTGCAAGCGCTTCCTCCTGGTGTTTGCATGGAGGAGATTCCCATTGGAGTAAATCAGAGACTTCTCTTTCCTTGGAAATAGCATCCATGGAGTATCTGGCCTTGATCGGATCCATGGCATCCAGGGGGAAAAGATCGAATCCTCTTCCTCCCAGGCAACGTTCTCTATAAGCTATGCATGTGTGCGCTCAGTCAGAGCTCCATTGGGACTGCACACGAGGAGCCAGCAACCATTCCCGTTTTGAATGAAGCCCCGCCCACCCTGTGCGCACAAAGAGCGTGGCTCTTGTGCAGCGGGACAGAAAATAAGAGGGAACATTGCTCCCAGCTCATGTTCATGATCCAGCTCTGGAAGAAAAATGTTGCCCTCAAGGGCAAATTCCATGAAAAGCACTTCTGTAGTGTAGGCTGATACATGTGCCATGGCTGTTTTAGCGTATTTTCTTCTCCTTCTGGTCATGGAGAAGAACACTGACTTCTATAGAGTGCTGAAGTCCTTCACTGCTGGAAATATTATTCCTCTTCACAGTCTTCTTGTTCACATGCTTTCAAACATTGTCACAAATGTTGAAGTCTCGAAGTTGCTTTAAACAACTATTGCAGCAACTGGAAAACAAACAACTGGTGAATTGTACTCAAAATATAAAGTTGTGGTGAACAGCAGAAGACATGCCTGTGATCCCAGCAGATAACATTATTATTTTGTTTTTGGGATGTTGGTTTGTATGTTGGTCCTTTTGTGTGACATTACATGAGATGTTCTTTTTCCTTCCCCAGAATTTCTGTGTAAGAGGGCTGGAGTTGTTTTCTTCATATCTGTTCCAAGATATTCTAGAACTCTATGACTGGAATTTAATAGGTAACTATCTTGTTTGAAGACATTTATGACCTCCTCCATAAAGGTAATAAATTAAAAACTCAGTAGGTATTTTAAAAGGTTTCTAAAGCAGATAGAGAAATATACTGATCTTGGACATGCTTGGTTGGAAGGCAGTCCTGATTTTGATATGCTTACCTTTGTATGGGCTAAAGGCTCAGCAGTTCCATTGAGTCAATTGATTGGTTCATACAAATATCTCAGGAGAGCAGGAATAGGTCTTGCATTTTTTCCTCTGCCTTCACCTTACCTACTTAGAGTCAGTTATTCCCTGATTCAAGCAATTTATAGTTTGCTGTATCAGATGTAATAACAAAGTGTGAATTGTATCCAGCAGTGATTTTGTGCAAGCTTGTGAAAACCCACCCTTCATCTCCTCTGTTGATTCCATTGATTCAGTGGGCCTGCTCCAGTTGTGACATAGTATGGTAAGCAACAGGCTTTCAGCTGTTGTGAAGCTATTGAGCTTGGCAATTATTAAACTAATTCTACTAGGAATTGCACCAATAAAGTGAACATCTTACACTTTTCCATTAATAGAATACTGGGGAAAAATTGTCATCTGCCTCAATCATAGCTTTTATTCATGCTGATAACCAGTTTATAAGGAAAAAAACCCAGAAACTCAGAGTTTTCCCCCATCTCAAATGACTTTTTCAAAGTCAGTACAGTGGTGCCCCGCAAGACGGGTGCTCCGTTTGACAACGAAATCGTATCACGACGAACTTTTTGCAGTCACAAAAGTGATCGCAAAACGATGTTCCCTACGGGGGAATTTCGCTTTGCGATGATCAGTTCCCTGCTTTGGGAACTGATCATCGCAAAGCAATGATTTTTTAACAGCTGATCGGCGGTTTCAAAATGGCCACCGGGTAAACAAAATGGCCGCCTGCTGTGTTTTTGCATGGATTCCTCACTGCACAGGCAGCGAAAATGGCCGCGCTATGGAGGATCTTCGCTGGATGGTGAGTTTGAAGCCCCTAGGAATGCATTAATCTGGTTTTAATGCGTTTCTATGGGCTTTTAAAAATCGCATTATGACGTTTTCATTCTACAGCGATTTCGCTGGAACGAATTAACGTCGTAATGCGATGCACCACTGTATTACCCTTAATGGTGCCGGGATCCCTTCCAAGTAAAAACAAGGGGGGGGGCTGGAACTGGCCATTCTCTTTCAAGATAAGCATGTTTGATCTTTTCATTGTATTTGCTCTGTTTTAAATCTGCGGCCAGAAGAGGTTACTAGTCTCTGCATTGGGAAAACTGTTTGCCCAAATGACCCCAAATATGGCACAAAGCAAGCCCAGACTGGCTGCTGCATCTGTGCCAAATGGTGCTGACCCAAGTTCCAGTTTCAAGGTTTTAATTTTTTGTTTGGGATGCCCCCATTTTTAAGTTGCCATATGGAATGCTGATCTGCTCTCTTGCACAATGTCTGTTTCTGCACCTCTGTGGTCACTGTAGATACATTCTGTCTCTGCTGCACAAGACAGTTGTGATGTACCTCCTTCCCTATAAACTCTTCAGGAGGGGTGATGCAGGACTGGTTTTGTGTCCATTTCTAGGGAAATGAGAAAACTAGTATGCTGCAGTTTGTCCTCCCTAAAGTTTTATTTCTTCTTGGAAAAGGATTCCCTTTCATACCTTTTCTTTCAGGTCCCTTGTAGAATTCCTTTGGGTGGTTCTTTTTGTTCTTCTTCGTGCCCTCTGTGAATCACACCCTGGGCAATCTGTGCATGCACTGAGGCTTTTCAGAAGATTCTAGAGCTTCTGTGGTGGCAAAAAAACAGATTAGTGCAGACCCCTCCCCCTTAGTATAAGTACCTTGGTGCCAAGACTCTCTTCAGTTTCTTTCAATTGCTGCATTGAGAGCCTCACATCAATCGCTTCTGTGAGTTTTTCCTAAAGTGAAAGAGAGTTTATTCTTGATTCCTTTATTACTATTATTTTTTAAAAGACTTTTTTTTGTTGCTGTGGCCTTACAGCCAAAGCCCCCCTTCCCTCCTTCCTTTTTCCTTATTTTCATGCTCCCGTGTGCCCATTTAAACATTGCGTGGTCTGCAACAACAAGATCCCACTTTTTGACGTCCACACTAAATGTCTTTTCTGTCTCGGTGAGGCCCACCAAAGCTCTTCCTGCCCTCACTGTAAGAATTTCAAACACGGAGTTCTCAGCAGTCATCTTTCTAGACTTCAGCTTCGGCTTTAGATGACAGAATGCCTGAGATGTACACAATGAGTTGGTATCATAGTGTCAGGCAAAAAAATATTAGCACCACGGAGGGTACAGATGGAAGGAGTATGTGGCTGGAGCGCAATGTAATAAACTGTTCAAGTGTCAATCAACCAGTGACAGCTGTCACATTGGCTGGCAGTTTTACTTAGATTGTGAGCCAGTCACTTAGCTTTTTCCTCTTTTTTTCATTGAGTCTTCTAATAGATGTGTGTAAATCCTTGAATGGAAGCTTTTAGACTTCTTGTAGAATTTGGTTTGTCTCTGAAGACTTTAAAATAAACAAATGCCTTCTATTTTTACATAGAATGGTGTTGGATGGCTCAGTTTTGGATGTTTGTTTTGTTTTTCCAGCTTTAAGTTAGAATGAGTAATGTTGTGATCTTTTTACCTGTCTCCCCCTACAATATAACACCAATTGCAACTTTTAACAGATCAACTCTGTGTGCAGGTTATAAGGGAATTGTACGCTCAGCCAAGCGGGGAGGTGAAAAGTGCAAGAATAGAAAATTGCAAAACAGAATAAGCATACCACCAGAGGACCAAATTCTTGGAGAAAATGTCATGTTTAGGCAGCATGTGGGTGTCTGTCTACCAGTGACTCCCCCATTTCATCTATTTTCTCCAGCATATTGGATTTTGAAAATTCCCAATATACTGCCACGTTCTTCCAAGACTAACTCTATCAGTGACACGAGAGTTACAGAGCTTGTAACCTCAGCTAAAATGGTAAATAGATAGTCACGAATAGCAGAAAACAGAACCTGACATCTGGTAGTGGATCACATATATTATCCTCTCCTTCCATAAGTCTAGACACTTTCTCTTTCAAACCCAGAACCAGAACCTAACTCCAGATGTTACCTTCTTAAAATGCATTTTCCCTTCAGTTCATGTATTTCACTTCAGACCCCCAAGCTTTCTGTGTTGCCCAAGTTTGTATTTAAGTAGGTTTGAGAGCCTAAAAGACAAGACAGCAGGCACTGGCATGTTGGAACAGGGGGCAGCATGTGTGGGCCCATCCCTGTCCCTGGTTTTAGCCCTCAGTCATTTGGATGATTGCTTAAAGGTGCCAAACCGTTCACGAAAATCCTCCCCCCACCCTTTTCTCCCTGTGTGGTGGAATCACAGAGTATACTGGGCTCCTTAGAACGTCTTTTGTTTTTGTAGGGATATCATCAATGTAGATTCTTATGAAACACCTAATCTCTCTCCTGAGTCGCTATTATTTTTTTCTTTTCTTTTTCTGTTTCAGGCCCTTCATCAGAAAACAGTGAAACCTCTTGTCCCCGATTTCATTTCATGCCACGCTTTGTAAGATTTCTTCCAGGTAAAGTGTCATGGGTTGTGAGTAGGACAGCTAGACTGCATCTTAGTACTCACTGAAATTATAGAAACCTGTGTCTGGATGGCCCTCCTTCAGGCTAAAAGGGAGAAAGAACACCCTTATGTAAGATATAGATTTGCTTTTCGAAAATCAAGAGCTAGTAGAGACCTGTCTTTGCCTTTCCCCTGGCAAAGCTTGTTTTCTGTGTACAAGGCACTTTCCGTGTTTTTTTGTATGAAGGAGGATTCAGGTACGTGAGGTCCCATTTTCAACCTTGAGGAGACTGATTCTGAAGCGGAGGCCCCACACCTCCCCGATTATTTATGTGTTTATTATTTTGCTTTGTACACTGATTTTAAATAAAGAAGTCTTGGTATTTGACAATGTGTACTCTTTCTCAGAGAGAATCCACCCCATTATTAGAAAGGATCATCTAAATATGAAAGTAACTTCCTGATGGTTTTTAAAATGAAGGGATGCAGTTGGTTTTTGTTGTTGTTGTTGTTGTTGACATAGATTAATTTTCCATGATTGAGAAACTGAAATGGAAATTTCCCCCTTCTGGATCAGTTTGTTCCTCCCTCCTGGATCAACTATAATTGTTTAGATAAGAATACTGTATGGTCATTTGATTGTCTTCTGTAGTCAGTGGGTTGGACTAGAGATACTGAATTCTTTGGGTCTGTATTTAGAGTAGAAGTCACCTTGGGAAGACTTGGTCCAGAAAGGTGGTATATAATATAATGTGTAGCAACTGCTTGTCCCTTAGATTTATGGACTAAGTAGCTTACATATTATTGGGAGTAGCAGTTGCAATGTGAAAGAAAAACTTTAAATAAAATTAATTAGGAGAGGAGTGTGGGCAAGCTGGGAGGTTGGGATACTGAGGGGCTGTATGTTTCTCACCCTGATTAAATGCCTACTTCTCTTTTTTGCTTTAGATATATTTGAGAAAGAGTGTCTCTGATTAAATTCCCTTCTTTGTTTTTCAAGATGGAGGGAAGGAAGTGCTGTCTATGCATCAGATTCTGCTGTATTTATTAAGATGCAATAAGCCCTTGGTGCCAGAAGAGGAGATTGCCAATATGCTGCAGTGGGAAGAGCTGGAGTGGCAGAAATATGCCGAGGAATGCAAAGGGATGATTGTGACCAGCCCTGGCATGGTACTTCAGATATTCTCTTGAAGTAAAGCAATTCTGTTGAATTTTGTTAGGATGCTCCCAGCCACAATGGAATATTTCATTTTAAGTTCTTTAAACAACCGTTGATATGCCTCTCAGTATAACACTGCTGGAAAGAGCAGAAGTGAAAACAAATGTGATACGGTGTTTACATTTCCAGAGTTGTAAGAATAAATTTTGACTGAGTGCACTGTGATAATAAATAGTCAACGCTGAAATATATACCTAGTCGGGAACTGTGTGGAAGGGCCAAGTAATCAGTCCTTCCTGCAGCAGGGATCATCATATTGGGGGGGAGGTGGTTATAGACCCCCCCATAACTGCCTCTAATAACATGGAAACATTAAACCTTTCACAGCGAAATTAGTTACGTAGGCTGAATGGAGATGCCATCCTTTTCTGGCTGTTTGGTCTCAGGCTTTGTTGGACATTGTAACAGTGTAGTTGTCAACATGATGCCCGGCCTACCCCATTCTGAGTCTTTCTCCCACAGACTCTCCCACCCCCTTAGCACTGTACAGTATTTGCTCTTCAGATGTCCTCCAAACATCTGAAATCGGCTGACTTGTGATCCTTCTCCTTTGAGGTTTTTTTAATGTGCATTGTAAGAGGCATAATGGTACATCCTTTTTTAATTTTATTTATTTATTTATTTATTTATTTATTTTCAGAATGTCTATAGGTTTTACCATTGAAAATTTCACCTTGGTTTCCTTGAATGCTGGAATAAAAGCACTTGGTGACTATCATGGCTAAAGTTCAAGAGCGAATTGTAGGGAATCGTTCTCTCATGTATACGTTTGTATTAATGTTTCTGATTACAGCCTGCTTTTTATGCGAAAAGGAAAGAAGAAATGGGAAAATTGCTGTGGGTGATGTGTGCCCTCCCTGTTGAATTACTTTAGTATCAATTCCATTAGCACCAATTTTATATTTTTCTGCTAGGAACATATAACAAAGATTTTTTTGTGTGTGGGGGCGTCCATGGTTTTTTTTTTTTTTTTTGTCAATAAGATCAGTGAAATAAACCACAGACAGAGGAGGAACTTGCAGTGCAAAACCTCATAGGGGTCTTTTCAAATGGCCTGCATTAATTAAATGAAAAAGTTAGCTTCAGAACTCCTTCACACTCAACCTGTTTGTCTCTGTCCCTCCTCTCCACCATTTGATGGTATTGTTACTCAGGAGTGTGAGGGTGTAATGTGACAAAAATGTGCTGCAACAGTGAATGGAGTGCAATATTTTTTATTGATTTTACTTTTTTCCATTTTAACAATGCTAGCTTGTTTTAAATATTTACATACAGAAAGTCATCCTGTGAAAGCTTGGTGGATCAATAGTTTCCTCTTGTTTGCTAGTTTGCTTTTCAACTTACTCAGAATTCTTAGTGGAAGTGGGGCATGTGGTTAACTCCAGCTTCACAGGCCCATATGGGCATCTCCTCAGCTAACAAAATATATATAAACCCCAGGCAGCGAATTTTTTAAAAATGCCTGGGTTTTTTTTCCAGTCATTCTTATTTGTTTATATAAAGTATATCTATCCTGCTCCTCAACTGAAAAGTTTTGTTTGTTTTTGTTTTAGAATGTCTTGCATGTAATTGATAACCTGTATTCCCTGTAAGGAACAGGGATGGGAGGGGTGGAGAAGTGAAATTTGTTTTTGGTAATATGCTCCTGTTTCTCCTGCTGTTGTCTATTAAAAATGGCAGCAGGTGGTGACAGCTGAGGGAAGTGGCTGATGGAGCTGGTGTCCAGTCAGGATTCTCAGTCCGCCGGGATTTAAAATGTTGGTTCATCATCATTTTCAGGATGGTGAAGCAAATGAAGCCAAAGCTTGGAAATAAAATAAGTAATCTAATCACCTGTAACTAGTCAGGTTTGGGGGCAAGGAGGGGTTCAAAATTCCTTATGCAATGAATAATATTTTACAGTTAATTAAAAAAGAAAGGACTGAGAAGAGAATAGCATCAGCTAGGAAAATTAATGTCACAATACAGTGGTGCCTCGCAAGATGGGCGCTCCGTTTAACAACGAATCCACTTTACGACGCAAAAGCGATCACAAAATGACGTTTTGAATGGGGGAATTTCGCTGTGCGATGATCAGTTCCCTGTTTCAGGAACCGAATTTCGCTTCCTGACGATCAAAACAGCTGATCATCAGGCTTTCAAAATGGCCACCGGGTGCTCAGAATGGCTTCCCGCTGTGTTTAGGAGCCATTTTTTTGCTGCACAGGCACCCGAAAATGGCCGCCCCATGGAGGATCTTCACTTAACGGTGAGTTCTTAGCTTATTGGAACGCATTAACCAGGTTTTAATGAGTTTCAACGGTTTTTTTTATTTTCGCTTTACGACATTTTCGTTCTACAGCGATTTCGCTGGAACGAATTAACGTCGTAATGCGAGGCACCACTGTACCTCTAAAAAGCCTTGAAATGTGGGTTTTTTTGTTTGTTTTTACAAAATTCTCAGTTGTAAGGTGTTTTTTCCCCCTAGAACAAACTAATGGAACATAACTGAAAAGTAACAAGAAATGCAACAACTAAGGTTACCAATTTAATTCTGTAACAAATATTGGCAATTTTCAAAACATAAGTAACAAGTAAGAATTACTTTTAACAAGTCGCATTCCAGACTCTGAAGGGATCCCCATTAAAAAGGCAGAATGTGTCCTGCTGCATTCAAACCGCACCCTCCCTCTGTCGGAGATGGTAGCTCTTTGCAAAGGGCTGAGCATAGTAGCAACCACATCACTGACAGAAACCTTTCAAGACGTCTGCTAATTCAATTTAACGCTTTGATCTTTTCCCTTTTCTCCCTTTAGAAACCCAGCTCAGTTCGTATTGATCAATTGGATCGTGAGCAGTTCAACCCTGATGTGATTACTTTCCCCATTATTGTCCACTTTGGGATACGACCAGCTCAGCTCAGTTATGCTGGAGACCCGCAGTAAGCTATTATTCTTCTCAAGCCTGGAGTTAGAACAGTCTCTCCAGCTTTGCTGGTGATAGTCAGAGATAGAATTGTGTGCTTTTTTCAAAGTGATGGTGAACTTATATGTCTTTTATTTCTCTTGAGCATAGACTGAGGATTTTGAAAAAATACCTACATTTATCTGCAGTACAGCTTGTCTATACTATGTCACTTTTCTTCAGGTGTTTTTCATTTTCTTTGCAAAATACAGCAAAAGTATTTTTTTTAAAAAAAAAAAAACCCAGTAGTTATTTTATTGTGCATGTTGGTATTTTGGTGTTTAAAATGCCTTCTATTTCCTTATCTTAGCAAACACGTCTAGTGGGATTTTCTCTTTACACTTGTATTGTTTTATTCCAAGTCATGCACGTGTACGTTTTGTTTTTGTTTTTTAAATATTCAAACAGATTCCTTAAAACCATTGTATTGGGTTACTGCTGTGGTATGCATTTAGGCAGTGGAGAATATTTAGAGCCTATCCATTCAATTATCTTACTAGCTGCAGCACTGTGAAGTTCTTATACATTGCCTCAGATTAGGAATGTCTTTCTCCTACATTCAGTTTATTTAAACCTCACATTTTCATTACATCTCTGAAGAAATATGCACATTTTATAAAAAACCTTCAGAGCCAACTGAAATTAAATGAATTTATACTTATGTATTCAATGTGTGCAACAATTTCCAGCATGGAGAGAACACTGTTGTCTCCACCTGCCAGAGAGGTTAAAAGATGAAGAACTGAATGTAAAAAAGAAAAAGGGATGTTAAAAGGTTCACTGCCATGGATCCTGTTAGGGCATTTTAGCTTGAAAGCAAGAAGGGGAGAGATTGGGGCACACCTATGAATCCAGGCCCCTACCACCACCACCCCTCCAGATATCATGGAGAGCTGAAGCTGCTTGTTAATACCGTTGGTTGAGTGAGCCTATCAGGGCTGCTGCTGATGGAAGCTTTCTTAGGTGCATGTTCCAACTTTTGTTCAAGCCTGAGTGGAATTTGGAGGGATGTTGGGGTCAGAACTTACATGCATCTCCATGACCCATATGATTAGAGTACAGTGGTGCCTCACTTAACGATTACCTCGTTAAACGATGAAACCGCTTGACGATGCGGTTTTTGCGATCGCAAAACGATGTTTTAATAGGAAAAATTCGCTTCATGATGATCGGTTCCTTGCTTCGGGAACTGATTTTTCGCTAGACGACAATTTTCAAACAGCTGATCGGTGCTCTAAAATGGCCGCCTGCTGTGCAAAATGGCTACCCACTGTGCTTTAGGATGGATTCCTCACTATACAGGCATCAGAAAATGGCTGCCCAATGGACGATCTTCGCTTTACGATGAGGTATTTAGCCCATTGAAACGCACTGAAGGATTTTCAGTGCGTTTCAATGGGTTTTTAAAATTCGCTTGACAACGATTTCGTTTAACAGCGATTTCCCTGGAACGGATTAACGTCGTCAAGCGAGCCACCACTGTACTACCCACTTTCAAGGTATACCATCTAAATAAAGAACAGCTTATGTACAGTAATTAGGGAATTTCTGTATTCTGCTTCAGGTGCAAGGTTCTCTTCTCTTGTAAATAATATCAAGTGAACACTCGTATCCAGGTTACAGGTCTGTCGGCTGAGGTCCACACCAGAGATGGGCATGAACCGCCGGTTTGGTGGTTTGTGCTTGTTTGTCCTTTGGACAAAGAGGTGTTCAGCAATTCCCAGCCCACTCCTCTGATGGGCGCCCACTCAAAGTCAGCGCCCAGAGGATGCAGGGCAAGGAAGCCGGGGAACTGCCTATGAGTGGGTGGCCGAGGGAGGAAGCAGGGTTGGGAACCACTGAACACCTACCTGTTTATCCAAAGGACAAACCAGCACGAAGTGCTGAACCGGTGGTTCGTGCCCATCTCTGGTCCACACCATCATGCATTCTTTTATTTCCTCTTGCACGCAGTGAGAGATCGAAGTCCAAGATCATAAACCTGTGGGAAGTCTGTAACCATCCAGATATTAGACTTAAATTCCTGTTCTGCTTCACTATTGGTGACAATGGAAGAAGATGTACAACAACATACGGGCAACCTCAGGATTCCACACCTCTAATATGACTTAACAGTGAGACATTTGGGATGTGTTCTTTTCCTGTAGTGAGACCTGTTTCTATATGGATATGAAATGATTTCCAAACGGTCTCAAAACAAAGCAGATAGCCCAGTGAAATGTAATTACTGGAGTGATCCTCTGCTCTTCCTTTTCTACTTCTTAGGTACCAAAAACTTTGGAAGAGTTATGTGAAATTACGTCACCTTTTGGCTAACAGTCCTAAAGTGAAGCAGGCAGATAAGCAGAAACTGGTGCAAAGAGAAGTATGTTGCTGTTTAAACTTCTGTCTTAGTTGGCTATGTTATTTTAATCTGCTTTCTTTATTTTATCTCCTAGTTTTTGTCATATATGCAGCTTTTTTGGGGAAAATGTAATCAACTCATACTGAGCTTGTAAAAGAATAGAGCGTTAATACTTATTGTAATAATTCTGTGAAAGTGATATGATGTCTAATGACAGCAGCATCAACAACAATCTGCCGTCAAATCAATTCTGACTTATGGCGACCCTTTTCCGGGTTTTCCAGGTAGAGAATACTTAGAAATGGTCTACTATTCCTGTCTTCAGGGTTGCCTTGGGACTGTGCAGCTCACCCAAGACCACAGTGATTGGCTCTTCTCTCAGGAGGCACAGTTGGGAATCAAACCCCCAACTCTCTGGCTCTGCAGACAGATACCTAAACCACTAAGCTGTCTAGCCAGCCTGTCATTTTAACCCTAGGCTGAGTTATTCACCTGTTCCTGTATCTCATAATAAGTATAAGAGAGTTTTGCAATATGTACAACTTTGATGCTGAAGATCCATAGGAGTAGGCTCAGAAGGGAGACCTTGGCTGGCTGATGGGTTAGCAGCCAATTTCTGGTGAATGGCATAGTCCCTGATGCTTCAGCTGAAATTCTTGCCCCCCGTCCCCCAATTCTGGACAGAGTGGAATATCATCTGATGCATCAAGGCATGTGGTATATTTGTATTACTGGGGGGGGGACATGTTTGCATGCATATGAGACATTACTTGGGTTCTTTCCTTTATTTATCAAAGTATTTATTTAAATAAATATTTCTTTCTTTCTTTAATATTGTATTGTATTCTTCTCTCAAACTGAAAATCAGGATGGCTCACAAGACTACATGAGAGCCATGTAGTGATGCCTATGTAAAAGTCGATAAAAACTCCACAGATCATAAAGGCTATTATAGAACCAAATACCTTCTTGATCTTCATCTTTTCTTTAATAAGAGAACAGTATGTGGTGTCACATCCTACTTTTAGAACACCCTTTAGTGTAAGAAGAAAAAGTGTGGTGGGCTTGAAGGCACCTGAGAAGCATATTTCTTAGGTCATCTGCACCGTCAGAATCACCTTGTAGAAAGTGGCTGGGGTGGCACGAGATCCTCCAGACATTGACGTACTGGAGCTCTCCTCGATCCTTGCTAGCAAAGCCAAGGGTGAGGCATGATGGCAGTTGTAATCTGACATCATGTGGAAGGCCATAGTTTCCTCCTCGAGGCATCAGGACATGAAGATGGAAAGACTGGCATCATTATAACTCTGTAAACTTTAAGTCCTTAAAAACATGTTAGCATTTCTTTTTTTCTTTTTTTAAAAAAACAGCAGGAAGAACAAAATACTGTTGCCATTTTGTTTCACATTCTGACACGGTAGTAGTTGGCTTTCAGTATTTACCATACACTGTATACTGTCTTCCTTGGTGGGCCTTATTGCTAACAGTAGTTGCATGTTGAATAAACAGGGAGCATATGGCTCATACCTTGTTTCTAGTTGCATTGACAATGTAATCCTGTAAATAATTGTTCTGAAGTAAAACCCAGTATTCTCATACTGAAGACCAACTACTACTTCCTCTCATTTAAGTATTTGTAGGGCTGCTTGGAGGTCTGGAAAGTGAAGTAAAAGGTATTCTGAAAGCACTGGGAAGAAATAAATCACTAGAGGTAGATGAGATACCATTATAACTATTTCAAGCTATAAAGACTGAATTTGTCAATAACCTAATAGGAATATGTGTTCCAATAAGGAAAATAAAACAGTGTCCCACAGACTAAAAAGTTTCAGTATACATTCCAATGCCTGAAGGAGATGCTAAGGTGTGCAAACAAAATGATGCTCAAGGTGTTGCAACAAAAGCTTTTACCTTATATGAAGCAACAAATGCCAGATGTGCTATGGAGAGCACCAAAGAAGTTCAGAGGAAGATGAGTCTATGCTTTATAGAGTACAACAAAGTCATTGACTGTGGATCATGAGAAACTATGAGTTCTGAAAGAAATGCTTGTGCCTGAGCATTTGACTGTCCTGATGTGTTATCTGTATTGTGAACAAGAATCTACAGTTAGGACAGAATGTGGAAAGACAGCATGGATTCCTATGGGCAAAGGTGTCAGACAAAGGTGTATTTTATCCCCTTATCTATTCAGTCAGTACACTGAACATACCATACGGAAAACCAAACTAGTTTCAGATGAAGGAGGAGACAAAATTGGTGGAAGAAACGTCAATAAATGATGATATGTAGATAATGCTATTTTACTGGCAGAAAGCAGCAGTGACTTGAAATGACTTTGGTGAAAGTGTGAGAAGAACGTGCCACAGCAGGACTGCAGTTGAAGATTAAAAAGACAAAAATCATGACTACAGAAGAAATACACAGCTTCAATGCTGACAATTAAGAAATTGAAATAGTGAAAGATTGTGAATGGTCATCAAGCCAAATGGAGACTACGGCCAAGAAATCAGAAGACAACTGAGATTAGGAAGGGCAACAATGAAAGAGATAAAAAAGACCATCAAGAGAAAGTGTGTGTCACTGGAGACCAAGGCCATGATCATCCCCACTCTTGTATTCCTGATCGCTATGTTCAGGTGAGAAAGCTGGACAGTGAAGAAAGCTGCCATGAAAAAAAAGATACGTTTAAAAAGTGGTGCTGTAAGAGAGCTTTTTGGATACCCTGGACTACCAGAAAGATGAAGAAGTGTGTCCTAAATCAAATCAAGCCTGACTATCTTTGTAAACAAAAATGATGAAACTGAGGATGTCCTACTTTGGGTATATTATGAAAAGTCAAAATACTCTGGTAAAGACAATAATGCTGGGAAAGGTTGAAAACTGCAGGAAAAGATGAAGACGGAATATGAGATAGATTGACTTCCTGAAGGAAACCATAGTCTTGAGTTTGCGTCTTGTAAACTCTGAAGATTGCTCATTGATCAGAGTTGCCATAAGTCGGAGTTGACTTGGCGGCAGCTAACAAAAACAACAGGGTTGCTTGTTAATTTCACAAAAACAGCTGTGGGCTTCTTTTTGCATGCAATAAATTGGTGAAAACTCTGTGTTATCATTTGAAGAATGATTTTTTTTCTACCACAGATACTATCTTCAGCTTTAGTAAAGCTTTTCCATGTTACAGTGAAGCATTAATGGAAGACTAGTTTTTTTAAAAATCTCTCTCTAGAGAGTAATGGCTGAGTTAAAAGTATAGCAGATAGGGCTTGTGGGTATTATATTCTGTAGCAAAAGTAGGGAATGCTGCTTTGACATTTATTACTTATTGTGGCATGGAACTCAGATTTTATCAACTGGGCTTATTGGTTTTCTCATGAAAAATTCTCTGGTTCAAATCTCCCCTCTGTCTCGAACACAGTGGGTTCTCTCTCAGTTTTCTAGCTGCAATGTGGTAGTAATGGAGACCATTGATTTATCTCACTTGGTATTCTTCACACCAGCTGGCAGAAATTGTCCAGGGAATCAAGCCAGGTTCTTCCCTAGGTCTACATGGCATTTCCCTTGATTCCCTTGTGGTCCCCCATCCAACTATTAACCAGGTCCAGCCCTGGTTAACTTCTAGAATCAGACTAGGTCTGTATGTTCGAGGTGGTGTGTTGGAATCCAACATGTGAGGAGCATGTAGCTTTCCAGTCACGATTGAACTTTTTACTCCTTTTAGGCCAGGACCTGCATACCAAACAGTGAAAGATGATGAGATTTCCAATCTAACAATATCCAAAGGATCTCATGTTCCCCATTCCTGCTTAGTACATTTCAGGGAAATTTAAAGTGATCTTCAGAATAACATTCTGTTCATATTATTCTAAGGAAGCATTGCAGAAGATAAGGCAGAAGAACACCATGCGGCGCGAAGTGACCGTTGAACTGAGCAGCCAAGGGTTCTGGAAAACCGGCATTCGCTCTGATGTCTGTCAGGTGAGTCAAACACGTCCTTATGTGTCCTTTGCAAAGGCAGAAAGGCTGTTTGTACATGTGAGGGTATGACAGGTTAGTGATTTGGGATTTCTGTGTAAGTTTTTTTAAAAATCAAAGTTCCGCATCCCTTCTGTGGGTCTTTCTTCCAAGGAATTTCTTTGCCTAGTTGGAAGTAACAGGAGGCAGGAAGAGGATTAATTAAAGCACTTCATTTTCTCCTTTTTGTTTGCTTGTTTTTAATTGTTCGAGACTGAGGCAAAGAAGCTGGAATTCAAATAAATGCCATTTTCCTCATCTACTAGATGATCTTTCCCCCTCTAAATAGCTTTGTCCTTGTAGGACAAGAGCATGGGCGGGGAACTCATGTTATGCTGCATATTTTTCCACTTAGAAGCAAGAATTGTTCATGGCCTTAGATGTCTTTGTGGTTTATCTAGATAGTCTTCTTTAGTTGGGAGTTGTTGTTTTTGGCTGGTTTGTTTGTTTTTCGGTGCTGTGGGTGGGCGACAAAGGGCTAAAGATCAAGGGATGCACTATGTTGCGGAATCAGTCATCCTTGAGATGTATAGCTATAGATAAATTTCTCCAAAGAGAGGTCAAAAGGAGAAAATAATAATAATAATGGAAGTTTTCTGCTGGCATTTTTCAGCTTTGCTTTCCATCAGATTAAAAGGTGTTAAAATTGAACAAGTATTTATCAAAGCTGTGAGCTTGTTTATGGCAGTGTGCTTTAGAATTTCTGGTCTGCTATTTTTCTGTGAAGCCCAGTGGAACATACTGCTTCAAGTACAGTGGTGCCTCGCTTAACGAGCACACCGTTTAACGACGAATCCGCATAGCGATGCGTTTTTTGCGATCCCTAATGCGATCGCATTGCGATGCTTGAGATAGGGAAAACATCGCATTGCGGTGATCGGTAAGCGTTTCACTTACTGACCTTCACATTGCAATGTTTTACAAACAGCTGATCGGCGGTTCCAAAATGGCCGCCAGGTCAACAAAATGGCCGCCCGCAGCATTTTCGCGCCCCGCACTCGCTTACCGGGCGGCGAAAATGGCGGCCAGATGGAGGATTCCCCGCATAGCAGTGAGTTTTTCCCCAATAGAAACAGAGTTTAATGTGTTCCTATGGGTTTCCCCCCACCGCATAGCGACGAATCCGGATAGTGACGTTAATCCTGGAACGGATTAACATCGCTATGCGGGGCACCACTGTTTTATAATACTGCCTGCTTAATGATTTTGTATCATCCCCTGTTGTTATATTGTAAACAAGGGTCCAGGGGCACCATTTGCACATGTAGTGAGTGCAGAGCCTGTGCGTGGAGAATTTTGCTAGGGAGGTACAAAGCCCCCTTTCTTCCCCCCCTCCAGAGATTGAATGGCCAAGTTGGTGTTAGTATTCTGGCAGTGAAAGTCTGAAACGATAACTTTGGATTCCTCGCTCATGAACCTGCACTGGCATGAGCTGAGTCAATGGAGGTGTTGAGAGGGAGATCTCCCCTATCCCCAGTTTGTTTCCCCCCCCCTTGCTTTCATGCTTAAATTCTAAATTTGGCTGGACTTACATGAAGGGTGTTCTGGCGTGATTGGGGTTAATGTGTGGATTTGCTGCTTGCCTTAGGCTAAATGGTGATTCCACCATTTTCTTTTTTCTCTCTTTATGGCAATGGGGCTGGGGAGGGTCAGTGACTCCTCTAAGAATTACTGTGCAATTGCTCTAAGGGTTACTTTGAGAGCTGGTATAAGCAGCTAAGTGAGTAAGCCATGAATGCCCTTGTTCAGACTGCAACCTCAGTCATGAATCCACTAGTTCTTCTTGAGGAAGATTTCATGAGAGCTATTAGGATGACAATATTTGTAAAGCACGTGTGAGTGACCATGTCATAGAAGTGAAATAATAAGCAGATAAGTACGACAAAGACAAAAGATATAGATTAATGACTAAAGGTGTTGTTTCCCTAGCATGCCATGATGCTTCCTGTCTTAACTCACCATATCCGGTATCATCAATGCCTCATGCATTTGGATAAGTTGATCGGCTATACTTTCAAAGACCGGTGTTTACTACAGGTGAGCAAATGCTCAATGTCCATGTACTTTAACAGTTGGTGCATTTTGAAGATGTGTGTTGTTGTGGGTGAAATGAAGGAGAAAAGCAGGGAAGTGCTGTTGTATTGGGATCAGCCCGTGGGCAATGGAGCCAGATTTCTGAGTAACCCAACCTATAGGTGGCGGTTAAGACATGCAGCCTATCAGGGAGTCCAGAAAGGCATTTGGAACAGCAAACACTTGAAACTCATGGAGTTGTAGGCTCAGAGCATGGAGAGCAGACTGACTGCGCACAGGAGAGCCAGTGCAGTGGACTAGATTGCGGTGCGTGTGTGTTTGTGCAATGTCCACCTTCAGGATCCCAAAAGCTGTGAAGCACACTGGAGAACTTTGGACCTGTGACAGCTTCTCAATCACATTGGATTGTTATGAGGAGAAATTGGAGAGAAAGAGAAGCAGTGCTTTAAGCTAGTTAGAAAAAAATGCAGGATATAAATGTAGTACATACAAAATAAGGGATGATGGAGAACAGTGGGAACCAGTCAGGTAAAAAAAATCAGAAAGAGATAGACAAATCTAGAGATTAGAAGCTGGAGTGAAACAGCCCATGTTTCATTCACTAGAATATATGTGGCACAGATCTGCCAAGGCCAGAATTTGGGAAAGTTACTTTTTGTCACTTTTACTCCCTGAGTTGCACAGCCAGCCTGGCCATGGTGGCGGGGGTATTTGGGGAGCTATCACCCAAAAGAAAAAAAAAATAATTTTTTTCTCCAGCTCTGCCTCAGGCTCCTGATGATTGGGCCCAAGCTAAGACTTGGAAGTAGAGAGGGGCCTGGTAATAGAAAATGTATCCCAACTGGGTATTGTGAGCAGGACCCTCAGAGTTCTGGGAAGCACAAAAGAAAAAGAAAGAAAGAAAGAAAGAAAGAAGCATTCTCTGTGTGGTTTACAATTTAATTATGCAAGCTACACATTGCCCCCCACCTTCACGAACTAGGTACTTAATTTACTGACCTCCGAAAGATGGAACAGTGAGTGAACCTCAATTTGGTTATCTGGGACTGAATCCCTGTCATGAAGTGTAGTATTGGCTGCAGTACTGTAGTTTAACTCCTGTACCATGAAATATTTCCAAATATGTGCAAGGGCAACCTTTCTGTGAGCCCTAAAAGTTAAACCCAGTCCCTCCTCCTCCTCTTCCCCCTTTGTAAATTTCCCCAAATCAAACAAGCAACCTTTGAAAAATAATTGTGAGTCATGGTATGTTTACTTGGGAATTGTATACTTGAATGGAGCCTCACGAGAACTAAAATTCTGAGTTCTTGTAAAAGATACTGAAGTCCCCCATTTCAGTGTTTTAGCATCTTGTGGGATTTTGTGACCAGCTCTGTTTGTGAAATCTTTAAATGTTTGAATGGCCCACATAGATTTCCAGATTTATTTGTTTTTTATTTTGATTTCTGAATTTAGCTTGCAATGACTCATCCGAGCCATCACTTAAACTTTGGGATGAATCCAGACCATGCAAGAAATTCTTTATCAAACTGTGGGATCCGGCAGCCCAAGTATGGAGACAGGAAAGTCCACCATATGCATATGAGGAAAAAAGGTGGGTTATACTTCTATTGTTCTTCCTATCATCACTAATTTATACTTGGATACTGCTTTCAAAAAGTTACTTTTTTTAAAGATGACAACTCCTGGAATCTTGGAGTTGCAGTCTTAACATATCCATCCTCTGCTCTTGTCCTGAGTGTTTGAGCCATTGGACAAGGAAATAGCAAAGTGAACCGCTAGAGTTCTTGGCTTGTATTACTTTGCCTTATAGGCAAAGTTGAGAGCGTTTTGATCTTTTTCTGTAAACTATCTTCCTGCATGTAGAAAACTATAGGTCAAGGGCTGAGAATTTTCATATTGGGGGAAAAAGATACCCTACTTTGTGTCCGAAGTAGATTATCTTACACTTCTAGACAGTGACAGATCATATTTGCTGGAGGATGTGAATCATAAAGCTGGGGGAAAGAAAATTCAGTAACAGGAAAGTTTGAAAATGATCAGGAGAATCTATAGTGACAAACAGCTATTCTGCAAAAGTACAAACATGGCTGAAAGGAGCAACATTGGCCAGCAAGGACATAAAGGTAGATGATCAGCTTGATTGTGTGTCTGAGGACTCAAAGAGATGTATTTGATCAGAATGAGAGGGAACTTCAGTGATAAACCCTATGTCTTTTGAAATCCGTTTTTAAATACAGCATTGCATTTTGCAGGCATAAATACCTTGATCAACATTATGTCACGTCTTGGACAAGATGATCCAGCCCCTTCCAGGTATAGAAAATAATGTAATTTCTTTTGGGAGTGGGGATGGGTAAGTGTATTTCAGGTCTGTGGTGGTGCCTTTGTATTACACTTGCATTGAAACATTGGTGCAGATATTACTTAGGATGGCAGTTGTGAACTCTGGGAAAACATGCTTTCCCAGGTGCACAACGACATCTGGCTTCTTGCAAACTGCATTTGTGACCCAAGCTGAGGAATACATACTCTTTCCCCACCTTTTAAAAATGTGCTATCTATGTATAGATTGGATGGCCTTAGATATAGTTTAGTGTTGTATCTTTGTGAGTACTAATCTAGGATTGCCATTTTAACTGGGGTTGGAAAGTGGGCTTGTAAACCCTGGCTAAAGGCAGTTTAGTTAGAATTAACTGTGGTTAATTTCAGAAGAAATGTAATGTTGACTTACGTTTAAAGCTAATAGGAGATAGGAGAAAGAAACAATTGCTAGATGAAGCTTGAGAAGGAATGGAGAGGTAAAAAAATTTCTCTCTCTTTGGGGGGGGGCTGTACCTTCATGAATCCCCTGAAAAAGAAACTTCTCTAAGTTCTGCTGCTCAACTCTAATTGATATCAGTTCTTCAAAATCCCTGGCAAATTAATTAAAACCTCTCCATACCACCTGTCAGCCAGAGACTCTCAGAGTGTTATCTGCTGCCTGATTCCCTTTAAATGGGTGATCCAACCCTTGAATGCACACTTTAATGTGATAAGAGAGTTTGCACAAGTCAGAGAAACTGAGAACAATGCTGTCAGGAGGCCAGACTATTAAAAGCCTAGATTCCTAGCAGGGCCACTCAGGTGGAATGTTTACAGCTGGGGCATCGGACTAAAATGCATCCACCCTCTTCGGGAGTAACGGATGTGTCAGCAGAAGAGAATAGTTCCATGGGTGATGGGGGTGGAGAAGATTCTGGAGGGCAGCTACTGGGCAGCAGTGGTAGCTGACGGTGACACTGGCAGAGGATCTTTCACAGACAACTGTCAAGGTCAAAAGTATGACACTCAATATTCTTAATAAGCTCTATAGAACTTTATAACTTCCCTTGGTAATTTGAGCATGTAGTGGTCCATCACAGCTAACATTTATCTCTAAAAGGGCTAAATATCAGTTTGAATCCAATAATCATGACAGTTATATTAGAGTTAATCTGGGTATCGAGGTATATATCTTTTACCAGGAATGTCAAGGTTCAGCGGCCATTTTGAAACCCAACGATCAGCTGTTTGCTGGTCTTCGTAAAGTGAAAATCGGTTCCCGAAGCAAGGAACTGATCATCGCACAGCAAAAAAAACAAACAAAAAAACCCCACAATCCATTTAAACCATCGTTTTGTGATTGCATCGTTGTGAAGTGGTTTCGTCCAGCGGGGCACGACTGTAAAACAATGGAGATGAGGAGCTAACTCCTCTTCCTGGTGGAAATGAACAGTGGATTCTAATCAGTTACACAATTCTCTCCCCCCCCTCCTGCTCTAACTTAATTTGACTAGAGAATCTAAACTTCTGAGGTTTATGCTTGATTTGCAGTTAAACAGTACAAACAGGACGCGGAAGAACATGTTGCCTGTTTGGGGTGCTTCTCTTAGGGTTCATTGGGGGCAGGGGCAGTTTTCTAACTTTCTGCTCTCCATGTCACTCGCCTGCTACTCTTCAAGGTATTACTGCAGTGTAAGAGTGTGAAGCAGGCTTGTGTTTGTACCATTCCTTTCCTGATCCCAGGAAACAGATGCCGCGTCCCAATACAGGCCACGCTGGGGTGCCATTTTGTTTCTGGGTTGTTGACTGACATGATGGAATTTCTGATCACCACAGAACATATCTGTGGATCCTAGTACACAGCCTTGGCCTCGGTGGGCTGCCTCCCTCATGACATGGCTGTTAGAATTCTCTTGATCTTTGTATGCTTTTAACTTTGCTATTTCTTTTTAGGCCCCAAGGTAATTGCTCTTTTTTTCTGTGTTCCAGTAAAACACTTTCAGAAAATGTTCATGGGGCTACACAGGAACATACAAAACTGTCTTTAAGAGGGTCATGTCATCAGTCCATCTAACTCGGTATTGCCCACATTGACTAGCAGCTATTCTCAGGGGTTTCAGACAGGGTTTTCCCTCTCAGATTTACCTGGAAATAGCAAGGATTGAAAACAGGTATTTTGCACGGAAAGAATGTGCTTCACCAATGACCCATTCCCTTTCAGGGACATTCTGTCTGAGAGTGCAGGAAAAGAAATAGACAAAGCTTGCATTTAAATATGATGTGTAAAAATTCCCTGCAAGTGTTTTTTTTTTTAAATCCTGTGGGCACAGAGCTAAAAATCTGAAGAAAGCCTAGGAGATGACATCTCTTTTAAATCATCAACAGTCATGGCAGTACACAGAAAAGTTGGTCTCAGCATGCTGTTGCACACAGTTAGATTTTCCTCTCTTTTTTGCTAATAAGTTGACACCAAATTATGTCCAACCTTACTTCCTTTCAGGCTTCCTGTGGTGATTGTGCAGTGCGGAAGAAACTGAAATATTCACTGTTGTGCTTGCAAGCATATAGCATTAAAGGAGGAAAACAGCAGGGGCCTAACTTTTTCTGCTTATTGCCCAAAGAATGAATTGGCAGTTGTTTTTCCACTTGCTAATTACTAAAGTCTTAAGGTCACTTGTAACAATCTTCTTCTTTGTAGGATTAATCACAATGAACGTTTGGAGTTTTTGGGAGATGCTGTGGTTGAATTTTTAACTAGGTAAGTATTGTGTTCATGGCTCACATCTATTCTGTTGAAAAGCCACCGCTTATTCAAAAATCAAAACCATTCCATTTCATGTTGGGCTATTTGGTGGCTGAAAAGCATCCTCTTGCAGCTGACTCTGGTTTTGTTTTGTTGTCATCTAGAAAGGAAGCACAAAACATTTCTGCCCTTTTTTTAAAATGCACACAGACATTCATGGAGCCTTTCTTTTTATGCCAAGGATAAAACTCACATTGCCTTTTCCCCCTTTTATATTCCTATGTGCGAGGTCACTTGGTTTCTGGTTTGCAGATGGAGAATAGATGCCCTTGCAGAAACCACACTGCTTTTTTTAATGAATTGATTGATTTTATTGTTATTGTTCAAAGAGGCAGCATAAAAATACATTTGTAAAAAGTCATGTAGACAGCACCTAGTGCAAAAAAAAATCTTTAAATCTGAAATCCGTTTTTAAATCCATTTGTTCAGGGGAAAACTTGGAAATCAGGTCTAATTCTAAATATTCTGTCTAACATTTGTCAGATGTAGGAATATTGTCAGGATGGTCCTGAAAATCACAATCAGGTCCTGAATCAAATGTTGGCCAGCTTTCCCATGAAATTTCTTGAATATTTGCTGTACAGTGAGTTGCAAGGTTAGACTTCTCTTCAAAGTATATCGAAAGGTTCCTTCAGTATCACAGAATCAAGATCCTACATTTGAAAAGAAGTGGCCAGTTTGGACATTATACAAAACCATGGCTTACTGTTACAAGCATCACAATGGTCTTTTCCTTTTGCACTCCAGAGGAGGAAGTTAAAAACACACACTGATTCACTCCCCATTTTAAACTAACCACAGCTACCGGAAACATTTGCAGGTAGAAACTCTGATAAGGCTGAAATGTTTATGTTTTATAATTCTGGTGTCCCCACTCAACAAATTAACCAAAGTTTTCCATGGTTGAATATACCGTATTTTTCACTCCATAAGACGCACCTTTCCATAAGACACACCAATTTTTAGGAGAAGAAAACAGGAAAATATAATCTGTTTTCTTCACTCCATAAGACGCACAGACTTTCCACCCCCTTGTTTTGTGGGGGAAAAGTGCGTCTTATGGTGCCAAAAATACGGTAACTGGGAAGTAAGATTAATCTAGAATCTTCGTTGCTGGTTTTTGCCAGAGGGGTGTATGGGTCACTCAAGCCCAAGCTATGTCTAGACCATGCCAAGATCTGGAAATTCAGATGTGCCTTTCTGTTTGTAATGAAGAGTCAGTGAAAAGGAGAAATAAAGAAGCCCAAGACAGTCTTATAGTCTTATATAGAAGACTGTCTTATGGTAGTGGTCTGAGAAGGTGGATATAATCCAAAGAGATTGTTAGTGAGTGTAAATATACAGGAGAATCTGCTTTGTCATTTCGTTTATTTATTTTATTTTATTTATTTATTTATTTTTGTACTTATATACCGCCCCATAGCGCTACAAGCACTCTCCGGGCGGTTTACAATTTTAATTATACAGGCTACACATTGCCCCCCCCCCAGCAAGCTGGGTACTCATTTTACCGACCTCGGAAGGATGGAAGGCTGGGTCAACCTTGAGCCGGCTACCTGGGATTTGAACCCCAGGTCGTGAGCATAGTTTTAGCTGCAGTACAGCGTTTTAACCACTGCGCCATGCTTTGCTCATCACTGTTTCAATACTAGAAATCTGAATCTGTTTGCTGTTCCTTGGTGAACAGCAGAGAGTAACAGAAGGTTGCTGTTCTTAATAAAGGCAATCCCTGCTGACTGTCCCTGGGATAAGATTCTATAGGGCTTCTCTCAAATCGTCAGGTCTTTTCTCACCTCCTTTACATTGCCTCAGCATTTCCCTCCTTCGACTAAGTGCAAATGATAAACATTGCATGCTTTGCCACCACAGGCATTATATATGTTTAATTATTTGCTAAGTTTATATCCCACTTTTCTTCCAGTGGAAGACGCAGATAAGGTCTTCTCCTCCTGACATTATTTTTGACAGCAACTCTGTGAGATTATCTAGGCCAGTGATGGCGAACCTATGGCACGCGTGCTACAGCTGACATGCAGACCCCTTTTTTCAGGCACGTGAGCTATAAGTCACTGGATCGCTCCTCCCCCCCCTTCGACAGGGCGGTGGGCCAAGATCTGGAACAGCTGGCACTGGCGGCAGATCTGGAGTTGGGTCTCAAGGCACCTCCATGCCCGGGATTCCCCCTTCCACCACCACCACTTCTGGTTCCACCGCTGCCCGCGGGTTTTGGGGTTTTTTCCCCCTAGTTAGGTCACGCAAGGCCAAAAAGGTTCGCCATCTCTGATCTAGGCTGAAGGAGATGGACTGGCCCAAAGTGGTTCCATGATTTTCACGGCTCAGTTGGGGCTAGAACCTATGAAGGCCTAAACCAGTGCTAACCATGGCGCTGGCTCTCAGTGTTTCCACAGAAGAGGAGACACAGAGATGTCCCTCTAAGCATCAGATGCACTTCTCTCTAAATATCCAGTTCCAACCTTTGAGTATCCACTCTGATTGATCAAAATTCTGCCATATGTCTTGCTTGAAAAAATTAACTATCTGGTTGCTCCTGTTAATCATTTTTCAGTGTATAAAAATTTAGAAGGCGTTTGAAAGAAAGAGCAGACACCGTGGCATTTTAGATTGCAGGGCCACATCCTTGCTGTGGCTTGAAAGGCTGCCTGTCCACATAGCTTTTTGAAGTTCCACACCATGCTCAGTCTCTAAAGTGTAATATTAAAAGATGAAAAGCTTGATGTCTCTGTCCTGTCAGATGTAATTTAAAAGTTGCTCATAACTGCTCTGGAGAACGGCTAGTCTGGGGCCAAAGCTTCAAAGTTTATAGCCAGGAAATAAAAGGAATACATCATTTTAGAAGGTGTCATTTTCTTGTCATGGAGCTCCTTGATCTTTCTGCCTATAATCTTAGGTGAGATGTGTGTTTACAAGTAAACTTTGAAGGGGGTAGAGTTCCCCTCTGCAGTTGCAGGGCTATCATTCATTAATCCAGAATTCATAAAGCCACCCTTGGCATCCTGCCTTTCTTGTGGTTGGATGCAGCTATGCTCATATATTCGCAATTTGAAAAATAAATCACTAAAATATTCCCAGTTAATAGAAGATCACTCCAATTTTTCCTCTGTACACTCATTTCAAAAGTATTGAAAAATGGGGGGAAAATAAGACAAAATTGACTTTTTATGGTCTAGTAAAAAACAGGAGCCATTTTCTTGATAAGTGTCATTTATGACAGAAAGCGATATCAAAACATTCACAGTAGCAGATTTGAAAACCATTTCCAGATCTCAGGTGTGTCCACTTGTAATGGGAAAAGTAGTCAGTTTATTTAAAGAGGGGCTCTCAAAGTGTTAAGATGTTACAGATAAAGAAAAGAAAAATTGCCTCAGTGCCTTTCAACAGCCAGCTCTCGATGAGCAGCTTTTTGCTTGGTTTTGTTTGCATTAGTTTGTGTCTGGGCTTTTATCCCCTAAAATAATAGGTGCTGGAAGATAGCAGATTTATTTAATGCTCAAAAACAAGCTCTTACATGTATTTATGTTTGCACTGAACCTCCACAGTCCCTTTTTTGCATGCAGTTTTCTGAGGCGTGAAAATTGGCACTGTGAATGTACAACTTTTCCTGATGTGACCTGTGAATTGCACTGTGAACTTTCACAGTGAAAATTCTTGCAATCTGAAGGCGAAATATGTTTTCTTAGCAAGAACTTCTACTCAGGCTGCTGTCCTTTATAAACTTACTTAAGAGTATGTGGCTTTGAACTTAGGTGGGCTCGATGTCTGCGTAAGCAAGTGAAGGGTAACAGTGCAAATTCCGTGTGAGAGAGATACTCCCAAGTGGTATTACAATGAGGCATGGGTTTGCAGGGACAGAGCGCTGAGATATTTTCCTCAGCAGATGCCTGTGTTTGTGTCTGTGCTCTGTCTTAGTTATTGTACATTTTGTTGACAAAGAGGAACGGATAAAGACTAAGAAATTATAGAACTCACAAAATGCTGAAAGCCAGAATAAGAAAGGAAAAGAAGAGATTCTTGCAACTGATAATTGAAGGTTAAAATAAATGGGAGAAGTGTTTTCAAATGCTGCTTTGAATGTGTTTTTGGTATTGCTTCTGTTTACCATTTTTTAGTGTGGTATTTGTTTGATCCTTTTTAGTATCTGCATACTTACTATTGTTAGATTTAAAAATTGTCTTTTAATGATATAAGCCACCTTCGGTCGTTTTTAAAGAGAAAGGTGGGGTAAAATATTTTAAATAAATATGGTAAATAAAGTAAATTTCCTTGGTAAAGAGCCTAGGAGACTGGTTTGAATGCAGCACAATGATTTAGAGCTGTAGCGCTGAATTTACCTGTGATGATGACCCAATTCTGGTAGGAAAGGAACAAGTAGAGAGAGGTTGCAGAGCTTACTGGGGGCACTGGGGAATGTCACACAAAATGCATCCACCTCTTCACAACTTTCCTACATACTCATATTGTGGTTCCAGTTTTTAAATTTTGGGCAGAGACCAAGGTTTATGTGTTGGGGGGGGAAGCATTTGTGTAAAACTTTTTGATGTAAAAACACTTGTTATATATTATCTGGAAGTAGAGTCATGGCAACTGGACTTCTTTCTTATTAGGTTGAAATGTTTTGCTGCTCATCCAAGTAGCTTCTTCAGTCTGAGGAGAGTTGGTAGGAGACCCCTGATATATCCTCCACATTGGTTTCACTTCCCCCTGGTCTGGATAAGCTCATTACACTGACAAAGGACTGGGGGTGAGTGAAAATCCCACTTCTGCAGTCCTTCTCCACCCATTGTCGTGGGTCGTTAACAGCGGTCTTTCTGGTGTGCAGTCCTGATCTTTCTGGGGAAACATGAAAGGGCTGAATGATAAATAGGGGAGAGACTATCTAAGGCCTCCATCCCTGTTGAGTGAGGGATTTTCTATATGCACATGTATGGTCTCCCTGGCCCCTCTCTCAAACTACCTACTGTATCTCACCGTTCCAAAAGGACTACAGATGGAAAAGAGATTCCATCTGAATATTAGGAAGAACTTCCTGTCAGAGCTGTCCAGCAGTGGAATAGGCTGCCTTGAAGGGTGGTGGTGTCTCCTTATTTGGAGGTTTTTAAGCAGAGACTGGATGGTCATCTGTTGGGAGTACTTTGATGGATGTTCCCGCATGGCGGGGGGTTGGACTAGATGGCCTCAGTGATCAGTTTCAACTCTATGACTCTATGACATCCTGATCATCAGAGAAGTGTTTTTTGTCCTTTGACAAAAGGAGAAGGACTGCAGAAGTGGGATTTTCACTTGCCCCCAATCTTTTGTCCATCCAATGAGCTTGTTCAGACCAGGGGAAGTGCAATCAACATGGAGAATGTATCAGATATCTCCTACCAACTCTCCTCAGACTGAAGAAGCTACTTGGATGAGTAGCGAAACACTTCAACCTAATAAGAAAGAAATCCAGTTGCCATGACTCAACTTCCAGATAACCTCATCTGGATGACTGGGAATCTTCACAGATATCTTGTTATATGTTCTTACTGTATTCTCAAAACCACTTCCTCACAGTAGCTTTCCACACACTTCTGTGGCCATTGGAAGAGAAATGGCTGGAGCCAAAAATATGGTTTCTTCCCATGCAAATATTTACCCAGGAGAGAAGAAGGATAGGCAGCATTCCCTTGGTCAGGAAACTACCTCATAGACTCAAACATACCCGAGCGTGATCCCAGCAAGTTTGCCTATAGCAAAGCAGCTTTCTGAGAAGGGGGTGTTTCTGAAGTACAGCAGGAGTGGGAAATGGTCATAAGACAAGTGTACTACGAACCAAGGAGGAAAATCCTCAGAATGCCAGTAATCATCTTTTAGTCTGTTTTGTTTTCTTATCTGGATAAACACTGTGTCTAAAGCCTTCAGTTCTCCTTTCATTTTCAACCTGTTCTGTTTCGTTGAAGTGTAGGCAGCTGGGTTTTATTAATAGTTTTACTATGATTTATTATATTTTACTGTATACTTTACTCATGCTTTAAAGAAAAGAATAATGTGGTATATCTTCATGTGTTGGATGTGCTTTTATTAAAATGTGTTGTAGTTATTTACTTTTATCCCCGAAGAAGACCCTGAAAAGAATATCGGACCAAAATGGCTTGGGCTTTATCCAAATAGGAAAACAAGACAGACTGTAAAACATTTACTAGCATTCTGAGGATTTTCCTCCTTAGTTTGCACACTTTTAGTGAATTCCTGCTGGTTTTGGTTCATTATCTTAAGCACCATTCTAAAGTAAGGTGCCATCTCATCTGCCTTGTTTTATGTCAGAAAATATGGGAGAGTCCCATAGGCAGTGGCAACACTTCTTAAATACATGTGTTCTCATTAATATCACTTCATTTTTAACACGGTTGGTTGCCATTTGTTTCCAGTGTCCACTTGTACTACCTGTTCCCAAGCTTGGAGGAAGGCGGGTTAGCAACGTACCGCACTGCCATCGTTCAGAACCAACATCTTGCCATGCTGGCTAAGGTACACACACTTGCAAATGATTTTTAGATTGTTTAGTTTGCATTAGTGGTAACATTTGGCTCCTTCGACAGTTTTGAGTTGTTGAAGGGGATGAAGCTGTACCTGTGTCTTTGCTGTGGCCACATCACAGATTCGTCACATGCAGCAGAGTTTCTGAGAGTTCCCTCTTTAGAAGTAATGCTCAGGCAGTGACCCTATAGCATAATTTGAGAAGCAGCATCCCAGTCAGTGCAGAGATTTAAGTTTGTTTAGGGTGACTGAGGGAGAGAGAGAGAAAGAATGAAGAAACAAGTCCTTGCAGTAACTGGAAGGGGCTCACTAGATGGTGATTGGCGCGGTTTGGTTGTCCATCTGTTGAGAATGCCTGATGGGAATTGCCGTCAAATGACATCTGGAGGGCCACATATTCTTGTCTTGACACAACTGCCAAAATTCTGTTGCTTAGTGTAGTAAATTCCACTGAATCAGTTGAGGTTTGGTGAGAGACTTTCTTCTTCTTTTCCATTGATTTTAAATGAATGACCCTACTCTGCCTGTGACTTACTTTAACATAGTAGATTACAACTAGAGTGGACCTGTTTCAACCAGTGGAACTCACCAAATCTCCACTGATTCAGTAGGCCTCCTCTACTGTGATTTGCTACACTAAGCAACAGGATTTGAGTCCATATCTTTCAGCCACAGCACAGTGACAGCAAAAAAATGCTTCAGGCTTCGGAGGGAACATTCAGGAAGTCCCTGTTTACACTAAAGCCAGTGTTTGTAATTATCATCAGGTCCTAAGGTCGTGTCCACTGCCACTTTTTTAAAAAATTGAGAGATTGTCAGCAGCAAAGGGAGCGAGTCATTTTGCTGGTTTTATAAATTAAGCAAGTATGTAAGTTCAGTTGGGACATTAAAAAAACCTGATAGTTTCAGTCTGTATACCATGGGTTTTATATGTTTTTTCACCTTTGTACATTAGTGTTCCTATCACTCTGTCAACAATTTTATAAAGACTTACTAGGGACTGAGTAAGTGAAACTTTCCCAGCATGTATTTTCCACATAAGAAAAAAATTTAATGTTTCAAAGGAAATTTCTGCCTGTTGGGTTGCAAAGTTTTGTGTGGATTGTATCCAGGGTTGCTTACTGCTAGAGGAGAGGACTTTGCTAGCAGGAAAAAAGACCCTCCCCAAGTCCTCTGTGAGACCCAATCTGCATGCTGATAGATTTGGTGACCCTTCTGAGGAGATTTTAGGGTCAGTGGGAGTTAAAGGGAGGTGGAGAGGAAGGGAAAGCCCTGTAGTATGAGCAGATGCCTGCACGCACAAGCTGGATGAAACCCTTTTGGTTTTTTGGATCAAAGGGCGCATGTGCCCTTTTGGGTTTCTGGATCAAAGCGGCCAAGGATGGGTGTGTGCCTGCCCCCATGCATTTGCACATCACCTTGATAGTTCTCGATCACTATTCAAAAAGAGTAGTGTGAATTTGTGCTTAACGGAAAGCCAGTTCAAAAAGCTCAAGGGGCCTCTCTTGTGATGTTTGATGCACAACAAAGGGGTTGCTCTGGAGATAAAAAAGACACTCCTCCTTTAGGCATGCATAGGAGCCCTCAGCATCCTACCCACTCATCTACATTCTGTAGTTTCATACATTAAAAATGGTTTCATCATCAGCATTGCTTCTAAATAGAACCACAAGGCAGTGTTTGCCTTGTATTTAAACTACTGGAAGATTTACTGGTGTGCTAGATGCTACTGAAGAAACAAAAGTGGCTTGCTTACTGCCCAGAGGGATAGGGATTGATCTTTCAATTTACTTTCCTTTAAGCAGTGCCACTTATGTTCCCAAAGATGCATTGTGCATTGATTCTCCCTTACATTTCTTGAGGTCCTCAAAGTCCTTCTCCCTCCCTTTTAATCATCCCAGTCACCTTCTGCCCACATGTCGTCCTTTTTCTTCCCAATGAAGCTGAACAAACTTTCATGTTGGGGTCATCATTCTCTCAGTGCTTTCCAAGCTGTTAATATAACACAGTCAGGTTTCCATTTTCTTGCTGTCTGGTTGTCTGTGAATTTTGCCCCCCCCCCTTTCTGCTTAAGATTTATTCCTCTGGTTTAGCTAGAAAAGCTCTTAGGGCAATAGCATTTCACACTTTCCTAAATTTAGGATTCAGTCTTTCAGGCTGAGGTTGTAAACTTCCATCCATTACTCATAGCCATACAGAGAGTTGTGGGTTGTTGTTGTTGTTGTTGTTGTTGTTGTTGTTGTTGTTGTTGTTGTTTTCAAATTTCTTCAACTCTGCCTTTGGTTGTTGCCTTCTGAGAGGGAGCACAGCTATCTTAAAAAAACCAAAAAGAATCAGGGAATCATACGTTTTGATTCTTCTGCAATACTTTCCCTTAGTTACTCAAATTTGACAAGCCTTCGAGGTTGACACTGGGCCAAATTCAGACATCATCTTCATTTGTGGGAAGGCCCAGTTTTCATGGCTTTAGGATTAACACATTTCATGTTTATGGGTCATTGTTTTGTTTTCCATGTTTGTTTGCATATTGTTGTTAGGAGTATGAAAGATTCCATCTCTGTGGCTTAAAATAATTCTATCAGTATTCAGTCTATTCTTGGTGAATTATTTCTTCCCAGTGCTTTCAAAGCAGATTTCACTTCACTTTCTAGAACTGCAGGTTCTTCATCATAGGATTCCTCTTCAAAGGAGTCTGTCATCCTTTCATCTATTCTGTATAGGTCTTCAGTATGTTTTTTTCCAACTTCTCTTTATTCAGTCTTGGTCAGATCATGTGCTTCCCTGTTGGGTCATTCAGCATTCGTAATCTAGGTTTAAACTTCCCTTTGATTTCTTGGATCTTCAGGAAGAGATTTCTGGGTTTTCCCCCTTTTTTGTTCTCCTTTATTTCTTCACATTGGTTATTGTAATAATTTTCTCTCTTTTTTCTGTGTGATAGTCACTGAAAGCTGCATACAGGATTCTGACCCTATTTCTGTCACCTTTTACTTTCACTTCTTGCCTGTACTTTACAATTTTTTTTCTTACCTAGATTTTTCTTTCCTCGTTTTGTTTTATTACAGGAATGGTCTTTTTTGCATTCTTCCCTAATAATGTCTCTGCTTTCAATCCACAGTTCTTCTGGTTCATAGTTAGTTGAATTTAGTAATGCAGTTCTGCTCCTTATGCAGACTTTAAATTAATCAAAAATGTTAAATTATATTTTGGCACTACAAGTCTTTTAGTGTTCTTTTTCAGCTTTAGTGTTGGATATAAATACTTCATGATAAGTACCACAGTCCATTCATGGTTTCATGTTGTCGGAGAGAACACAGCTTCTCCATCTCCATTTTCCAATTACATAGTCTGTTTGATTTCTCTGTTGACTGTTTGGTAATGTCTATGTGTACAGCCATGGTTCTTCGTAGTGGCCTCTGTGAATGCACACAAATGGGTTTATCCTGCATCTCCACAGGATGTTCAGAAGATTCTAGAGCTGAGGAAAAAAAGAGACAATTAGTTCCCCCCCTCCTGCAGGGTATGAGCTCCGCCTACTCAACCTTCCTTTCAGTTCCTCTTTTCCACCATTCGAGTAGGACGTTAGGAACTAAAGCGCAAAGGAAAGTGATTTTAGCGTTGCTAAATCTATCTTTTTGAACCTTTTTTGTATTTTTCTATTATTCTAGTTTGTTGTTCAATGATAGAACCTCCAGTTTTCTCCTTTTTCGCATTCTATTATCTCTCCCCTCCTTTTATTTTCTTTTTGTTTTATGGCCCCTCAGGGCTTTAAGAAGTGCTCTGTTTGTCTCAGACAAATTCCTCTTACAAATGGGCACAACCTCTGTTTATTTTGTCTGGGGGAATCCCATTACACCCAGTCATGCACCGCGTGCAGGAATTTTTCCAAGCAGGTTATTAAGCTACGACTCCAACGACTGAGATATTTTCTCTACGAGAAATCTCTGAATCCTACTATGGAGGTTACAACACTTCCTTCTTCAAACCCTCCTCGCCAGGAGGCTGATAAATCAGCTACTAGCCCTATTGACCAGTCCTTATCCAGCACAATTTCTTTACCTGCTAAATCCAAGAACTCGAAAAAACCGCCTAAGCCAGCTTCCACCAAGGCTCAACCGCGGTCTGTTGATCCTGCAAATAAGAGGAAGGACAAGGAGAAGCCTAAGAGGCAAAAGGAATTAGCCAAACCAGCTACTGCTCCTCTTTCCATGCCTCCTATGCCAGTGCAGGATTTTTCGAGGGAAGATAGTGGGCTTTCCGACAGGGAGGAACGTGCCATACCTCCAGCCCAACAAGCTCATGACATTCTGAGCATGTCTCAGAGTTCGGGCCAATTTGGGGCTGTTGCACCGTCCAGCCTGGCCATAGCCCCTTTCAGCCCTCGATCCTCAGGGCGAGCAGATACCAAGACTGAATCGGAACGGGAGTCTGCACCATGCACGCCTAGGAAAAGAAAAGAGAAATGCAAACATGCCTCTCCATACCAGCCTTCCAGGCTTGAAGAGCAATATTACCATCCAGAGGGTTTACCTCAGTATGGTCATCCATATCCTGACTGATATCATCCCTATCCATACCAAGGCTATGGCTACCATGATCAATACAGCGGGTCGGGTTACCCGCCACCACCCTGGTACCCTTCCGTACAATATTCCTGCATCTGACTTCATTGCAATACCAAGGGGATGTTTCCATCCCCCAAGCTGCACCATCCCGAAAGAGATTGATGATGCCGATGCCCTCCAGACCTCCTAAACAACTCAAGCTTCACAGGAGCCGCTCCTCAATACAGACTACCATGCTTTACTCCGGTCCTCACGACTATGATATGGAACCTTTCTCTGTATCTATCCAATCAGATGCTGACCCTATACTGACAGCCTCGGTACCAAGACCACCACCATCGACTTCTCAGTCATCTCATGGCGTCAACTCATCCTCATCTGACGAATCTGAAGCTCCTGATGCGGTGCCACTGGAGATCTTCCGCAGTCGCCTTATTTTGCACATGGCTAAGACACTGAAACTTGATGCACAGATTCCACAACAAGAATCGACTTAGTCTTCCATGATATGGAGCAGGACAGGACGCCCCCTCCTTACTCTGGTTAAAAACTCTTGGGATTGGTCGCCTTCAACTCTCCAAATCCCACAAAAGATTAAACATCACTACAAAACTGATGGATCAGATTCGGATTTTCTGGTCAAACATCCAATACCTAACTCCATTATGGTCGAGGCTGTGATGAATTTGGTTATGAAAGCTAGAAAGTGATTTACTGATGGAATATGTAGTTATGAAGTTAGCATAAAAGAATCCATTTTGGTCTCTGTGTGCTTGAAAGTGGAAAATTCCAAAAGGCAGTTTTGCTTCACAGAAATTGGTCAGGCTGACCTGTTATCTCGTTACCTAGTAACGGTGGCCTGGTACAGAGGGAGCGAAGTCATAACATTCCAGTATGAATGATAACAACTTGAGTCTCATGAGAAGATGGGGTGGGACAAGTTATTTTTTTCCTTACCCCTGATTGGTTGTTAGCTGTGAAGAAGAAGACAGGAGTAAGTTGCAGAAGGGGAGAGAAAGTGAACATGGATGACGGTTGAAAGACACAGAAAGGACTTATTTCTGTTTGATGGATTTTAGCAGAGGATCTTCCTTATTGGACTGATGGATCTTGGATTTTCCAGAAGATGGGTATGTTCTTGATTGGACTATGGACAATGGGATTTACAGTATTATTTTAAGATGTAGATTTTTACTGACATAGAGGGGGAGCTTGCCTTTCCCAATGTTATTAGTTAGAACTTTGTTATTTTTGTTTCTTCTAGAGGAGTCCAGTTTCTGATCTAACTGGATGAGATGGAAATGTACATAGATGCCTTGCTTTGCATAAACTTTATTCTTTCAGAACTTTATTTTTCTAATAAAACAAAATACAGTATGCTTAGTATCTGGATTTTGGCTTCTTGAATAGAGCAAATGCTACAGTTGGTTATTTGATTTACCTAAATAGTTATTCTTTACAAGGCCACGGAAAAGTAACGCTACCTTGGGTCCAAAATATTCCTGGGTACTAGGAGAATTAGATTCCCTAGAACTCACGTGTATATCTTGGTTCTCAAAGAAATCGGGTCAGACTTGGTGCATGAGTGAAAGGACTGCCCTAGGGTAAAATTGTTGGACCCGGTTTTGCCTGTTAAAGGAGTCTCTCACTCAGAATCCTCTCTGTCCCGTGGCAGAACAGTTTCTTAGGAAACTGGCTTTGCTCACAGAGGCTACTCAATACAAGTCTCGCAGCAGGTCTTCTACCACACCTTCTTAATAAGGAAGGCAGAAAAATCAACTCCTTTGGGAAAAAAAACTTTACTCATTGACGGCATTACTCATTAGAATTTTAAACTACCAGGCTGCAATGGGCGCTTACCAAAAACATCTGTGGGACAGAATTCTCCCCACGTTTCAAACCCTTTTGGAACCATTAAAGACCGAAGCTCTCAATACTTATGCAGAGGCAAATACCCTCACAAAGCAGCAAAGACAGGCATGCAAAGCATACCACTGACACCGCCTCCAAATCTTTGCTTACCTCAATAGCACTCAGACGACATGCCTGGCTTAGGGCAGCAAACTTCCTAGATGATACCAAGACCAAAATCGAAGATCTTCCCTTCGATGCTGCGGGGCTGTTACATCTCAGTAATAGTAGCTCACCAACCCCTCGGATCTAGCTCCGCTAAACTTTTTTCCCCACCCTATGCTCAAGAGGTTCCTCAGGGGCTTAAAGAATAATCACCCCCCCATCACAGAAAATTGTACCTCAGTGGTTGCTTCAGCTCGTTCTTGAGGCGCTCACAAAGCCACCATTCGAACCGATGGCAACCTGTGATGAAAAGTTACTCTCAAGACGGCATTCCTCGTGGCAATTACCTCAGCTAGGAGAGCCAGTGAGCTGGCTGCTCTCAGATTGGACTCTCCCTATCTCCAGATGCACCCTGAGAAAGTCACTCTGTACTTGGATGTGTCCTACCCAAGGTGGTGTTGGAATTCCACGTAAACCAACCCATCATACTTCCGTCCCTGTTCCCATCTCCATCCACACCGATTGAGCGTAAGCTCCATACTTTGGATGTGAGAAGAGCCATTGCCTTCTACCTTCACAGGACCAAGACCTTTAGACGTTCCCCACATCTCTTCTTGTGCTATCATGGCACCAACAAGGGTGCACCTGCCTCTCCACAGACAATATCAAGATGGATAGTGCAGTCGATACAGTTGGCATATCAACTTGCAGGCAAGCCGGTACCAGACCATCTCAAAGCACACTCTACCTGAGCTGTCTCTACATCGACCACTCTACATTGAGGCATTCAGATACAGAACATCTGCAAAGCGGCTACTTGGTCCAACCCTCTGACATTTGCCAAGCACTACTGCCTTGATGTCAGAGCCAAGAATGATGCCGCATTTGGAAGGGCGATCCTGTCATCTCTGTTACCATGACGGCCCTCCATCTGGTGAGTGAGCTTGCTAATCAACCATTTGTGTGCATTCATAGAGGCCACTATGAAGAAAGTTAGGTTACCTACCTGTAACCATGGTTCTTCTAGTTGACCTCTGTGAATTCACACATCCCTCCCTTCCTCCCCGCTGTCCGTCACGGTACCGTTCTCACTATCTACTCCATACGGTAACGGCGGACTAGGGAACTGAAAGGAAGGGTGAGGAGGCGGAGCTCATACCCTGCCAGGGTGGGGAACTAATTGTCTCTTTTTTTCCTCAGCTCTAGAATCTTCCGAACATCCTGTGCAGGCGCAGGATAAACCCATTTGTGTGAATTCACAGAGGTCCATTAGAAGAACCATGGTTACAGGTAGGTAACCTAACTATTTGGTTGCTTGAAGCATTCATTTGCAATAAACTGATTGTTGGCTTCACAGAACTCTATGAGTTGTTCTCCAGCTTCATTTCTGTCCCCTAGGTCAAATTTTTCAACATTTGGTTCTGCAAATAGGGAAAATAAAGCAATGGCCCACAGGCTGGAAAATATCCATATCCATTGTTGTTGTTTCATCGTTAAATTGTTTCCGACTCTTCATGACACCATGGACCACAGCACGCCAGGCCCTCCTGTCTTCCATTGCCTCCCGGAGTTTGGTCAAACCTTATCCTTTACAATCCTGCAAAAAGGAGATGCAGCAATTATAGGACCATTGTGTTAATTTTCCATGCAAAGAAAGTTGCCCAGTGTGTTGCAAGTCTTTTACTTTATATAGAGCATGAAATGTCTGAGGTTCACACTGGATTCTGAAAAGGAAGAGACAATTGAGATCATATTGCAAATATCTGCTAGCTACTAGAGCTCACCAAAGAATTTCAGAAGATGATCAGTCTGTGCTTTACAGTGGTGCCTCGCTTAACAATTTTAATTGGTTCCAAAAAAATCATCGCTATGGGAAAACATTGCTAAGCGAAACGCGGTTTCCCATAGAAATGCATTGAAAACCAGATAATCCATTCCAATGGGAACGGATTGCCGTCCTTAAGCGAAAATTGCCATAGGAAACATCGCTAAGCGAAACACGGTTCCCCAATTGAAATGCATTGAAACCTATTCAATGCATCTCAATGGGGGGGGAATTACAACAAATTTAAAAAGAGTCGGAACAAAGTCAAATTAGTTTAACAAAGGGTTTATTAAGTGCACTTATGATTTCAAGCATTCTAAGCATTTTTAAACATTTTTAAACATATAAAAAACAGCCAACATGAGGCTGTCAAAACCATTGTTAAGCGAAACTGGGGGACCCAAACTGTCATTGCTATGCGAAGCATGGTCCCAAACATCGCTATGCGAAAATTGCCCATAGGGAACATCGTTAAACGCAGTTCAAGATCGCTCCGAAAAAGCCATCGCTAAGCAAATTCGTCGTTAAATGAAGCGCTCGTTAAGCGAGGCACAACTGTATATGCTACACTACAGCAAAACCTTTGACTGAGTATGTCATGAGAAATTGGGTTGTTTCAAAAGAAACGGGTGTCCCTCAGCACTTGATTGTCCTGATGTTTAACTTGTTTTGTGGGCAAGAAGCTACTGTTAGGACAGAATACGGAGAGGCAGAATGGAAGTCTCTTAATTTACAACAGCATGCAAACATGTCTAGTCCCTTTGTTTGGATAAAGTTTGCCAGTACCCCACCCCAGCTTCCCCAGCAGAATCTTGTTTGTTGTCAGGAGTTTTCAGGGTAAGGCATATATCATCCAAGAAGTAGGTGATGTTAGAGGAGAGAAAGCTAAGGCAACAGCCAAAGGAGGCCAGGAGCTTGGACTGTTATTCCTGGCTCACACTCGTGATCTCAAATTGTGGTCAGTTTTTTCTTCCAGCAGTGGGTCATTTGATTTGGTGATTATGCTGGCAACCTTTCTGCAGCAGCCGTGGAGTTCCCACAGGCTTCCAGTTGCCAAATAGAAATGAAATGTATTTTAAAATATATTTTTAAATGTTGTTGTCTGGTGAATACATTTGTCATTTGGCAAATAGATGGACTCTGGAAATAAAACGGCAGGATAAACCCCTAATACATGGCATGGTGGTATTATTCTACTTGGCTTTGAAAACATTAATAGAGTCGAGTGAAAACAAATTATTCTATATACATGGTTCCCCACTTAAAATTGTGTATGTTCTTTCTAAAAAAGACGTGTATGTTATAATGTATTATTTTTTGTTTCTGGTCTCTAAAGCTATAAATATATTCTTCCTACCAAAAAATGATGCAAGGAAAAGTACAAAAACAGAAGTGGCCCCAGAACTCTCTGATACGTATATAGAAGGCCAGGGTAAATAATAGTGAAGCCAAAGTAACATTTAGATCATTAATGTTCAGCCCAAGTGCTCGTTCTCCAATGTAGTTTGTCTCCATCTTTATTTGCAGTTAAATTTAACAGGTTATTTTCTTTGTTCCACAAACGTCTCAGTGATAATTCAGTGTTGTTTTCCGAATTGTTTCCTAAATTGAAATGAGCTAGTTTTTCTTTTAAAGACCCTTGGGTCTTTAATGTTTTAGTTTTCTACTCTTGCTGATTAAATATACTCCTGAGGGATGAAAAAAGAAATAAATGAGACACTGGTCAGTACGAACCTGTCCAGGGTCCAGAATGAACTCTGCTTATGTGCACCTCTTGTGATGCATATTGGGAAATACACAAATCTCTACTCCATCCTGCGTCTGGCTTTTACAATTTTTCAGTGCCTTTCTGCCAAATGGAATGAATACATAAAAGGAGGAGTCTAATAACTCTGGGATGTGTTTTTTTCCACCACAGAATTAGCATGTATTACTTAATACCTCATTTAAGGCTTGAAAGAGATTCACTGATGTAAACAGCCTACATCTGGAGGAAAAATGAAAGCTAGGTGGAGCTGTGGGGTAGCATATACCTACTTTTCTCTCCTGAACTTGGAGGTATATACTTGGAATTTGTTGTGTGTCCTTAGTGCTGAAGCAAATAAAATTGTTAGAGCCTATTTATGGAAGCAGCACACTGTTGCTTACATTTTGCTTATTTCCTTCCTTAGTTTTCTTGCTGTGCTGTTTTTCTTCCATTTCTTATTCTTCAGCAAAACAAAAACATATAATCTAGCAACATTTCATGTCCTACACCTTTCTACACACAATTTCCTTCTTTGGCCTCCCTATGAGATAACGAACTCTGTCCTCTTGCCATCCATAATTTGCAAATCAGGAACTACAGTGGTGCCCTGCATAGCGACATTAATCCGTTCCAGAATTAACATCGCTATCCGGAAACATCGCTAAACGGAACTGAAAGCCCCATAGGAACGCATTAAACTCCGTTTAATGCGTTCCTATGGGGCGAAAACTCACCGGTAAGCGAAGATTCCCCATTCGGCCGCCATTTTCGCCACCTCAGTAAGCGAGGGCAGGGCGCGAAAACGGAGTGGGCGACCATTTTCTGCACCCGGTGGCCATTTTGGAACCGCCGATCAGCTGTTTCCCTAACATCGCAATGCGAAGATCGGTAAGCGAAACGCTTACCAATCAGATCATCGCAATGCGATTTTTGGCCTATCTAAGCATCGCTATGCGGATTCGTCGCTAAACGGTGCACTCATTAAGCGAGGCACCACTGTAACTGGTACTTACTTGTCAGTACAGTTCCTAGAATCCCCCAGCCATGCAGTACTCCAAGAAAATAACTTCCATATTTGGGAATTCACCTTGGTGTGTCCATGCCCATTTCTCTTGAGAGATTTTCTTCCTTTTTTTCCTGGCACTATCCATGGTTTCATGTTACATGTGTACATAGTAGTTTGGTTAATGCAAATTAGATTCTCTCATATGACATGCAGATTTGTTTCAAAACACTTATAGTTATAAGGAGGTCAGAGTTTCCAGTGGGACCATGGATAACTCAGCAGTGGTATGCTTAAGAATGCTAAACCATTGTTTGTGCTGGGAACAAAGGACGGAATGTCTCTGTATTGGGGAAGGCAGCATGAGATCACAGTGTTGGCTTCCAGCTTGGAAGCCATGGTTTTGCTAGTGTCTGCACTGGAGCTAGGAGAACAGTTTTCTTTGCCAGAAACCTTTTCCATGGAGAGGGTCTCCTGTTTCTTTCCACCATCTGTGCTTTAAATTGCAGTCGTAACTTGTCCTATGAATGGAAGTTTAACAGCAAATGAATGGATGTCAGAATTTGAATGGAATACATATTTTTTTAATGCCAGATCATGTAGATTCAGTAGAAGCAACACGTGGGTGTGGGTGGTTTTTTTTTTTAAGTCTCTTGCGACTTAAGCGGACAAGACATAGATCTGAACACTCTCAGGTTAAACACAGGATCACCGCTATAAGAGTGAACTTGGGAGTAGATCTGAGATCTTTTTATCCTGACAAGCAATGGGGTTTGGATTAACAAAGTTTTCTAGTCCCATTGTGGACAGGATCATAGCAGCTCATCCTTTCCCTAGCTGGCATCTGCATATTGATATTCAAGTTTGCATCTATCTATAGGCACCAGTCTGGGCCAAGCCATCACTTATCAAAATCAGCATGTGTGTGACTAGTCCTAAGAGGGACACCTACATGTTAGGTTCACACAAACTAACCCACTGTTTATTCATAATGTTTAAAGCACACCTTTCCATAGATTCTGAGAACAGGATGAGAATGCTGGTTGTAGAAGTTAAGGTGATGCAGTCCTGGAACTCGGAGACATTAGGGTTTGTGACTGTAATCCCCAGAATCCCACCCTCCCCAGCTGGCTCAGCCATTAGGCATGTTTTCTCAGGAATTCTGGAAGCTGTAGCCTTAAAAAGTAATTTTTCCGAGCATGGTGTAATGCTATTCCCAGTACATATAGAGAGTACCTGCATTAGGGTTAAGAGACCAGAACCAAGGAGGTAAGACTGAAAAATGCCAGTATTTATCCTATTTCAGCCCCTGTCTGCATAATAGACACATTAGGAAAGACCGACTCTCCTTTTGTACTCCTGAGAATAACATTTTAAATGTATGAGTACTGTGGGATTCATACCAACTGTAGTTCAATATCCACTACATTCATCAGAATGTCATGCAAATTATAATAATTATGTGCAAGTAAATAGGTAATTAGTTATGGCTCTTCAGCTCATGATGTGTTTCCAGTTTGACCTTCAGCGCTGAATGCATTGCCAATAACCCCCCTAATATGATGATACCCTAGAAACATTTGTTCCTGTATCTCTCCACAGCATGGATGCATCCTTTATTTTACAAAAACTGTCTTGGTGTTTTGTAGAAGCTGGAGCTGGATCGATTTATGCTTTATGCTCACGGGCCTGATCTTTGCCGAGAATCAGATCTGCGCCACGCAATGGCCAACTGCTTTGAAGCATTGATAGGTAAGATACCGGTACTATGAAGTCTGCAGAATTTTGTCCACATTACTTCACTGGGTTGATATTCACTTCTCCTAGTAGAACTCAGTGCTATCAGATGCTACTTTGAATGTATGTTTTTTTTCCAGGTTGCAAACCGCTTTTGTTAGGAAGTTCAGTAGCCGGGACTGGAAAGCAGAGAGGGCTAAAGTATTAGAGACTGGAATGGAACTGCTGGCACATACAAAATACAGAGTTCTGTCTCAGTCAGAGCATGAAGAAGTTACTTTTTGGGGGAGCTATAGGCCACAGAATCCCCTAACCAATACAGAAAAATAAGGCAAGAACAGGAACCTGTGGAATACCAGCAGAAAAATGGAAAATAGAACTGGAACCCATAACTAGGGAAGAAAAATGTTTAGCAAGGCAAAAAACCATATGATAGCATAACCCAGGAAAACAAACAACAACAGCAGTGCCCAAAGATTGCACAGATTCAAAGAATTCGTGCTAACAGCAAATGTTGGCTCTGCCAAGAAAAAGATGAAACTCTGTCACATTTCATCTGCAGATGTACAAAGATGGCACAAACAGATTACCAAATTAGAGATGATAGAGTGGTAAAATTAGCTCCCTGGTCATTATGCAAAAAGTATAATTTGCCAGTCTCCAAAAACCCATGGGAACATCAGGTAGAGAAGGCGTCAGAAAATGACTAAGTCAAGATCTTGTGGGATTTCCAGATCCAAACAGATAAGATACCTTGAACATAATACACCAGACATAGTAGTAATAAAACGAAGAAATGTCTGGATCATTGACGTTGCAATTCCAGGGGATGCCAGAGTTGAAAATAAAGAATTGGGGGGGGGGGGGAACTAACAAAATACAGAGACCATGCAATCAAAACATCTCACTTGTGGATGAAACACACTTTAGTGATCCTTGTAGTCATCGGGGCTTTGGGAACAATATCAAAAAACTCCACACAGTATTATACTGTAAGCAGTTTGTAGATCTCAGAAATAACACCATCAGAGCTACAAAACCCGGAAATACTAGGAATAGCATATAATTTTGATTGACTGTGTCTGGTATTTTTTGAGTAATAATAATAACAATCTTAGAATTGCAGAGCTGGAAGGGACCCTATGGATCGTTGAGTCCAGCCCCTATCAGTGGGGGATCATGCTCCCAAACTCTGGCTCCACAGCCAGATGCCTAAACCACTGAGCTAAATAAAAAAAAAAGCTGGATTTAACAATGAATCCCCAAACAGAATAACAGGATGGTGATCCTAGTGTTTAACCAAGAAAGCTGCATTAAAAAAGAAGAGCGATAGTTGCAGTAGAATTTTGTGAGTGAAAGAATCAGAACAAGAATTAGAAGACACAAGCTAAAAGAGCTAAAAGGTTTAAAAAGCTATTGGACTTGAGATGGTGCATGGGAATCAAGGTAATTATTAAAGTTTTTATTATAAGAACAGAATATGAAGAGAAAAGGGGGTGTCTAGTATTCAGTATTGTATAAAGAAAGAGACCCAACAGATCACAAATGCCAGACAAGCATAGATTGAAAGTGGAGGAGGGGGAGAGCCTGATTTGTACTATTCCCCCACCCCAAGAAAAACCAGCAAAAATACCTTACAAATGGGAGGGGGAGACAATGAGAAATAACACCCCAGTCATATCCCCTGCATTGATTGGTTGAGGAGAGTGGAGGGGGTGAAAAAGCATTTCTGCATGAAAAAACAGCAGAAGTAGCAGCATCTAAATGGGAGAATCCATGTTTCAATAAGTGCAAAACAAGAGGAACGATAAAAGATAGCAGGATCATTAGGTACAGCAGCTTTATTAACTGCAGGCCGGCAGTTTAATAAAGAACAAGAAATGAAAGATGGAGCATGAGACATGGAAACCCAATTAGCATAACAGCATCACTGAGGACCATAGTAATTGTCAACAAGTAAAAGAAGAAACAAAAGGGCCGAGTTCCACGTGAAGAACTAAAAACAAGAGAGAGCGAAAAAAATGCAATTCCGAATCAATTGGCTTGGAAGAGATTGAGGAAGTAATTGGATAAAGAAAACGAGACGAAGTGAAAACCAAATGATGTAGGTGTTCTCAGAAATGATGCCTTGGTTTAGATGAGATCATCTCAGCATCTGCCGGATTCTAGTCTTAGAGGCATCAGCAGCCTCCATCTTCTGATCTTGATGTCCTAGTTATGAGCTGATCCTCGTTTGACTTCAGGTTTATGGAATTCCCTCCCCCCCCCTTTTTTTTTAAATCAGTCCCATGAGAACCATACTCTAAGCGTTTCTTAAAGTTAGTAAATGCAACGTGATACAACCTATCTAAGCTATGTACCCTTTATTCCCCCAAACGTCCTGCAAGATAATAGTAAACGTCACCATCATCTTAGAACTACAGAGCTGGAAGAGACTTTGCAGATCATTGATTCCAGCCCCTGCCAAGGAGGCACAGTGGGGGAATCAAACTCCCAAGCTCTGGCTCCCCAGCCAGGTACCTAAACCACTGAGCTAATGCAAATGAAAAACTTCAGAATCACATGGGAAGCCTTCCCCCTGTACAGCTATTAAATGCCCAGGTGTCCAAGCCACCAGCAACCATAGTATGAACGATGGATGGCAAGAGGCAGAGCTACACAGCACTATGGTGACCAGATGAAAACAAGGACAAGGTTCCTGCACCTTTATAGGTCTTGAGAGGAGGGGAGGACAGTCAGGCATATATAACTTGCATTAAAAGTTGCACTGTCTGGAACTTCTGCTTCTAAGCAAATGTTAACAGTACAGTACAGGAGTCTTGCTCTCTTTGTCATCTGGTTGGCCTGTGCAGCACACATGTTGGCAGGAGGCGGGAGTATGCAAAGCAGATTTATCCAGGTTCGCATGTTGTGTTCCCTAATTTTAAACAATGCTTGATTAGGAGTTTAGAATTCTGAGCCCTGTAATTTTTTTTAATAATTATTATTAATGTTTTGAGACCTGGAAGGTGCTACTGTTCACAATTCCTCTGTGTTTTGAAAAGTCCATTTCTAATTATGGCAGGATTACTTAAATTCAGCAATATAATTTAAGGCAAAGATAAGTCATATTTTGGGTGGTGTTGCTGCAGAGTCAGGAGCTGGAAATGGTTGACAGTCTGCTACAGATTACCCAGAGATCTACCAGTAGATCCAAATTTACCTCCTATCCTGGCCTGTCCTACATACCTTTTAGAAAGGAATGTTTTCTACCTTAAGAGAATGGAGTCTGATTAGGGGGAATTTTACACATAAGAAGTAACAAGGAGGAGAAAGAACTTCCATCAGATCAGACCATATATGCAACATACTATCCTGACTTCTATTCTCACACATTTTGTTTTGCCTTAGAAAATATATTTTGGCTTTTTTGCAAGGTAACAGCTATATGGCTTCAGCCTTGGGCTATACTGTGTTTCATCAGATCAAGATAAGGTTGTGGGGGGGCTGTCCTGTTTAATTCTGCTTTGCTCTTTGCAAGTGCTTTGATGTTTAATGTTGAAAAGAAACTGGAGCAGATGGGGGGGGGAGTGTAGTGAAAGATACATATCTGATGTGTGGTTCAAACAGCCCTACTTTTCAGAGGAGTTGGTGCAGACACCGCTGCTGCATTTTGGTTTATTATGTGGTGTAGGTCAGTCATGGGTCTAGAAGTAAGATCATTTGAGAAATGGGTAGTTCTTTTACCCTGCGTATACATCACATATTGTCCTAAGGTAAAGGTAAAGGTTCCCCTTGACAATTTTTGTCCAGTCGTGTTCGACTCTAGGGGGCGGTGCTCATCCCCGTTTCCAAGCCATAGAGCCAGCGTTTGTCCGAAGACAATCTTCCATGATCACATGGCCAGTGCGACTTAGACACGGAACCTGTTACCTTCCCACCAAGGTGGTCCGTACTTATCTACTTGCATTTGAATGCTTTCGAACCGCTAGGTTGGCGGGAGCTGGGACAAGCGATGGGCGCTCACTCCGTCACGTGGATTCGATCTTACAACTGCTTGGTCTTCTGACCCTGCAGCACAGGCTTCTGCGGTTTAGCCTGCAGTGCCACCACGTCCCTATATTGTCCTATGTGTATGTAATAATAATCATCATATGCCTTCAAGTCTGCTTTATGGCAACCCTTTTCAGGGTTTTCCAGGTAGAGAATACTCAGAAGTGGTGTGCCATTCCCTTCTTCTGGGGGCATCCTAGGACTGTGGAACTTGCCCAGGGCTACACAGGTTGGCTGTACTCACAGGAGGGAATTAGACTCCCAACCTCTGGCTCTGCAGCCAGATACCTAAACCACTGAGCTATTCAAGAAGTGGATCGTAAACCACTTCTGAGTAGTCTCTACATGGAGAATCCTGAAAAGGGTTACCATGAGTCAGAATAGACTTGACAGCGCATGATTATCGATGTGTATGAACAGGCTCATCAACATAGAAAAGAGGTCCTGGATTGTCTTAGATTCTGTTTTGTATTTCTTGAGGACTGCTTAGGAGCATGGGGGCCATACATCACTCTTGCAAATCTTCAAGCGGTCACAGCTGAAGAGTGCCACAAATGGGACCAAAATAATGAAATGGTGCCATTGTAGCTCACACCGCAGTGGTTCTCAAACTTGAGTCTCCAGATATTCTTAGATTTCCACTTCCAAAGTCCCTCCGCTGTGGTGGCTACTGGGAGCTGGGCCAACAGCTGAAGATCCAGATTTGGGGACTGTTTCTCTGGATGCCGTGGGCAGTACAGTGCTATGGCTTTGCCTCTGGTCTCTCCTATTGAACTCACCATGCAAACTAAGGGATTCCGAAAGTCAGGAGATCTGGGTCCAGATCTCCACTGAGCCATGAAACCCACAGGACATGCAGTCTGTCAGATTGATCTACCTCTTAGGGTTGTTTTGAAGGGATAAAGGCTATATATATCTCCTTGAGCTCCTGAGAAGATAGGCAAGGAATAAATACAACTAAGAAATAAATAAACTGTCCAAAAAGTGAATTCTGAGTACACTGTAACGCAGTACACTAGAAGCAACCAGGAGCGTGGGCCTGTGTAGTAGAGAAAGCTGCCTAGCAGTAAGTAGACCATTAGTCCACCCTAGGGCTATAATTACCAGTCAGCAACCATGGAGAAACAAAACAAAATAGGGTGCTGAAGTTCTGGAGGTGGCCCAGTGCACAGCTGCCTCTGTCTCTGCTGTAGCCTGAAAAGCTCTCCTGCTGTGTCGCCCAGCTCCAGAGAGCAAGGCATCCAGCCCACTCTGGCCACCACCACGACCCTCCATCTTCCCTGCAGGTGCCCTGCCAAAGGAGGAAGAGACGAGTGGCAGTGTGTAGGGATTTCTAACCTCACCCCCTCTTTCTAGAGAGTCTAGAGCAGGTTGCAATAAAACTAAATTGCTATAGAGCCCCTTTATTTGCGGGGATCAGTGTTAACTTATCCACAGTCTGAAAATACAGATATTAAAACTATTACATGGGGAAAAATAGAAATACAGTACAGATTTTCAAGATGTAATTTTCAGAACACACTATGTTATACAAGTAAGTCATCGCCATTTCACCTGTTTTCTTGGCAGCTTGAGGCAGCTTCCTCTACATTCCAGAGCAGCATTGTTGAAAAACTCAGAAATAAATTAGCTAGTGAGAGGAAGGGCGCTAACCTAAGCTGAACTGCCTTCTGGGAGAGGTTTCCCATCTCCCACCTGTCTCGCCTTCTCCTAACCCCTTCCTCACCACTCCTGGGGCAAATAAGGAAATTGTGTTCAGGAAAAGAAAAACATAGTCATTGAGATTGTGTGTGGGAGAGAGAGGGGCAGTCATCTTCAACACAGTGATGAACAAGGGAAAACTTCAACTTGGTTCTTACTCATAGAGGCCCCATCAAGAAAATTACAGGTACAGGAGAGTCCTGGGTTCAACAGATGGTTACATGTAGTGTTTGCTATAATTTGCTTTTCAGTATCCATGGTGGTGGGTGGTCTTGGAACCCATCCCTCACAGATATGGGAGTCCTACTGTACAGCTAAAAATACATGCATTTTTCTGTGTATAAGACACCCCATGTATAAGATACCCCTACCTCCACTGTTCTAACCCCAAATAAAGAAATCTTAACATAGCTTTGAGTATTCAGCCTCTGGGCTCAGAACACTCGGGCATTACAAGTGCCTGTTGCATCTGAGCCTACAGGCTCCACCCCCAACGAGGTATGTTCCAATTGGCTTGTTCAGCATCAGCTGATGTCAGTTCCATAAGTCTCCTGACTGTAGGAAGCTAAGCCTCGTGATTGAAGGAAGCTTGTTTACAGAGGCAAGGCACGAGCAGTTTTGTTCTCTCCTCAGCTTACTTCCGTGTACTGTATAAGATGCCTCTCAATTTTTAGTGCAATGATTTTAAGAAAAAGTAGTGTCTTATACATGGAAAAATACAGTAATGCAGGGGAAGAAGTGTAGCTGAGCCTCTATACTCTGTTCCCTACCTACTCCCACCCATGCTTGCTCATATCTTTTGAATTAGCTCCCTAGTTGTAACTCAGGAAATAATAATGCAAGTGGGTTACTCATTACCATTCTGCAATCAAATACTCCTTGATTTTTTTTATCCCTTCTCATATTTCCACATCCTTCCCATCAGTTTTCTCCTCATCTGTTTTTGCTGCCCCTGCCTCTTCTGCCCGGCTCCTTCCTATCGATTCGTGGGCCTGTATTGGAACTTTTGTTGATCTGTTGACTTCCTGATCCACATCCAGCACTTGCCCACATATATGTGCCGTCCAAATGGCAAAGTAGTGTGTCGTATCCTTTTCCTTACAAAACCATAGTATGATTCAGTTACATTTGTAGAATAGGATTTAGTTACATTTTCTAGCTGCAAGGAGGACAGGGAAAAAGACGTTGTTCAGGCATAGGGTGGCACCTTCTTCTGTAGCGCTTTCTGAAAGACCGTATAGGAATCCATCTGGGTCTGTTAAATCTGCAGTGTCCTAGTGTCTCTGGAGCCTTATTTCACATGCTCTTTATTATTCCTTCAAACCAAACAATCAGCTTGGCTCATCAAATGCCTCGTTCTGTCACCCAGCTCTTTTTGAATGCTCAGAAAAGTAATGCGGAACCACAGTGGTTCATTTCAAGTCACAAGCGTGCAGATTGGTGTCCCAAATGACCCATAATTACTAACACATATTTATACTATCGTGAACTCTTACCACACAGGGGCTGTTTACTTGGAAGGAAGTCTTGAAGAAGCCAAGCACCTGTTTGGACGCCTCCTCTTTAACGACCAGGTATGACTTAATTTTTGCAGCCTGATGATGCATTACAACATGGCTTTTTGCTTTGACAGTTGGTTTGAGTTATGTGGTGGTTTTGTTAAGAGCAAGTATTTCAAATTGAAAGGGTAGAGAAAAAAAGAAGTTTATTATAATTGGGCATATACTTGATTTTCCCCCCAGAAAAAAATATATATTAGCAGAGAGGGATGTTGCAATTTGGGGTGGGGAGGAATGACACAGGTGCTTTTCACACCTACTGCTTTTCTGTCACAATCTCTCAATTGTTTTTACTGTTTTGCAGTAATGCTCATTCGTTTATTTGTTTGCACACAGTACTTATCTACTACCCTTTACAAAATTCACAGGGCAGTTTGCAAGAAGATACTTGTTGTGAAGTAGACATAATTCCCAGTGATAATTTAAAAAAAAAAACACCTAGAAGTATAAATATGAGATGGAAACATGGGAGTAAAAAAAGGCTTTAGTACTGAGATAGTGAAAGGGCCTGGAAAAATTTAAAAGGGGGTTACACCGTGCCAGTGTTAAGACTTTTTTTAAAAAAAAAGGATATCTAAAGACCAGGCTTATTTAGGTGCATTTAGAGAGAGGCGGTCTTTCAGATATCCTGGTCCTCAAACTATGAAGAGTACTGGAAGTAGTCTGAGAAATGTTTGGATGTGAGAGATATGTTTGTGTGTGTGTGTGTGAGAGAGAGAGAGAATGAGAGAGAGAGAGAGATCTTAGCTCACTGTCTTCTTTTACTTACAGAACTTGAAAACAACAAACATACAGTTTGTTACATAGTTCAAGAAATGGGTGCGTTCTCCTTCCACTTTAATTGACATGAACACTAAGTGGAAGCACTACAGGCAGTTCAAGCAGAGCAGAGAATGCCTGGTTTTTAAAAAGTAGTTTGCCAGCACTATTGAATTTGCAATGAGCAGAGTCAGCATCTGAAACTATTTCAGTATTTCGCAGAATGACATTTTATTTAGCAATGTGGAATTTGTTAAATGGCTCCCTTGAGCTTTAAAAGCGTGTCTCAATGTTTGCAGGACCTGCGGGAAGTATGGCTTAATTATCCTCTACACCCTCTCCAAGTAAGTGTCTCTCTTTTTACTAACGGATTTCAGAGTGCATTTTTATTAGTAGTATTTTTTTAATACCCAGGGACGCCTTTTATTGGCATTCACCTAAGTTGACATCTTTGAACATTTCACATAGACATGGCCTCTGTGAAATTTTTTTTTATCTTCTGCAGTGTCAACTGCTCTGACTCAAAGACAAACAGTCCTCTAGAATACAAGCAGCAGGCAGACAGTAATGTGGCAGGCAGATGCCAGTCACCCCACAGCTTTGCAGAAGACTGGCAGTCTGGTGCCACTGGCAGGTTCCCCAAATGGAGAAAGAAAAATCAAGGAATCTTTCTATGTATTTGTTAGTTAGATGATTAGTTGGCTTGTGTTACACACAGACGCACACACACACACACACACACATACAGTGTTCTTATACAAATATCCCCCACAGGTGGAAATAATGAGGAAATAATGCAATGGATTAGCCACTCTGTGACCCATCCCACCTCCTGCCAGGAGTGGCTAACCCACTGCGGACAACGGCACGATAGGAAGGCTCCATTGAGCTTGCGTCAGTGGCGGAATGGTTAGTGGACAGTTATTTCCACCTGTGAGGGGATATTCCTATATGAATACCCCCATCTCTAATATACATATTTTCCCTACTGTGATTAAGGCAGAGTCCATGACTCTTTCTCCTAATTTTCTTTTCACAAAGGCCCCGAGCTAGATTAGGCTGAGAGGAAGAGTGACTGGCCCAACATTTCATGGCCAAATTTGAACCCAAATCTTCTGAGTCCTAGGCCAGTACTCTTAACAGCTATATCACAGTGGAATTGGTGTTCTGACGTCAGCCCCCAGGGCACTGCCAGCAGTTGATCGTGACGTGAAATCACCAGCCATTCTTGCAGGTAGGGATTCAGATGCCTATTTGTCACCTCACAGGGACTGTTGGGGAGCCAGTGTGGTACAGAATGTCATACTAGAACTCAGGAGATCTGGGTTCAAATTGTCATTCATATCTGAAACACACTTGGGTCCTCAGGTGTTCTTTGACTAAAACTTGCAGAAGCCTTCACCCTCTAGCTCTGCTGGCCAGGATTTCTGGGAATTGAAGAATATATGGGGACCGAATGTTGGGAACCACTGCAACAGGTGACCTTGAGCCAATTGTACTGTATCAGACAGACAGTCATTTTGTTCCTCCAGGCCCAGGAAACTGAGAATTTCACATGTCAGATGGCCTGGAGCTCTCTGTTGGCAGATTCAGTTCTGAATGTCTTGGCAGAGTATGAAATTGTGGGCTTAAAAACCTCTAGCTATACACAGTGGGGAAAGTTCAGGGATCTACAGAGCAGAATTAGCTTCAGGTTTCACCACAGTAGACCATCCTTTTTTTTCTCATCAACTGGCACTTACAGTCTCAATAACTCACTCTGAGACATCGATAAGAGAAAGAATAAAAAATTCCATTTACTCACAGTTCTGAGCATATTGTTTGAAAAATGATGATTGACTACATGACGAGACCTTAACTAATAACTAACTTCATGACTGACTAGGTGGCTGACTCTAACTTAATATTGATTGTCTAACTGAACACTGACTACATAACTCTTAAATGCCACTGACCCCTGAGTAGGAAGAGTACTCTTATGCAAAGAGGTATGGCAGAGCGGGAGCAATTGGTTGCAACTGGATTGATTGGCAATCAACCCAGTCCTGAAAGATCCCTCCCACCCAAAACTTCTTAAAGGCAGCATATGAAGGTTTCAATCATTCCAAAAGGATGAGAGGAGTGATCTTGATTCTCTGGAGCTCCCTGTGCCACAGCCTCCTAAAGGTGTCCCTCAGTTTATCCTAGGTGGAATATACCAGAGAATAGATACGTTCTTTGAACCCTTCAAAAAATCTTAGTGAGCCTGTTTTTCATCATTTCACGTAAAAAAGTTAGTACTCCTAAGCTGCTCCGAGCCCTTTATATACATTATTGAGCTCCGCTTTATATACATTATTGGACTCCACCTTACAGCAGATCTATAACTTATAACAGAGGCGTTATTCTCAGTCATATTTAAAAATGAACATCACAGGTTTTCTGTGTAGATGGGTAAGAGAAAATGGTATGGTTAAAAGATGAAAATCATAAAGCATGTTATATACATATTTTATACAGTGGTGCCTCGCTTAACGAGCACACCGTTTAACAACGAATCCGCATAGTGATGTCGCAATTGCGATCGCAAAAGCGATTGCATTGCGATGTTTAGATAGGGGGAAACTCGCATTGCGATGTTTACAGAACAGCTGATTGGCGGTTCCAAAATGGCCGTCGGATGCCCAAAATGGCCACCGCATGCCCAAAATGGCCACCGCAAGTGTTTTCGTGCCCTGCCCTCGTTTACCGAGGGCGCGAAAATGGCGGCACATCGCTGAACGGTGAGTTTAGGGCTCCATAGGAACGCATTAAACTAAGTTTAATGAGTTCCTATGAGGTTTTTCAATCCGTTTAGCGATGTTTCTGCATAGCGACGTTAATCCGGAACGGATTAACATCGCTATGTGGGGCACCAGTGTATAAGTAATTTCTACTGAAATCCCAGCAGGCTAAAGTTGGATTTTTTTCAACAATTGTGTATACTGTATATGTTATTCAGTGTTCTATCAGTGCTGTGAGCTGAAAATGTATAAAGGGGTCATGAAGAAGCTCCACTTTTCCTGTTTTGTAGCTGGCACCTTCTGTATTCCTAAAACTGTAAATATACTTTACTGAAATGCACTTTGCCTTCAGTTTCTGCCCTTTGAAATATTAAATAGTCAACAAAACTGGAACAAGCCCCTTTGAGAAATGTGTCTGTTGTATATATGTTCCCGTAAAACCCCAGAGCATGAGAATCCTGTTTTTACCATTTTTGGCAAACTTGTCTGCTAGATTCCAACAGAAATAACTGGATTTAGAAATACTAAATTATCTTTTTTTTAAAAAAGTAAACAAGGCTAAAATAAAACTTGAAGAAAATCCATGGGATTTATTTATTAATTACATGTATATTCCACAAATCTTCATCATGTAAATTTTTCTGGGGCATCTAACCAACAAACAAGAAAAAAAATTACAGTTGATCATTTAGCAATCAACTTAAACAACAAAAAACATGTTGAATGAACCCATCAGTCAACTGAACAAACAGGAAGAGCTAATAAATTCTTCAAATGGCTTTAAATGTCTTTAAAGCATAGAACAATAAAAACCTCTTAACCTGGTGGTAACTGAAGATAGGAAACCTTACTTTTGTGTGCTTCCCAGAATCCCATAACTGGTTGCCATGCTGGCAATGGGATTCTGGAGTTGTAGTCCGAGTAGCTCTTGTGTCTCTTCTGGACACCATCACTGGGTGTCTGTAGGTTTTTCCTGCTTTGGCGGAGGGTTGGACTCAGTGATTCTTCTGTCTGCACCAGTGCTATAATTCAGCAGCCCAAGTCCTCTTACCTAATTATGCATAAGCAATGTAACTGTTTGAGGCAAAATGCCCCAAGATAAGAAATCCCTGCAGACACTATCAATTGCTGCATACTGATGATATCTACAGTGATTTCTTGGGGTAATTTGCCTCCAGAGTTATGCCATTGGCATAGCTATGCAAAAGGATTTTGGCCTATGGTTCTGTGATAGCCAGAAAGCTTCTTCCTCTGGAGGATGTGTTAAAGGTGGGGAGGTGGTGGTGGGTGTTATGAGTTATCAAGTTGCTTCTGATTTATGGCAACTCTAATAGGGTTCTCAAGGTATGTGAGAGATTTTCTGTTTTAATGTTTCATATTTATTTTCAGCTGCAGGAATCTAATACCGATCGACAACTGATTGAGACCTCTCCAGTCCTCCAGAAACTGACTGAGTTTGAAGATGCCATTGGAGTCATATTTACTCATGTTCGCCTCTTGGCACGGGCTTTCACTTTAAGGACAGTGGGATTCAACCATCTGACTCTGTAAGATTTTTTTTTTTTTTTTTTTTTTTTTTTTTTTTTTTTTTTTGCTTTTTCCTTCCTATCCAGTGTACTGAGGGTCTGCTCCTCAAAGTCTGGAGTTCTTAACCTGGGATCCAAGACTTAAGGGGTTTTGTGTGTGTGTGTGTGTGTGTGTGTGTACTCTTTGTGACCCCATGGAAAAGAGGACGCCAGGCCCTGCTGTCTTCCACTCCCTCCCAGAGTTGGGTCAAAGTCATGTTGGTCACTTTGATGACACTGTCCAGCCATCTCTATCCCCTTCTTCTCTTGCCTTCACTCTTTCCCAACATCAGGGGCTTTTCCTGGGAGATTTCTCTTCTCTTGAGATGGCCAAAGTATTGGAGCCTCAGCTTCAGGATCTGTCCTTCCAGTGAGCACTCAGGCTTGATATCCTTCAGAACGGATAGGTTTGATCTCCTTGTAGTCCAGGGGACTCTCAAGAGTCTCTTCCAGCACCACAATTGAAAAGCATCAATTCTTTGGCGGTCAGCCTTCTTTATGGTCCAGCTCTCACTTCCATACATCGCTACTGGAAAAACCATAGCTTTGACTATGCTGACCTTTGTCGGCAAGGTGATGTCTCTGCTTTTTAAGATGCTGCCTAGGTGTCTTTTAATTTTGTGGTTGCTCTCCCCATCTGCAGTGATCATGAAGCCCAAGAAAGTAAAATCTGTCACTGCCTCCATATCTTCCCCTTCTATTTGCCACGAGGTGATGGGACCAGTGGCCATGATCTTAGGGTTTTTTTTGATGTTGAGCTTCAGACCATTTTTGTGCTCTCCTCTTTCACCCTCATTAAGAGGTTCTTTAATTCCTCCTCACTTTCTGCCATCAGAGTGGTATCATCTGCATCTGAGATTCCTGATACTTCTTCCGGCAATTTTGATTCCATCTTGGGATTCCTCCAGTCTGGCTTTTCGCATGGTGTATTCTGCATATAAGTTAAATTAGCAGGGAGACAATACACAACCTTGTTGTACTCCTTTCCCAATTTTGAACCAATCAGTTGTTCCATATCCAGTTCTAACTGTTGCTTCCTGTCCCACGTATAGGTTTCTCAGGAGATAGATAAGGTGGTCAGACACTCCCATTTCTTTAAGAACTTGCCATAGTTTGTTGAGGTCCACACAGTCAAAGACTTTTGCATAGTCATATATATTTTTGTGTGTGTGTGTGTGTGTGTGTCTGTCTGTACACACACACACACACACACACACACACACACACACACACACACACACAGTCAAAGGCTTTTGCGTAGTCATTTTATATATATATATATACTTCTGTACAAACCTCTGCATTATATGTGCTTATACGCATTAAGGCTGGGGGCAATCCGTTTCTTATAGTCAAATTCATGCAGATGTTGGTGACCCAGAAAAGATTAATAGCTACTTTTCTACATACAGGCAGATTGGTTCTTGTTTCTTCAGGCTCATATACTCCTATTAGGGATAGAGGGGAAATATAAATTGTAAACTGGCCAGAGAGAGCTTTGAGCACTGTGGGATGGTATATAAGCAGTACACTTTGCTTTTGTTTTGCTTTATCACATTTTGTCTATCCAGCCTCAGATCCAATATTTTCACTTCAGCTTATTTCTTTTCAGCTGCCAGCCAGTGAGCATTTAAAAATCAAGGTGAGAGGAAGCAGGGGATATCTGTACATATGTAAACCCTGATCCACATTACTCCTTCACAGTTTAAACTAAACACATTTCAGTATTTAAACCAGCATGGAAAGTATTGTGACACTCTTTCCCCAGAAAAGCTCAAATGAGGTTCTGTAGAGTCATGGAAATATTCTTTCTGAGGAAACAAGCTCCACTGGAGGACTGAACATCACATCTCAACATTTATTGAAAGGAGCACTGGAAAAGTACACACAAAATTACCTCACACATTGAAAACAGATATAGTATATGTGTAGTGGGAGCACAGGATCTCACCAGCAAGCTGTACTCCTTACCACCCAACATATGCCCTTGTTCAACACAAAGGAGAATCATGACTGACCAAGGAATCTCATCTGTGTGGGGAACATGCTAGTAAGGTTCTTCTACATGACAGTCAAATATGTGGCTAGCAGGATGTACAGCCAGGGCATGGGATGGGCCCTTCTGGTCCTGTCCCAAAATTTGCCCGTGTTTGTTTTCAGCACATGAAGGAGTTTGTGGGAACTTCTCACATATGGTTACTAAACACGTAACTTTGATCTTGCCTGCTGAAAATAATCTTAGTGCCACCCCCCCCCAAAAAAATCCCAGAATGCAACATTATTTCTTTTTACCTAGCTGACATAAATGCAAGCCATTTTAAATGCATGTTTAGCGTAACTCACACCTTTAACTTTTGTTTAGAAGTCTAGTTCTGTAACAAGGCAGATTGTTTTTCCTTCCCTTGTTATAACTTAATGATCTCTCTCTCTTTTCTTGCTTCCTGTTACAGGGGCCACAATCAAAGGATGGAATTCTTGGGTGATTCAATTATGCAGCTAGTTGCCACAGAATATCTATTCATACATTTCCCAGATCATCATGAAGGGCACCTAACGGTAAGGCTTCTCTCTCTCTTTTTAGCAGCAGAATTGTGGAAGCATCATGCAGGTGGGGTGGGAGAAGGTTACAAGTAGTTGGTGAATTATTTTGGGCTTAATTCATGTCAGCCATGTCTGTCTGCCACTTGCTCTTAACAATGTTCTCTTTATATGAAGATTTGAGTGCTGTTGCAATCATGGGAGTTTGACTCATGGAGCCTGGGTGCAATGTGAGCTCTCTCTCTAAAACAGATCAATAGCTTTTAATAACCAAGGGATTAACTTGTTCCTCTTAGGACCATGGGTAACATGTCTTTATTTACTAAAATGTCAAAACAGTTGAGGTAGACCAATGCCATTAATGTTGCAATACTGTTGTTATTGTTCAGAGCTAATGAGCAGTTCCAGCAGCAATTCTCAGTAATTGGTCTTTCTTTTTGAATAATATTTATTCATTGTACTTGTCTCCTGCTCTTAAATAGCATTCTAATAATCTCCCCTCTGAAGAAATGACCAAATCCACAGCTGCTTAGCTTCAGCAATGCTTTGCTCTCTAGAGCTTCATTAATGTACTATGGAATCAACCCTTCAGTAGCTAAACAGGTCTACCTTAGGATTTGTTTCACAATAGGGGTGGGGACAAACCTTTGGCCCATTTACTTTGTCATCCTCAACTGCCAACTGGTAATATCTCTAGGTTCTGAGACAGGATAGGATTGTCTCCTAGGTCTTCTTGGAGATCCCCAGGATTCCCTTGGGGTCTCCCATTCAAATGCGAACCATGCCTGACCCTGCTTAGCTTTTGAAGTCAGACAAGAACTCTGTTCAAGTACTAATGTGTCTACATCCTGGAGATATTGTTTGTCATTATCTTCCCAAGGATGACCAGTTTTTACTATCCTCATCAAATGTAATTGCAAATCCTTTTAAAGAGTTCTGTGCCAGGAAGAAGGTGCAGCTTTGACTTACAGGATATAGGCTTGCACCCCTTTATTATCCATCCCCTCTACTATAACCACCGGCTCTTGTTCTTCTTAATAGATTTCACTCCACCAATACCTGAACCATCCTTTCAAAGAGCTGCATACTCTTTGAGCCTATAATTGAAGAGGCAGAATGGCTTAATGTTTAACAAAAGCTATGTTATAAGTTCTGAATATATCTCCCTCTGTTTTTTTTTTGTTTTTTTTTTTGCTTGTTTTTTGTTTTTTGTTTGTTTTTTGTTGTTTTTTTGTTTGGGTTTTTTTGGGTCTTACCTGATGCCCTTGAGCTAGTTTTTGCCCAAGACCTTCTATTAAGTATGATTTGGGTATCTCTCCATCCCATTTTCTCTTGAATAAATATTATATGTTAAATTTCTTATCAATAGACCTGCCCCTGTTGGAGTTTCCTTTCATCTAATCAAACAGAAATAATCTTTTTTTAAAAAATGCTTTTATGTTGCATGCATGCATTACCTTCCATTTCACAGTATTATTGTCTTCTCTCAGCCACCACCGCATATCTTTGAATCTTCTGCAGAAACTTCTCCTACTTGGCTATTCATTCAGTCTTCGCAGCCTATGCAAATTTACACATGCAGTTAAGCTTTGCTTTCCGAACCACTGGTTCACAGCAGAAGTTGCCCCAATGATAAGTTACATGCATATTCTTTTGGAAAGTTGCTGCTATTAATTAAAGCACTGGGTTCCCTCTTCCTGTCAACCAGTTTCTGTGCCTGTTCTTATTTTTTGGTTGCCACAGGTGGTTGGCTGCATTTGAAAAAATTAGCATGGGTGACACTATGAGTACCAACTCATTCTGTTCTATATGTTGTCAAGTCTATTTGTGTTTAGTTAGGCATAATAACTTTCACAGAATCAGAACAAGGGTGGCAAACCTATTGATTGTAAGCTTTACCAAAGGCATATTCATCACTAGCAGGCTATCAGCTTTGGTTTGATATTAAGTAGCTTTCCCTCTCTAATAAGTGCTGAAAAATTACAGGACATTGGATACTGCTTGAGAGGCAACACTAAGCCACAGGATAGATATATAACAGCATACCTGAAGGAGCCTCCTTGAATGTGGTGTTGTGGATAAATGTCCTGGCTTTTACTTCAATTTTTGATTAGTCATAGCTTATTGTTTTGTTTGCACCTAATAACCTTTGATTATTCTTATATACACTTAATGGTGACAAGCTGACTTCAAAACACAGTTTATGAACCTGATCTGGTACAGCTAAATGTAGTTAATATTAACTAACATTTAGGTTTCAAATGATGCACTGAACAATAGGGAATTTAAAATTTTAAAATGTGAATCCAGAATGTCTTTGAAAGGTTCCTTAGAGGCCTCTTAGTGTTGCTTGGTGACAAAATCACCAGTGGCGAGTATGCTTTCTTATGTGACAACTTACTGATCACCACTTCCTCTTTCTTTCCCCAATAACATGTAACCAGAAGAAAACATAGGATGCTGTCACTTAAAGTGGGGTTGCAGTATGACTCAACTGGACGGTGCTCCATATGCAACTCCAGTAGATGCCAAGGGGCCTCACTTATGCAGAGGTTCTGTGGAAATTGCATGGTGATTCTTCAGCAGGGTACTCTTGAGTAGAAAGAGAAGACACAATGTGTGCAATAAGGGGTTAATAGGAATAGCAGTTTGCATTGGGCACCTACTACCCAAAATTGTTTCACATCTGTTTTGTCAAGGAATGGCAAGAGATGAAGTCCATAGAGCCATTCTGGAGATGGTATTCTTCTTGTCTTGAGCATTAACCCTGGGTTTGATCTTTTGTGTTGGTAGCTGTTGCGAAGCTCCCTGGTCAACAACAGGACACAGGCCAAGGTTGCAGAAGAGCTAGGCATGCAGGAGTTCGCCATCACTAACGACAAAACCAAGCGTCCTGTGGCGTTACGCACAAAGACCCTGGCAGATCTCTTGGAATGTGAGTGTCGTTTCTTTATTTCCCTTTGAAAGCAAGTTAATGATTAAAATGAAGTCACACAAATAGATAGTGGAGGAAGGAGAGGCTTTGGTACAGCCGAAGATGGGTTGTTGTGCCATAATAGTCCTCCTTGTTTAAAAAGATAGTTTCAGGCTACCATTGAGAACACGTACAGTGGTGCCTCACTTAGCAATGTTAATCCGTGCAGAAAAAATCGCTGCTAAGCTATAACATCGCTAAGCGAAAATAAAAAGCCCATAGAAACGCATTAAAACGCGATTAATGCGTTCCTATGGGCTAAAAACTCACCTTTAAACAAAGATCCTCCATAGCGCCGCCATTTTCGGTGCCTGTAAAGCGAGGTATCCGTGCCTGAAAACAGCGGGTGGCCATTTTGTTTACCCGGCAGCCATTTTGAAACTGCTGATCAGCTGGCCAAAAATGGGGGCTTTGCAATGATCGCTTCCCTGTGATCCTCGCAAAGCAAATTTCCCCCATAGGGACCATCGCAAAGCGTTCACATTTGCGATGGCAAAAAGGCCATCGCAAAGCGATTTCGTCGCTATACGGAGCGATCGCTATACGAGGCACCACTGTGATGCATTCAAGGTAATAGTAATAATGAGTAGTAATAGCTATGGTTTTTTTTAAAAAAAAAAAACAACAGTGATTATTTATCTGTCAAACTGCTCCTCTTTTCCTGAGTTGCTTTTTGTATTCTCAGTTGGGGTTCTGCCATTTTCCTATGGAGTAAGTTAGGCTGAGAGTAACTAGCTCCTTGACATTTACTAAGCATCTAGCCCCAGCAGGGATTTATTTTAAAAAAAAAAACCTAGTGAAAAAAATCTGTTTCCGCCCATGTTGGAATAACCTTTCACCTGATACACAGAAGCTTTCAAGCAGGGGTATGTAGCTATCAGAATGACTCCATGGCTATTGCCATCCCTTAGGAATACTTCCTATTCTGAAGCGCCCTGGTGGGGGCCCATGAGGAGAACAACCATCTACTCTATTCCCAAGTGGGCCCCACAGCAGCAGACGTAGGGCAACTTTGTGGCTCTAACCTTTTGACTACTGCTCTGTCTTCAAGCTGAACTGAATGCAAACCTATATGTGGGCTAGTGCAGTGTGCTGCACGAAGGCTTCAGACTTACACATGGTAACATTGATCGACAGCAGTTAATATAAATTAATTAAAAGGTTGTGTTAAAATTTAATTAATAAAAAGAATTTGAATGCGTACACCTCCAACCTGGTAAATATTAATGTCTATGCAGGTGGAACTATAGAGGAGGATGTTGGAGAAGGCCAGGTGTGACAGGATGGTGATGGGGGTGGCATGACCCTGCAGACTCCTACTGATCTCCAGAGTTTTGGAGCATTTTATTAACACCAGACTTTAATGTCTAGGGCAGGAGAACAAGCATTAATCAAAGCAGTGTTACTTGCTCTTACGGTCTCAAGGAATAAAAAGGGAAAAAAACGGGTTTCCTATTTTATTTGAAAAATAATCAATTTGCAACCCCATACACAGTGTTGCTTCCAAAGGTCTTGTAGCGTAAAACTACACCGTGCAGTAAGAATCACTTTCAGTTAATTTTCAACTTTTTTTTTTTAAGTTCTCTTCCCATTGCAAGTGAAGTGGCAATAAATATCAGGCCAAGGGAAGTTAATCTCTATCCAGAGCATTTTAATACATTTTGCGAGTTGCGCTGGCCCAGTGTCTCTTGCCAAATCCTTTTAGTAAATGGAAGTTGTTCACAAACAATCGAGATTTATATCCTGACCGTTGAGAGTGTATACTTTGCTGTGATTTATCTATAAGAAGTTATAGTCTGCTGGCTAAACCACAGGATTTGAAGAGCTAGCTCTGTCCCTCGCTCTTCAAAACATTTCCTTTTTATTAATTTGTATAGATGTGGCCATTCTCAGTGACTTAGTTTTCAGCTCTTGTCAAAGAGAGTTACAGCCACCGCTCAGGATGTCTTTGTAGGTGTCCTTGTTGGTAGACCAACCTCAGTGAACTATTGTTTTGGAGTGTGACTGGGGCGGGTGGGAAGAGATGACTTGGAGGGTGGAGAGTTAACGGAGGAGGAGGGTAAAAACATTGGGAAAGGAGCAATTGGGGTTTTACTCTTAAAGCAGTTAGTGGGGGTGAGATGAGCAAAGGGAATGGACAGGGGCTTTTAACATTAGGAAAAGATGAGCAATGTGCTGCCTCCAGGCTGCATACAACTCTCCGAGGCAGTTTTGTGGCCCCCACTGCATTGCCCTGCCACCAAAAGCACCAAAGATATACCACTGAAATTAGGGCTACCAGCAACACAGATAGCCAGTCCCCTTCTGTTGCTCTCCCATTTTATCAGAATACAAGGAACGCCCTTTTGTGCTCCAGGCAAACTTCATTTTCGTTTATAGACCACTAAAAATGGTGTGTGGTTATTTTTTAGTGGTCTGTACAAGTATTGCCTATTTTTGTGTTTGGATTTTATTTTATTGTGACCACATGGCTACCCTTTACTTCATTTTCCTTGATGCTTCCCTCTTCCCTCTCAAAAGCATTGGCCAACATTTCTCCCAGTTCCCTATAGCGCTGGTGGAGTCTTCATCAGCATCCAGCACCATCAAGCAGACTGTCAACAGTACAGCTTTGACTGCTGCTCTGCAGCTAGCAAACATGGGTGGTTAACCAGAAGAAATGAGGTTGGGAATGGGCCGTGGAATGGAAACACAAGGGAAATCAAGGGGGAAAATGTTGTTTTTTAAACAAATGTAAGGGGAGAAACAACAAAAAAAGAAAAGTAAAGAACTTAGATTACGCTAAAAGTAAAGGAATGTATTTGGAAATGGAAGTCTTGAAATTGGAAGATGAAAACACAATAATTTTTAGTAAATTTTAATTAAAAGATGTATGAAAACATGGACTTTTCGGTTTATTTCATGTGAATTAGGTGGGTAGATGTTGCTCAACATGTCCTCTCAAAGAAAAAGGTTTTGTGGGGAGAGCAGTGTATTTTTCAGGAAAACTAGATGGGAGGGTGCTTTGATTTGATATTATAGTTCTAGAGGCAAATTTATTTCCCTGCTTTGTAGTGATTGATTGATTGATTTGTTTGTTTGTTTGTTTGTTGGATTTGTACCCTGCCCATCTAGTGGCAAGACACTACTCTGGGCAGCTATAACAAAGTAGCATAATGGACAAACAAAATTAAAATAATAAACATACAAAAGCAAGAACCCACCCGAAGAAAATTCTCTCTAACAGGCATCTCACTTTGCTGAAAAAAGGTAACTTCAAGAGAGACTGCTCCTTAAATCATAGCAGTTTTCAGGATTATCAGGGCCAAACATATCTTGAAAAATACAGTCCCTGGAAAAAGAAGTGATGGTTGGTTAGCAACAGATTTTCACAAAGAAGCACAAGAGGGCATCATCGTTCATGCTAGTTACTCTGTGTTTGTGAACCTGTGGCTGAGAAATTACACCTTTACACTGAGGAACTATGTTTAAACGAGTGTGTTACAACCACTTCAGCACTGATAGCTCCACAGAAACAGAAATTGATTGGGGACTTCGGCTTGCCACATGAAACAGTTGAGAACCATGTCAAGGACATGGAAGAGAAGATGTCTGTCTGGGAGAATATGTTTGCAGTAGAAGAGATCGCGAGTATAAAGCATTATGACTAAATTTTCCATCTTTTTGTGTTGAATCAAATTCCTCCTCAAGGCTTGAGAAGACATGCTTCTGTTGGAACCCATTCATAACACTGTAAGAGAGGGTGGTATTTTCAGGAAGATTTGTGTTTTCAACACAAGACTGATGTTTATCTTTTGATGAATTTGCAGCTCTCACCATAGTTGTATCTTAGAAGAGATTTGTTGCACTAATGAGGAAAAAGATGACACTTCTAGGCATTGATCCCGCTAACTTGATGGTATTGCATCATATACCATCAACATTTCTACGGACAATCATGTCTGCAGTAATCACAAAAATAGGGAACTGTTTAGTTGCTTATTTAAAAGTCCTTCCATTGGCCTATGGTGACTTAGTGTACCATCGTGAGGTATATTAGCTTGGTTTAAGAGCTTTGCTGGTGCAGTTTTCTGCTCTGAGAGAAGACATTAAGGTTTTCATAGCCACCTAGAGTGGTCACAATGACCAGATAGGCAGGGTATAGATAGATAGATAGATAGACAGACAGACAGACAGACAGACAGACAGACAGACAGACAGATACAGTAGATAGATAGATAATATGGAGAAATCTGTAGCAGAACATTACCCAACAGTAATGACCTAGCATTTGTTGCTATTGTTACTATGTGCCATCAACTCAGTTCCAGCTCACGGTGACCCAGTGAATTAGCAACCACCAAAATGTCTTGTCATTAACAATGTTCATTATGGGCGATCGTTAAGTTCATCAGAACCTGGTGGCCAGTTGCAAAGGGTAGATCAGATCTCTGCATTCTCATCTTGGACGTGTTTGAAGACAGCTGTGGCAAGCAGAGATACAAAAGAGTCGCCTGGACTGTTTCCTCACACATAATGGAAAGAAACCAGATCCAATGCCAGAATTCGATAAGCAGCTTCCAGGACCTATTTAATAACCCTGAGGACTCCAACAGTTTACAGCAGCACGGCTAAACTGCCACAAATTGTTCAAAGGTGTAAACAGATTCATCTCACAGAAAATTATTTCTCTGTTTGGGGAGGGTAGCAGTCTCTTTCCAGGGCTAAAAGCCCAAACCTTTCCAGAACCACTAATCTGCGCGTAAAGAACCAATTGAGATTAGCAGGTTAATTGGTTCCACCATTTAGGAGATGCATTCTTCAGTTTTGAACATTTTTGTATATAAAGGGAGAGCTTAAAAAATACGACAACTGAAAAACAGCCCTACCCTAAAAATAAGCCCTAGTTAAGTGAAACCCCGCCCTCCACCATTGTGCAGTAACCAGAAGAAGATGACATGACTGTATTTGAATAAATGTAGATGAAAATAAAATAAATGTACATGAAAATAAAATTAAAAATCCCCTGAAAATAAGCCCTAATGCATTGTTGGAGCAAAAATTTATATAAGACCCTGTTTTATTTTTAGGGAAAGTTACAGGTTGCTGAGAGCATGTCTGTATGTGATTTTAATCATTAGGCATACTTACTCACTCTATATAGACAAGAGTCTTCTGCTGGTGTTCTTGACCATCCTCACATTATATGTAGACCTGGAAGACTTCTTTTAAACAATCTTAAGAGAGGTTTTGGCATGAGATTTTTCCATGCTATTACAAGCACACATCTCCCAATTGTGCATAAAGGGGGGGGAAACTCAACACAAAGATAATCCTTCCAAGAGTGACACACACCTACAAGCTTAGGCATGGAAATTACAAGACACAGATTTCTCTAGAACTCTATCCAGCACATCTTTTATGCTTGCCTCGACTCTGCTGAAAAGCTGAAGTCAGTCCCCTCTTCTACTGTATGATAGGGACTTCCGGTTCCGGCTCAGCCAGGCAAGACGCTCATGGCTACGCAGCGGTGATTTTATCTTTATTTTATGTAATTTTATATGGTTTTTATAGCTTTTGTTTAGTTGAAGTTCCTATTCTACTTCTTGGCTGAAGGCATGATTTTAACCTTGGTAAAAGTAAACACAGAGATAATGACCACTGGAGCTGCCGAGAGATATTAGAAATACCTTTGTACGACAAAATTACACAACTGCAGCCTTGGGAAGAAAACAGAAGAAAATAACACCGCTATTGTGGACAGTAAGCACCTGCTTGAATTAAGTCTGCAAGAAAAACATTTACTTTGTTTAAGAAAAGCCATCTGCCTTCGGGGGTTGTTTGGCATACAGCAGGGGCTGATCCGCTGACTCCGTCAATCTACAATTGATTCACAGTGAGTAAAAGTCCTCCAAGGAACGGGTGGAACAACCTGCCCTTTAATGGTTTATGTTTGAGTGTTTACCGGAGCTAAGAAGTGTTTTTATACAGCTACTACTGACCGTAACTGTGAAACCCACATTCTTCTCCCTTTGAGTGGTAGTTTGCACCTGCAGAAGTAGAAGGGGACACTAAATAAGCTTAATTGGTGGAGTATAACTATGGTCACTACTAGGACCAAAAAAACCTATGGCAAGTTAAAAAAGGCTCCCCAAAAGCGAAATCAGAAATCTATAGCAGACTTCTGTGTGGTCTCAGATCAACGTGAACATGTACCCTCCTATAATCAAAGGCCGCTGAGGGAATTTACATCAAGTACCCCACTTACTACGGACAATGTAGGCATAAGTAATGGAGAGACATACCAGGGGGCTGCAGTTGGAACTCCGCACTCCGGAGGAGAAATCGGCAATTGGTCTTTGGACCCAGAACTCCTAGAGAAGGCTCTCTCTGCCTCTATGGAATCATTCTATAAATACTTAAATCTATCAACACCTGGGCCTAAGGAGAACCATATGGAAGGATCAGTAGGCCCCCAGGATGCTCAAGGGCCCGAGAGTGAACAAACAAGGATTATTTACACCCAACTACGTGATCAGTGTCTCCTCTCAGCTAAATCCAACCAGACAATTTTCAATAATCTGCATGATCTAAAGAAAGAAATCGCGGATACTAAAGCAATACTACAATGCATTGCTGACATGATAAAGTTGGGGATTTTAAAAGCAGCACCCCCCTCAAACCCTCAGAATACTGAACAGAGAGGTCTTCGGGCAAAAAAGGAGCTGGGTACAAAAGATCAAACACACAAAGATAACTCCCTAGCCTTTAAAGGTCAGAGTTACCCACAGTTATCAGAAAAAGCAACTCAGGACCGAATGCCCATCTCTGGGAAGACCCCAAAGGCCTGGGCTGATCCATATGAGCGAAATGAGGACACAGAGGACACAGAGGGACCTGACCTAACATCCTCTAATCTAGAGCTAATAACCATAGACGAATGGTGGGGAAACACCCCAGAAGAACCCTATCCCCAGCATCCACTTGCTGTGACAACATGCAAGGAAAATATACAGATTAAAAAACCCCAATGGTCAGCAACCTCAGACAGTGAAGGGTCCACCCCTGCTGAAAGCCCATCACTCAAACCTGTGAACCACATCACCATCTACAACTGGCCACTAAGAAAACCAAATGGCACCTGGGCCTCCAACTCAGAAGTATTGCGGACAATAACAGAAATTCTGGGCAAGGATTGGGATGCTCAAATGAACACAAAATGTTACTGCATCTATCCCAGCAAGCCCGGGCAACTAAGAGGCAGGGTGCACTTGATCTTCGCCAATAGTGAACAGGCCCATCATTTTTGGAGCCTGTTGTACAAGTTTGAAAAAATAGCAGTATCATTCAAATGGGGAATACATACAACTTACTCAAATATCAACCTAAGACCGATCACAAAATTGGACACATACAAACTAACAAATACATCCAGAGAAATTCAGGTTCCAGAACAAAGAGATGGCCCCACAGCCGCTTCCATAAGGAAGATAACAGCCGAAAATCCTAGCTATGGCCTGTACAGAGATAGGGCTGAAGCTTCCACCATTTACAACAGATCACCTTCCAAAACCAAATCAGATGGCAGAGGAAAGGAAATGCAGATCAATGTTGCAACCTTCCCAAACAATATCCCAATTAACAAGCCTCGTGATCTTACAAGCAAAATCAAAAACCAGAGTAATCAGGTGAAAATGCTCTCAAGGCCAAGGCATCTTTCAAAAGGTATTACATCCTCCAGAAAAAATAGAATATACCATCCATACAAAGAGAAGTTACATCCAGCCTGCTCGATGGGAACTATTTCTGACTCCACCTCCGAGTGGCATATGGGCAATAGATATGCCCCTTTAGTAGCTTATCCCCAGAACTGACTATTGGAAGGCAAAAAATATAAACATCTTAAGAAGCCTTTGTCCAGGAATATTGCATGGGGGGAAAACAAACAAAAAGTCCAACTCCACAAAGATACCACAGTTCCAAACACAACAATGACTACCTACCTGGGTAGAGCTGAAAGATATCCCTTTAGCAGAGAGACACAAAGAAATCAAAACAACAAAGACTGGGCCCGTAAAGATTATCCTTTTCCCACACCAGTTGCTCCCCTCACCTACAGAGGATGTCAGTCATCAGATGTATCCCTGCCTGCTCTGGAGAAGCTAACGTTATACAAGGAAGGGAACCCCATTAAAATGCTCTCTGCCACAAGAGGGGAAATGACCCCAAAGGCAGAACAACTGAACATTCAGGAGCGAAATGAGGCACCAGACACTCAAGAATCGCGGTGTGCTCCAGAAAGCAACCAAACATCTGCATCTAAAATTGAACTTTTATCATGGAATGTGGCAGGTTGGACCAGATGTATCTCCCAAACCCACGATACTCCTTTCTTTCGTAGCAAATATGACATCATTCTTTTGCAAGAAACTTGGTCTGACAAAGATATAATTCTAGATGGTTTCAACTCTTTCATGGTAAAGGCAATCCCAGGGCGCGGACCGGGGAGACTGAAGGGGGACTGAGCATCCTGGTATCAACGGCTCTGAAAGTGAAATCTACGATGAAACCCCCCCTGAGACAGCTGGCCATGGCAGTAGTACTTACAGGAAGTATGAAAACTCTATTGATTATTAACATATACTTACCTCCCACATCCAGAAAAGCTGAAACAGAAGGAAACTGGACAGACCTTGAAAACTATGTAAGAGAGCTTATCATGGAACATCCGGATGCTTTGGTCCTGACTGGTGGGGATCTAAACGCCCGTATGGGACCAGATGATGACTATCTGGGAACCAAATTTAAGATGATAGCCAACATAAGAAATGATAATGTGGGGACCCTGAATCAGGAGAGGGCATCTAAGGACCAACATGCAAATTATGCCGGGGCCTGTCTGTACAAATTTGCCTACAGACTGGGCCTCTCAGTTTTAAATGGCACAATCACAGGTGATACTCCAGGAAAATATACATTTATGGCAGCAACTAAAGCTAGTACAATTGACTACATCCTGGTGTGCAGGGGGCTCCTTTCCATGGTCAAAACTCTCCAAGTACTTCCTTACATGGAGGGGGATCATTTCCCCCTACATCTAAGTTTCCACCTAAACATCAGAAATTTAGACACAGAACCAAGATATCATACTGAAATTACAGCACTAGAAAGAGTGGGTTGCTGAATAAGATGGTCACCAAAACTGGCACAAAATTTAAAACAACTTTTAATTTCGAAAAATCTGATTGATGCCCTTAATCCAGTAGGAAGCCAGACAGTCCACTGGAATCCCATAGATAAATATGAAATTCTCCTACAACAATTACAGCCACATCTCATCCATTCATATAGCAGAAACCTTCAGAATTCATATAACCGATCCAAACCTTGGTTCAACCAAAGCTGTAAGGCAGCAAAACAATTAGTTAATCAGACATACCAGGAATACCTGAGAGCAGAAGACCATGTCAAAAAAGAGGCCCTCCTAAAACTACTGGTACATAAGAAAGAATACAAACAGCAGATACATCACAGTAAAAGAGAACACACGAGAGAACTATGGAGGAAGGTGATTGAAGCAGCAAAAGCCAAAAATCCATCCCTTTTCTGGAAACTAATCTCAGGCAGACTATCAGAGCCCAAACACTCATTATCCTCTTGTATTCCACCAGATAAATGGGTATCCCACTTTACAAGTATGTATGAGGATGTCATTGTACCCCCTTCTCCAGTAATGCTTGGAAGCACTCCCAAATGGCCCCCGGTGACCCCAGGTGAAATAATAGCTCATATAGATCAGTTAAAAAATGGAAAAGCCCCAGGCCTTGATGGCATCCCACCAGAACTCCTAAAAGAAAACAAGACATGGTGGGGCTCCTTTCTAGCACCTCTCTTCACCCATATTAATGACACAGGCCAAATCCCAATATCATGGAAAACGGCCACAGTGGTCCCATTTTATAAGAAAGGGAAAAGGGAAGATCCAGCCAACTACAGGCCAATAAGCTTGCTGAATATTATAAGCAAACTATATGCAAGGCACCTCCTAGACAAACTCCTGGAGTGGCTCGAAGTAGAAAATATCATTGGGGCAGAACAAGCAGGCTTTCAGCCAGGGAGATCCACAATAGAACAATGCCTAATTATACAGCATCTTATAGAGAAATACTCAGCCAAAGGAGTAACATCACTCTATGCCGCCTTTGTGGACTTTAAATCAGCATTCGATTCTATATCGAGAACACACCTCTGGGACAATCTATCAAATTCATCTATAGACAAAAGACTTCTATATCTAATCAGGGCCCTACATGAAGAAACATACCTGAGAGTCAGGTGCAGCAGACAGGGACACCTCACGGAATCTGTGCAAACGCACAGAGGTGTTAGGCAAGGCTGCCTACTGGCACCAGCATTATTCATATTTTACATAAACGACTTATCAAGCTGGCTTAACACCGCCGATCTCCATTCACCTAAACTTACAGATAGAACAGTGCCAGCCTTACTCTATGCTGATGATACAGTAATTCTATCCAGAACCCCCATAGGGCTGAGGAGGGCACTTAAGAAGCTTGCCTCATACTGTGAATATAAATCATTAACGATTAACTATCAGAAGACCAAGATAGTCGCCTTTGGACAGAGACCCAAGAGTAGGTCATGGCAAATAAATGGACACAGTATCGAGCAGGTGAACAGCTTCAAATATCTGGGGGTAGTATTACAGGCCTCAGGATCTAGGCTTCAGCATAGTAAATTTGTGGCTGATCTGGGAGAAAGATCGGCAAATAGTATAGTAAAATTCCATCTCTCCCAAGGAGGGTCCTTCATACCAGCAGCCCTCAAATTGTATAGAGCAAAGGCATTAGCCCAGCTGCTGTACGGCTCATTCATGGGGCCACCCAGTTCTCACTTCGCACCACAAGAAATAGTCCAATCCAAATTCTTAAGAACTATACTCCAGGTCCCAAGATGCGTGTCAAATGCAAGGATAAGGCTAGAAACAGGATGCCTTAAAGTAGAAGCCTGGATTAGAATTCAATCTATATATATGTGGCTAAAGGGACAGTTAAATCCAAAAGGCCTATTTTCCTTGTTATTTAAAGATAACTATCAATCTAAGTGGGCTAAATCGGTCCAGGGCTACTTGGGGAAAATTGGCCTCTCACCTCAGGCACTTATATCCTCTGGAATAGAGCAGGCAAAACAAATAGTTAAACAAAGAATAGAGGACAATGAACACCAAACAGACCTTTCTAGCATCCAAAATATGGCAGCAAGGACTTACATCAAAAATTGTATGGTACCGGCCAAATACTTAACATCTTTGGAAATTAAAGGAACTAGAAGAGCCTTTACTCTGGCAAGGTGTTTGGCCCTCCCCTCTGCTGTACTAGAAGGGAAGTATAAAAATACCCCTTTTGCTGAAAGGTTATGCTTCTGCCACCTGAGGGAGATCGAGACCATACAGCACATGTTCTTCACCTGCCCATTGTATGAAGCAGTGCGAAAAGAGACTATAACCCCCTTAATAGATAGATTGCCAGGACGTTCGGAGGGAAATAGGCTAGAGTTCCTTCTCTCAGATGTTGATGTCCAGATCACCTGTCGGGTTGCGAGGTTCTGTGTAGCAATTCTTCGATTGCGGAAGTTAAATACCAATTAGATTGCCGTTCCCAGTTGTATGTATGCCAACATGTTCTAATGGAATACTGAAAGTTAGAAATTTTAAGGTTTTATAAGGTTTTATACTTATGTGACTGGTCTAAGGACTGTAAATAAACTATTGATTGATTGATTGACTACTGTATGATACTGGAGACCATATTTCATTTCATAAATATAGATGACCAGTGGATCATTTCCCGCCACCTTTTACTAACTTTCGTTTTCTGCTTTCTGAAACTCTGTCTTTCAGATGCTCTTTATGCATGCTTTGGGGCTTAGTAGACCCTATTGCCTGTTTCTTTGCATCTATCTCTTTTTTTTTGCTTCAATTTGCACTGCTGCTGCTCCGTCAACTAGTACCTTGATGTGGGGGGGTGCTGTGAGAAAAGTGGAATGCTCCTCGGTGTACAGATTCTCCAGAAGTGTGGAGTTTGTTGCTGAGCAAATAAGAGTAATGCTGTTAACATATTCTGTTTATGTTTTCCCAGCCTTTATTGCTGCTCTGTACATAGATAAGGATCTTGAGTATGTCCATACCTTCATGAATGTCTGCTTTTTTCCACGACTAAAGGTAAGCCTGGGAACTGTTTCACGTGTTTACACTGAACAAACCTGGGTTTGGCTTCATCTGGGCCACTCAAAAAGGAGGTCCTTCTAGATTCCAGAACTTTGATGAGTGGGCCTTTGTGTTTCCACACACATATATTTCTGAACATCTACACTGTCACATTGGTGCTGTGGATTCTTAGGTACAAACTTTAGTATGCATATGTATAAATATATGTGTATATGTGTAACCCCAGTCATCAAAAATGCACCTTCTCCATTTTAACTATGAAGTTGTCTCTGAGGTTACCGATCTCCAACCTCTTTCTTAGTTTGCACCTGTTATTGTTTCTCTGTCGTTCCCCCCCCCCCCCCCATGGTCATAGGAATTCATATTGAACCAGGACTGGAATGATCCAAAATCCCAGCTCCAACAGTGCTGCTTGACTCTCAGAACAGAAGGAAAGGAGCCCGACATTCCTCTCTACAAGTAAGGCACTCATCTCTTCTTCTTTGCATAAACTAATTATCACTTGATGACCAAATCCTTCACTTTCCACTGTAAGTGTGGCATTTATTTTTGTCTCCATTTCCATATGACTCTGATTCAGCATTATCTCCTGTTTGCTGAAGAAGATAATTTATTTCCATTTCTAAAACGAACATCTGTCTTTCACAGTTGTATCTAGGGCTGTTTTTAAACCACTGCAAATATTGCTATGAGAATCACTATGGCTTTAAATGCAGGAAAGCTTCAGGACTCTTCCTGAGATGAATAGTTTGTGCACACTTTGGAGAAGTATTTTCATTTCCTTTTTGTCCACATTTTGTCCTTTATTCACTTCTGTATGTGCATTTCCATTAGCTGAAATCCTGTTGATGAATAAAGTCACAATTTCAGTAGCCCATTGAGTCAGTGGGGATTTGATTATTTGTCACCTCCATAAGTTCGATTGATTCAATGATCCTACTCTAGTTGTGACTTCCTGTGCTAAGCAACAGAATTTCAGCCACCAAGTCATGTGTTGTTGATGGTGGGAGTAAGATGCAGGTATAGAATGTAGCAAGAAGAGGATTGGAGTCAGGGAGTGGGTGTGGATGTGGGTGTAAAGCATAGAGGGAGCAGACATTCCTTAAGCAGAAGGAGAAGGTGATGCTCATGCCTCCTTCTTAGCCAGTGTTCCGTTTCAACATGCTTGAATTCAGCCATGATGGAAGGGGTGAGTTTCCTCTGCATTTAACAAAATAGCTGTTGTTATGGCAGGCTGTATTTGTGTGTGCGTGGGAGAGAGATGACAATTTGTGTATGGGAAGATAAAGCTCCCTCTCCTAAGCACATATATCCTGCCACCAGGATCACCTCATTGAGCTGGTGTGCAAAGTAGGGTTTGTCTTCATTGCCACATTGCCCCCAAGTTTAGTACTTTACCTTCTTCCATAAGTGTAAATGCTATCTAAGCCCTATATAGGCATTGCAGTTCAGCTAAACACATACAAGGAGAGTCCTCTAGAACTGCCCCCTTCATTCCAGTTTCATTGCCCTTGTACACATGGGTGGCAACAGGTCTGAGCAGGGAGAGATCCACTTACACATGGTGGCTCGTTGTATGAGTCGAGAGCCTGGTTCTTCATCGTGGTCTTCTGTGAATGCACACAAAGGGTTAATACCAGCGCCAGCGTTGGGCCTCTCGGAACGTTTTCTAGCTGCAAGAGAAAAGTAACAATGTTTAGGACTACCCCTACTGCGCACGCCCAGCCTAACCGTCCCTCAGTTCCATTTTTCCGCCTAGCGGTTTGGAGCCTCTCGTCTTAGCTGCGTTTATTGCTGCGTTATTGCGATCTATCTGATTTTTGGCTTTGACCCTTGCTTCGCTCACGGACTACCCTAGCGCTTTTTCCCTTCAACTTGACGACCCGGTGTATTTTCTGGCTTACTCGGACTGTGTTTGGACTGCTCTGCCTTATCCTTGGACTTGTCGTTTCGGTTTCCTTACTACCCTATGTCCCCTTCAGGGCCGTTCAGCAGGTGTGTGGTGTGCGACCGCAAAATCCCCCATCAAGACGGCCACGATACTTGCCTGTATTGTTTGGGCGAGTCGCACAATCCCAAAGCTTGCCCACACTGCAAAGCCTTCACTAAGGCCGCTCTCAAGGCTCGCCAACAGCGCCTTAAACTTCATCTGTGGGAGTCAACGTTGTCTTCCACGGCGCCCTCGGAGGGGGAAATGGCTTCCACTTCTCGAGCAGCTCCTGTTCACTCAGTCGTCTCCAAAGTTTCCAAAATGTCGAAGAAATCCGCGTCGTCGAAATCGGCCGCTCCTGCTTCACCCGAGCCTCCGGCTCCGAAAGCTAAGCCGTCGAAATCGTCCAAAGCTAAGGCGGCCGCCCAGCTTAAAATGACATCTATTCCACTTTCTCCGAGCTCGGGTTCCATCCCATCGCCGATTCTTGAGGAGTTGTCGAGGCGCTTCGGGGCCTCGGCCGAGGCACCCGCGCCTCCTCCTGCTCGACGTACTGAAGTGATACCGCCTTCGGGAAGGTCTTCCCCGACGCCGAGCCAGTTAGTCGCTGTCACTACTGGCCTCGCTTCTGCCCCACATAGCCCTTTTCCTGCGGGCCAGGGGTCGCCTCCCGTGTCGATCTCGTCCGTACACTCGGACTCGAGATCTCCTCGAGAGAAGATACCTCGATCACCTGTGCGCTCGAGGTCTAAATCTCCTCGAGGCAAACGTTCTCGCACGGAGAAGCATGGCTCCCCGAGTCGGTCCCCATCCTCCGGCCGCTCGAGGTCGAAGTCTCCTCGACGGAAACGATCGAAGAAGAGGCATCGAGCTTCCACTCAGTCCAACTCTAGCGATCGCTCGGACTCGAAATCCTCTAAGCGTAAACGCTCTAAGAAGAAGCACCATTCTCATCGACGTCGTAGCAAGCACCGACGTCGGTCCTCTTCTTCCCGTTCGGCGGATTCCGACCGCGCTAAGCGTCGTAAGCACCATCGACGTCGACGCGGCCGTTCGCGGTCTCCTCCTTCGTCGTCGACATCCGCCTCTCGAGACCGGTACCGCAAAAAGATCCGGTACATATATGTCTCTTCTTCTTCGGAGTCGACCCGACCTCGACGCCGACGCCGGGCCATTCGAGCCAAAGACCACCCTCTTCCGGTACCGGTTGCCCCTCCACCGCAACCGGCCCCTCCCACCTCGGCACCGACCGTGGTTCCCGTTCGACCCCCGACAACGCAGGTCGACGTCGAGAAGCCCCCTCCAAAGAAGAAGAGGGACGTCTTCTCCTCTGATCCAGATGAGGTGTCCACGGAGCGGTCTTCTGACTCCGATCAGGAGCAACCCCCACCCTTACCACCGCATGATTTACCTCCGGGTGATCTGGTGCTTTCCGATACTGGCGATACTCACGCTCCTTCTCCATCTGAGGATTTTTCTTCGTACTCTCAGATGATGTCCAGGCTTGCCAAGACGCTTAAATTGGACTTGAATCTCCCTTCCCCTCCGGGAGAGGACTTGTTCTTTGGAGACATAAAAAGGGACAGTACCGCTCCCCCCAGTATAGCCTTTGTGCCTGTAGTTATGGAGGCCATCAAGGAGTTCTGGGCTCAGCCTGCGACTACACCTAATGTCCCTCGTCGCACAGAACACTTCTACAAGATTCATGGGGCCGATACTCATTTTCTGCTCAAGCATCCTATTCCAAACTCACTCATTGTTGAAACAAGCTGTTCAAGGCCTTCGGCCAAAGCTCATGTTACCCCAGTCGACAAGGAGGGTAAAAAGCTGGAACTCATCGGCAGGAAAATCTACTCCCTTGTCACCTTGCTACTTCGAGTCATAAATTATCAAACTGTTTTGGGAGCTTATCACAAACAATTGTGGCTCAAACTTTTGCCTGGGTTGAAAATGATACCTGAAGACACCAGGCAAGCCTTTCTTAACTCATATGAGGAAGCTCAGACGGTATCCAAGTATGAACGTCTTTCCATCAGACATGCAGCAGAAATCTCTGCCAGAGTCCTCATGTCTGCCATCTCTATCCGGCGCCATGCTTGGCTCCGTTCTGCGGACATAATGGAGGACGTCAAGTCAAAAGTTGAAAGCCTCGCCTTCGACGCTACCGGGCTGTTCAACGAAAAGACCGACTCCCATTTGGAGGACCTTCACAAGGCTAAGAGAACTGCTAAGTCCTATTCTGTTCAGACTCAATCTAGACAGCGACGCCCTCAATGGCGTAAATCTTATGGACAGTATCAATCTTCCCAACAATACCGTCCTTACAAACACCTTCCTCAGCAGCGCTCTGGCCAGTCCTCTTCTTCTGTCCAGGGCTATCAGGGATACCGCCCTCGTCCGCCCCATCGCCGCCAACCTTTTAAGCCACCTGGCAGAAAACAAAAACAGTATCTTTGACTTTCGGCCCCCCGTTTTCACCCATTCACCACCTACCACCCGCCTTCAACCGTTTCTTCACAACTGGTCTGTCATCACAAACGACACTTGGGCTCTAAAAATTATTCAGCACGGTTACCAGCTGGAGTTTATAAGATCTCCTCCGCTGGGTTTCATTACTCATTCTCCCTTCGACTCCTCGCTAGAGGAAGAAATATCATCTCTCTTAGAAAAAGAGGCCATCTCTACAGTACCACCTCACGACGTACAATGCGGGTTTTACTCCCGCTACTTCGCCGTCTCAAAAAGCGGAGGAGGCATAAGACCCATCCTCGATCTAAGACTCCTCAATACTTACCTGCGACCCAGACGGTTTCGGATGCTTACCTTAGAGTCCATCATGCACTTGCTGAAAAAGAGCAACTGGTTCGTCCTTATAGATCTAAAGGACGCATACTTTCACGTCACTATTCACCCCGACCACCGCAGGTTCCTTCGGTTCATCTTTCAGGACACGGTCTACGAATTCCAGGCCCTGCCATTCGGTCTGTCCACAGCTCCCCGGACCTTCACCAAGGTCATGGCTCCGGTGGCGGCTTACCTTCGTCTCAGGGGCATTCACGTTTACCCTTACCTGGACGATTGGCTCGTAGTCTCCACCTCGAGAAGGCAATCCCTGAAAGACACAAGATTCATTCTGTATCTTCTTTCCAATCTCGGTCTCACTGTCAACAAACAGAAGTCCCGGCTCATTCCCTCCAAGACAGTTCAATACATAGGGGTCTGCTTGGACGCTGTAAAGGGTCGAGTCTTTCTTCCCCCGGAAAGAATACACAAGATTCGACGAGCCATCAGGAAATTTCTCCCCGGTGCTCGGGTGACAGCCCACCATGCCCAGCACCTCCTCGGCCTGATGTCTTCTACGACGCCGGCGCTAGCGCACGCTCGCCTCAAACTCCGGTCGCTCCAATCTTGGTTTCTCACCCTTTTCGACCCCATGATCGACAGTCAAAGGAAACGCCTTCGTGTCACCCCGGAGCTCACCAGACAACTCCAGTGGTGGATGTACACACCCCATCTCACGGTTGGCCGGCCCTTTCGTCCACTCCGTCTCACCGTTCAAGTTACAACGGACGCCAGTCCGTCCGGCTGGGGGGCGCACTGCGGGCGTCGCACCATTCACGCCCTCTGGACGCCTCAAGAAGCCATGTTCCACATCAATTACCTGGAACTGCTGGCGGTTATCAAGGCCTTCAAGTCCTTCCTTCCTCTCCTCCGCGGCCGCGGAGTTCAGCTAGTGACGGACAACACTACCACAATGCACTATGTCAACAAGCAGGGAGGAACCCGCTCTCATTCACTCCTGTATCTCTCCATCCTCCTTTGGGAATGGTGTTACCGTCATCATATCTACCCGGTGGCCATCCATGTAGCCACGGAGGACAACACACTTGCGGACACTCTGAGCAGGCTTCACTATCAGACTCACGAATGGGAGTTGAACCCTCTGGTCTTCCAGGACCTTTGCAACCAGTGGGGGACCCCAGTGCTGGATGTGTTCGCATCCCCTCACAACGCAAAATGCTCCCGCTATGCCTCCCGGGCAGGTCTCGGTCACCACTCGCTCGGCGACGCATTCATGATTCCATGGAACCAGGGTCTCTTGTACATATTTCCACCGATCCCGTTGATACAGAGATCCTTGATCAAACTCCGACGCTCGATGACTCCGGCCATCTTCATCGCACCCTTTTGGCCTCGCCAAGTGTGGTTTCCCACCCTAGTCAGCATGGCTGTGGACTCAGTAACCCTTCCGATGTGGCCGGACCTACTGACCCAGGAAGCAGGCGAAGTCCTTCACCCCGACCTCGACACGCTCCATCTGACGGCGTGGAGGATCGTCCAGAAATTCAGGAGGTCTTGACCAATGCCATCAAACCCTCCACGTCTCGCTTGTATGCCTACAAATGGAACAGCTTTCTGAAATTTACCCAGCAGAGGGATCTCGCCTCCTCACCTGTGTCTCTTTCCACACTTCTGCAGTATCTCCGTTACCTGTTTGATTTCCACCTGTCTATCTCTACTATCAAGGTGTACCTGGCTGCGGTTGTCTTCTTTCAGCCCAGAGCTTCTCCCTCATCCCGCTTTTTCTCCCATCCTACCGTCAGGATGTTTTTGAGGGGTCTCTCTAACCTCCGACCTCCCGTTCGTCCTCCACTCCCTCAGTGGTCCCTCCATTTGGTTCTGCATGCCCTATCCAGACCCCCATTTGAACCTATGGCTACCTGTGACCTCAAAATGCTCTCTTTAAAAACGCTATTCCTAGTGGCTATCACCTCTGCTCGTCGAGCTAGCGAGTTGGCAGCTCTCCGCCATGACCAACCTTTTCTTCAGTTCTTTAAGGACAAGGTTATGCTTTACCTGGACGTCTCTTTTCTTCCTAAGGTGGTCTCCGACTTCCACGTCAATCAGCCACTTATTCTGCCAACTTTGTTTCCGTCCCCGACGACTGATGTTGAACGCATGCTCCACATGCTCGATGTTCGACGGTCCTTAGCTTTTTACGTGTCCAGGACCAAGGACTTTCGCCTGGCCAACAGACTCTTCCTTTGCCACTTTGGCCCAAAGAGGGGTTGCCCGGCCTCGCCGTCCACGCTCTCTCGGTGGCTCGTGTCTACCATCGCCCTTGCCTACGAGCTCAACCACAGAGATCCTCCACAGGGACTTAAAGCCCATTCCACCCGGGCTGTTGCCTCATCCACTGCCTTACTTCGTGGCGTCGACCTGCCCGACATCTGCCGGTCCGCTACGTGGTCTAATGCCTCTACCTTCATAACCCACTACAGATTGGACGTGAGGGCAAAAGAGGAGACCAAATTCGGGAGGGCAGTGCTAGCATCGGCTCTTCAGTGACAGCCCACCATCCGGTTAGTAAGCGTGCTAATCACCCTTTGTGTGCATTCACAGAAGACCACGATGAAGAAAGAAAGGTTACTTACCTGTAACGATGGTTCTTCAAGTGGTCATTCTGTGAATTCACACAATCCCGCCCGGCCTCCCCTCTGTCTGTCTGTCACTGGCGTCTCTCTGACTCGAGGGCCTATGGCGGACAAATGGAACTGAGGGACGGTTAGGCTGGGCGTGCGCAGTAGGGGTAGTCCTAAACATTGTTACTTTTCTCTTGCAGCTAGAAAACGTTCCGAGAGGCCCAACGCTGGCGCTGGTATTAACCCTTTGTGTGAATTCACAGAATGACCACTTGAAGAACCATCGTTACAGGTAAGTAACCTTTCTTTTTCCAGGATCTTGACTCAGAGAGCCTCCATGGATAACAGTTCTTTCTGTTTGGACACAACATCCTCTACATGTAGGAGGGTGTTGGAAATTAAGATTGGAAGGGGGCAAGCTGAATTTGTTGTTGTTACATGCTGACAGGACCATTCTAGTTAACGGCAAACTGTGAATTGGTGGCCTCCAGAAGTTTCTGTCCCCAGCAGCCCTGCTCAGCTCTTGCAAACTCAAAGCTGTGACTGCCTTTATTGATTTAAATTCATATTTGACCTTCCTCTCTTTCTGTTGCCTTCAACGCTTCCCAATGTTACGTTTTTTTTCCAGTAAGTCTTGTCCTGCTCCAGTGTGTTTGGTGATTTTATACAAATTATGATTCCTGAATATGGCTCTGATCATTTGTACATGCAAAAAGGAAAATGAGCCCTCAGGAAAAGCTTTTGGGAATGATTTAAATTATTTGTATGGCCCCAGCCATTGAGAATCAATGCATTCAATAGTAGTCCCACATCTTCACTCCATCATCTTGTCCCGGTCTCTATTCTTGATTGTAAATTAATGGGAATTGGCATAGATGAAGAGAGAGGTGGTTATGAATTCTTTGTACGTATAGTGTTGTTTAGTTACATGTTCTTTTCGTGGAACTGTTAGCAAATTTTAATTTCCTTGTGGCTCTCTTATGGCGAAGGAGGTGTTCATGTCAACTGATGTTATTTGGGATGGGCTTTCTGCTTATTTTAGGCTGCCATTCTATATACAGTACATTTACCTAGCAGCAATATAGACACATATAGGATTGTGCTCTTACATTTTATGAGGTATATGCTATCTGTTCAGCTGTATTCTTGGCAGTGCAATCCTCTCTCCTCCTACTCTCTAGTGAGTGGGATTTTGTCTCAGAAAAGTGAGTATAGGATTGAAGCCTACAGGTATTAAATATTTTTAAAATCTATCTTGTTGCTGATCATAATACTTGAACTAATTCCCAGTATGACAGTGAAGATGGATTGGTGATATAAATGAGGGAAAAGTACAAAAAAATAGTCTATGGAATTGAGTCTCATCTTAAAATGGTTGCAGATTTATATCAAACTCAGTGAAAAGGGGGAAAAACTGCCTAGTTAGTGACAGATCCTTTAACTTTCTATTACCGATGGAGCAATTTGCAGGATTTGCCATTTAGAGTGACAGCATTTTTCATAGTACCTTATATTTCTGTCCAAGAGATTCAAGTTTGTTAAAAAAAAGCATAAATGCATATAATTCTACACCAAGCATACATAAATACTTTGGTTTTAAATCAGAATGGGTTGGCACTGTCTTCTAAAATAATTTGTACAGCTCTGTCCATCAAGAGTCTTACAATGTTCTTTTTAAACATGGTAGTATTTCTCTTTAAGATGTTTTGTAAACTCTATTTTCAAAAGTGCATTTGTTTTCTCTTATGATTTAGGACTTTGCAAACAGTTGGACCTTCTCATGCCAGGACATACACTGTAGCTGTTTATTTCAAAGGGGAAAGAATAGGATGTGGTAAAGGACCAAGGTATGGTAAATTTATTGTGAACTAAAGTATGATTAAGATGGAGATGTTGGCATTCTAGATGGGGCTGCTAAAGAAACTGAGCAATACTGCTATACAACTCTAACCTTCCTGGATCAAGGGCATCCAGGAAAGTGATGCAGAGGCTGGAAAATATGAGACAGAGTAACTCCATGTGCATCACTTTCCTGGATAAACTTGATCCCAGGAAAGGTAAGAGTGTGTGTATGTACACACACAGACACAGACACACACACACACACACACACACACACACACACACACGCTAACACACAAGTGATGTTAACTCCAAGTGTACTTTTCAAGTGGTCAAGCTCAATGGCTGGGAAAGAAGGCGCCTTGACAACTTACGAAGAGGTCCCGTACCCATTGCTCCTGCCTCTCAGGATTAGGGTTGCCAGATACAAGGGTACCAAAAGGAGGACATAGAAAGACTAAAAAAGAGGACAGAGGAGGACGTACCATAACCCCCGCTTTCCTCCACCCTCAGCCGCAAACACACAACTCTCCGTGCTGTTTTTCAAAGCAGAACAAAACCCGTCGGTGGCGCCAGCTGTACAAAGGCGGGAGAGCTCCAGCGCTTTCCAGGCTCCCTGGGAGAAACCTCAAGGAAGGAGAGGGCAGGGGAAAAGCAACGGGAGCGTCCTGTGCAGGCAGTGGTTTTGTGGAGGGCTTAGCTGCCCTAAGACAAACCGGCAAGGAAAGCGGGAGAGCCCAGGGAGCAGCCGGGCTTCCCTCTGAGCTGCCGCTGAGTTGGGTTTTTCAGCTGTGCTCCTTCCATGGTGGAAAGAGGAGAAGTTGAGCAAACAGGAAGTGTGGTGGCCACACACTTGGCAGCAACAGCCGCCGCCACCGCTCTGATTCATTGGGTCTTGAAGCTGTCTCAAAGGGGGAGGAGGAGGAGGAGTTACTGTTGCTGCTGCTGGCCTGTGGGAAGGAAAGCGCCTGGCTGCGTGTCACCAAAAGTCTCTCGCTTGCCAGAGAGAAGTGGCCGCAGTCGGTCAGGGAGACGCACAGCTCCTGGCTCTCGCTCACCCGCCTGCCTGCCTGCACCATGTGCTCTAAGACGCAGCCCCTGCGAGCATGACACACCCACCCTGCAAGCGCAACGCGCCCAAAAGCTGACATTTTAAAGGTTTTTAGCTTGGCCTGCTAGACAGAGAACATGTCCTCCTTTTGCCAGACATCTGGCAACCCTGCTCAGGATTCAACATGTGGCTATTCATGAGCAAGCCCCCTCAGTCATGGCTCCCAAACTGAGGAAAATTCTCAGAGATTTGCAAGGCACCTTTCCTGTTGAATTTTCAGCTCCAGGCAAATACCTCTTTGCTTCTGTGAGACATTGTAATTTTGTTTGGCTTCTCATTACCCAGTTATAGTTTGTATTTTATAGTTTATACTCTGCAGTTGTATTTTGTGCTTGTTTGCCTCTGCTGCCATTTTGGAATTTTTATGTTTCCTGACTTTTCATTGCACTAGTCTCTGTTAGTCATTTAAATCCTGTTTTTATTGTTGTGTGTTATAATTACATCTTTCAGTACTGATTTTATTGATCCTCCTATTTTGTTTTTGCAGTCACCTTGTCCTGACAGTGGAGGTTTTATTTTGGTGAAAGGGTCCACCCTTGTTTGTGCTCTGGAGATCATAATTGTGGCCTTAAGTGTGTCACACTGAAACTTCCTTCTCCTCAGTAATCTTTCCCCCCTCAAGGCTACACAAACATGCTCAGCAAACATGCCATTAATAGTTGTGAAAAGCTGCAGAATATAATTCCACCACATGTCTGCTTGATTCAGAGGATTCCTTTCTTTTTGTTTCTTTTTGTTTATGTTTTTGTTTTGAATGCGCCAGGAAAGCCCCACTAGCTGTCAGGACTAGGAAATCCCTCTGAGCCAAATTCTTTCCCACCTTTTTAATTCGAAAGTCACTAAAACAGGAGGTGAAGCTCTGCTTAGGGGACTGTCTTTGTCTCTCGACCCTGAGAGGCTGTGGGAGTGTTTCTAGTAGCAACAGCAGTGGACTCTTGTTAGCTCAGCTCTGTGGTGTTTGTTTAAAAATAAATAAATGCTGCCTCTTATGAGGAGCAGAAATGTGTCTCTTAGTGGCTGGTCCAGTAGCTGCTCTGGCCCCTGATATTCTGGTCCCAACATGTAGATCCAGCTGAGCCCCTCAGTCTTAGCCATTAAGGTGGCATGCTTATTTTTCCTTTTGCTGGGATTTCAAGTCTTTGGCTTAGGAAACTCACAGGAAGTGACATGTAGGAGACATTAGGTCTCTGTAAGGGTGAGGCAAGTTAGCTAAGATGTCTGCCTGTGGTAATTCCCTCTACATTTTTCTGTCTGCATTCTGGCAGCAGATACCGTCAACTGAATGTGTAGCTTGCAAACGGAGTGATTTGTTTTTACGTTTTGCTTTTGCAGATACTCCATTTGGAGATTCTTTGAAGGTGTTATACTACTATAACACCTTCAAAGAATCTCCAAATGGAGTATCTGCAACAGCAAAAGGGGCAAGCAGCAGTGTTTTTTTTTTACTCTTTCCCCCTGAAAAGAAAGGGGGGGAGAAAATGCTTCCCAGGCCTATTTCTAGTTCCTTGTGTTTCTTGAGGCAACCGTTTAAGCACAGAGATCATAGCAGGCCATTCTTGTTATGAAGCAGGGTTCAAAAGCTGCAGTGTGGTAGAGGGGTTTTCTCCACAGTCTCTTGATTATAAATTTAGGAAGGTTATTGTCTAAAACTCTCTGCAGTTTTGAAAGGAGCTTCCTCTTACAGTGTACTGTCAGTTCACTTTTTAGTTATGTGGTTAGCTCTTTGCTTTTTTCCCCCTTGGAACAGCAAAACTGTTCTGCCGAGCTTGAATGGTGGAAGCCCAGGTATTTTTAGCAGCCCCTATCTGGCCAAGGAGGTTCTGCTACTCTGATTTGGGGGTGCTGGCAATAGAATTGTTTCAGACCCTTCCAGCATCAAGAAACTCTTTGGCTAGGCAGTTCTCTGCACCCAGTTCAACATTCACTTCCATTGCAGACCTGCTGGCTGATAACTAGTTGAAGGTGGAGGGTAAGCTCTGTGAAGAGAAGATCATATATATCATCCTGGGTTCTTGCAGAACTTCTGTGGATTTAATCTGTGAAGCTGCTTAAAGTCCCTTTGTCGGGGACTGCACAAAGAAAGCAATAGTTGCAGTGAAAGCAGGGTTTGAGGTCCAGCCTTCACAGTACTGTGGAAAGGCAAGTATCAGGGGCGGGGGTTGTTGGTCACTTCAGTTTTCCTAGAAGCTCTATGAAAGCCCATTCCGATATCAGACTCCACGTGAAAGCCACAACTTGCCTGAAGCCATCTATAGTTCACATATACTCCAGCTGAGACTTACCCAAAATGCTTGAGAACCTGGCTAATCTCCTCTTGAGTTATTGCACCTTTACATCCCCACCACCACCACTTTTATTTCTTTGAAAGTCTTTTTTCCTAGTTGGCCATCATTTTGGCATGCAAGATGTCAGAATTTGGAGTGTTTGCAGTCCCTAAACTCTGCACTCAGTTTTTGCTTCTAAGTTTTTATTCCTAAGAGTCTCACAAGGTGCAGGAACTGATAATGTCGTATTTTTCTTCCCACGCAAGCAAACATGTTGGGAAGGAATGGTGCAAACTGAATTCAAATATGTTCATCAGAATTTACCTCCAATACATCTAATGATCCGAGTCCCTGGTTGTTTATTCTTCCTAGCTTAACACCAGAGGGAGGAGGGTCTGATAACCCTTGAGAAAAATCTGCATCTTGCTATGCTGGGAGGCTCCTGCTTTTCCTTCATTCCTTTCAGTCCCCTACCTTGGAACCATTCCAAAACCACTGTGGTTCAAGGGGTTCAAAGCCTGCATAGCTCCTTCTATTGTGCTGCTGTTCCTGGGAGAATTTCTTTCCACTGTACAAGAAGGAAGCACTTCCCCTTTGGCAGCGTTTGGTTTTTTTCATGCTGGCCACCTGGAAATCACTGGCCCAAATCCTCTTACTTAGACTAGAAAATCACACTAGAGTAGACCCATTGAATCAATGGAGATTTGGTGGGTCAACTCTTTTGTAAGTTCCATTGATTCAAATTGGACTGCACTAACTGTAATTTACTTAAGAACAGTAAACCACAACTTGAGTAGGCTCAGTCCAGTCAGCTCACTAGAGAGACTGACTCAAATAATCCTCCTTGATTCAGTTGGCCTCATCTAGTGTGATTTGCTAAATTAAGCAACAGGATTTTGTCCAGTGTCTTCCTTTGTCAGACACTGCAAACTGGATGTCTTTGCTTTGACCAAAGTTTCTTTGAAACAGTGAGTTCTTCAACAGGTGGTTCCTAACAAAGGGTATTAAGCAGCAAGAATGCAGTCTTCTCTCTAGGTGCTACTGGAATATTTCTCATCTAAAAATGTCTCCGTTTCCATTTAAGGGGAAAAATACCTACTACTTTATAGATTTTTGGCAAAGGTGAATGAAAAAAGCATTATAAAGAATTCTATACACTCAAAGTGCCAGCTATATGATAAATAATATCTAAAAGGATTTCTCATTCCTCACTGATCACCTTTCTGCATTGCCCGTGATGTTTTGAAGAGTAAGATACAAATAATTCCTAATAAAATATTAGAGGGAAGCTATCATATCGCCATCCATTTTCCAGAACAGTAGGATTTGCTGTCTTTTCATTAAAATAATTCACTAAAGAATTATCAGTGGAGAGTATTTTAACAGTATATTGATCTAAGTTTTAAAGCAACTTGATGGAAGATGCTTTTTTGGAGGGGGGGACAACAGCCCCATGAGCAGTTGAAGAATTAGTGTCAGCAAAGCAGACTTTTGGAGAGCAATTTTACTCCATTAATATATATATATATATACACCATGATTTCTTTTTCTTTGTTTTGTTTTACAGCATTCAACAAGCAGAGATGTGCGCTGCAATGGATGCACTGGAAAAATGTAAGACCATTTCTTGAAAGCCACTTTGTATTGGTTGATCGGCTGGGGTAGGATAAAGTGCAGGTGTTTCATATGAGATGGAAATAAATATAATTAAAATGAGTAAAGAATCAAACATGAAATGAACCCATTTAGATGATTTTTCACCAAACTGGCACCTGTAACACTTTTGCATTCTTTAGAGCAGAGGAATCTTAGATACTTAACAGCATAACAATATTAAGCAGGAGATTGGATGCAATGGCCTTATAGGCCCCTTCCAACTCAATTATGCTATGATTTAATAATTCTTCATATATACACACCTGGAAGTAAGTTCTACTGTTTCATTATGTTTCTTGTTAACCAACATTCCCTCTAATTCTCCAGAGCTCTGTGCAGAGGCTCCACCCCTTGCGCATGGAGTTCCAACCACTTTACAGAAAGATTTGTTTCAGTGTGAGCTTTTATGGATTACAATCCACTTCCTCAGACACACAGAACATAATAGTTAGGCCACAGGTTTATATACATAAAGCACATGGTGCAAAGCCAAGTAAGAATAGGAAAAAACAGTGACAATTACATCAGTTGAAGGAGTGATCACACAGATATTTTGCCATCAGTAATTACATGGTTGTACTGGGATGATGTCCAGTCTTAGTCTCACTGCCTGTGCACTTTCTTTGTTAGAAAATCAGAAAAAAACCCTATTTTGGTAAACACAGGATCCTTTAGAAAGCCAATGTGGTGTAGGAGATAGTGTGACAGAGGAGACAAAAGACCTAGGTTCAAATCTCCAGTCAGCCACAGCAAGTCACTGGGGGGGTGGCACATATAAAACTACAACCTAAGTATCCCATATACCTTAAAAGCCTTATTATGGTCTCTATAAGTTGGATGCAGCTTGACAGCCTATCACAGCGCTTAGTTCACCTGTTGCCTTTTCTTTGCTATAAGAAGACACATTTATTTATTTATTTATTTATTTATTTATTTATTTATTTATTTATACCCCGCCTATCTGCTCAGAACGAGCACTCTAGGCGGCTAAATTTTCTCTCATGTAGATGCACCTTGTAAAATATTCAGGTTATAAACACATATTGTATACTTTCTAGAATACATTGACCAACAACAGTGGTAGACCTACATTTTGGGGATCTTGAAACTTGAACTGTTATGGGAGGCGATTCACAACCAGCAATGAAATCTAGATAAGCACTGTTATTTTCTTCAGTGAAGTTATTCCATGACAGATCACCACATGGATTTTCTCTAGGAGTGACATTTTTAAGACAACAAATTTCATAGTTCTCTGATATCCCAGTCCTAGCTAAGCCTCAAAGCCTTTCAGTTTAGGCTTTTCTCCAGAGTGATCCACATTTATGTGTCTGGCTGTCAGATAGTACTTTCAGAATGGAGAATAATGAGCTTTGTAGTTGAACAGCCACCCACTCCACACAAATTCCATCTTTATTTGCAGTTTCGAGGGGGAAAGGAAATATTGCTAAACAATATTTCAAATGAAAGTACAGAATGAACCAGGCGACTCCAAATGTAGCAAAACTTCAGAAGTCAAGAGAGTCTGACTTTCTGAAAGTGAACTCTACTTCTTATGTGAATCACAAAGAGTCCTGATCTTTGAATATCCTATTCTGAGTCATCTGAGCAAAACAGAATGGCCATTATAACGGAAATTGGATTGAATTTAAATGATTGAAGCCCCAGAATTTAACTGTACATTTCCTTTAAACACATTCCTTTAAACATTTCCTTTAAAAACCTTTAAACTTTTTTTAAAGGCCTTGCTTTCTGTGATGTTGAATGACTTTGCATAATAAGGTGATTGTTTGCTTAAGGACATATATGTCCCTCCACCACCACACAGAATGTCCACATGTTGGATGCCATGTTTACTTGTAAAGGCCAGTACATGTCATTCTGGAGAGTACATTTTGAACACCATAGAGTTAGAGTATAAAAGTTATGTGGTTTGGGCCTACAGCTTTGCAGTGAGAGGACTCATACAAATAGGATACTCAACTGGGTAGGTTTGGGGCAGGGTTTGAGCATGTCTGGTGCAGAAGGCAACAATCAAGCATAATCTGTTCATCACATTCTCCCTCCATAAACATTTGTGCAAGAGAATAATTTTGTGGTTCAACTTAAAGTTTCAGCTAAAATGAGACACGTTTTCATTCTTTGTTACTTTTGCTTTCTCCCTTCAGAATTCTAATCCCTTGGAAACATTCACCATATTTCAGACCGAGTTGTCAGGACCTCGGTCAATGAAAGCGCTGAGCTCTCTGGCCTTGGTCCAGCAAAGCACTTAAGCCCGTGCTTAAATTCAGGCACACGAGTCATTCCACTGACATTCATGATCTAGGTGTGGTGATTAAAATAAAGTCGGCGCTTTGTTAGATGGGGGGCAGAGTGCTCACCTTGCAGGATTGATTGCAAAACCCCACAAGCTACTGCCAAACAGAAACTTAAATCTTTGTGTGACAACCCGAGATAACTCTCCATCTCACTGAAATCTCTGGCAAAGGTAGTCTTGCCTTATCCATCAAGGGTTGAGCTCATCTGCTTACCTCAGCCGAACAAGCAGTAATCTTCCGGCTCTGTCTTTAACAGAGTAATTGTCTGCTATTCTTTCTTTAAACATGTTTATTTAGAATGTGTCCACTTGAGATTTATCCATTTTTACGCTTGTTCTGAGTTGCTGATTGTTTAGTTTCTTGCTTGAATGTTGAGTACAAATGTGGAGTAAAAAGACCTGACATTGAATCTCACTTCTCTGACCCTAAATTCCTTGCCCTTCATGCCAATCAGCTTCTTTCTTTATCTCTTTAAGAGATGAAGGACAACATACAAGAATTGCCAAAGATGCCCCAGTGGAGATGGAGAGAGAGGAGGCATGCTTTTGGGAAATATATGTTACGCTTATTTGCATAACCAGAAGATGGTTGGAAGAACATGGAGTAGCAGGGAAGGCAAGTGCTCCCAGGTTCAGAAATGAAGCTCCCTGCTAGCAATGGGGCCAGCTTCCTTTCTGCATAGGAAATTAAGGCAAAGCTAGGCCTTGAAACCTTCCTAGTAAGACCCTTTCTCCAAGTGAGCCACATTTAGAGGTTTCTAGGTGAGAGTCTGTCAGGTAGAACTCCCAGAATGGAGAATTATGGCACTTGTAACCCAAGAAAATCCAAAAATCCCATGCCTTGAGGCCACTCTTCAGTTTCACCTCCCAAGCTCTAGCTGACAGGCAGCACTAGTGCCCCCCGTTGTCTTGGGCTATGATGATCATATGGTCCAGACTATCAGTGCTGCCTGCATTTTCCCTGTCTCCAGTTCCACTGTAGGAAGGGTCTGGGTAACTCTCCATCTCACTGAAATTTCGGGAAAGGTTTTCTTGTTTTATCTATATGCTTACATTAGCCAAACAGGCAGTAATCCTCCAGTCCTGTTTTTAAAATAAATGTTTATTTTAAAATAAACGTTTATTTTAAAAATGTGGATTTGAGGTTTATCTACTCATTTTGAGTTGCCGATCTTTTTTTTTTTTTCATTCCTGTAAAAATACAGAGATAAATGTAGGGTAAGGAGCTACCATATTGAACCTCACTTCTGTAAACTTTACACTCGATTCCTTCTTCTCTGTACCAACTCTAGGTTCTTTCTACCTTTCTTCAAGATACTTAGGAAACAAAGCAAAATTAGCCAAATAAGTATGTTTTCATAATATCTGAACAGCGTGGTGTTAGATATCCTTTGATCAGTTGCATATGTCAGAATTGTGTTGGACAGTTCAGAATCTCCAAGGACTGAGAACAGTTTCCAAGGGATCTTGAGAAAACCGTAGTAGAGGAGACTTAACTAAACTTCATTCTCTGTGCTTACTCTTCTGCACCACAGTAGAGAAGATACAGACTTTGCCCGGTTCTATGGCACTGCCTTTGTTTCCTGGCATGAAGTCTTTGTTTCTGAAAATACTGTATAGACTTTGGGCAGTTTACTGTAGCAGGTTCTCAATGTTATCTCCCTTTCATCTGTTAGAGTTTCTCTTCTGCAAATACTCGTACAGTTTGGGAGAACATAGTTACTAATGAAGATCGCCTTGAGCCCTTCAAGCTTCCTCCTTAGCCTCATGCTTCAGCTGTGTTTCCCATGTGGTATCATACAGCTTCCTTTCCCCAAGGACACCAGCTGTTTCAGCATCAGCAGCTAGCTAGTCAATCACAAATAGCAATTTGTCGTCAGGCATCCGATCCAATGCAAGCAAAGCTTTCATCAGTGACCTTCCACCTGGCATCACCACCATTGATGATGTGTTTGTATACTTTGTATTGCACTGCTTTTGCTGAGTTTAAGTTAACTGTATTTGGTGTCCAGAATGTGTCTATTGGTTTTTAAGAGCTTAGCTGCTTCTCTCTCTCTCTCTCTCTCTCTCTCTCTCTCTCTCTCTCTCTCTCTCATGGCCATTATGGTGGTAATGGGGGAGATTATCTTGATTAGCTCCAGATGGAGCCCTTCTTGTCCTTGATGAAAAATCATAGCTTCTGAAATAACAGAGACCTTCCCAGTATAGTTCTCTGATATGTGATACAGTACATATTTTCCATAATAAGAATATTGCCCCCACCCCCCAAAAAAGAAGCTTGCAAATTGCTGAGCACGTACTTCATGTTTCATATGAAGTAATAAAGGGAGGAATAAATAGACAAGCACAAATTGCTGCTGCTTTGGAAAAAATGTCCTCATTACTTCTATTGATCAATGTGATTTTTACCTCACCTTCTGGCTCAGAAGAATCCCTAAGGTGTCACTTATAGAAGACAGCAAAATGCAGCTAAGTGGGTGGTGCTTCTGTGTTCTACAACATATAGCATTGCTGTGGCGTAACATTTGCACCACTCCAAAATACATTCATTGCTCATACATGCAAAGAAGTAGGCTACAGTTCAGAGAAACGTGTAAATGAAACTTGTTGGTCTCAAAGTTGCCACAACACTCTGGCAAATGTTTTCCCTCAGGATAAAAATCCTGAGGAATCCGAGTTGAGTTGCCAGTGTGACTTAATTCCACCTTGACAGCAAGTCCCATGACTTGAGTCCCCATCTCAGGTTATTGCACCAGTTATTTTACTAAGTGCTCCTGTCTGTCTTCGTGCAAAGAACAGAAGTCTTTTCACTGTACAGAGGAATGGAAGGATTCACAGGCAGATATTGGTTATGAAGATTCATCTCTGGATACCAGTCATTGATAGGACTTTTCAGCAGTTTTTCATTCTTGCAGGATCTTAGATTTGTTGTGGAAGGGAGTGTCTTGACTGGCAAAGGAAGAAAGATTTTCCTTGTGAAGACTGGTTCCCAACCTTGGGTTCCCAGATATTCTTGGACTAAAAATCCTGGCCAGCCCAGCTAGTGGTGAAGGCTTCTGGAAGTTTTAATCCAAGAACATCTGGGGACCTAAGGTTGGGAACCATTACTCTAGAGTCTGTTTTCAGGCAGTGCCAAAGTCTGAAGAGGGAAAGTGGAGGGTAAGAAAATCATGCTGTGGTTGCCACCAGAATACTGGGTGTAGCCTCTTGAAATCGTTCTGAAAGAAATTGCAGGTAATCTTTAAATACTGTGGTGGTGACTATTGTTCTGAAACTGTGGTCAGGAGATTTTATGTTTGCTTCCTCTTTAGAAATGCATTTTAGCAATAAAACTTATTGTGCTCAGCTCACAAGGTTATTGGGGGAATAAACTGAGATAATCCGAAGTATGCTGCCATTGCATACAAATGTAAAAAATACATTACATGACAGAAACTAACCAGAGGTCAGTTCCTATTGTGGGCACGTTCAGCTTTCATCACAAGCTGAAATTCAGGAGAATCCTGGCTAGTTGAAGATGAGTTAGCATGCTAGGGCATGTTTTCTGATCACATATTAGACCCATCTTTTGGTTTATGCACAGACTTGGCAGGAGCCAGTTTTGTGGCTTGTCCCTCCCTATTTATTGAAGAAATAATCCAGATTCTTCTTCATGGCCTCTGTGAATCACACAATGGGTAATCTGCGCATGAGCGGAGCCTTGTCGGAATATTCTAGAGCTTCTGCAGTAGCAAAGGAAAATACATTAGCATAGACCCCTCCCCCCAGTATATGTACCTTGGAGCCAAGGCTCTCCCTTCAGTTTCTTTCAACCACCGCGTTGAGAGCCTTGATCGTTGCTTCTGTGAGAAATGTGAAAACAAAAGTAGGAAACTTATTGAACTTTATTATCCTTATTTTCAAAACAAGATATGCTCTGGCCTTAAGGCCGAAGTGTCCCCCCCACACACACACTTTTCTGTTGTTTTCTTTTCAAAACCAATTCTTGATTCATGGCCTTTTCAGGCCCATTTAAAAGCTGTGTAGCCTGCAATAACAAGATCCTGCTCTATGATGGCCTACCTGATGCCTTTTTTGCCTCGGCGAGGCCATCAAACTTCCTCGTCCCCTCACTGCAAAAACTTTAAACACGGAGTTCTCCGCAGTCGCCTCTCTAGACTCAAGCTTCGGCTCTGGGAGCAATCCCTAAAGCCATGGATGAAGCTGTTTCCGAAGTGACAAAACAGTGCCCATCAGCTACTCCATCTCGTTCCAATCGATAATCTACTCTGCCCTCGATATTGAAGGTCATGCGAGTACACAAAGCTAAACATTCAACGTCAAAACCCTGGACATTGAAAACAGCCTCTATGAGAAAACCATCCATGGACGCTTCCTTAGCACCAGAATCATCACCTCTGAAGAAGGCTAAGTCTTCAAAATCGAAACCTTCCAAAACAGTTTCCCCAACTCCACAACCACCGGAGTCTAGAAACCTCATATACGTCGGTTCCCTTTCAGATGAGGAGGCACTTCCACCTCATCAACCTTACCATCGCAGTCTCCTGAATGGGAACAGCATGTTGATCTACTGACAGCTTCCCCTTATAGCCTGCGATAATCCTCAGGCTCTCCAAGTGAGTCTTCACAGATTGCCTCATCAGACATGGTTAAATGCAGCCAGAAACTGTGCCTTACTCTGCCCCTGTAGGCCTACCACCCTGGCCTCCAGCACATCAAAAAAGGCATCAAGCCTATACGAGCGTCCGCTCGCCTTCTCGTGGGGAAAGGGATCACGCTCAGCACCATCAGGATGCCGTTTGCCCAGATTGGTGCCTAATGGAGAAGCCCGGCAAACACTATCGGCCAGTCACTCTTCCTGGTCCGGCAGCACTACCCCTGCAGGATGTCTCTGCTAGGGAGCCTTCGGTGTCGAAGCGATTTTATTACCATGATTGCCCAGGACTACCTGGCACCTCTTATCTGCTGGCACCTAAGAGCCCCAATCAAGCCAATCAATACAGTGGGGTCTCGACTTATGAACTTAATCCGTATTGGAAGGTGGTTCGTAGGTCAAAAAGTTTGTAGGTCGAATCTGCATTTCCCATAGGAATGCATTGAAAACCATTTAATCTGTATCTGCTCTTTTCCATCCATAGAAACTAATGGGAAGCTGCTATTCCGCCTTCTGCCACTAGAGGGGGATATTTTTCTTTCCCCCCCCCCCTTAGGTTCAGGAAAGGAGGGGGAAGGCAGGGAACAGTTTGCAAAGCACTTTTGAAATCTTTTTTTTTCAACGAAGCCAATTTTATGGCATTTTTTAAAGCGTGTTGTGCTATTTTTTCAGCACAAAGACACACAGGCAGGCTTTTTAAGTGCTGAGCAAGCCTCCCCAAGCCTCTTCAGAGCCAGCCGATCAGCTGATAAGCGGGGAGAGGAGAGGGCAGGAACACGGGGGGGGGAAAGCACAAAATGGCTACCAGGCTCCCTTCTGGGTGTCGGCTTTTAGCTGTTTCCTGCTCTTTTTCCTGTTGTTTGGGGGCTAACAAGGCCTGGTAAGTGACTTTCTTTTATTTATTTTTAAGTTTCTGACTTTTTTCCCCCTCCAGAAGCCTCTAAGGGGAGGGGGCACTTTTTTTCCTGTCCTTAACTCAAGGGAAGTTCGTATGTCGAGTCCTTATTTCCCTATAGGGTGGGTTCATAAGTTGAATTGTTTGCAAGTAGGGTTGTTCGTAAGTCGAGACCCCACTGTACTCCTCAGCTCTGGGCACATTGGAGCACCGACTACTATTTTCCTCTCCATTAGGAGGATTACAAATGTTCATCCCACTCAGCGTCACCGGCGTCTGTCTATTACACCATAATACAGTATGGTCCATTGACGCCTTTACTACCTCGACAACTCTCTCAACACTAACCTCCATTTCAACACACCTCGATACCAACTCTTTCGATATTGACGATCCTCAATATCGAACACTACTCATGGATGGACCTTCCATTTCGGCAGCAGTGGACAACCCTCACTATTGACCCCTGTCCATGGATGCACCTTTGACATCCATACTGATCGACAACCCTCAATATCGACCACTGTCCACCCATGCCTCTTCAACATCAACAGCTCGGCGTTGACACTAATATTTTGAAGACCGACTGCTCAACATCGATATTGATTGATAGTTGATTGACTTGAGGCATGATGCCGATCCATCTGATCATGATTCCAGGCCTCAAACACCATCAGGACTTTTAACAAAGCTGGATTCTGACCTGGCATAGACCCTCCACCACCATTAGAGGATTTTCAAACCTATGCTCAACTAATGATTCATATGGCCAAATACCTCGACCTACAAATCCATAGACCCACTACTGGAGCAGGAGATCATCTTCATGATCCCATCTCTAAAGATACTATCATACTGGTCCATATCTCCATGCTCCCTTCTCTCCTGAGCACAGCTAGACATTCTTCAACCAAATCAGCAGCATCTCATTCGGTGTCAAAACACATAGACAACCTTTATCAAGTACATGATCTGGGCACAGTCTTTTACATAAACAACCAGCTCCCAATTCCATATTTGTCAAAGCTTCACAATCTCGCTCTTGACACAGACAAATACTAATACCACCTAATAAAGACAGCAGGCACATTGACTCCATGGGCAGATGGCTATATTCTGCTGCCTTCACCATAAGAGTTGCCAACTATCAGGGGGCTATATGCACCTACCAATGTTATCTCTGGACAATATGTCTGCCTTTATTGATGCTCTCCTCGAAGATAAAAGGGCCGTAGCGCAAACTTTACAACAAGAGGGTCTTTTGATGGTGAAACAACAGATGCTATCTGCTAGGCACACAGTTGATGATGCACCTAAATCAATGGCTACCTCTAGCACTTTGATATTTCTCTTGACCTAGAACCATGGGTCTAGTTGAGGACACGCTTGCGCACATTAAAGATCTCACATTCGATAGAGTTGGTCTCTTCAATGCCGAGACTGATGAAATTCTTGAGAATGTTCAGAAAAAGAGGGCAGCTGCCAGGCATTCGGGAGTCTACCCCACATACCAGCAACGCCCTCAGCACAATGTGGCACAGCATCTTACATGCCTTACTATAAACAACAACCTTACCGAGCCAAACCTCTCCAACAAACCACAACTACGCACAATGACCTTAAGCCTAAGCCTCATGTTTGACCAGCTGAGATCCCAATACCACCTCCCACCTCTCCTCCTCCCCTTTGGAAGCACTTACCTACATGGGAGACATCACTACAGATGCCTGTACTTCTCTCCATCATAAGAAACATCATTGAATTCCACCAGCTTCCTCCACCATCACACGTCCGTCGCAAACTCTATGTAAAGAAATATAGTTGTTACTACTCAAAGATGCCATAGAACCAATACAATTACAACACACACTCTTGGGTTTTTCTCTCACTATTTCACCATCCCCAATAAAGATGGAGGCCTTCGCCCTGTCCTCTTCATCTCACAGCATGGAGTATTCAGCCGCACTGATGAATGTCATTCATCACACAAAGAAACCTTCAGCCAGAAAGTCCTATATGTATAAATGGGAAAAAGTCCTATATGTATAAATGGGAAAAAATTCAAACTTTTACTGCATCATCTTTTTCCTCAACTAACTCCTCTTTTACCACTGTCTTTTTTAAAAAATTGCAGTTAAAAACTAAAAACATTACTGAAACAGAGCCGTCTATGTTGGCTTGGGCATTTTGTGAGAATGGCTGATGGTCAGATTCCAAAAGATCTCCTGTATGGAGAATTAGCGCAGGGAAATCGCCCCAGAAGGAGACAATGGCAGCGATACAAGGATATCTGCAAGCAGGATCCGAAGGTCTCAGGAATGAACCTCAACAAATGGGAAACCTTGACATCTGACCGTTCAGCCTGGAGGCAGGAGGTGCAGGATGGCCTCTCCCAATTTGAAGAATCCCTTGTCTAGCAGGCTGAGGCAAAGAGGCAGTTCTGAAACCAGCAAAATCAGGGAGCTGGACGGGGACAGATTGTACTTGTCTTCAATGTGGAAGGGATTGTCACTCTCGAATTGGTCTTCTCAGCAACACTAGACGCTGTTCATAGTCTCTCAAGACTGAAGGATGCCTGCACAAAAAAACTAAGGGTCTTTATCTCTTGTCCCTCAAGGTCTAACTTTCTGCAATTGTGGCTTATCAACCACCAACCTCTCAGGCAACTAAGTTTTTCAGACACCCTACTCTGAAACATTTCCCCAAGGGGCTATCACACCTCTACCACAGATGTCCACCTTCCACCACCTCAGTAGTCACTGACATTGGTCCTTCAACAACTTACAAGGGCCCCATTTGAGCCCCTGGCATCAACTGACCTCAGGTTATTTACCTTCAAAAGGATATTTCTTGTGGCCATCACGTCAACCTGATGTCCTAGTGAACTTGCAGCCTTAAGTTTTAAGCCAGATAAGGTTAAACTTTTTGCAGATATTTCTTTTCTACCCAAGGTTGTCTCCCAGTTCCACCCATCCCAACCTTTAGGGTTTTTTTGTTTTTTTTTTGTTTTTTTGTCTCCTCATCAAAAAAGGATCCTCCACACTCTGGATGTAAGACAGGCTCTGGCTTTTTACATAGCCTGCACTCAGTACTTCAGATGCGTAGCTAGACTTTTTGTCAGCTGCCAGTTTCCTGCCAAGGGTCTTCAAGTTACGTCGCAGAGACTATCTAACTGGGTTGCGTCTACCATCCAGCTTGCTTATCAGTTTGCTCAGGTTCCAGTGCCACAGAGTATCTGCCCTCATTCTAGGGTGTTGGTGACGTATACAGCATTTCTTCGGGGTGTCCCCATACCCAGACATTTGCACCTCTGCCACATGGTCACAGCCATCCACGTTTATCAGTCACTACAGATTGCACGTTCGGCAGCAATCTGATGCCGATTTTGGGCGTGCTGTGTTCCTCCGGGTATGGTAGCTTTTTAGTCACCCATAGTGTGATTCTCAGAGGCCACGAAGAAGGGCAGGTTATCTGCCTGTAATTGTAGTTCTTTGAGTGAACCTCTGTGATTCATACGTACCGACCCGGCCTCCCCACTGTCATACCCTTTTCTTTATGCAGTGGTTGACCTAACTGAAGGGAGAGCCTTGGCGCCAAGGTATATATACCAGGCGGGAGGGGTCTATGCTAATGTATTTTCCTTTGCTACCACAGAAGCTCTAGAATATTCTGATGAGACTCCGCACATGCGCGGATTACCCATAGTGTGAATCACAGAGGTCCACTCGAAGAACTACAATTATAGGTAGGTAACCTGTTGTTTTGCTGTAGGGTTAATATTTTGGCTCATCAGGAAGGAAAATGGTTAGTGAGCCAGGCTTCTTCCATGTCTGCATGTCACAATAAAGAAGCCAGAATATCAAGATCTGCCATTCGTGTTCCTGCTCCAAGCACGCTGCTCATCCCCGATAAGCCAGGTTTCCCACAAATCCATGGCTTACAGTGACATGTGAACCCAGCCGTGGTATTCTGTAATAAAATAACGAATTGAATTTCTTCTTAATCACTGGCTAGCATTTACTTAAACATATGAAACATTTCTTCTTTTGTCAGATAACTTTCCTCAAATGGCCCATCAGAAACGGTTCATTGAACGGAAATACAGACAAGAGCTCAAAGAAATGAGGTGGGAACGAGAGCATCAGGAAAAGGAGCTGGAGGAGACGGAAGACATAAGAAAATAAGTGAAGGTCATGGAAGAAATGGCATATTTGCTTCCTTAATAACTTGGATGGTGGCCTACAGAGACCTAGCCTAGTTTCATGTGAATGAACGGATGAAGTGTGCTCATTGAATCATGTTTGATTTTATTTTATTTTTTAATAATGTATTTTCTTCCATTTTTACTTGTGAAGATGAAAGAGTTTACCTTTAGAGTTGAAAAGGGGTTAAAAGAAAATAGTTTCTTTTAATGTTCTTTGTGAAGAATTATGCTTTTGTTTTCTAGCTTGTGTTTATTGAACAATAAAGTATTCTACTTCAGCATCTGTAACATTCTTTAAAAACAAGGAAGCCTTTTTGTGCTAAAAGAATTGTTTAACTATATCAAATAAGAAGACGAACTATTTCTTCAGCTGTGCGACACTACCGCTAGGAAGAGATAGGTTAATCTGTTTTTGAAGACAGTGAGAAGGTGTTCTCTCCGAACTCTGCTTCAGTAGAGAGAGTACTGGACAGGAAGTACAGTACATGAGGAAACTTGGTTTGTACACTTCACAACAACAATAAAAAAAAACAGAAATGCTGGGCTCCATAAACAAAATCAGAAAAACAAGGATTTTGGATATATGTTATATACCCTTTGTCCAACATTATCTGCAGGATGCTTCCACTTCTTATGCTGATATCCTCTCCTCATTTTGAGATGCCTTACCTTCAGATTAGCTCAGGGCAATGGGATTTACATTCCAAAACTCTTAAGCTGGTTAGATGCCTACATTCTTATGAGAGCTATATTTTTAAATGCATGCTGTAATGAAAAATAAAAGGATGTTCTGCAGGTAGCTTGATTCTAGAGCTGTGAGGCAATTGGTTCCATAAGTGCATTCAAAGAAAATAGTCTGCATATCATGAAATTAAACAATTCCCAGTTTTCTAAAAACATAGTATTTGGTGTTTGTCCTGAGAATGCGTCCAAACGAAAAGGAGGACCTGGGTAGTTCTATGTGAAGAGTTAACTTTGTGTACCCACAATACAGAAACTGTGGTTTAGGCGTTTGGCTGTGGAGCCAGAGGTTGTCAGTTCAATTCTGCACTGCAGTTCCTAGCAAAGAGCCAGCCTGTGTAGCCATGGGCAAGCCCCATGCATAGTTCCAGATCACAGCCAGAAGAAGGGAATGGCAAGCCCACAGCTGTGTATTTGTTACTTAGAAATATCTGGACAATGTAACCATAAGTCGAAATTGACGGCACACAATTATTATTTTCCGTATATTCAGTTAGCCAGGAAATTTGCATCTACAAGTGCTCAGCTGGAGAAGGGAGCACTGAGAATTTCATATTATGGACCTTGTCCTGGCCTTTTCCAATCCGAGAAACATAATGCAGCGCTATGGCTCTTTTGTCTGCACACAAATGCCAAGACCTTGATGTCTTTTGTCTGGCATGGGGGTAATGCTGGCATTGAATGGGTGCATGAGAAGCCCTGAGGTAGCAGGAACAGGAAGAAGGTATAAACTAGGATCAGTATTATTTAACTATTTATTTACCCATTTAGGGATCAGAGTTGGCATCAATTTGCTGATCTCCAGCCCCTCAAACTAGGTTTCTTTTCTTTTTTTAATTCCCAGTACAGTATTCTTTCTTTTGAAAAGGTGTACTCAGAGAAGATGTTGACTTGATCTGAATGCTGTTTGCTTTTATGGTTCCTTTCTTCCTTCTTACAGGATTTGCAAAGTGAAGCTTGTGACTTTTGTTATACCAAAAAGAGAGAAATTACCATAACAATATGATAGATGGCACAGGGAACAGCAGCTCTCTCTCTCTCATCTTGTCACAGATTTATCCTCCTATCCTTTATCCTTCAGCTGAACTGCTAATTAAACCATCTCTCCCTGATACCTAAAGGCTTTTATTATTTTACAAGGTAAAACAAGTTCTGTTTTGTGGGTGTTGAGGCTTCTTTTGATTGTTGGTTTGCTCATCAAAATTGCCCTTAATTGTTGACTCTTGCCTACCACAGTTTGTATTTTAAACTTTATGGGGGTGGGGTGCACAAGAGAGTTGACATCTTCCAGGTGGGCAGCTCTTAGAATTAGTCATGCAACCTCTCCCCTCACTTCCTGTGTTGGAATATTATGTTCTGGGCCTTGGTTCCCGGTGAGAAGGAAGGAAAATAAAGTCTCTTAAGGTACTTACTATTGATTATGTCAGGCACAAGTATAACTGAGCTTGTCATAACACAGTTTGTATAGGAATATCAACCAGCAAAAAACCCCACCATTTCGCATTCAGCGGATATTAAAAATGCTAATGTTATTCAATAACCAATTACAGAGTTTCTGGGAAAGCCAATTAAAATTCTGGAAGATAAGGAGTCTAAGTGACTTCATTGGACAGGTCAGTCAAAACTGCCTTATCAGCTGTCTGTTCTCGGGGTGATAAAGATTTTCAATTGTTATCAAGAACCTTTAAACTTTGTCATAATTATGGGGGGGGATATGATTTTGATCCTATTAGTGTAAGCGAAAATGACTTCTGCTATAGTCCTTGAAGAGATGGATGGTACATCCATTGCAGAGATTTTCAGTGAGTATTGTATTGAGCAGCATGCTGCTGCTTTGGCACTTTTTAGTGTTTTCCGGTGTTCCTGTGTTAGAAAATGCATCTGTGCTGCTGTGGTTCAGGTGGAAGAGTGACATTGCCTCCTCATCTCTCAGTATCCCACCTAACTAATTAGTCTTGTGGCATGCCTTTGTGGAGTACATTTGTCCATAGAGGTAGCTTAGAAAATTCTTATTGTCTAGTTTGCAACTCTGATACAGCAAGTTATTTTTTTAATGCCAGTTTAACCTGTAGCTAAGCTTTCCTGCATATTAAAACTCAGAATACCTGCTTTCATCTGCCCCCCCCCATCCCTCTTTCATGATGGCACCAAAAGCAAGCTACTTTTCTTTCTTACATAGCCCTGTAACCAAAAACTGAAATTTTTGGCCTGGTTGTTGTAGCTAAAGCTCCCACTGTGTTCTCTTGGCCATAAATTATACGATTGCTATCATCGTTATAGTGTAACTTTCTCCAGTGGATTTGTAGGCCGAAACATTCTGGGAGCTATAATCCAAAAAAATCGGGCTCGACGTGCTTGGGCACAGCTGATCAATTTCCAACTGGTTGGGGTGGAAGACATTGATATTTTCTTGCCATTCATGGCTACAAGGAATCTGTGATTTTGATCAGCAATGCTGTAGGAAAGATTTCCACTTCCCTTCTATGATCTCAGTGCAGGCAAGTCTGTCCATTTCCTTTAACTGTAGTCCACAATCTTCCTATGAATTTCAAGAAAGCATCACACCTGCACAGATTATTCTCTGGTTTCCTTATGGAGACAAAGGACATTTTTAATGTTTGGGAGTGTGTGCTGCTGTTTGCCTTGACCATATGAGGTGTCTGGATATCCCATCTCCCAAAAAGAGGAGCATGCCAATGGAAGTGATGTTTACATTGAGAGGGAACATCCAGATCAAGAGATCCCCAGTCATGGTGGAAGATTAAATAACTGTACTCCACTGTATCTTCCAGGCCCCAGTAATAATCTGGATCAGGCCCTTCCACCTATCTGCTATTTACTTTTAGAGAACCATCTGCATTTGCTAATTGCATAAATGGCATCTAGTCTACTGAGGCCTGCAGACTGTTTATTGATAGCTAGAATCACCCTCCCCAAAAGCTACATTCATATTAGCAGTAAATGAAAATAAATGTTCTTTTGTCTGTTATAGCCCATATGCCTAAGTTAATTACATCTTGTTTTGAAACACTAAACAGTGGAAAACAAATTTCAGTGGTAAACTAGACAAAATTATTTTTGCTTCTACTGGTTGATTATAGTAAAGATGATAAAATGTAACTTTGTTCCATCTGCTCAACTCTCCCCAAGATCTACAATTTCCATATAGACCCAAGAAAGTACAGCAGTTGCTTGAGACTTACAGTAGCTGCTGCCCTGAAACTTGGCAACCCTTCCAGTTTCCCAGTCCAATAATTGCTCTCTATCTTGAAGACTGATGTCCCAAAAGGAGAAGACAAGGCAAGACAAGTGAAGGCTGCTGCTTCTTCTTGCTCTTCTTTCTGCTTATATTGTGGGACCAGGTATATGAAGAGCAAGAAGGAGGAATACGTTCAGTGGTCTGTGAGGATCATGTCGCACCATGCTCCTAGCATATGGTCCTCAGCAATTGCCTGGTGTTGCCATCCTTTGATAATGGCTTGGCATTAAAGCCAAACGAAGGCATGTCCTCAGAATAAAAACAACATTTGATCAACATCTCTATTCAGAAGAGGCGGGACACTCATGGTTTCCAAATATTGATGTTTATGTTAGAAATACCTATATCCTAGTTCTCATTGTTGCACGTCCTTACATTGATTAACTGCTGGAGTTGATGGAAATAGGGTCTAATGCTATCTGGTGGTCCACAGGGTCCTCAGCCCTTCTGTATGATGCAATGGTAGAGGTGGAGCTTAATTCTCTTCCATTCTAGTGTTCCCTTCCTTTGTGATCTCTGTCTGAACACTTTACCCCAGGCTTATCCATAAATTGCTGCCCTCCATATGTGTTGTTCTACAAATCCCATAGTATCTACCACTGTTTCAGCACAGGGCCAAAGAGGGAACTGCTGTGGAAGTAAATGGGCACAGCTCTGTCTCCCACCAGGAACTGTGAGTCTACTAATGCAGGGATGGGCAACCTGTGTCCCCCCTTCAGGATGCTGTTGGACTATAGTTCCCATCTCTCTTCATTGGTCATGCTAGTTGATGCTCATGGAAGTCTAACGACATGGAAGGCTCTGAGGTCTCACTCCTGTTCAGATTTGTTCACTGAACTCTGTAAGTAGGTGGGTTGCCTCTTCATAGCAATGAAGCATGCATGTTCCATTATTTTAGTTGAGAGCCACAGACCTGATTCTCTTATTGAGTGGTTCCCAACGATGTTCTTGGACTAAAACTCCTAGAAGCCTTCAACACTAGCCAGGATTGTGGTAGCCAAGATTTCTAAGAGTTGTAGTCCAAGAACATCTGGGAACCCACGTTTGGGAACTACTGCTCTAAGTGAAGAATTGCTTACCATATTCTAACATGCTGTCATAAAGTTGCGCTTTCGTACTATTGTGGCTGGTCATACATACCACTGGGACGTAGGATGTCTGCACTCTGAAGTGCGGAAGCAGATCTCAGGTGAAATAACCCTTCTTTGCCATGTGTTGAACATTTAATGCAGGTGTTCCCAACTGCAATTGGACCCAGGTGTTCTTGGACTGCAATTCCCAGAAGACTTCACCAACAGCTGTGCTGACCAGGGTTTCTGGGATTTACAGTCCAAGAATACCAGGGTTACCCAAGGTTGGGAATTTGGGCCTATGTGTATAAAGGGTCACACTACATCCACTCTAGTAAGAATGGAGTGGTCTGCTGAGCAGATGCTATGCTGTCATTTGCCTGTTCACACAAAATGTATATCTGTAATGAAGGGCATGTGAGCTCATTGCTTATTCCCACCCCTCCAAATATTGTTATCCATGGGACTAAACTCTGTTATAAGTTCAAATTGACCTTTAATTTACAACCATCTTAACTTTATGGTGATGTACATGGGCTGCGTGCTTGCTTACCTCCTCCTGTGTACTTTTAACTGAAGAATATGCTTTTTAGTTTTGTTTTCTATTCTGTTACAAGATTACAATCTTTTTACCTGACAATCTTGTTTGGAAGTGAAGGAGGGCAAGAAAAGGTCCAAATAGGCATTTACAAGAATTCTTTACCTCCTGGGCAACCTTGTCTTTTTGTAATTGGCTTGTGCATTTTGTCTAACGATACTGACCTTTGTAGCAAACATGTTGGCTTGAGGTAAAGGCTAGGATCTTTGGCCTTTCGGGACTTGCTGCTTGGAAAGCTGAGGTTTTCTCTACTACTTCAGGTCTAAAAAGAAGGGGCTTCATTAACCAAACTGCCCTTTGTCTTGATTACCCATATGTGCCCTTTATCATTTGATTGACAAGGAGGGCAAGAAGAACCCAAAGCTTTGAAATATTTGGTAGTAGGTTAGAAAATAATCCACAGACTTTGTTAAAGTTTTGTTTCTTGAATTTGTGAGTGTGCTTAGATCCTTTCTGGATCTGAAAGCATGGCTTTTGTATGTGACAGGGTCTACCAGATAGAGTATCTGTCTACCCCTTAAAGATGGACTAGTAGTGGTCCCCAACCTTGGGCCTCCAGATGTTCTTGGACTACAACTCCCAGAAGGCTTCACCACCAACTCTGCTGGCCAGGATTTCTGGGAGTTGAAGTCCAACAACATCTGGAGGCCCAAGGTTGGGGACCACTGGACTAGTGCACTGAATTTAAAAATTTCCCAGACATCCAGATGATGTTCCTTTGATTTTGCTTTGCACTTTCCCCCCCACAATTTAACTCGTAATTTCCTCTCCTTTATTCTATGGTTCATTTTTAGTACCACTTTTCAGGGAGGGCACAAAATTTAGCATTTTTCAAGCAATTTATCACTAGTACCGCCAGGAAGACTTTACGATGAATGCAAATCGCCAGATTCTGATGATGGTGGTGGTGCCACCCAAAGAACCTGCTTCCTTCTTCAGATGCTGCTTTTTATCTACTTGCAGCTCTTGCCTGGACTGCCTTTGTATGCCAAACTCAGAAGCCCTCAAGTAACCATGACAGCTCCATAAGCCACTGCCATTTTTTCTGCTAGTGTTGCAGCTTCTGTTTGGTGCTGCTGCTGCTGCTGCTGTCACATATCACATCACTCAGAGATGTCAAAACTCCTGACAGAAAAGTGAAGCTATTGTTCAACAGCAGTGGAAGTTTTCGGGACACTGGCAAGATTAAGTACAGCACCAAAGCAGTGAAGCACTTCAGCGCTACACAATGAACAGAATACATGTATGATCTCCCATCACCAAGCAACACCAAAGACAAAAAAAAGGAGATGACCTAAGGTCTAACACATGTTGTATATGGAATGCTCCTAAGGTAAGTTGTCATGATAACAGGTCATGTGGAAGCAACCTAAGGAAAGGCTCTGGTACAAAAATAAACTGAGAATGTCTCTCCAAAGCCAAACATGACAGCTTTCTCTTGCCTTTAAGGAAATACTCATTAGGTCCATTAGAAAGAAACCTAGCTTGGCGGTGGGCAACGTTGGCAATTATTGACCCGTTGCCAATATTTCTTTTCTGACCAAGGTAATTGAGGGAGGGTGGTGGATGCTGACCAGCTTCAGGCTCTCTTGGTTGAATCCGATGCCCTGGATCCATTTCAGTCGGGCTTCAGGCCATGCCACGACACAGAAACAGCATTGGTTGCTCTGCTGGATAACCTTCTTAGGGAGGCTGATGGGGCAAAATGTCCTTGCTCATCCTCCCTGATAGCCACTTTTGATACCATTGACCACAGTATCCTCCTGGGGAGACTCTCCGAGTTGGGAACTGGTGGCCTTGCTCTTGCTTGGCTCTGGTCCTTCTTGGAGGGCCGTCCGCAGAGAGTTCAGTTTGGGGAGAATGTATCATATTGTCCCTATGATCCCTCAGTTGTGGAGTGCCACAGGGTTCAATCATCTCCCCAATGCTGTTTAACATCTATATGAGGCTGTTGGGGGGTTCATGTCACCAATATGCTGATGACACCCAGCTCTACATCTCCTTTTTTCCATATGCAGTGGATGCCATTCCATCCCTTGGGTGCTGCCTGGAGGCTGTTCTGCAATGGATGCAGTCGAATGGACTAAGGTTGAACCCAGACATGACTGAGGTCCTGTGGGTGGATGGCCCCAATGTCAGTGGTTTGGTGAACTCCCTCTCTTTTGGAAGGGGTGACTCATGCATATCTGAGGTTGTTGATATTTCTTCCATTACATACAAACTATTACATATAAAGCCCTTAATGGTTTAGGCCCTCAATATCTGCAGAATGCCTTCTTCCACCCAGTTCTACCCATATCACCCGTTCCAGTCAGGCCGGGCTGCTGAGGGGCCTAATGCCAAGAGGGGCCAGTGGGAAAAACCCCAAAACTGGGCTTTCTCAGCAGTGGCCCCTCTCCTCTGGAACAACGTACCTGTAAAGATCTGCCTGGCTCCCTTACTGAGGGCCTTCAAGACTAACTTGAAGACGTGGCTATACAGGCAGGCCTTCCCTGCAGCCATTATGTAGCCTATCTCCCCTTTTCTTTCTCTCTTTCTTCTTTTTCTTCTTTTCTTCCTTTCCCATCTTGGACTCTGTGATCAATCTGGAGTTTATTTTTATGTTATATGTAAACCGCCCAGAGTAGACACGTTCTAGATGGGTGGTATATAAATAAATAAATAAATAAATAAATAAATAAATAAATAAATAAATAAATAAATAAATAAATAAATAAATAAATAAATAAATAAATATTTTTCTTTTGTGTTTAAAATGATATAAAGGCACAATAATTATTGTATGTACAGATTACCTTTACCATTTGATAGGAAGTTGGCTTCAACACCAACGGAAAAAAAAATACCCCCTTACCACTAGTAATGTCTGTGTCATAGAATGAAAGGAGTAATAAGGTTCCTTGCAAACCATTTAATTCAACACACAAACTACTTTCTGGCTGTCTTAGTGCCAGTGAGGGAGAGATTAAGACAAGGTTCTGTTCAACTGCTTTTACATTTGAGAAGTTTCTTCTCATGATCAGCTGAAAACTCCTTTGTGGATTAAGTCTTGCCCTCTGGATGGCAGAAGAGAGCAACTTTTTGCACTTTTCAGAGCGACAGTGTTTCAAGGATTAGAAAAATATACTATGTCCCATCAGTCTTCTCTATAAAGGTACACACCCAGTTCCTTCACCCCATTCTTGTAGGCTTTTATTTCCACTGCCCTTCTTTATGTATATTCCAATTTATCTATAATTTTAACGTGTGGGTAGACAAATGGGGTCAGAGGAGGGTGGAAAAGATATCTTTCAGCTTATGCAGAGTACTATTTCACTAAAGGGGCTTCTCATTTTTAATGCAAAGTATTGGAAACAGAAAAATAATGCAGAAAAAAGAATAAATCTTTGGTTCCTGCTTTGGCAGCTCTTCAGAAGGATCAAATTCTGGTCACTTCAGTAAAAATCTGGATGGAGTGGGCAAACCAAAAATAAACTTGATGTATGTATTTTTAAAAGTAAGTCTCTATTGGTTTCAAAGTACACAAAATTATTTTTAAACACAAGAGAAATCCCTTGCCAAAAGATAACGAGGTTATACTTTCTAACATTGGATGTCTTTCAAGAAACAAAGGGTGGGCTTCCTCAATTCGTTTTATCTAAGGTTGAAATATAATTCCTATTTTGCTTCCTTGTCAAGCGAAGTGCTTATTTAAACAGCATCACAAACATAAGAATCATTTTTTAATGTTCTGGGTTAGAGGCTTTGTAGATGCCTCCCCCCTTTCCTATGTTGAAAGTCGCAATGGAGGGAATAGGGTTAATGCACTCTCAGTGTATGTGAAGAACACATCTTTTTAAAACACCTCAACAGGAATTACGTGATGGAAGGGAAAAGAGGAAGGAAGGAAACAGTTGGGCAAAAAAGGGGGAAAATAAAATAAAACAGAATGACAGCGAGAGAAGTGAGGAGAGAAAAGAACACATATGTGGAAGAGGGAATTGGATGGAGGGAAGCATGAATGTGCAAAAAGTTGAGATAGAAAGTATGACAGAGTGTGAGGTAACTCTGTCTCTAACGTATTCTCTCTCTCACACACATCATGATTATATGTAGTCCATGTAGGATAGGGCTGCACATATTTACTGAATGAGGAAACAGAGGTCCATGCAAGGGAGGATCTGATCCAGTCAAGACCTCCCTATAAGTAAAGGAGTGTGTGTTGTCATGTTGGCTAAATGGTTGGATTTGAGGGATATGTTTCTGCTCTGGGATTGAAGAGTGCTTTCCATGTTCTTTCAGCATGTGGCAGAAGTAACTGGAACCTCCTTTACATCTCCATCCATATATGGGAATCAGCCACACAGATGTACGAGGCAGGGCCGTGGCACAGCTGCTGTTGCTGTCCATGCCCTTGGAAATCGGGTGTCAAGGTAGGTGAGTGGGGATTGGCCTAACAGAAGAGCAGCTGAAGTTGCATAATAAATAGAGGATAGGATTGTGAACTACGATGGGAAGAAGTAAGAGTAAGTACATAATGGCCAAAATCCTGTTGCTTAGCATAGCAATGCTAAATTAAGTTGCAGTTAGAGTAGATCCACTTGAATCAATGGACGTATAGAAGAGTTCACTCACCAGATCCCCAGTTATTCAATGGGGCTACTTTAGTACAATTTTTAAATGTTCAACAATAGGATTTTGGCCTATCTTGCCATATACTGAAATGTTGCAGGTTAAATAAGACAAAGATAGATGGGTATATGGTAGAGGTGGGGACAAATAAAAAAATTGTGATTCATTTTGATCCATTATTCATCAAAGTTAACGGATCAACGAATATGAATACAGTGGTGCCTCACTAGACGATTGCCTCGCAGGACGAAAAACCCACAAGACGATTGGTTTTTGCAATCACTATGGTGCCTCGCAAGACTTTTTTTCTATGACCATGCTTCTCAAGACTTTTTTTTAGATTGATGCTTTGCAAGACTTTTTTTTTTATTCCGATTTTTGAGACCGATGCCTAGGGAACCTCACAAGACGATTTTTTCACAAGATGACGATTTTCGTGGAACTAATTAAAATCATCTTGCGAGGCACCACTTTATATGAATATTCTTCAACGGATCGATCAGTCGATTCATCTGCACTTTAAATGGCTATAACACTGGCCCCCAGTGACCCAGAGACACCAGATTTGCAGGGAAGCTTCCTCAAACTCCTGAAAGTTTGGTGAACACTGGATCATGGACCCCTGAGTTATATGGTCACAAAGAGGTTGGAACATGGCCCAAGGAGGCGACTGGAATCGGCAACTGGAGTTCTGACTGAGGGGCAGATTTACAGGCTGGCAGGCAAGTAGGCAGTTTTTTTTTCCAGGAGAACTGGAGGGTGGGCAGGTGGCCAAGGGAGAAACTATCATTGGAACCATACCTCTTTGGGTTCAGTGAGGAGAAGCCGAAAAAGGGAAGGTTCACCTTGATGAAAGTCTCTCCACAGTAACGGGATCCAAATGCGAGTGACATGGTATAGGTAGTGTTCCACCTGGTGGGCAGGTCTGTCAGGAGAACATGGGTCTCCTGACCCAACTCCTCCTGCCTCTCACACAGCCAGCGGGCAGCTTTCAGTCTGCCAGAGAAATGGCCCACCAGTTGGTGGCATTGCTCCAGGAGTGTCTGTGTCTCCCAGGTGCCTGTGTCCCACTCAGGCTTGACGTGGCTGCCCAGGCCGAGGGCATCGCGCACCACAAGATGCCTGCAGCAGAACGGACCTGTAGCTTGAGGCAGGGTAAGGCTGGTGGCTGCCTGCTGGGCCTTGCCCTTCGACCACCTGTTGAGGGTCAAAGTGGACCCAATGGGTGCTACTTTGTGGAGCGTGGCCTGCCTCATGCTCCCAGCCCCAAAAACCTCTGTGGCTGCCCTTTTGAAAGGAGGCACCTCCTCCTGCCTTCCTTCTGCCTCCCCTGCACTTTTCCCTCTCCCAGACGGTTTGAATGAAGTCCCTTCCCTGGACAGGAACCTTGGATGATGCCTCTCTGGATGTTGACAGAGGGCAGTGGAGGACAGATGCCTGAGGTCTGACCCCCTCTGGACCACCCCAACAGTATTGCAGCGTGCCAGCTGTGGGTCATCGCTGAGCGCTGTGAAATGATCCCACATGGCCCCTCTACCATGTTTGCCCAAACAAGGACCCACTGCCTCCCCTGACTGCTGGCCTGGGAAGAACTCTGTGTCCCAGGGGTGCTGCTGGTCTGGGAGGAAAGAACAGATGACTCTGGGACAATGGCTGTGAAGCTTTCCCTGCTGTTACTGGTTCCAAATCAGATTGGGGATCTTCGGAAACCAGTAACTCCTCGGATTCCTCTAGGAAGAGGAGCGACAATTCTTTTGGCAGCTCTGGAAGCTTTGGTTCCGTGCCTGCCTGCAAGGCCATCGGAGGAAGGACAGTGGCGCTGGTATCGTAGATGTGGTTGTGCACATGGTGGTCATGATGAAGGTGCTGCTACCTAGCCTGCATAGCTTCCCAGCCTTCTTCCCTTTGGATTGCCCCTGAAGAAATCCCTTCATGTTCTACTGCCTGCCTAACAAACCAACTAAGGAAGGAAATTAATAGAGGGTCAGAGAGTGTGTGTACATTTTATTTTTAGAATGATGGTGGTGTAATTCGTTTACTAAAATGTGACCTGTCTGCCTAAACAAAGCCCCCCCCCCCGGTATAATGTAATTAGGAAAATTTTCCCCCAGACCCACTGTGGTAGAGAAGCCAAGGAAGTCCAAAAAGAAAAGCTCTGCCAGCTAAGTCTCAGTCAGAGACAAACACACACATACAGTTCTAAATAAGTTTTAGAAAAAAAAGGAATGATGGATTCAGCCTGAGAGACATAAGCCTCCCTAAAATGAACTTTTGAAAACTGAATATAAAGGAAAAGAGATTCCACAGTCACACAACAACAGTTACCCCTCCCCCAACGAGATATATATATATATATATATATATATATATATATATATATATATATATACACAAGCCTCCAGAAAAAAGAAAGGTTTGATTGATTTGAATTTGAAATAAAATTAAACCCTTCTGAAGCCTAATCTACCTCAAATCCCTCCCCAAATTCCCAATAAAGTTGATGATGATTGATGAATGATAATAAAAAAGAAAAATATAAGTCTTTGCTGCACAAAAAAGCAAAACCGCAAGAGCACCAGCAAGCCAGTGAGCAGCAATTCTTCTCCCTCTGGAGAGCACAAACAGAAGTGGGGAACGGTCAGATGGGAAAAGCTTATTTGAAGCATCTGTAAAAGTAGATACACCTTTCAGCAGCGATATTGGTTGCCAGTCATGCCAATCCAGGATCTCTGTCCTGATTGGCCAGAGCTTCAAATTGGCGCCAGCAAGGTCAAAGGGGATAACGAATATAGATGAATATGAACAGGTTGATGAATAAAACTGAGGAAATATTTGTCAAGCCATATTTGTCCTGATTTAAAATTTTACACATACGGATCGACGAATATATGACAAATCGGATATATTCGTCAGAAAAACTGATACGTTTTTATATTCGTCTCCATCTCTAGTATATGGCAGTCACAGGAGAACTATTGGAACATCTACATTTTATAATGGGAATTTATTCCATTATTCCCATTATCATCTAGCTAATGAGCCTACATTTGCTGATATTTGATTTAATTGTGCCTCTGTTACATCAGAATCCAATTCAGTCTTCTAATTATGCTTAGCAGTATGTTTGTGTTTAGGTTAAACCTTTCCTTCCCTAGCTTCAAAGCCTTTGCTCCTTGTTGCTTCCTCCTCAGAGGTTTCAAATATATCTTCGCCTTCTTTTTTTAAAATGTTACAGTGGACCCTCGACTTACAGACGGCTCGACTTACAGACTTTTCGAGTAACAGACATCTCTGGCCGCAAAATTTAGGTTCGACTTGCAGCCAGAGAATCGACCTACAGACCAGAAAAAAACCAAAATGGAACAAAAATGGAACAAAAATGGCCGGTTATGGCATTAATCGGTTTTCAATGCATTGTAGGTCAATGGAGACTCAACCTACAGACTTTTCGACTTGCAGCCACCGTTCCAATACGGATTAATTCCGTAAGTAGAGAAAGTTTTATTTTAGCAATCCTTGCGACTGGGTGAAGATCAAGTTGGGGGATGTTGGGAAAGAGGTTAGTGGAAGGAAGACAAAAGAAATCAGAAACAATGGGCTAGCCAGAGATACTTTGTTGCCTTCCAAGTCATGAACAACACAGTGCCTTCTTTCATTCCATGTGCAAAGGCTGATTGGACTGGAATCCAAACTATATTTAAAAGCAGCAATGAGAAAGTTTTCTTCACTGCAGCTGAACACATTAGGATGGCTGAAGGGCATGAGGACAGGTTGCCAAGCACTTTGCTGCTGTCTCTGTATCAGCTTTCTGAGGCAACTGCAGTCCACTGAAGCAGAGGGCTAGCCTGTATCCAAAGAGATGCTGGTGAGAGTTCCTTTACCTTGGGCTAGCTGAAATGTCTGTGTCATCCTTTCAAGTAAAATCAAGGGTACTTTTTAACCACACATCAAGAGCAGATGTGTGATAAACTGTGTTCAACTGACTGAATACAGCTGTCTGTTTAGGTTTAATGTCTGGGTTTTACACATGAGTTGACTCCATTTGTGTAGGAGGTAATGGAAAGTAGCTGTATCCACGTAACTATCTCTTGTGCAGGATCATACCCATGAGGGAACTCCCTTTCCTCTGTATGGAAGCTGATCTGACAAGCAGCTGAATCCTACATCAACATTGATTGTGATGGAACAGTGTCTTTCAACACACCAGTGAGCAGCAGCTAAGATTCATTTTCCAAAAGGTGGTCAGGTTAGTGTCTTTCAGCATGTGTGTGTATTTTTTCCCCTCCATTTGCTAAGCCTTAGCAAAACGTAAGCAGGGATCAAAGTGCTGCAAGATGGCTTTGATCCTTGCTTTCCCCTCTGCTTACTAAGTCCCATGCGGCTTAGCAAAAGAAGGGGGAAGGCTCAAAGCAATCCCATGGCTGTATAAGGGGGAAAGGGATCAAAACGATCATGCAGTCACAGGATAGTTTTGATCCCTTTCCCCCTCCTTTGCTAAGACCCGTGGGGCTTAGCACGAAGGGAGAAAGCAGGGATCAAAGCGATCCTGCAGTGCTTTGATCCCTTTCCCCCTACACTTGCTAAGCCCCATTTAGATTTCTTAATTTTGGGTTAGAAAAGTGAGGGGTGTCTTATACATGGAGGCGTCTTATACATGGAAAAATACGGAACTTCATTATGAGTATTTGTGTGTGTGTGTGTGTGTGTGTGTGTGTGAGAGAGAGAGAGAGAGAGAGGAAGTGGGTTGGGAGTTCAATTCCCCATAGTGCTTCCTATGGGAAGAGCCAACCCATGTGACCTTGGGCAAAGCTGCACAGTTCCAGACTGTCCCCAGAAGAAGAGAATGGTAGACCAGTTCTGTGTATTCTCTACCTAGAAAACTCTGGAAAGGTTCACCATAGGTCAGCATTGATTTGACAGCATGCAATTATTATTCTATTAAACAAGCAATGGCCACCTTCAGACTATGGGCAAGTGCTTCCCTCAGTAGCCTGTAACAGTAATCAGTATCAAGATGAAATGACATGTAATGAAAGAAACACAGCATTTCAAAGTCCATGTTCACCTTGTAATTCTACAGAGGGGCTCGGAAGGCATTTGAAGAGGACAGTTGGTAGATGGCAAGGCTAACCCTTCTTGCATCCGTTGATTCTACCCTACAAATATTTCTCGAGGCATTTTTAAATTATTCTTAGGCCAAGTTATGAGTTGTAAGAAGCCTGGCTACTGAGAAAACTAGTAGCTACAGGGGGCATCTGCACAGAGAAATCAGTGAGCATGGAAAGAATTAAGTATTTTCCCATTGCCACCACTGGTTTCTGCTGCCCCAGCATATGGGGCAAAACTATATATTACTTGTTACTGTTATTAGAACTGAAATTGCAGGTGTTCTGAAGCGACATGATTCCAGAAGCCTTTCACATTTCAGATTCACACGTGAAGCCCAGTTTAGCTCCCAAATATCAGTCTTAAAAGAGAGCAAAGTAATCTGTGGATTTGGAGAGTGATGGGAAAAAAAACATCAATCTGATGGTCACACACAATCAACACATAAGGAATATCCCTTTTAAATGACAGACTATCTGTAATTTTTGGTTTGGTTAACCACAGCATATGTATATGGAAAACAACTTACTGCTTACTGATCTAATATCTGAGCTTAGCATAAATCAGATTGTACCCAGTTGTAATTCTCAGGGCATACATGTGCACACATGAAGAACTGGAGCAGGGACAGCTTATTGACCAGAGAGGAACAGATCAAAACCTATTACAGTGGTGCCTCACATTACGACGTTAATTCGTTCCAGTGAAATCGCTGTAGAACGAAAATATTGTAATGCGAAATTAAAAAGCCCATAGAAACTCATTAAAACCCAATTAATGCATTCCTAGGGGCTTGAAACTCACCGTCCAGCGAAGATCCTCCATAGCGCGGCCATTTTCGCTGCCTGTGCAGCGAGGAATCCATCCCAGAAAAGAGGGGGGAGCCATGTTTTTTACCCGGCGGCCAATTTGAAACTGCCAATCAGCTGGCTGAAAATCATCGTTTTGTGAGAATTGGTTCCCGAAGCAGGGAACTGATCATCGCAAAGCAAAATTCCCCCATAGGAAACATTGTTTTGCGATCGCTTTTGCGATCGCAAAACCTTCAATGTAAAGTGATTTCGTCGTAAAACGGAGCACTTGTAATGTGAGGCACCACTGTATTTGGTTTACAATAAGCAACAGAATTTTGGTCAATGTGTAATTCTATTCGGAAAACTATTCCACTGAAGAACTTTACCTGAAACAAGAACTTTCCTACCCTGGCTAGCAGACTCCAGAATCAGGGCCAATTTATGCAGTCCATCACCCTGTGACACAATCTCTGAAGTCAGCCCCTGCCCCATGAATTAGAGCAAGGCAGTCTCTTCAGGCAATGGATTTGGAATGTTCTGAAATGGCTGCCACCTGTTAGTTAATTTGTTGTTGTCTTTTTCTCTTCTATAGATGTGAACAGGAGCTTGAGGGATTTTCTGCTTCCTGAGCCAAAATATATTGGCTGTGTTTGTGTATTGTGTATCTTGACAAGCAAGGAAAATGACATTTTATACTCTGCCTCAGGCAGAAAAATCTCTTGGGCCAAACCTGCCTAAACTCTTCTTTCACCAGCACTACAAGGATGGGAGGGGGCAGGTTAAGAATCCTAATAAGGTTCAAAGGTCTGCTCTTGACTATCAGAAATAATGAGTTGCTAAAAGAGCAGTGTCCTTATAAGAACAACTTTTGTGGGTACATTTTTGTACTTGAAGAATTACAGTATGGGTGATATGTAGCATGGGTGCAGATAGCTTTCATTCCTTTCAATCGCCGCTTCATTTTTATCAGTGAAATTCATAGTTCCATCAACACACAATAATCGGGGGATGCCCCAAGCAAGCTTGTAACCTATTTCTTGTTTCAAGGAATAGCTATTTGAATCAGGCATTAGTTTTATGAAACAGGGAGCTATTCCTTGAAAGAAGAACAGGTGGCTGTGAGGATATAGGTTTTGTAGTACTTGTTTTTCAGAGTTCCGTAGGTGTTTCCATCTCAGCCTGGGACCCAGCTCTTGTTGTGTCGATTCAGAGGAGAAGAGCCAGGGTCACATCTCAAGACTGATAAACATTGAATTCCATTCTAAGTGCTTGCCAACCTGGGAACAAGAGACTGAGTAATGAAAGTTACAAGAGGGGCATGAACTTGTGAACAAAGGACTGTGTGCTAATTGGATACCATCAAGAAGCAGAGACTTAGATTTAAGTTATAGAAAGGGGGATTACGTGTGTCTAAATTGGAGGAGAAGAAGATGAAGGACATAACAGTTTTAAAGCCTTCTTTGATTGATTAGGAGATTTAGCAATTGTTACTTAGAATAGCATGGTAATTAAGTAGTAAAACTATTAATTAATCGTTTTATTGTCTTATGGAAAAGACTTGCAGGAGCTTACTTAATACTTAGATGTTTGGCATTTGACAGTTCAATTTGTTTCTTTTTGAATTTCTTTTTAAATACTATACTTTTAAATATACCTTTTACCCAAGTGTGATTCTTGGGGGCAAGAGGGTGAGTGCCAAAAGAAAATGCCTTAGCCACAAGGGCTATGTTTACTATTTTTGTTCTTTGGATGTCCTACCTGGTAAGGCTGGTGTGCAAGGTTTAAATTACATAGCTAAAGAGTGTTTAAGCCCAAATAAGGGAGGAATTGGAAATCTAGAGTTAGAAACTTGCCCATAGTTGCCCACTTACACACCTTCTAGGTTTCACCCAATCTAGAGTGAAAAGGTGGTGGAAGCTGGGAACTAGAGTTATGGCACCTTTCCCTAGTGGCATGACTCCTCTAAGGAGGTGCATTCCTGACAGTGGCAGACCAAAAAAGGGGTTGAAGTATGTATAGTAGGGCTGTGATATCTGCGGGATCAGTACCTGCAGTTTCATCTATCCGCTGCCTGAAAATATTAAATAACCCCTCCCAGAAATATGCCTTTCCAAGATGTATTGCTAGAACTGGCCACCAGAGGGAACACTATACAGTGGTGCCTCGCTTAGCGATGTTAATCAGTGCAGCAAAAATCGCCGCTAACCAAAAACATCGCTAAGCGATTTTTAAAAGCCCATAGGAATGCATTGAAACCCCTTCAATGCGTTCCTATGGGCAAAAAACTTACCTTTAAGCGAAAGTCCTCCATACAGCGGTCATTTTCACTGCCCGGTATGCGAGGAATCTGTCCCAAAACACAGCGGGAAGCCATGTTTTTTACCCGGTGGCCATTTTGGAACCGCCGATCAGCTGTTGGGAAAACATCGCTATGCGAAAATCGGTAAGCGAAACAGCTTACTGATCATCGCAAAGCGATATTTTCCCATCTAAATCATCACAATGCGATCGCAAAAACAAAATCACTATGCGATTTTGTCGTTAACCGGGGTGCTCATTAAGTGAGGCACCACTGTATATAGTGTTTCTATACCCACACTTTTGGGCATCCACTGCAGATACCACAGTCCTACTGTATTTAACTTTGGCAAACATGTAGCAGATGGCACACTCATTCCACCAGTTAAGGAACATAATTTCCAGAATCAGTCAGGTTTTGATGGCACCTGAGGAAGGTAAAGGTAAAGGTAAAGGTTCTCCTTGACGATTTGTCCAGTCATGTCCGACTCTAGGGGGCAGTGTTTCCAAATCACAGAGCTAGCGTTTGTCTGAAGACAATCTTCTGTGGTCACATGGCCAGCGTGACTAGAAATGGAACGCCATTTACCTTCCCACCGGGGTGGTATCTATTTATTTACTCACATTTTGGATTTTGCATGCTTTCGAACTGCTCGGTTGGTGGGAGCTGGGACAAGTGACGGGGGCTCACTCCATCACGTGGATTCGATCTTACGACTGCAGGTCTTCTGACCTTGCAGCACAGATGTTTCTGCAGTTTAACCTGCAGCGCCACCACATCCCTGAGGAAGAACTTATCTAAAAGCACGTCTCCTTCTGTCTGGTAATAAGAATGCAACGAGAATAAATAAAAAACCTGCTTATGACATCCCAAATCATGGTTTGATTCGGGGGTGGTTGCTTCATGCTGCCAAACAGTAGGGCTCTCTCTTTTCCATGTCCGTGTTTGTTGAAGGACTTAATGGGAATGTTGGTGAAGATGAGACCTTGCAGATGAGACCACAGAATTGTTGACTCCATCAGTGCTTACTTTGGCCCCTTTGCCAATCTTCTTTATACCTGTTTTTTCTTCAGCAGGTTGTACTTCTCCTTTGAAAGCCTGGCTGGGGAAAATGCAACTGAAAGAAAGCGAAGCATCTGAATTGATGGGTGGGTGATGAAAGATGAAGCACCATGTTTCCCGTGACCAATTCTTTCCTGAAGAAAGTTTTCTTTTGAAGAAAATATGGGGCCGCGAACCCTCAAACAACGGAGAACCACTTTCTTTTCTTTTCTTTTCATGACAGCATCTAGAATCCCACAGCCTCATGACCGCTGTCTGAAGATTCTGAGCATTGTGGTCCAAAAAAGGAACTTTTCTGAGATCTGAGTGCCCTACATTTCCTGTATGAAGTACTCTCCTATACTGGAATTCTTTATTCATCTTAGCAGAAATGTCCAGCTTCTGGGTCTTGGTTCAGTAAATAAATCCTAGGTTAGGCTTGTCCAACCTGCGGCCTGAGGGCGGCATGCGGCCCAGGTCAGCTGATAATGCAGCCCAGTGCAATTTTTTTATTTTTAAAGAAATTCCAAAGTTTCAATTTACACTGCCGGCACTTATGGCCGGAATGTGGCCAGGGCATGTCACAACAGTAGAGGGGGAGAGAGGGAAGGAAGGAGTGGGAGGAGAGGGGACAGGGGGGCTGTGTGACTGCATTGCGCCATCCCCATCAATAGGTGGATCCCCTCCCGGCCCCATAAAGCCGCCGGAGTCGAAGCTGGCAGCCTCTGCTGTCTGAGATCGCAACTGCCGGTAAGCGCGCTTGGAGCGGGGCTGCAGAGGACGGCTAGGGTGGCCCATACCAAATGTATGTGCAGCCCAAACGAAATTTTCATCTTCTAATGTGGCCCAGGGAAGGTGAAAGGTTGGACACCCCTGTCTAGGTGAAGCAATAAGTTTGCAGACTCCTCCGAGTTACAACTGCTGGGAAACTGCAGAGGGCTGCTCCAGCTTGAAGAGTTTCTGCCTTCCAGTTCAGCCTCCAGTTCCCTTACCCCACCTAATTCCCACAGCCCCCAGTGTTTCCCATTGCTACTCTTCAATGTGTATTGTTTCCAATGTCACATTTCAAATCCTGTGCAATGATAAAAGAAAGGGACAGGCCTGTGAATATGCCACCACAGTTCTTGATCAGAGTCTGTGATTGTAACAGAGCACTGTGCTTAGTTACATTGATTTGCCTTTGAGAGCTCTTTGCCATATAAATCTCATCAGAAATCTTTAAAAACCTAACTCTGCTAGGCCATTGTTTCTCTCCCCACTTTCTGTGGAAAAATGAAGGAGAGAAAGGAATTCTTTTCTTAATGCATCAGCTGGAATGTTTCTTTTTTCAGCAATGTATGTGTGTATATTTTAACATTTAAGGTACTGTAAAACAGACATGAAAACGGGCATGTGTTTGCATAGGCCCATGCGAGCGATTCAATAGTTTCATTATGAATAACCTCTTTCTATGCATGCCATATTCATGCCATAACACAAAGAGGAGCTTTTATCTATTGTTTTTTTTAAAGTCCTTGAAATGTAGAAAGAACAAATATTCTTAACATTACTGAAGTTCAGAGAAGCTGAAGGTGGGAAATGTGTTTATTGCATCACCATCATTCAGTAAACAAAAGGTTTTGTATTTCAGAAATGCCTTAAATGCTGCTTAGGCTGAAATTCCGCTTCCCCCCCCCCCTTCAAGTTTTTTTATGAACCAAAACTCAGCTCCCTATGCATTCCAGTAATGGGAAAGGCAGAATAAACATTTTTCTGGGGTTTTTTTCTGCTCCTAGTCACTCCTCCCCCAAAGCTACTGTTCTTTCCCAATGTGCAGAGAAAAACAGCCAAGGTGAGAGAGATTTTCAATAGAAAAAACTGCTGGAGGAAAAAGGGTTAAGTATACTTTCCCACTCATTCACTTACACTGGCACACTTCAAAGTTTATTTTTGTTCAGTTAGCAAAAGAATTTAGAGGTATAACTTAAATTCCTAGTTTAATTGCATATTGTTTTCACAATGAACTCTTATAATGTCCTCCTGCCCCCACCAACACATATATTCAAAACAACCCTTCTAAGAATGGTGTTGGAAGTTTGGACCTCCTTCTAGAAGAAACTATAATAAAAGTATTTTAAAGGTGCAAACCAATTTACAGCATGCTAGTGTACAGTTCACCATCATTAGAGAGAACACATTTGTCTCTTATGATTCAGGTGTGCGACTCATGCTCAGCTGTTGCTCTCTTTATTACTTGGCCAGACCCATATATTTTAAACTCACTGCCCACAGAATCCAATTGTTAGCATAGTTGGTACCATGCTGATTAGGTGATTCAGGGAGTTACAGAATACAGAAGTGATATTTCCAAACTCTGACCCAGCTAAAGAACGGTTCATTGGCTGGTGAGGAACAGATGGCCATTTACCTACTGTTGATAGCATAGAAGAAGCTGGATTTAACCAGCCATGCTGTACGGGGGCTTTAACCCCCCCCCCACTGTGGCCCAGAAGAAGCTCAGATTGCTGTTTCACCTAATTGCAGGCCAATAGCTACCTCCAAATTTTGTGAAAATGTCACACTCACATGAAATGTTATCTTCATTTCTTAGGAGTTAAAGTTTTCTTGAGAAGATCTCTGGTGTGAGTGTGTGTTGTTCACCCTAACTATATGAGGTGTCTGGCTCCCATTTCCCCATTTAAACAAGAGCCAGCCAAGCACACCTCATGGAATGCCTCAAGAACTATTATCACTGCCCTCATGCCTTTCTCAAAAGTGTGGGTGATGAGAAAGCAGCAGAGAGGGTTTTATACCCCTCTGAATAGCAAACAGCCTTCATTCAAAAACAAAAATAAGAGGAAAACATATTTTTCAATATATATCGTTCATTAATCAATTAGAATTAATTGTTACATCTACTGTATATTCCACCATCTTTCAAGATTCTTGAGGCATTATTCTTGGTTATGCTTCCCATTTTTAATCTTCCCTGCAATCTTAACAAGGTAGGTTAGTCTGAGAAATCGTGAATCGCTCAAAATCACTCAGTCACTGAACTTTATGGCCAAGCAGGGATTCGAACAGAAGTCTCCTCAGTCCTCATCTAGTACTCTGACCACTACACCACTGTGACTCTCAAGGGCAGTGAAGATGCACACTCGGTGTAATTTTGGGGACAAAAATACTTTGCCCATCTGATGATTTCATAAGGGCTTCAATTCTCCCAAACAGTCCCTATCAATAAATGAAGGGGGGGAGGTAACTATTTTTTTTGACCCAGCACAACTTTCTGGTTTTGAAAGTATAAGACCACAAACATGTGAACATGATGTGAAATGAAGCCCATCTCAGGTACCTAGGAGGGTGGCCGCATACGGAAAATAGAAAAGAAGAGGACACACATTCTTTGTCTTTCCCACTTCTTTAAACAAGAGAATTTTACCAGGTGTAATTTTAAAGGTTTTTAGCTTTGCCTGCCAGACGGAGGATATTAGGCTAAAAAGGAGGACATGTCCTCCTTTTGCCAGACGCCTGGCAACCCTAAATATGGTGGAACTGGTGGGGAAACTCTGGTGGGGTTTTTTTGAACATCGCACTCAATAGCACGAAGGACTCATCCCCAGGAGACGCTTCTCACAATGCTTTTGCAGCATCTCTGTCCCAGATATGATGCAACCATCTTCTCATACAGAGACATAAAAGAAGGACCTGCCATAAAATGTTGTAGCATGGACCAGAGTGCTGCTGCACTAGATTCCAGATGTTTTATTCTCTTCCCCTCACACACATATACCCATTAAAAAAAACAGTCCCCACTTCTACAGCAACAGAGTATGACCATCTTCATGGTGTTGGTGTGAAATCAGTATCTCCCACCTTGGTAGTCCAACCCTCCCTCTTTAAAACATTGTCAACCACTGACAATATCTTATTCTCACACATGGGCAGTGCCATTTTGGTTATAAAAAGAGAAGGGGCAGGTGTATGTTAATATGCCTTCTCTGGAGGCTTGCCCGGAACAGCAATTCATACAGAGCAGGAACAGAGGTTGAAAAAAATAGCATATTGGACTACATCTCCCAGAATTCTGTCCTCCACCAGCAAAACCATGCTAGTTAAGAGATTCTGAGAGTTGCAGTGGGAAAAAGGTGTTATTTTTTTTCAAACCATGAGGAAAGATAAAGAATATGTGTGACTCCAGATGTTTTTGGACTACTGCTCCCATATAGGTTTTACCCTTGGATATGTTGGCTAACACACTGGTTCTTAACCTTGGGTTACTCAGGAGTTTTGGACTGCAACTCCCAGAAGCCTTCACCACCAACTGTGCTGGCTGGGGTTTCTGGGAGTTGCAGTTCAAAAACATCCGAGTAACAAAGGTTAAGAACCACTGGGCTAACACAAATGGGAGCTGTAGTCCAACATAAATTGGGAGGCCACATGTTCCTGAATCCTTCTAGTTTGAGCCTGTAGGGTCTCACTCTGACATCATCCGAAAGGAAACTTTTTTGAGCTTAGGACTGAAGTCTCCTTCAGCCATCAAAAGCTCAAAAACTGCTGACTTCTGTTTTATTCTGCCACCGCCACTCAGAATGTGAACCGGCTGTTTAAGATGATTAGCATGGTTCGCTCAGAAAAGGGATGCGACTAGGCTCTTGAGGAGATCAATAGTGTGCTGATCACTCAACAAATGTATGCAGCCCTGTTTGGGATTGCCAATTTATTTTTTCAGACATGACTGCTGTTTCTTTTAACAGCCATATTTTAGGAGGGAAAAAAACCTTACTCTATCACTGCCAAGAAATGACAAGAAATGTTGAATTTTATACCCTATGCAGTTGCTAAGAGGGCCTAAGCCTTTCTGATGGAAAAACTGAAAACAGCTATTTCACCAAGACAGAGCTGGGGAACCTTTGATTCTCCCAATGGCTGGGCCTATAAGACCCACAGTCCTTTATAATGGACACAGTGAATAGGACAAGTGAGAGCTACAGGCCCAAAACATATGGCTGGTTGAGGGCTTGCCCACCCCTGTGGTAGCCCATATAAAAGTTCTAAATAAACTTTCCCCAGCTATTGCAGCCACTTTATGGTTTGGGAATTCCAACGGGAGCAAAGTAGGTATTCGGAGTAGAGATCGGCACCAACCCCTAGTTCTGTGGGTCATTCTGGTTCATTCATTGGCCTCACAGCTGTTCCACGGTTTAGTGCCCCGGCCCCTCCAGAAGGCACCCACTCAGAGGCAGTTTTTACAGTTCCAATATGCTTGCTACAGTATTCTGTTAATCTATTACTACTAACCACTTCAGAATTGTGGGAAGAGGTCTAGGTGGGGCACAGGAAGAGTAACTAAATGCTGTAGCATAGCATTCTACTCATCCAGCCACGCCCACTCTATCAGCTATTTCATTCTACTCATCTATTCATTCCTTGCTTATTAAGCATCTTTAGTACTCACTGAGCTGTTTTTCAGAAGGAGATGTTTTGGGGTTTTTTTTAGGGTTTCCCCCCTCTCCTTTTTTTATACTTCAAATCTTGGCAATTTCCCTAAGCTATTAATAAGCTATCTCATGTGGATGGTCCTGTTTTGGTTGCATGAGAAACCACGCTTGGCTTGGTATGATTATATCGTAAGGGTGTGCAAGTACCATCTGCTTCAATTTGGTCTGAATTATTTATCTTACAAATCACAAGCACTTTGCTTTGTCTGAATAGTGAAAAAAACATGAACATGGGAGCAATAAAGGACTCTGACATGGGACTAGGGAGGAAATGCAACATCATACTGAACCTCCAGCGTGCAGGCCTGGCTCCCACAATTTTATTTCTCTCCCCCTCCCCTCATTGGGAGCTATGCATTCTGGGTAAATTAAGCCCTATTCCTAATACTATTTTGATCTACTCCACTCAATCCCTGGACAATGGCACAGATTTCACACACATGGGTACCTAAACGGACAGAGATCTGCAACTACCAGAAGCAGAGGAGGAGGAGGAATAAGAAGAAATCTCCAGATCTTCTTAACTTATGAAAATGAAAATGAGGTGAATAAAAATCTCTTCCAACAAGCTGCTCTCATAAAATGCCTAGTGAACACATGAACAGAGACATTTCTGCCCAGGGACTTCATGACTGGGGTTTCCAGGACAGCCTGGGCCTTTCATTATCACTTGGACTGTCAATCTCCTTCTGCTTTGGGTTTTTTTTGGTTCTATTACAGTGTTACTTTTATTTTCCCAGTGAGTGTATGAATATATATATATCAGTGTGTGTGTGTGTGTGTGTGTGTGTGTGTGTGCGCACAAACACACATATTTATACACACACACATAGGAAAGTTATATATATATATAAACTTTTTAGAAGCTGAGTAGGTTGCAAACCCGAATGCATGTCTGGGATATAGGATACTTTTCACATGATTTGTACTGGAGTAGATATTTTATATTGTCTTTGAAGTGCATATATCTCTATCTCTTTTTCCTGACAGAGATAGAGATATGTGCACTTCTCTGCCCTGGGATGGAGAGAGAGAGAGTGAGTTGAATTGTTTTTCCTTATCCTATATAACTACTGTCTCTTCTTCTTCTTCTTCTTCTTCTTCTTCTTCTTCTTCTTCTTCTTCTTCTTCTTCTTCTTCTTCTTCTTCTTCTTCTTCTTCTTCTTCTTCTTCTCCTCCTCCTCCTCCTCCTCCTCCTCCTCCAACTCCTCCTCCTCCTCCTCCTCCTCCTCCCTGATAAGAGATATGGCACAGATTTATATCTGTGCCATATCTGTGCCAATATATATTTATATCTGTGCCAAGATATATATCTTCTATCAGGAAGAAGAAGAAGAAGAAGAAGAAGAAGAAGAAGAAGAAGAAGAAGAAGAAGAAGAAGAAGAAGAAGAGACAGTAGTTATATAGGATAAGGAAAAACAAGTCATATGATGACTTAGGACTAATAGATTTGTTGTAGAATGGGTTTCATTGCTGAGATCTGCCAAAGCACATGCTAAATTACATTGTTAGCATTAAATATGCCAAAAGACTCCTGTCTATTTTTCTTATGCAGAGAAAGAACAAGAAACCACATTGCTTGGACTGGATTCCAAGTGGAATAGTGAGGTTGCCAGCTTTTTCAACCAAGAAACCCACTCTGCTACTATTACTGATGACCTAGTACTGTATGTTGCTACAACTGGGGGATGCTGTTGAAGAAAAAACAATAAGAAGTGTTGAATGAGGTGGCAACCCTAATTTGGTTGATAGCAAAGTCTTACCAATTTGTATCTGCTAATAATGTTGGAAACAAAGATTATCTTTCTTCCATTATTGGAAGTAAAGTGTGGAGTAAGTGAGAATAAGGCAATCCTGCAAAAAACAAGAGGGACAGCATTTGTGTCCAAAGTGCCATGTGGGAAACTGTTGGACAGATGGATAGTCAGGTAGGCATAGGCATCTAGTCTTCCTTGGCTTTTTGTTATCGATTTCTCCCTCTTTAGTTAAATTTCCCCTTCTCCTCTTCAAGGAAATTATTGTTGCTCTTTGTTCTCCTTTCTCCCATGTGTAATGGAAGATTGAGGATTCCTCCATAATTGGGTCTCCTGCACATACAGGGCAGATCTAGGAACTTCTGTACCCAAGTCTAGTTTTTATTTTGTTTTGTCCTGAATAGAAATTGATTTTCTTCATATCGTTTACCGTAGGCATCCAGAGTGATCATTCTGAATTACAACTGTAAGATTATCTCACTAGTCCGCTGCACTCTGCTAAAATATTTACTGCCACCAGTCTCCTACTTAGGGAAACCTTGAATTGTCTCCCAAGGGACAAAACATGATTACCCACTGACTCCACAGTAAAGAATGATCCAAGAAGAAACAGATGCTGGGAGGGCACATAGAAAATATTAATTTATTTGTTATTCTGGATAGATCGGTATGGCAGCAGTCTAGAAAGCCCTGACCTCTAAGTAATTAGAGCTTTGGATACAAGAAACATTATGTATGAGAAGCACCTTCAACCTAAACAGAATCAACCATAAGATCGTTAAGAAGCTTCAGGAGTGAGTGCAATACTTGTTAGGTATTTTTCCCCCACACTGTTAACTCGGAAGGTATTTTTCACTCTGTTAACTCGCTAACTTCCACTGGTGTGTGAATGGGAAAGAGAGAGTGAGCAAATGAAAAAGAGTGCATGTTTCGCAAAACTTCTGAACCAGATGAATCACAGCAATTCTTATCAGCCTTACCCAGCATAGCCAATACTTTTTAGGGGTGGTGAGAATTACCATCCAAGAACAGAGGATCACAATGTGATTCACTATCATACTATCCCCTAACATAGCAGCCATTCTTGCTGGAGCTTTAGTCCAGGAAACTATATTTCTCAAGCAGTGATTAAAGGTACTGGAATTCTCTCCTCCATTTCATTTGGCCTCCCCATTTACTATCCATCAGCCAAAATTTTATAGGTTATTTATGTCAGTGTAAGTGTTATTATGCGGCAAATTAGCACTAGTTAAAGATTTTCTACTTTTATGGCAGCTGTGTGACTTCAGTTTTGAGAAGAAAAAGAAGGAATGACTCCTTTACTAGTGGCACTTATGTTGGCATACATAAGCAATAGGATTATGACCACAATCTCAGAAAGCCAATAAAGCATACAAAGAAAATACGCTTCTGAGTTATGTTGCTGTGATACTCATAAAGATATCACAGCAGAAAACCACTCCGAAGTTGATGAACCATAAAGCTATTTACAACTCAGCATCAGTTTGATCTAGAGTGGGATTAACAATTGTACAGAAAAAGGAATTTCAGCAGGCGTGGTGTCATGGAAATTATACTTGGAATTGTCTCTTTAATAATAATAATAATAATAATAATAATAATAATAATAATAATAATAATAATAATAATAATAATAATAATAATAATAATAATAATAATAATAATAATAATAATAATAATAATTTATTGTCATTGTAAGTATATACACAGTATAACCATACAACAAAATTCACAGACACCCAGAGACCAGACACATGCACACACTCTTTCATATCACTATTAAAGGAAATGTTCTCTTTCTTTTTTAATGAGCCCAAATAAACTTGGTCATCCTTCTGGCTTCTTCTTCTATAAATATATATATTTCTTTTAATTACATGCCTTCAAGTCCATTCTGACATATGATGACCCTTTCTAGAGTTTTCCAGTATAGAATACTTGTAAGTGATTTGCCATTCTCTTCTTCTGGGAGTGCAGCTTGCCCAAAGCCACGTAGGCTGGCTCTTCTGGGATGCACCATGGGGAACTGAACTCCCAACCTCTGGATTCATATACCTAGCTTACTGAACTATCTAGCCAGCTAATATATCTGTATTGCATTTGCAACCTGATAGTATTCTGACTTGTCTAACTAGTTTTCAGAGAAGACACCTGAAAATAGGTTACAACTGCCTTCTGCATCTAGTGCTCTCAAGGTTTTGGAGTGGAACCCCCATCACTCACAGCAGGAGATGGCCATTTATGTCATTTTCACTTTCTGCTATATTCAACTTTTGATAAAATCTAATTTAAAAATACCTGATGTGAAATCCTCACCTGTCTTTAAGAGAGGGGAAAATATGAAAGTTTTACTTTCTTCCGCTTTGTAATTTTGTGAATGTAAGTACATAAGTACATTCTGATAGTCAATTGTCAGGGAATCATGAGAGGTGCCATTTAAAGCTTCTTGAGGGCACCAGCTTTGGGAAGTCTGGTTTACACCACATGTAGTGCAATTCTATTCACATCTATTGAAAAGTAAATCTAACTGAGTTCCATAGGGCTTCGTCGTTGTCGTCGTTTAGTTGTGTCCGACTCTTCGTGACCCCATGGACCAGAGCACGCCAGGCCCTCCTATCTTCCACTGCCTCCTGGAGTTGTGTCAATTTCATGTTGGTTGCTTCGCAGACACTGTCCAGCCATCTCATCCTCTGTCGTCCTCTTCTCCTCTTGCGGTCCCATGGGGCTTACTAACAGATAAATACATAAAGGCCTGCACCTTTAACAATGCTTTGTTTCTCAGACTCTCAGGAGGGATTTTGTTTCTGTCTCTTTAAATATATCATTCTTGTTTGGACATAAGCTGTGTGTTTCCAGACCTTTTGTTGAAATAATTTTTTAGGAAGCAGTTTAGGAAAAAAGCCCAGTTTATTTAGTAATATCATATAAATAACTTGTTACAAAAATTGATTTTTCAAAAAAGGTAAATTCACTTTTTCTGTGTATAATATGTGTGAGAAATTACTACTCAAACAAATGAAACAGGAAGGGGAAACATTACACTGAACAAGAAATATAATAGGAAAAAGGGTTGGGGAGAGGATGCACATCATGACAGATAATCAGCCATTGTGAAATAAGGGAATAAATCCAGTATAAGCAGACGTTTTTTGTATGATCCTGTGCACCCGAAGCAAATCCTACCATCTTTATTAGGAATTACTTATACAGTCCCAATATTGTTCTGACTTGCTATCTGGTTCCTCTTCCTGTAATGGATATAGAAGGACCTGTTGATAGTTCTCTCAAGATTGGCTTATACTAAATTATGAAAATGTTCATAATTCCAGATTGCCCAGAGCTCAGATGATATGGTAAATCTATACAGACCATAGATATGGTACCAAATCTCAGCATCTCTCTCCCTCCACACTTTGTTTAAACTGCAGTACTGATGGACTTCTGCTTGTGTGGGAGCCTGGTGGATCTTAAGATAATACCTGGAAGGCCTTCTTCCTAGTCCTTAGTTTACTGGGATTCTTGGCGGCTAATCTAGTGATGACAAGAAACACGTTCTACTCTATGAAGTGTTCTTATTACACCATGTCCCACTTCAGAGCCCAAGCACACAAAACACACAACTGAAAATGGCTTGGCTCTGATGCAAATGAAGCTCTGCATCCACTGCTGGAAATTTCCCCACACAATGGGAATTGCAGGGGCTATAGCTGTTTAAAGACAAGCAATTCCTTGTACTAATTGGCCAATGTTCCCATGCAGTTTTTTTTTTTATCACTTGCTTTCTCGGCAGCAGTAAAGAAACCTGTCTGGAGACAGACGCACAGTAGGAACAGTTAATTGATCCTGCAAGATGGTGGCATTTGCCCTAATTGATGCTTAGCTCTCTTTTGTTTAATTAAAAGAAATCAATTTTTTTTTTAAAAAAGAAGTCATTTATTTTAAAGGGTTTTGAAACTGCAAATTACAAGAGGCTTTGACTTAAGCGATATAACCCCCATGTGATGTGGTCAAGATGCACAAAGCATTTCTTATAAGGCCATGGAAACAGAAGGAGGGAGTGGGTGGTGGGAGAGAGCGGGGATGTAATTTCCAGAATCACTGAAATCACAGAATATAATAGTATAGCATTTCTGAAGAGTTTCCACTTTTCAAACTCTTGTCAGAATCAAAATAGCTTCATGTTTCTTGTGATTTTTTTAATTTTTCTTTTAAATGTCTTTACCTGAATGCCTAATAATTCTATACATTTTTAATAAACACTAAACTAATAGATCTTAGAAAACTAAAAGCTTATAGAAAGTGTGTCCAGATGTATTTACATCAATAGTGCAGTCTTGTAAGAAAGGGTTCTTGTGATATATATATATATATATATATGTTGGGCTTTCTTTGCCTCAAAGCCACTACATATGGGACGAAAGAAAGTGTCATCTTTCAGCTTCCCTTTAAATGCACAAAATATGAAAGTTCAAAAAAAATCTCCACCAAAGCAAAATCTCATCAGGACTTATAGTTGCCAACCTACTGGGAGAAACTACCCTGGCTTGCTTCCCTCACTTTACCACAGTTTGATCTTGAGGGACTGGCATAGGAAGCTTTTCATCACATGAAGACCAAATGCATGATGATGACCTCCCCTCTGCAGATTAAGTCTCCACTAAAGTTACAGTGGGCAGTGAAAATGCTAACAACCCACTTGCCACATCAAACTCTAAGTGATTAGAAAATTAAACAGTATGATTCATTTTCTTCCCTTGACATTTCTGTCACCACATACAGTGGACCCTCTACTTACGGAATTAATCCATATTGGAATGGTGGCTGCAGGTCGAAAAGTCTGTAGGTCGAGTCTCCATTGACCTACAATGCATTGAAAACCGATTAATCCTGTAACCGGCCATTTTTGTTCCATTTTGTTTTTTTTCTGGTCTGTAGGTCGATTCTCAGGCTGCAAGTCGGACCTAAATTTTGCGGCCAGAGATGTCTGTAACTCAAAAGGTCTGTAAGTCAAGCTGTCTGTAAGTCGAGGATCCACTGTACCCCCCATGTATTTTTCTAGACTATGGATAACCAGAGACCATCTCAGGCTTCAGGTCTTTTGCTTTAAATAGAGCTTGTGATGCATGAGGACACATGCTGAATGAGACCTTCAGCATACTATAGCAAAGTACTGGTGTTTTGAAGATTGTCTCAGCAGTACCTAAATGAAATAGCTTGGGTAGGGAAGGTAAAACACCGTTGACATAAAAATTATAACTCGCTTCATTCACTTCTAATCATTATGCCGGCTTTTGCACTTTTCCTCTTCAAGCTGCTAAAGACATCAAATATGGATTCACTCATTGCTTTCTCTCTCTTTTTCATCTCCTACTCATTTACACACAAATCGCATAATCACTATTTGGCTACTTCCACCTTGCTTATCATTACCCGAGCAAGTTAATCAATATGCGGCTTTTCTCTCCTATAACTTACAGATGTCTATTGAGATCAAAGCAGTCAGCAAATAATAGGCTATATCATTTTTTAAAAATCAGAATAAGGAATTCGCTGTAGGTCCTTCATCTTTCTTTTATAAAGCTATCAAGTAATTACGCTGTATATGTTGGGGTGACATGAACAGTGGTGGTCTTTCACAATAAGGAATGTTGTTTTAAATGCAGGACACATACAGCAATCCTCTTGCCTCTCCCATTTTAGCATTTGTATCAGGAGCAGGGTACGTGTGTCCTGTGGACTGCATCTACTACCAGTTCTACTGGTCATATAGCCACGTTGTGGAAATCGGGAGCTGTAGCCCAGCAACATTTGGAAAGCCATTAAGCCTGTTATTTTCCCCATGCCTAATGTACACAACAAACTACCTTTGTAACCGTAATTAACAAGACTCAGAAAGTACACTCAGAAAGAAAGAAAATACCCCAATCTCAAGTAAAGAACAACCCCACATGAAGGAGAAAGTTCTGTAGGTTACCAGCAGCTCGAAATGCCTGGTGGGTGAATTTGAGGTTTGGGCTGAATCACCTGTAAGAGCTGAGTGAATTCATCCAAGTCATTCCAAGGCAGCTGGACAAGGATCAGCCGCAAACATCAAAATGTGTAGGTTGAAATGCTGGTTGTAGAAAATGACTTCTGGTTATTGCAATTGTTATTTCTTCACTGAGGATGATCACAGAACAAGTGTGCCATTCTATGCATACCTACTCAGAAATAAACCCTACAGAGTTCAAAGAGACATGTTGACAGATAAGTGTGTACCTGGCTGCACCTTTATTCTTTGAGCACTGTTTTACTTTAGCATTTTAGCTGTCTGTTCACTCTCTGTTTGCCTTTTTCACCAAACACAGTGCAATCATCTAAGTGCTGCAATCTTCCTTTTCTTTTTGTCCCATCCTGATACCCAGTCATGCAATGTCTGTTCAGGTAATTTTGCTTTTAGTTGCATTGTGGATAAAAATATAAAGGCCTTAGTCATTTATCAATGAGCTGATGCCAAAAAAATCCTATTTGCAGGAAAAAAAAATCCATGCTCATAAATTGCATGGATAGGAGAAAACTTTAGGTGATTAACGCAGAACGTGTCAGCCACCAGAGAATACCATATTTCATTTTTCATTCAGTGTGGAGTCTTAGTTTTGATGCCGGTATTTTAAATAGTTTATATAATATTTATGCACAAGCAGCGGGTGGCTTAATGTCCTTAATGTCATTTTATTGAGGAGGTGAAACACTTTGTCAATAAAATGCAAAATTCTACCTCAAATCGCCTGCTACTTAGTATCACTAATTCAAGAAGGGGGAAGGGAGGCTACTCAAGCTGTCAAAGTGTCATAGAATTAGTGTTGCTAATCCTAGCTAAATCAACTTAAGCCATCCAAGTGAATTTGCTATATCAGGAGAAAGTACAATCAATGCTTGTTTTCCCAATCCTCTCAACATTTTAAGCTCCTGTGGCTCATTTGGCATGGTGTGCTTTAAGGCACACTCATTCCTACAGCCCATATAACGTTCAGGATGGTGCTGTGTGGTCAATGTCAAACCCATGTCTGATTGCTCTTGATTTGACTCAACCTAAAAAACCTCAATGAATGAAAGAAACCGATGAAAGAAAGGTGTGTGCAATTCATCCACAAGGTGTTGGGTGTGAGCTGTCAAACATTTTCACTTCAAAGACTCTCAGGCAGCAATTGTCCTTAGATTATCTTGCATTGCTTTTGGATAAGGTTACATTTCAAGACATAGGAAGAGTTGTGATGGATGTCTGTCCTGTCCTGAATTATGTTCTTACATCTAGAAGAACATAGACACCCCTGGAAAAGCCACAGATGAGTCAGGGGTGCAATAACACTCTCCCTTGCTTGAACTCCCTGACAACTGGTAGTGTGAAGCATATTATCTTTGGGCAGAATCCAGTTGACTGTCAGTGGAATGCAGCACTCCTGCAGTGCAACTCCACCCAGTCTCCACTGCATAGAGAGAGAGAGACTGTCCATTGAAGCTAACAGGTATTCTGCAAGTTCTGCAAATATCTTACTACTCACACAACAAACGGGCAGGAGCTAGCAACTCCATTTGGGGGGGGGGGAATGTTGTGTGGAACCTGTCCTGGTCTGAACTTTACATGAACTATTACACCTTGGATAGCAACTTTAACGTTTGGTATAAAATCTGAAGCAGATTCACTGTCCCCACCCCCCAGCCCCCCAAAAACTGAACTACACGCAGCCTGCGGTGCAAACAGAACAAGTGAACGAAGAAGATTCCAGACTCAAATACTGGAATTCACTCACAGCCATCTGAGGTTAGTAATTACTCATAGCTTTCTTCTCCATGGATTTGCCTAACACACTTTAAAGCCATCACAGGTATTGGCCACTTGTGTATGTGTGGGTGCCATTTGCCTCCTATCAATTCTTGCAAGAAGAAAAAGAGCAAGAAGGAAGAGAGATGGGCAGATGGGTCAGCAGGCCTTCTTGGAGCCTTGTGGCTGCACCATATCCTGTGCTTGTATCCCTGAAAACACTTGGTGTCAATCTGGACAACACACTCAATTCACATTCAGAAGATGGTAGTCCTCTTTCTCTTCACAGTGTGATTTCCTCACAGATTAGATATTGGAAAATCAGACTTGCAAATTAAACCACAGTCACCTTCCGTTGTCCAATCACAAAACAAAGCTAGTTGGAACACAAGAGATTAAGCTCAGTAAAACACATCCTATGACAAAGCCTGTCAGTACTTAAGAAGTTTTGGTTTTAATGACATCCTTTTCTTTTCCTCACAGGACTGCTAGCCCTGATTATTCCCAAATGTATGGATCAGTATTTGATCCGACAACACTGAGCGAGTATCAACTCCCTGATGCAATTGCCTCTACCATTCAGCCACCTCTAACTCAACTAGTATTTGTGAATTCTCTCCAGTTTTAGACCACCCTTGCCCTTTGGCAAGGCAGTGGGAATTTGGGCATGTTTTCTAAACTGGAAAAAATGCATGCTCCTTTTACCATTTTCAGCAGTGGTTTGTTCTTAAAACAGGAGAAGTCAGCCTATTCTAGGTTAGTCTGGATGGCCATCTATCAGATCACTCTTTTGAGTTCCTTCCATGATTCTAGTATTCTACTATTCATTTTTTCCAAAATAAAGAATAAACTATTTTTACTGTTAGCTGATATTAATAACATATTATTCTCAACAAAACTATTCAATTTAATAATGTTCAATTTAAAAATTATTATTGTGGGATGATATAAATGCAGCCATGGTTTTAAAGAGATTTCACCTCTCCCCTGGACCGCATGTGCATTTCTTTTACCCTAGTGTTGTCTTTGCTGGAAACGGGTGTTGACCATTTTTTAAAAAAACAATAGTAAGAATAATAGTGTTGTCAAGTCAATTCTGACTTACGGCGACCCTTCTTGGGTTTTTTGAGTGTACGAAGCTATCCAGGCAGTTAGTGAAATATAAAAGTAAAAACTCAAAGAAGCACGGCTATACAAGATTCTTCTTTCAAAACACACTAATTCATCTCAAGAGGGTGGGGAGTAGTCTCCAAATCATCTAACTCCAACAAATACAGACTTGGACACTGGGTGGGAAGACATGGATCTATGTCAAACTGAAATGACTGTAGGAGTCTGCTGCTATTGAGACCTAATAGATTTGTTTTCGAACTGTGAGAAGATACACTTTCCATTACGCCCCATGATAAAGTCACATCCATAGCAGTCTTTTTTTCACCATATTCAAGTCTTTTCAGATCTTTAAAACTGAATGCATTCAAGTCTTTAAAACTGAATGCTACTGGTATGTAACAATAGAACTGGTTATCTGTCCTTTGACATTAAACTGGTGAATTCAATTTAAAATAATCCTTCCTTCCTTCCTTTCTTTCCTGTCATATATAGTTATAACAGAGACCTAACTGTACTGGTGGATTTATAGCTTAAATTCTTAGCTACCTTTTGGGCTGCAATCCTTCACACACTTAGGAATAAGCCTCACCAAAGTTTCAGCAGACATGACTAGGATTTAAGTTAATCTGTCATTCTGTGTGCCTTCAGTGCAGGATTAATAGATTAGACTTGCTTTTTGCAGCTGTCTCAGATTCCGAGCAAAAATCTTAGTTTCAAATTTTAATTTTGGTAGTGTTGGTCTAACCAGGAGAGCTGGCTAGTTGTTTATCTCATTGGATATTACAGCTACGACAGGGACTTTCACCAGGATCCACACAGCTGGAGGAAAGACTAATTTGGGGTCTTAAAAACATGAAAAACTATGGCAGAGTAGATGATTTGGTCCAAAACACTGTCACTAAGTGGTCAGTCATTTACCTGTGGGAAAGCCAGAAGCAGAAAATCGATACCACTGCATCCCTGTCTCATTTTCTGTGACAAATGCCATGCCTTCTTCCAGCAAAGTAATGACTACTAGCACCCTTTACAAAAGAAATTCAGAACCAACCTTCTGCCTATACATCTATACCAGCTGATACCAGAGTGAAAGTACTGTAACATTACATAATCAAAAATAATGACATAAAATCATATGATCCCATACTATTGTACTGCATCTACTATAAACCGAGAGAGAGAGAATATTTATTTTAAAATAGTTTAAAATATTGTCTTTGAAAACAAACAAACAAACCAGAGAGCTCTTGAAAAGGGCAGGTGGGCCTTTTGGGTGATCCACACCGGGTGGATGAGGGGGTTCAAAAAGCCATTCTGCCAGAGCTCTAAAAGGTTGTTCAAGTACCTCATATTGTTCAAAGCTGTATCCAAACCATCTTACAGTATAAACTTTCCTATGAAGTGGGTTCCTACCAATTCTCTATAGTCCACACTTGTACTTGGTCCTTGTACAGTGAAAATAAAAAAGCCCATTGAATGCATTGAAAACTGTTCAATGTGTTCCAATGGGCTGAAAACTCACCGTCCAGTGAAGATCCTCCATAGGGGCGGCCATTTTTGGTGCCTGTAGAGTGAGGAATCCATCCAAAAACACAGCGGGGAGCTATTTTGAGCACCCGGTGGCCATTTTGAAAACCTGACGATCAGCTGTTTTGATCATCGTAATGTGAAGAATCGGTTCCCGAAGCAAGGAACTGATCTTTGCAAAGCAAAAATAAAACCCATTTAAAACATTGTTTTGCAATCGCAATTGCGATCGCAAAAACATCGTCATGAAGCGGATTCATCGTTATACGGGGTAATCGTTAAGCAGAGCACAACTGTACTTTCTTTTCCTTTCTGGCTTTGCCTTTCACCTTAGACATTTTCTTGACTCTGTCAATTGGCATAATTTGGTTTCTTTTCAGATTGCCTTTTTGATATAATCCTTGATTCACCTCACAACTGATGTGAGGCTGGTGGGCTGAAGTTCTGTGCTGTCTTAATAGATCAAGATCCAGTGGTGTGCTTCCACATCTAACGACGCTTGTCCATATCAAACTCAATCTTATTCAGGACATTCTTCCCCTCTCCTTGGTGCCCAAAACCTCTTCTAGAAAGTTTCTCAGCCTTCTGGAACAAGTTTTTAGGCTGCACAGCATGCTCCATGGGAGGGCTGTCACTGGTCCTAGAGCAGGGGTCTCAAACACAATTTATCTGGGGGCCGCTGGAGGCAGAGTCTGGGTGAGGCTGGGCCGCATCAGATTTTCTGGCAAGCAGAACGGGGTGGGTCCCCCACAGGTGCGCGCATGCATGCACGCACGCACATGCACACACGCGCACGGAGGTCCAGCAACCTTCCTCTGAGGGCCCCCCCTCAAAAAAAAGCACACTCAGGCGGGCTGGCTGGCAGGCTGCAGTTCCAGATAGAGGGTGCAAGAGGCGCTGTCTTGGGAGAGAGCCAGCGAGCAAGATGAGGCTTTTTTTTTTTTTACTCTTGACAGTAGAGGACTCGTGGGGCAGGCAAGGCGGGGGCCACAAACTATCATCTGGTGGGCCGCAAATGGCCCCCGGACCGCACGTTTGAGACCCCTGTTCTAGAGTATGCAGCAGGATCCAGCAGAGGTACACCATTGGCTCTTCATCCAGGGCTGCTCTATGCTGCAGTAAACCACTCCACTCTCATTGATTTAAGGAAGGTATGGCAGGAAGAAAGCCTGGTTGCTTTACCTGCCTGCTATTATTGCCTCCTCCTCCCAACCCCCAGTGGAATCCCTTGTGGGGAAACAAAGTGCCTTCCTGCCTGCCAGATACCTCTTCCCTTGAAGGGGAGAGTGAGAGGGATTGCAGCCAGGCAAGTGAGCAAGCTGGGATGGATACAACTTACAGAAGAGCTTTTGATCGCCCGGCACACTAGACATTAAGATTAAGTGGAGCAGAGAGAGTTTAGCATTAAGGATTTGACTCAGTCTTATTCATGAAGTCGACTTAGGTAGGACTTAAGTTAGTCAGTGTATTTTCAATCTTACGTCCTTTCTATGGTTGGTGTTGTAGAACCCATTTTTCAACCGTTGGAGGTTTTCAACTTCAGCTCCTAGAAGCCCCTGGTACTGCAGCTGAGAGGCAGTCAGTCTGGGATCTGAGGTTCAAAACAGCTGCATTCCCCAAGGTTGAGAAACACATCTCTATATCCCTCTCCCTCCATTCTGGAGTCCTCCAGATGTGCCCAACTTTGACTCCTATGATTCCACAGCCAATGAACTGTTACCTGGGGATTACAGGAGTCGTAGTCTAACATTTCTAAGTAATTTAGGGTTAGGGAAGGGTGGTGTAATGTTTTCTGGGAACAGAATTCTCTTAAATGTACTGTTTGTAGTGCATTGCTATGGCACAAATAGTGAATCCACTTAGGCGCATGCACACACACACACACTGCTCCCTCCCTTTTACTTTCGATTGTCCACCACTAGTATGGATGAACACTTTTAGCAAAACAACCAATTCAAGATTAATATTAGTATTTGAATGGCCTATAGATCTTTTATGTATCTTAATTCCATATTGCATTTTGTGGCTTTAAAAGGAGTTATAACCTCACTCCCTTTACTGCAATGTTTAAGCTAAGCCACAATAGATCCTTACAAAGGGGTGTTTTATATATAATCTACAGAGGACATGTCTGAGCTGAATATTTAAAATATAGTCAGATTATTTGGTGAGTGATAACAGTAAGATAATCCAATTTACACAATAAGCGGAACAAGTTAAAACTATTATTCCGTTTCTGTTGTCCCTCAATTTCCTTGCTATTGTGCCTGTTCGGCTGCCTAAGTTAACAGGATGCAGTACACACACATATATATCTATATAAAACAGATTTTTTTTTAAAAAAATGAAGCTTGTTTTCCCTCATCATTTGCCTCTTGGAAGCTCAAATTATATTTGAGGGGGGAAATGACATTAGATCCACGAAGACTGCAGTCACGGAAACAATTTGAACTGGTAGAAGTGAACCCTTTCAACAGACTGTGGATAAATAGAAAGAAGGAGCAATGCCACACATTTCAATGCTGTTTCTTAGAAATGAAAAAGGCAACATATTAGGAGTCTTTATCACTGTCTGCTCCACCATACATATCGGCCAACTTTTTAAAACGAGGGCCCCAGTCACTGAGGTAATCGTAGTCCTGGTCTCCATCTGTAGTCACCGACTCCAAGGAGCTGAGTGACTCTGCCACAGACCCATTGCCTTCATATGCGTAGGTTGCTAATGAGTCATACGGGGGGGCTGTTGGATCCGTATCGTTCTCCTTCAACCTTTGGCTAATGAAATCTCTAACATCTGTATTATCTCGTACTGCCGGAGTCCGGCGTGGCATAAAAAGTGTTTCCGGCACAATGTCACGGCGCAATTTATTGTCTTCTATGGCTTCAGGGTTCCGTAGGGTGCCAATATCAAATGCTTGGGTATCTTCCTCTCCACCACCTTCATCGTTGTAACTGACAATGTTGTCCCGGATGTCCTCTTTGGAAATGATCAAGGGCTCTTTCTTCCTCTGCCGTCTCAAGGCTGCAAATAGCACCACTGTAACTGGAAAGAAAAACAGAGAAATAAATAGAGCAAAATAGGGGGATGGAAAGGAAAGTTAATTTTCCACCCAATTAGCACAAAAGAAAACAAAAATGAAGTCTGTGTCACATGAACCTTATCTCCCCCGTCCACTTTTCAAAAAGCCCTGCAAAATTGCACACTCCAAGCTCACATGTTTACACCGGGGACAATCTTACTGTGATAGTGTGGGTGTTGAAAATAGGATAAATATTAAGAGGGGAGAAAGAATTTCAAGCTAAAAGGAAGATGAAACTCAGTTGTTGTTTTTAATCAGTAAATGCTTTTTTTAAAAAGAAGACTCTGTGTGGTAAGGAAACCATCCTTTTGAAATCACAAATGTGGTTGTTTCAAGGCAAAGAAAAAAGAAATAAAGAAAGGAAGTGAGCCTCACAAACTCCTGAAATGCTTTGGAGTTGGCTCTCTGAGGAGAATGTACAGCACTTTTCAAGGTGACATGTCATGTTAGCAGTAACATATGAGGTGTGTGTGGGATAATAATTGGATTCTTTCCTTTCCATGAGGGAAAAATTAATGAGGAACATATGCTGTAATTATTAATTTAATTTATACCCCTTAAATTTGAGATAGCTGGTGTAGTGGTGTGGATAGAATGATAGACTAGTACTCAAGAGAACTGGGTTCAAATCCTGGCTTAGCCATGGAAACTTACTGAGGAGTGGCAACGGAATATAGTTATGTCCTTAGACTTCTCAAGTGAGAATTTGCCTTAAAAGAAGCACTCACTATTTCGTGGGGGCTCAGGAAATTGTTTGGCAGTAAATATTGACAAAGAAAAGGCTGCAGTGCATACAACTGGCCAAATTCCTTAAAGCTGTTCTGTAGCCTTTGTGACTTCAGGCATACAGACGCTCAGGGCTGTCCTGAAACATTTTGCTGCCTGAGGCAAAGCAGCAAAAAGTGCTCTGTTGGCTCTGAAGGCAAGGTAAATAGCACCCACAGCATTTTAAAACTAGCCAAGTTGTTTTGGTGCATGAGCCAGGAAACTCCAAAAATATTTCTTTTCAGTGAAAATGTAAAAAAGGACAACTTAAATAACTAACTATCTGCTTGCTCTTTCTTATGAGCCTGTGTCTGTTGCCTGAGGTGGCTGCCTCACTCTTCCGAATGGTAGGGCTGGCCTGGTCTATACTACAAACAATTCATTTTCCAAGGAGCTCAAGGCATGTTGCTTGTTCTTCCTAGCCTTGGACATGGATATGAAAAAAAAGAAAAGAAAAAAAAGGAGGATTTTGCTTTACTTGTACATGAACTAACTACCCTTCTTAGTGTCTTCCAACAAGAAATTACCAGCATTCCACTAGTCCTCATTCCAAGAGCTTAGAGGCCTTCCACTGAGTCCTCTAAACTCAGAAAAATCATGTGGCAGGCAGGGCCAAAAGCAAAAGAATAGGGCCAAAGACCCTGCATATTTCAGCACAAAGCACTGCCAGGAGGAACTCAGTCCTAGAGGAGAAGCATTTCAGTTGTTTAGAACAGGTATCAAACACACACACACACGCACACAAACTGGGACACTACCATCAAATGATCGTGTCATAGGTAAGGGGGCATCTCTCAGGAATTCCAGAGGATGGAACTGGGACCACAGGAGGGTTGGATTCAGTTCCAGGCTGAAGGTTTCCTACCCGTCTTTGAACTTGAGGTCTTTGCGATTACATCTGGGACTGTCTAAGATGTGGGGCATGTTCTCTACCAGTCAACAATGCCTACCAGTCAACAATGCCCCTTCCCTCCATTGCCTCCTGAAAGTTTGATACCAAAGAAAAAGGAGGTGTGCAATGTTTAGGGAACAGATCCATGAGAAGCCTTTGTGCCAAAGGAAATAAACACTTGCCCTGGATGCAATCTCTTCTTTAAATTAAATATCAATATGTTTTCCCCCTTCTTTCTTTCTGTAATGCTTTCATTGGAAACCTTCCCTGTCTTCAACCTCAAATTGTCATTCGCTGTTTGTGTCCTGTGTCATCACTGTACACCGGCTCTAAAACCTAGCACTCATTTGCTCCTCACCCACTTCATGTTATTATGAATGAGATTTCACTGACAGAAATGAATATTCAAACTGGATTTGTGCAACTCACCAAGTAACTCAAACTCTAAATATAACTTGTGTTCTTGATACTCAGTTTTTTCTTTTAAAGAGAGCTTGTAAAATAAGCCATCTGAAGGCTTGATGAAATGTTAAAACAAATGTAAAGCTGTTTTTGTTTCTCCATCCTTATCCTCGGTAACTCTTAACATTATCTGGAATTTTGCCACCAAAAAGTGTGTATGTGTGTGTTGAGAGGGTAGGCAGGCTAGGCTTTCTCAGGCTGCAAGTGAAATCTACCATATGACCTGAAACACACAATCAGACAAAAGAACCTGCAAAAAATTATCTGCCTTTGTTACTGTTAAAAATGGAAATGGTTGTTCAGTTCTTTCAATGCCTTTGTTTCAGGAAGCATGGAGATTGCACACAGAAAGCTTAAAAGAAGATTGGGGAAAAGACAATGATGTAGCTAGCAGCCATTAATTGAAAACCATTGTATTCTGCACTTTCCTTTCAACTCAGTTCTAGATCTAGGATCAAACAGCTGTTCTTTTGGATCCAATACTCCTGACAGCAGCTTCCTATACTGTATAACCAAAGAAGCTGAGTCCCAGACTGGTTTATCCTTAGTAATATACTATGCTGAATGGCTGAGGAGTGAAATGCCTCTACTAGAAACAATCAATATTTTGCAAGCACTTTTGGATCCCACCTGATACCTTTGGATGCTGCTAAGCCTGCTGGCTGGTACAATGACCTTAAGAGTGGATGGAGAAACTCGGATGATGGAGTGAAAACAGGCCCTCCTGGGATTCCAATCTAGGTCTCCAGAATCCCTAGATTGCCTCACCCCCTTTTCTTCAGGCTGTCAGGATTCCTTCCCCGCTTTCCTAAGAAGTCTAGAAGTTTCCATCTCCATCAGGAGCTGCTCTTTTGTAAAGTAAATGAGTACTAACAGCACACTGAAGACTCAGCCACACCCTCGCATTGCAAGAGGGATAGCTCACAACATACTCCCTACCACTATTTCATGCAAATCCTTTACCTAGCAATATAATGATGCAAAGAAGGATTGCGATCAGTGCCCCAGTGCTAAGGCCAGTAGGGTGGATCAGCGCTTCAGCATTGCAAGAGAGCATCTTGCCTCTCTGGTCACAGGCACATACTCGAATTGTCACAGTCTCGGTGCTGCTCTGAATGGGATATTCGTTGTCCGAAATTACCACAGGCAGGAGGTACATATTCATTTCATGTCTGTTGTATCTTGTTTTCCTGGTGTAGATGCCGGCTGTGTTATCTGCAGAGATGGAACAATCTATATAAGGAGTATGTCCCCCCTGAATTGAAGGCTAAAGGAAAATGAAATGGGAAAAAGTAGCATACCTCTGTTATCCTGAAGGGTGAAATTGGAGCTGCTGGCTACCTCAGGAGCCAATGTGAAAGAAAATTTGTGTCCACCAAAAGCGTCGTCTTTATCAACTGCACTTAGGGTCTGTATGAGCTAAACATTAACAAGATGGTTGCTGCATCAATACAGTTGTGCAGAGAGTCTTTAACACCAAAGATCATGCCTTGTCGTGCAGAATACACAACACAGTGGTGCAATCAAGACAGCAAGAGTGTCGCAAATGATGGGCAGTAACTTGTAACAAGATTTTCAAATACAAATTCTTTGAGAACTGTTTTGGAAGATGTGGGTTCTGTGATAGTTTCAGTTCTTGAAAACTGGCAAAAGAGGAAGACTAACTCATTTTATTCTACCTATCCCCTTGTTTCTGGGCTAATTTAATAATAACAACACGTCATCAAGTCAATTCCAAATTATGGTGACCCCTTCCAGGATTTCCTAGGTATGGAGGACAGAAGGGGGCTTCCATTTTCTTATTCTAGGGGCATCTGAGAACATTTTGCCGAAGGCTGCACAGGCTGGCTCTTCTCTAAGGAAACACAGTGGGAAATCAAACCCCTAACCTTTAGCCAGGTATGCAACTCATTGAAATGAATATGTATGCCACAGAAAGATATCCATTTTCTTGTTCCATGATTGGACACTACATATTCCTATGGTAATATCTTTATTTCTGTGTTCCAGAAACTTATGTAAAGATTCCACCCCCCCAGCTTTTCCTTTAATGTCCCTCAAGGGATTCTGGTTGGTTTTTAGTAAAGAAACAATACTAGGGCATAAGGAAATCAGATTTTGTGCACCAGGCCATTAATTCCTAAAAAGATGGTTCCCACCTTTGTGATCTCCAGATATTACGGGACCATGCCTTCCCAAATCCTTGGCTATTGGTCATGCTGATTAGAATGATGAGAGCCATAGAACTGACTGCAAGGCTGGGAGCCATTGTTTTAAAGCAGTGGTTCTCAAGTTTGGTCTTCCCAAATATGTTTCGGATTTCAACTCCTTGAAACCCCAGCCAAGGTGCTCAGTGGTCAAGGATTCTCAGAGTTTAAGTCCAAAACATCTGGAGGAGCACAGCTTGAAAACTACCATTTTGAAGGACATCTGCATCACAAAATTGACCTTTGTATGGACTGTGTCCAGTAACAATATATATTTATTCTTACATGTCAATTTATTTACATTGGTTATGCTTGAGTGCTATAATACCAAATAAAAAAGTCCCTTTTTGCTTGTATCTGGACAGGAAGCCAGAGTACTCCATGCTACAGTCAACACCGGTATCAGAGGAGGTAAGCAGTCTGTAGGACTGAAAGAAGAGGTAGGTAACAAGTGACCCTTCCAGATGTTGTTGAACTACAGTGGGGTCTTGACTTAAGAACGGCCCGAGTTAAGAACATTTTGACTTAAGAACCGCTCTCATAGGAAAATATTGACTTCACTTAAGTACTTAGATTTGAGTTACGAACTGAAAAAAACCCACGTGGGAGGCAGGGAAAGTGCAAAATGTGAACTTTCAGTTAACTGTTGGCCAGTGAAAACGGTGCCTGTCTGCTTCCTCACTCCTCCCAGCCTTTAGAGAGTGGATTGGGAGCCAGTCTTCGGACTGCCTGGTACTGTACTGCCTGGACTGTATTCTCCCTGCCTTCCCTGAACCTTTCTTGACCTAAGAAAAAAAAGAAACAAAATATCCCCCTCTAGTGGTTGAAGGCAGAATAGCAGCTTCCCATTAGTTTCTATGGACGGAAAAGAGCAGATACAGATCAAATGGTTTTCAATGCATTCCTATGGGAAATGCAGATTTGACCTGCGAACTTTTTGACTTGAGAACCGCCTTCCAATACGGATTAAGTTCTCAAGTCAAGACCCCACTGTACATCTCCTTTCACCTGTGACCCTTTACCATGGAGGCTGAAGCTGATGGGGGTTGTAGCCAAACACGTCCCCTTCCATAACTTGAACTATGTTTGAGACTGGTATATGTAATTTATTATTTAGTTATTATTAGTTAAATTCTGTTTTGCGGTTGAATTTAATTCTAATTTATTCTATTTGTTTTTGTTTTAAGTGTTGTTTAATGATTTGTGGTTCAATTGTGTAAACTGCCCAGAGTGGTCTTGGCAGCCAGAGGTGTTAATAAATAAATAAATAAATAAATAAATAAATAAATAAATAAATAAATAAATAAATAAATAAATAAATAAATAAATAATGCATGAACTATATTCCTTGGACAGCCTGATATAGAGAACTAGAATAGGGGAGAGAAACACTCATTAGAAATTGGAATCAGTGGTACATGTTAGACTATCTGCCAAAACTACACTTCCCAATATGTTGGGAGCCACTTGAATATAGGATCCAGCTGTGTGCCCAAAACTGTTACTAACTCATTAGAAGAAGCAGAGCAGATTCATGACTCTATCCAATAGAAATGGAGGTAGAAAACGAGAGTACAACACAATGCCAAAGTATTTGTACAGTACACAATGATGTGAAATGCGGCTGTTACATTAGCTACAGAGTGCCAACTATAGTTGGGGACAAAAAAGCATTGTTTGATTTCACTTAGCATTACTAGTAACCAGCTGAAGAGAACTACTATGAGGCTTAATGCACCTCTTATTTATAAATCATATATTTTCCCCCTTAGGAAGCAGAAACTGCACACCTGCTCAGCTTTTGCATTTTCACAGACGAAGGTCTCATAAAACATCGCAAATTCAGGTGCATTGTCATTCACATCCAGGACTTTAATGAACACTGGGACTCGGCTGCTTTCCTTTGGGTTGTCTGCAAGAATACAAGGATAAAGTTGAAGAAGGACTTTTAATACAGTGCATTACTTTGCATGGGAACATCCTTCTTGTAAAACACTCATGGGGTAACACAGGCACAGAATGACATCACCCGTGTGCTCAGACATCTGTGTCAATTCAAACAGCTGTAGCTATTTTGTTCTGTTATGCTATTTTGAATGGATTTATAAAAAATAAATTAAAAAAATACAAAAATATACATAAAATACAAGTAACTGTAGCCAAAAACTAGAAGAATGGAATTGCAACACTCTCTAAAGGAATAGCTGCAATTTCACACAACTCTGAATGTTCTCCTGTGATACTTTTCCCTAACTCACTTTTGTCCTGTTCCACCACCCAGACCAGCAGAAGTCCTTAGAATTCCTTACATTTGACATTTTGATCTGTCATTCTTGCATAGTCTCCTACTATCCTCTCAAATAACCAAATGAAAAAAGTCTCACTTGCATATCTTATGATTCTACTATTGGGTGCGGCAAACACAGATAGACCAGTGGTTTCCAACCTTGGGTAAGCCAGGTGTTTTTGAATTGCAACTCCCAGAAACCCTGGCCAGCACAGCTAGTGGTAAAGACTTCTGGGAGTTGCAGTCCAAAGACACCCGGCTTACCCAAGGTGGGGAATCACTGATATTGACAAATGAACTAACAAACAAAATGTGTACGTTGGTAACTGTTCTCGTTTCATTTGTGGAGCTACGATAGGCCACAAGGGTAAGCTGTAGGAAAGAGGAGGACAAACAACAATAGCAGCAGAGTTATTCTTAGAACCTGTGTCACCAGTTCATTTGTCTTCCATGTGGGCAAGGCTGAAAGGCAAACAGAATTGGTTTATATGAGCCTTGTTATATGAGCACCTGCTTGTTGCTTTTCAACCATGCAATCCTGTGTTATTTGAGACAATTCAGTGATATTTTCTCTCTAGAAAGTTTGCTTTGAAAGTTCATCCTAAATGTGTGAATTCCAAATTTTCTGAAAGCTGAGATATGTTTAAGCTTTGCGATACGGTTAAAAGATGGCATTTCTTTAAAAATGCACAATCAACTCTTTCTTCTCACACACTCTCCTCCTCCGTGTCCCACCACTAAGAACAGAATTCATTAGGTGGAGACATGGGGGAGGACCTTCTTGGTTGCGGCACAACTCTGGAATGCCGTTCTCTTTGAAGCTCAATTGGTATAATTTGAGCACCAGGTCAATATATATTTCTTTATTAGAACCTTTGAGGGTTGAGAATCATGGCCTGTGCGGGTTTTAACACAATGATTTTTATGCTTCAATATTTTAATATTTTAATGTTGTGTTTTAAACCAATGAATTTTAAATTGCTTTAAACATCTTTTACTTTTAAATCATTTTATACTGCTCTGTAACACACTTTGAGATCCTGTGATAAAAGATGGACTATAAATGTTTTAAATAAAATACATAAACAAATCTGTCCTGGGGTCAGTCAACAGGAACACCACTCTTCCATATGCTTATTCAAATTTTAAGCTCCACTGGCCCTTATCCTGCCCTTCTCCTTCATGCCCAAGTGGCTTTTACCTCATTGGATAAATTGTTAGACTTTGGCCTATTTGGTATAACCTAATTGTCACCTAGTTCTTCTGAAAAAATGAAATAAAATCAAGTAAAATAAAATAAAAAAAACCCCCACAAAATTTCAAGACAGCTTCACTATATGGAACAGACATTTCGTTCTTCTTAATGCATAATGTAAATACATCTTTCTTAGTTATTCATGTAGTATCTATCAAACCAGGGACTGAAATCCTAAATTTCTCTTGATCTTGGCTTTGAAGTGCTTTCTGCCGTGCAGTTGCTGTTTCACCTTTCATAGCTTTCAGGCATAGAAAATTCATCATTCAAAACAACTTCAGCAAGGAAAGCAACTGCTTGGTAAGACTTGAATTTCCTTTCTGCCTTTGTTGCTAACTTCACTGAGACCTTAGGAAGGTCAGAGAGGCAGAAATAGGAACTGTCAACATATTTAAACAGGTATGTATTTGTCAGAACATCTCAAAGCTTGGGAAAAGTTCCTTTTTGAACTACAGATACAAAAAATATAGCCATTTTCTGTGATCCATTCAGCTCTGAGTTAGGCAACACCTTGACTGGATCACAGATGGAGCTGAATTTAGATACTGATGTTAGCTTTTCATAAGCTGTGACCTTGGGGAAGAAAAGAGGGTAGGAAATATAGAAACTTTTTCTGGTTTACGTCCTTGAATCAACAGCAAGCAACTAAAAGAAATGAGATTGACTTCCTCTCTGTGGCTCATAGCTGGAAGACAGTATTCACTACAACACTGGAATTTATGCACAACTTACTGATCTCAGCAGCTATGACTGTAATGTTGTGCCACAACAATGTTTCCCGATCTAGAAGTTTAGAAGTGAATACTGAACCATTTCCAGAATCAATGTTGAATATTCTGTCCATATCTGTATGACGATCTACAGAATACCTACAAATACAAAGATAATAGATTAGACTTGAGATTCATTTTCATTTCATGACTGTTTTAAAATGTAAAGGTTTTCTAAGATTAGGTAAGAAAACAAACTGAATTTGCAGTACTGATATGTGAACTGCAGCTTCATGATGCATTCTCAGAGAAAAACTAGAAACTATGATTAGCAAACATTTAGAAGTAGTGCTCTGTAACTCCAGTGAAATTCCATGGCTAGGCAGGAATTTGAACCCAGGACTCCTGAGTCCTACTCCATGTACTATGTTACACTGGATATCAAAACTAAGATATAATGAACTGATACAATGTAATTCTCTTACTTACTTCTGCCCTGTCAAAACTTAATAGACACATATGAGATAACAATATTATTGCACCTGTATGAAATCAATATTAAAGAAGAGGAACCATAAAAAAAAAAGAGAGAGGTAGCAACCCTTTTTCTAGTTCTCACATGGCTGAATCCACCTGTGTTCAAACCCAGACTGGAGTTAAACCCTCAAAACCCTGGACCAGGATGGACAAATCTGTCCATTTCAGGCTTTTTCATGAAGGATTTGTTTTAAATCTCAATGTTCTTTGCTTCCTGTTGGGGAGAGCACAATCAAGAGCCTCTCGTTTCAAGCATCATTTCTCAGGGGATTTTCTGTCATCTCTTCATCTTGGCTTTAACACTGCTAAATCTGTTGCCTTATGGAAACCACCTGAGACCTACTTATATCTTGTCTATTTTTACAAGGACTGTAATAAACACTGCATTTTGCATCAGACTGTGTGTGTGTGTGTGTGTGTGTGTGTGTGTGTGTGTGTGTGTGTGAGAGAGAGAGAGAGAGAGAGAGACAGAAGAGAGACAGAGAAAGGTTCTCTGAATATTGTTAAGCTGTATCTCCCAGTATTACAGCTTTGCTGTTCTCATACTTAGACATAACTCACAATAATGTAGGTTTGTGATGATTTTTTAAAAATTGGCATGCCTAAATAATGTTTTTTTTGGTTGCAATTAATGAATTGTTATGCTTTTACTTGGAATTAATTTGTTCACAATGTCAGAATTTCACCCTTAATATCAGATGTACACCACTATTATCAGAAGTACACTACTAGATCAAAGAAGAGAAAAAGCAAGAAACACAATTCACTATTTCTGTGTTAAGTAACTGCAGGAACAGAAGTATTGACATTTTACTGGGTAAACATGTTCATTTTACTGGTGATCTGGAGGTTATTTTTAAACTCAAACTAGATTTGAAATAATACATGGACTCTCTCTCTCTCTCTCTCTCTCTCTCTCTCTATCTTGTGCTTCCACTAAAGTGGAAGAATTCACAATTCTGTTAGCTATAATAAGCCTAAATTAAGAAGAGGCAGATTTTAGTTGAACAGCAGAAAAAGGTTTTACAGAGCAGTTTGACAGGGAAAGCAATTCTCTAGAGATGGGGACTTTTTTTGGTCCTGAGAGGACAGAATGCTGCCTAAAACCAATCTAGGGGGCAGATGATATCATGGAATGATGTGCCGCTAGGTAGTGGTTTAGAATGGCATCCTGGGATTGTGACCCCCAAGTGCAAAAACATTGGATGCTACAAGCTGCTGGCCTGTGATATGAAAAACACTTTCCCCAGCTACCTTTCTGTTTCCTCAACCTTTATAATAAAGGAACATCTTATAGCACAACAAAAAGCCATAGATTGTTCCTTTTTGTTACATTTCAAAAGGAGCAAAAGTATCCTTACTAAGTTACAATTGTAATGTAATAAAGTTATATGCTCACTTTTGAGGGAAATAAATTACCAGTAGCTCACTATTTTAGGCTCTGTGAGTCAGGTATCGTGCCCAATTCCCCATTGTCTCTTTGACTGATATTATATAACAAATACAAGTTTAGCCAACAACAACAACAGAGTTACAAAAAGCAGCAATATTAGGAACAGCATACATCATGCGCCAATATTTAACAGATACTTAGGTTTGGGGTTACAACTGGTATCTATTCTATAATGCCAGTCAATGTTTTTATAATTCTGATTGACGGTGCCTGGTATTTTTTTCACCATCGTCATCTCACTATTTGTAACTGGTTACTTCTGAGCTCTGAGCTGAGAGATAGTGGCTAGCATAACGCAGCGGTAAATAGTAACCTAAATGGGGAAACCTCACCTTTGCACTGTGGAGACTTAGCTCATGAGCCACCTGTGACCCAGGTTCACCAAGCAAAATTCATGACTCACAGGGCATCTGGACATGGGGTCAGCATACTGACCATATCACACTGGCTCCCCTGCCATGGGTTGGGAAGGCACATCTAACCCATAAAGTTATGGTGGAGACGATCCATTGCACCAAAATAGTCTCCATGTTATGTTCCCCTTTTATGCTTTTTAAGCAGTGTTGCACATAGCCAGCATCAGTTTCATCAGGATCTGATCTCAGTGTAACAAAATCATTAGAGGCCATTTCCAGTTCCCTCCAATGAAAGGTCAGCAGGCAAGCATTCCTAACAAATGGGCAAAGGTGAATTAAAAATCATGAGTTCTGCTTCTTTTTTTAAAAAATAATTAGTTTATTTTTAAGGAAAGGAAAGAATGTATCCCTCATTATCTTTTAAAATCCTAGGGTTCTTAGAATCTGTCTACTTCAAAGGCTGTGTGCTAGCAGAAATTCTCACAGAATGATATGAGTTGCAAAAAGTAGGACCCCAAGCTGGGCCAACAATTAATATCTCAGAGACATACTGAATGTTGGCAGTAATGCCTTAGTCAGGATTTGGCAAGTTATTTAACAAGATTTAAGCAACCATCTTTCACTTGCGCACTGTATGGAGGATTAGCAGTGTAAGGTTTTGAAATACGAAGCCTAATATCTAGAAATCCGAGTATCATGGATTTAGTGCAGTGTATGTGACACAGCTCTTAGAAGCAACAGAGAAAACAACTTTAAGTTTGATTCTGTATTTGCATCCTAATGCTCACCATTTATTTGGGCTACAGTGGCTTTCAGAAAGCACATGAGCATTTGAGGCTAAGAGTGCAGAAAAGGGAGTGGTATAGCAAGATCACTGTGTCCCCTGGGGTTAAAAACAATGCCCAAGATGAAGGAGGCTAAACTGGGAGTATAAAGCCAGTGACTAGTGGTAAATGACAGGACCCAGTTTCTCTTCTCAAGATCTATGGGGGTTAAAATCTCATTTTAATTTCCTCTATTCTAGAAAAGGGAGGCAATGACAGAATTGTGATTTAAACCAAACTCTCATGCACTTTAACATCTAAATTCATGGTTTTGAGGCAGTCTCTATCATACAGCTAATAATACACTAGAGTGTAAGGGCAGTCTAAAAGCCAGTGTGGTATAGTGGATAGAGTAGGATCTGGGAGTCCTGGGCTCAAGTCCTTGCTTGGTGATGGAAATTTATGGGGGTGGCAATGTTAAAGCACTCTTTGAACGTCTAACGTAGGTCAAAAACCCTACAAGGGTTACCTTAAATTGAAGTGATATGGTGGTACATAACAGCAAGAAGAGTGGCCTGTCAAATACCCATTCCTTTTTTAAAAGGATGAGAGTCCCATAGTGTCCAGTTCTTTCCTCTTCTGCCAATAAACTCTAGAACAGGTTAGCATCAATCCTCCTGGTAATGATGAACTATCACTTCTCTTTTATCTACAACTGGTCGGGCTGGCTAGGGCTGATGGTAATATATGAATGTGTGTGTGAGAGAGTCATAGCTTCACTAGCATTGCTTTATAAGAAAGATCTAAGTACAGATTACATTAACCTGACTATCAATCATGTTGTAGATTTTACAAAAGTAAATGCCACATGTTTTTGTGCATGCATCTGGGAGGAGCATGAACAGCACTACTCTACACAGTAAGCAGAAACTTCAGCCTCTTCTCCCCAGGCTGTGATTCCAATAAAAAGCTGCTTCTCCCTCCTGTGTAGCAGTCAGTACATGCCTCTCATGTGGCTATTGCCAATTGATGAGAATGAGCTATTTTCCCCACAAGTGTTAATTGTCACATGTGATGGTGAAGGATTTTTACCTAGAATATGGCTGCATCATACTTTTTAGTGGCAGTCATAACCCCCCCCTCATTTGTATTGTATTAATTAAAAAAGAAAAAGGAAAAGAAACACCACAATATAATTCCTGATCAGATCATTAACACTGCGTATTTGGGCTTTTCCCTGTGAAGCTCTGGAGGATTCTGTGGTAGGATAGCCAAGTTCATTGCATGAAAATAAAGTAGTTTCTCTCCCATCTTGCTTGATAACTATCAGAATGATAATTAAACTCCCATTCCTGTTTCCCGTGCTATCCTCCCACCATAAATCTCCACCTGACTATCACTATTATAGGGAAACATAACTTCAAATAGGCACATAGGATGATTTGCAAAATAGAAACACAGCACTAAAAGGAAAAACAAGGGCTTGGCAAAATGAGACTTTCGCATTAGTCTTCTCTTCTATAGGAAGAAAAAAAAAAGAATACAAGGTTACAATAACTGAGCATATATTCTAATTACATTGTTAACCCTGACCTAGAAGAGTGCTTTTAATAGGTTACCCTGTCATTGCTTTCATTCTGTTTAAATAATCCCAGGTCTCTTATGATCAAGGGCTGCTAATTATGTTGAGTTGGTGGTGACTCTGACTTACGGATCATAGTCTATTAGGAATTAAGTCGACAACATCAAATTCATTTTCACATTTCTTTAATGAACTTACTGGTGCATGGATGGCAGATTTTGGGACTTTACTCACTTAAAATCCTAGGAAATTGAGAAGCTCTAAGATTAAGAAATACATGGTGAGGCCAAAAAGGGGGGATATGCGTAAATACAGAGAGTGGTCAGGTGGCTAGAGTAAAGCTTTATTAGTATTTGATCCAGAAGGTCCAAGAACTCAAATTAATTTATTTGCAGACTCTTTGTCAATTGGTATGTGTGCACACATTTGAAGAGATACAGTGCATACAGTAAATTACCTGCTCTTCAGAAACTCAAAGTGGGCTACTTGGTCAAATCTATAAAGATTAGAGCTAGATTCTCACATGGGGATGGTTTTCTAAATCAAGAGGTGGGAATGTTAGAGCTGTTATTAGAATGTAACCCTGAGGCCTAGTGTGGTTCAGTAGGTAGAGTGCTAGGAATTCAACTATGAAGTTGTGTCTTCAAACCTATTGACAGATAATGAAGTTCATAGATTGCTCTTGGTTGTTCTTTCTCAGCTTAATTTAGAATAAAGGATACAATTGAAGGTACATCTCTAAACCTTCTGGAGGAGAATTCAAGCATAATTCCAGCAACTCTAGTCAAGGAAGAGGAATGGGTGGCCAAATTCTCCCGTATAATTTTCAAGTTACTGTGCTCTCTGACACTATAATCCCAACCACTGTGTTTCTCTATGATTAAAATCCTATAGGCAGGACCCAGGATGCAATCCACAGGCTGTCTTTGCTCCACTTGCTGTTACTGCTGATCGTCTGTAGTAGCAGTGCTACTGAAAGAGAAGTTGCTGCTGTGCTCTCTACACTGGCAGGACTCTGCAGTAGAGGAAAGTATTCTGGCACTCTCTTGCACCATGGTTGCTTCTGAATTTCAGCAGCAATGTTGGGACTAAAATTGGTGGCTCACACTGATGTTCAACCATAGCAGCATCACTACACCCTTCTCAGTGCATTCCAAGTGGCAAATGTACATACACATGGCACCTCTAATCTGCTCAATTTTACTATGAACACCCTACTGCACACACTATGAACAGCCTAGAACTCACTTCTAAGTAAATAACTGTTAAGAGCATGCTGTAAATAACTACAAACCCTGTCCAACAAAGGTAGCCTGATGCTGGCTACATTGAGATAAGAGGGAAATAAGACAGGGTCACTGATCTTAGCAAAATAATACAGGCTGCCTGTTCACCTTTTCAACTATCAAAAGAGTGTAGAGGCTAGCTCGATCTTAAGGATAAATGTGTTGGAGTGCTGGCTCTACCATTAAGCAGAGTGAAGTATCTGCTTCAGCTATCTCCCTGTCTCCATATTGAGTAGGGCCATAACTAGAGGCAACTGGGAATTCACTTCAGGGTCAAAATTTAGACATGTCCCTTCCCCAGTTGCTGGTAGCATCCATGCATATTACACAGGGCTTCTATCTCCAAGCTTGTTCACAAACTGTCATCATGACTAGTACGGGCTCCTTGAAACGCTATGAGGCAGTGGTTGTTGGACTTTTTAAAATGCTTATACTGCCTCTTCCTGTGAGGACCTTCTATACGGCAAATGTGGGAGGATGGACGTTGGAGAGCCTGCAGCCACCCCAACATGCTACGCTACTTCTCCATCATCGGGTCTTAACAGGACAGGCACCTCCCTGGAGTCATGACTGGAAAAACGTCAGCTTCAATATTGTGATCCTTATACATCCAGGCACAAATGGAATGCATTAATTCATCTGAAAATTCCTCCAGCTCTCAGATAGGCTGAGGGCAATCAGCAACTCAAATATTACTCTATTGACAAGTGCATGTGTCATTCAATCTGCTTGTGCTTAAGGCACGATTATTATTTTTTTAGTTAATTTTAATTTACAAAGCTGCTCCATGGGGATAGCCTCATTGGTTTTCTTAAATTGTACTTTTTATTCCAAACCATCAAGTCCAGAAGACTTTTGGGGGCTAACAAGGGATGTAGATGTGATTTCCCCCCCTCCCCTTCTAAGCATTTCAATAATGACATTATGAAGGATTCTTTAATGAGGGATCAAAGGGCTTTCAAACTGACAGTGCTCTGTTCCCCCCCCCCCCTTTTGCTTTTTAAAGCTACAGTCAAGTGGAATGAAATTGAGGGTTTTCAATGTAACATCAAGTGTCTGAAGGTTTTATTTCTAACTGTCAGGGGAACCTGACAAGCAAGTGACAAGTAGTACATATAACGGTCTAATTGCATCCTCCCCCTGAGCTGAGAGGGAAAGTTAGAGTTAGCATTTATACTCATGATGGTATATGAGAGGGAATCACTGTCAAGACGAAACCAGCCTAATCTGTCCTCACAGATCCTGGAAAACACGAGGAGGAGAGAGGTTGCACCAGAAAGGCTCGTTCAGATTATATCTTCCCCACAAGCATTCAGCCTGAGCAGCAACACAGTCCTTTCACTTCTAGGGTGGATGTCTAGAGAGGCCAGTTTTGACACAACCATTGGTGCACATTCACCTTCTGTCCTTGTCCTTTGCTCATAATCTTCACTGTTGCTTCACTCCTCCTACAGTGTACAGTACTTACTGATCACAGTTCTTGCCAGTGGCAGCCATCCTTTCAGCTCCTCCATGGTGAGACTCCTGAATGTCTCAGGCTCTCCACCTATTATCCTTCATTGACTCTGATGCCTCCTCTGCCCTACCCATTAAACTGCAGCTCAGCACAAAGAAAACCAGGAACAAAGAAAAGTGGTTATTGGAGGCTTGGTGGTGGGGGTGGAAGCAGGGGAGATTTCCAATTGTTAAAAGACAGAGCCAGCACAAGGCATTAGGCCACCTCTGGTAAAGGATAAGAAAGAACACACACCCCATTTTGCGTAAAGAAACCAATCAGAGTGGCTGTGGAGCTGCAACAATGGGGCAGCATCTCCCACTACACCGGGGTAAAGAAGGCTAGTTTCTTGCTAAGGGCAGGCTGCGGAGCCCACACAACTTTGTTTCCTAGTACCCATCAGCATATTCCTCTCTGCTAAACAGTACGAGTTGCCTCTTGGGGTGGAAAAACAAGATATGAGGCACAGGTGCTTCTTCCTTCCTCTACATCTGGCAAACCCTCTATTTTATCTTTGAATATCCATACTGTGGGGATAGTTCATAGTTTGATGGCATAAAACAATAACACAATAACAATAACCTGTATTTTGCAAGGGTCTACTGAGTTGGTTCCTTCTCTTCTGCACTGCTTACACCTCCAGAGGGAAGTAACCATCTTCTTCTGTCCCACTGATTTCAGTGGGACATCAGCACTGCAAAGCATTCTCTGGATGTTTCCCCTCATTTATATTTTGGCCTGTTATTCACTTCTTCAATAACATCTCATAGATAGTTCCTGGTTAGCACTCTGATAAGCTGCTTCTACATTTACATTTCAGAAGAAAAACACTAAAAATATGCCTTTTATGGTTACCATCATGTTTGCATCTAGCCCAAGCTATATCTGTAGCATTCTTAATAGCATGAATATGCTGACATTGAGACATGTGGTCACTTCAGATAAGAATAATAAAGACTGAAACAGCTGATATGCTTACTTGATAGGATTCTTCGCACTGTCAGGGTCCCGGGCAGTCACAGTTCCTATGACAGTGTTTATCTGGACATCTTCTTTTACTTCTAACACATAGGCTGGCCGGCTGAACACCGGAGGTTCATCTACATCTTCCACTTGAATTCTAACAGTGGTCACATCTTTGAATGGCCCCAGATAGAGGAATCTGGGATCTACATGAGGATTGCTAGCTTCCACTTTCAAAGTAAACTGCCTCTTCTTTTCAAAATCCAGAGCCTGGAAAGTAAAAAAATGTACCTGTTTAAGACAAAACTGATAAAGGTTTCCATTGAGACCTGACATTTGAAGAGGCATTTGAAGAGATATAGTGAAAAAGCCTATGCTGAGTGACTCAAAACACTTGCAGCACAATCTCTTTGCATACTGAATCAGAAATAACGTACTTTAGAGGGAGTAGAATTTCACTGAACACAGCAGGAATTACTTTTAAGTAAACACACAAACGTTTGTTTTGATTACAGCTCCAGAGGTCTTTCTCAGCATACTATTAACATCATTCCTTATTTTGCCCCAGCTGACTGGTGCACAGTCCTTGCCCCCACAATGCCAGGATGCATGACATGGTTTACAGTTCATGACATCCCACCCCCTGAGATTTCAAGGCCAAAACCATAGACAAGGTGTGGAGTGCTGTGCTTTTGCAGGGCCAGTGCAGTGAGTTTCATTTGTCATTCTTTCCTCCCCACTTTGCTGCCTCATCTTTTTCTTCTCGTTTTGACTGGATCATTGTTTTGCCATATATGCTATATGTAGGCACTTGCTCCATTTGCCACGATTCTCCCACCTCAACCAGAGAACACCCACATTTTGAGACTTTAGAACACATTTAGGCTACAGGATTTATAGTGGGCACACAAATGTTCATTTACCATGACCCAATTATTTTGTGTAGTGTAATGCATGTGGTTGTACTGCTGTTTCATTCCTCCTTTTTATTTACATCTTGTTGCAACTTCTTAAGGTTCCTTTTTCAAGCACCCACCTAAACTGGAGGGAATAAGGAGAAGACAGCATGGTATAGTGATTAGGGCTGTTTTGGACTAGTGACAGAAAACATGAATGGGGGAAAATTAAACAAAGGAGCCTGAAAGAGCTGATTGCTTTATGTTAAATGAAAGGACCGCACATGAAAGACAAGAAAATGACAGAGGCACCACCTGAAATGGCTTAAAATGGACATTTTCATCATACACATCCCTATCAGGCATATAAATTGAATGAATGAATGAATGAATGAATGAATGAATGAATGAATGAATAAATAAATAAATAAATAAATAAATAAATAAATAAATAAATAAATAAATCAGGAAGCTTGCCCTGCACAGAGCACAGAGTGCTGTCCTCTGAAGATGCCAGCCACAGAGACTGGTGAAAAGTTAGGAAGAACAACCTTCAGAACACGGCCAAAGAGCCCGAAAAACCCACAACCACCATTAGATCCTGGCCGTGAAAGCCTTCGCGAACACATCAAGCCTGCCCTGCATTTCCAAAGCTAGACTTGTATCCTCAACGGAGGTCTAACCCTAATCCTATACTGTCTATGTTGAAATAAGTGTCAGCTGTCATCTAGTTGGCTTTCAAATGTGCAACAGGAGTGGTGCCATCTTGCTTTTTGCCCCAAGAGGAAAAAATGTCTTGAGAAAGACCTATCTCCCAGGGAATCCCTCTTCTGATAGCTACCGTCTCCCTGGGTTTTAGAAAGAGGAAGGGCAGTGTTTAAGAGACAGTCTATTCAAGGGAGAAAATATGTCTACTTCAAATTATAGCTCTTCTGAATACCTATTCAGAAAAAAAAAAACTATTCAGAAGATGTGTAGAATACTCACACATAAAGGAGAGCATGATAGCCCTGGCTGGTACACCTCCGGCTTTGTTGCCTTGCTACATGTGGAAGGTGCGGAGTTCAAAGATGAAAATCTCTGTTGTCTGTGGGGGCTCTACACATGAGTTGTGGCCCTAATTTTCCAGTCTACTTATGCCTTTCTACACTCATATAATTTACACACTTTCTGATGTCTGCATATTCAACCATTTTACAATGTCTGAATATGGCTGAAGTCCAGGAAGGGTGTTCAAATAGTCAAGCATCCAATTTCAAACATCTGTCCCTTCTTTTTGCTATTATGGCTTCAGTAGAGAATTGAATGTAGGAAAACTTCAATGTATTATGTACTACCACAGTGGTTCTTAACCTGGGCGATAATGCCCCCCAGGGGGCGATTTCATTTTTCAGGGGGGCGGTAGAACGAAAAGGGGCGGCGTGGGGGCGCTGGAGCAGAAGGGGGGCGGTAGGGGGCGCTGGAGCAAGCCAAACCTGTGAAGATGGCTGCAGCCTTTTTACAATGTGCATGAATATATATTTTACTCCTATCTTAATTTAGTTTCAGAGTTTTCGTCTTGAAATTTTTAGTTCTTGCATTTTATTTATTTATTTATTTTTTATTTTATTTATTTAATTTATATGCCGCCCACACTACCCAAAGGTCTCTGGGTAATGTCCTTTTTATATTTCTTTTTGAGTCTTAAAATTCGCTTGCAACTAAATCATTAAATGTTACTTTTTGGGGGCATTTCATTTTCTTGGAATTGAATTTTGTTTTCAGGGGTCATTGGATTTAAGTGTCTTAAACAAACAAACAAACAAACAAACAAATAAATAAATAAATAAATAAAATATATAATAAGAAATAAGAGGGGGGCGATGATAACTTCCTCAATGGCTCAAGGGGGCATTTCTTTCAAAAAGGTTAAGAACCACTGTACTACCAGAAATGTCCAGTGTCTAGAATCAGAAATAAAACCTTTCTGAGATAACATGTCATGAGACAACAGTATTTTTCTGAGAAATACATAACAATCTTTCAGCTTTTGGAAGGCATTGATACTTTTAATCTTATCGGAGTCAACAGAAATACTCAGATACCTGGCCTTCAGTTATGTCAGGATATAGTAAGGGAAGATTCAGATTCACTTTTTCCTACTTCTGAAACAAGCACTTTTCTAGTGTGTTTGTCAAATGGTGATGATCTCCCACACAGTTCCTGCCATAACAGAACATTTCCTTGCAAACAACAAAATAAATTGCTCACTTTAAATTGTCTTCCCTTTCCCCTAAAAGCATTTAGCAAAAAGAAGGGTGACTTGTGTGTGTGTGTGTGTGCGTGCGTGCGTCAGCGCACATGCGCAGAAGGTGTATGGGAGCTGTGTTTTTAAAATATTGTGTGAGTGTGTGTGTGTGTGCATACGTGCGTGCGTCAGCGCACATGCGCAAAAGGTGTATGGGAGCTGTGTTTTTAAAATATTGGTCATTCCTCACTGGAAATATGACTGAGGATATAATATAAAGTCAGAAGCAATAGAGTATGACATTCAGTAAAACAGTATAGCAGGAAAGCTATTGTGTGGTATCAAGGGAAGGCATAACCATCGTATGTTTGATTTGATTGCTTGTTAACTAGCACCAGAAGGGCCAGTTGACATTTCTAGAACTAGCCAAGGTTGTTTGCCTAAATGGCTTTTGATGTCTTACAAGATTTTGATTTAGGAGCACTGAGGCCATCTGCCGAGTTCTCACACAACCTACAGGCCTGGTTGTGTGGGGAGGGCAAACCAGTTGGTTCTTGCAAGGCAGTCACATTGACAAAAGACGCTTGGTCTAAATTTTGTAAGACAGGGGAGCCTTGAAGGGAAAAGAGAAGGACTCCCAGTGAAGCCCCTGTGCTTTCTAGTGACCAGATGCTAAGGGTTTTCCTGTGATTTTCCATTTTTGGTGCAGATATTTACAAACAAAAAGAGACTACAAAAACGCCACAAGCTTCCAATGCTCATTCTCTTCCACAAAATGGACCCCTCAGAGTCTCCAGGGAACTTCCTATAGCTCAGGGAAGAGAGGGAGCTCCATGCAATATACTGTAGTTGCAATTAGATGTGACTATATCATGCAGACCTCAGGGGATAGGAGAAAGGATACAAGCTAGAGTAGTCAGGCTGTCCCTGTTTTTATTTCTTGTGTTGTATAAAACCTGGGCCAACTGCTATGTTAAGAACCAGACTTAAACAAATAAAAAATGACTTGATATCACCACACCAAGTCCTGTGAGGCATTTCTGCACGAACAAGAAGTGACAGGTTTCATATTGATATCTAAAGGCAAAAGTGTGCAGCGGAAAATCTACACAATGTCTGTTTTGCATTGGTTAAACTTCGAGTGATACAGGCTGATATCTTTAACCTTATCAAACTTATCAGATAGGTTGCCTGTAAATGAGATTAGTGTTAATGCTTTCTGACAAAAAGCTCCGGTATAATTAGATAATTCCCACCCATTATCTAATAAGACACTGCCCTTTAAAAAAAGAGAGGGAGAGAGAACCAAGGGACACAAACAGAGAACGTACACTATCAGAATTATTAATTACATCACATAGAAAAAAGATAGGATTCTGACAGGATTTTACATAGAATCATAGAGTGATAGAATAATTGAGTTGGAAGGGGCCTATAAGTCCATCGAATCCAACTTCGTGTTCAATGAAGGAATCCAGATCAAAGCTCTGACAGATGGTTGTCTCAATTTTCTCTTCAATATCTCCAGCGTGGGAGCGCTTCACATACAAAATAATAGCTGAAATCCAGTAATGTAAAGTTATGCCACACGGGACTAATAATGTTATCAGCCCCAACCATGTTTTGGCAATTAAACATCTCCTATCCTCCCCACCAAAGTTTCTAGGCTCCTTTAGAGGATCCCTTTAGTTTTTGGTTTTTTGAGGGGGCATGGGACAGAGATGGGACTCCTAAATGTCTGGAAATCACTACCACAGTCCCTGCTGTGGTCACCAGGACTGGCAACAGTTATTTTGAGACATTTAAGATTTCTCGCTCCTTTCCCAATATCCCCAACACCAAAAAGATCCTAAAGGAGCCTAGAAACCTTGGTGGAGAGGGCATAGGAATTGTTTAGTCAAAATATGGCTGCAGCCGATAGCACCGTCAGCCTTATGCAGTGTAACCTTACATTACTGAGTTTCAACTGACGTTATCAACATTGCGGATCGTTTTTTCGTTACATTGATATCTGATATTTGGCACAGAGACAATGATAATTCATGGGATTATGTGTGCAGCATTTTCTTAGTCAGTGTCTCCAAGAGGAGTTCCGTTCCCCACAATCAGCTTGTGTAGCTGAACAGTACCAGGGCACCCACAGAAGAAGGGAATGATAAACCACTTCTGAGTACTATATACCTAGAAAATCCTGAAAGGGCTTGCCATAAGTAAGAACTGACTGGAGTGCACACTTTATTTTATTAATGGAAGGCAAACACCAATTTAACATTTTTGATTGGTTTGTACAGAACAATTAAAAATCCTCCCTCCAATCCTGTTTAATAAGTCATCCCATTTTTTTTTTACAGCTAGCTTGTTCACTAATCTCATTTTAAATCACAACTACTGAACACAACAGTAATACAAGTTTCATTAAAAATAAACTCTTTCAAACTCCTCCTCCAAACCACGAGACACCAAACTGTTAGGTACTACTTTTATATGCAGAACATGTCCCCTAATAACAATGCATAGATTTCAGGTATGCATGCATGTTTGCAAATTAAGATATGGAAGCACAGAAGAAAAGGAGTGTTTGAATTCAGGTTCATCCTTACAGTACAGAAATTGGCAAAATGCAGCATGCAGCCCACAAGCCTGCTGCACTGAGTCCAGCCCCTGTTTAGGAGGCATATTGCGGAATCGAACCCCCAACCTTTGGCTCCATAGCCAGATGCCTAAACCACAGAGCTATCCTGCTCACTAAAGATCAGTTTCCCTGGCTTGCTGACAACATTTAGTAGCAAACCAGGAAAACCAATAAAAGCAAACATCTTGTTGTAACATTTTTAAAAGTCTTTAAAAGCTACCTTGAGCCATTTTTTGGGAGAAGGTTGGGACAGAAATGAAGTAAATAAAGAAGTGAAATCAATACTAAATCTTAATGATACACTGCTAAATTTCAGTGACATAGTGGCAAGCTGAAGGAGGTCCTGGCTGGAGGAAAACTTCAGACCCACTGAAGTTGCCCACCCCTCTCCTTTTGTTATGTTGGCCCTCTTGGAAATCTTCAAAAGGAGAGCATGAGGTGAAAGAAGAGAAGTGGCATGGTGGCAATGAGCACTGGGATGCAGCAATGATGAAGTAATTTCTGGACCCAGGTTTAAGAGGATTATCAGAGAAATGTCTAGAGAACTGCCAGAGATGTGCAGGGGTGGTGGTGAGAACAGCCGACAGTGTCTCCAAGCTGTTTATGGTGACTTAATCTGGGCACCCACCCCATTTTCTATCAATGGCTGATATTTTTGTTCCTCTGCTCTCTTTGCAGAATATATTGTGCATTTTGTTAGCAACAGCACAACACTCACTGGTTGAAAAATACAGCCAATGCTATAAAACACACTAGAGATGGAAGTAAATCATGTAAAAATGTGCACCTTTTTCACTGTTATAATGCCTTCCTGTGTCTCCTTGTCTGTGATGACGCCAAACATTTCCGAGCCATCCCCTTCAATTATGCTGTATTCCATTGCTGCATTCTGACCCACATCAGCATCAGTAGCTTTTATCCTGCCAACTGGCGAATCAGGGGGAGCAGATTCTGGAATTTTGAATTGGTAGGCACCTGGAAATAAAGAGACTGAAGCTTCAGTAGACAATCACATTTATTTTGAATTTTTCCCCCAAACTCTCCCATCATGTATTCACTCTCCATACTGTTAAGGTTATTACAAGACAGCCAGTCATCCTTTGGGACTTCCTTCTGGTCACTTACGGCATTATAATGCCACATTCCTCCTCTCCTTGGGTTAAGGAAAATGCTAGGACTGATCCATTCTTTTTTCCATGTGGCTGGCATCATGCTTAAAGAGTTCTTAATCACTGCACAGTCTCTTTACATGCAGAGTATTCATACAATAACAGAAAGCTGTCTTATACTACGAAACCATTGGTTCTTCCACCTCAATGTTGCTTGCCCTTCAGGCTTCCAGGATCTATCTCACTTTTATGAGGATTCTGAAATCTCCAAAAAGAAAGTCTGAAGCAAAAGATACCTATTTAAAATCAAAGAACTCGGTGTCCAGAAATTTGTTATGAGTACCTGTACCAGAAATAAATGGAATGCAACCTTTTTTTACACACACATATCCACTCCAAGTTATATTTCAGAAATACGGTTTGGGCAAATGGATGGAGTCTCATTTTATTGGTGCAATTGCTGGACATGTGGGAACCAGATATTCTTATGGACCTACTGTACCTCTTCCACAGATCTATCAATAAAGCTAGGTGTCTGCTTCTGGTTTACATGTACTGGTTCTCCTGTGCTTCAGAGAAGAGTTCTTTCCCTGCTTCAGACAAGAGTTCTTTCCCTCCTCCTACTTGAAAAAGTCAGAAAACAAATCTGGACTCTTCTGCATGCAAAGCATCTGCTCTTTTGCAAACTTGGTCCCTGAAAGTAATGCTCAAAATTATTAGACGCCACAGTGAGGCATGATTTTTTTGCCAAGCAAATGTAATGTGGCAGTTAAACTCTTCAATTAGGCCGGTGTAAGACACTCAAGTTGTTAAGCTGGAGTTTACTAGTAGACAGTGTTTCCACCCAAACATGCCTCACCCCTGGCTAAAGTATGATGCTACAGCAAACACAGCACCAGTCAGGTAATACAAGGAGCCAACTGTATCTTGTCTGACAACATAAAAGTGCTGACCCTGGCTTTGTGTCTCAGATGAAGGTATGTGGGCCTCACATGTAGATGGACACTCTGCCAAACCATTTGTTTGTCCTCAGGCCACTCACCCAGGGTAGGGAAAAAACTGTGGAACCAGGATGAGCAGCTGTTTTATGTATGCTGAGGCTTGTTGAAATAACACCATACTTCATTTCAACACGAATGCTGATGAGACATTTCTCTTTTCCCTCACTGCACAACTGATTATAATGTATTCTTTTTGGATGATATACAAATGGAAGAGAGCAAATTGGAAATTTCTATATTGTCAAAGAAAGTGGATAAAACATAAGAAATAGCCATTGTCCAATGTGACACAATGAGACAAAGCTGAACTCAACAAAAGCCCTTATTGCACTGGATTATCAGTGATCTGAAGATGTTGCTTTGGGGACCTTTGAGACATAGCACTTCTGTATCATTGTCTCAGATTACATGGGAAGCCTGTGGCTAAAGATGTGTGTTTTTCTTTAGGGCATTAGGACCTACACATATCAGCAGGGGTTTCCTGATGCCCGTGTCCATAGGCTGATGTTGCCCTATATTATGAGTTGTTTCTCAATCGGGAAGCAAACCCACCACATCTTAAATAAAACCTGACATAGGCTCATGCACAGCATTGTTTTCTCTAGGGGAGAAAAATACTTGGTTTTTACTTCTTGGGTCCCAGTATTTCAGAATGCATCAAGATCTCTATGTCTATGGAAACCTGGAAAAAGATTTCGAGAAATAGGGAGTTTCTGTGATATTGTAGTGGGCAATTTTTATGCTAATACAGTACAACAGAGATCTTCAAGCAAATGATTAGAAAAGCTGGCATACACTTGTTAGGTCAAAATTTCATAGGGGCTACTGAACTCTCAAACTCTAATCCCACATTCATAGTTAGCCATAAATTTCAGAAGGGACCCCTAGCCTCTCCCTCTATTTCTGACAGTTATCCTGACCTTTAGTTAAGATTCAAGTGAAAATCTGAAGCACAGCACAGCAGTGTATTGATGTTCCTCCCTCCAAAGCTTGGATGGTCTCAGAACGTGTTGATTGATATAATACAATCTTTGAACTGCAGAGCAGGAAGGCATCCTATGGATCATCAAGTCCAGTCCCTGTCTGGGAAGCACAGTGGGGAACTGAACTCCCAAACTTTGGCTCCAAAGCCAGAGAACCTAAACCAGTTGTTCTCAAATTTGGGTCCCCAGATGTTCTTGGACTGCAATTCCTAGAAGCCTTCACCACTCACTGTGCTGGCCAGTTGGGAGTTCCTGGGAGTCTAGGAATATCTGGGGACCCAAGTTTGAGAACCACTGACCTAAACCATGAAGCTATCCAGCAGTTCAACAACGGTTTTTCTAATCCCATCCTTAGTTCTGCCAACATGCTGTCCGTGTCCATCTTTGCAAAGGGTGGTAATGGATCAGCCAGTACTAATGTGTGGCTATATGAATTTCTCCACTCTTTTGCACTCATTATTTGTATAACACTTGATTTTCTATCTAGTGAGAGCTGAAACGTGAGAAAGTGAGTCAAAAAGTGTGTGTGCATAGGTGGATGAATTTCCCCTTCTGTTTTGTACCAATTAACTTAAAGGTCATGTGCCTCCATTTCTTCTTTTAGTAGTATAAATGATAGGGATTCAAAAGAGTGCTCTGCCTCTGATGAGCCTGCCCCTCTGCTCTGCTATCCCCACAAGGCATCACCTGCCATTAGAAAGGGAGCACATGGGAATAATTGTAATGAACACAGAATAACAGCATGGATTCATTTCCTCCCTATTGTAACTCTATTGATTTTGATATAATTTGTTTTTACCCTTTTAAATAGTACATTACAATATCAGAGCCACTAGATAAAGGTGAAGAGAAATCTACTTAGATGTAACTGCCCATTGTCAGCTGAAGAAAGCTTATGTTAACTAATCAGTATCTTTGGACACAACTTAACGACTAAACAACAACAAAAATCTTCAATTTAGAAGGAAAAGAGAAGGGTTAAAAAAAGAGCAAAGGAATAATCATATAAAGGTTGCCCTTTCCCACAAAATGAAGGTGAGGGAGGTTGGGAAAACAATAAACTATACATTAAGTATCCAGTTTTCGAAATAGAATGAACAGATTCCCCTGTCTGAATAAGTTGCAGAATTCATCATTTCTCTTAGGTACAATATTCTGTCAGAGTATTTGGATTGTGGAGAAGCTAAAACCTCAGCCTCTGATCTGATTATTGGCAATATTGGTCAGATTTCACCCAGCATTTCACTTTCAAGGACATGTTTGCAAATATAAAGGAAAGCATTGGATTTTGGCTAGTCCCCCCCCCCCTTTTAAATAGCGATTTCAAAGAAACTTCTAGTAAGCATTTGTCATCATTATTTGGGATGTTCTTTCTGTGGTTGTACATGTCTGTGCCCCAATAATCCAGGATCTGTAGGGCTGATGAGCTGGAATGTTTTGACTGGAAAGGAAAGCTGACATCATCTGCCATTCTCCTCAGGCTTCCCCTTCCCCTCTAACTACACTTACAGTCTTAATATAGCTGGTGAGATGGAATTTTCGGTTACAATATCTTGTATCAATATCAAGCTATCCCTGTTGCAACACAAAAAAATTCTGCAGTGGTTTCAATTCAATGTATAATTCAAGCTTCTTCTGGAGATGAGTACTGCTAAAACTGATTTGCTGATACGTATGAACACAGTTGCTTGTACAGTACTTTTGGATTCTCCTTGAGGGTACACAGACATGGCTATGGGTGCTATCATGATGAGCAGCTGCACTTCAAACTCTACCATTACATTTCTCCCTGCTAGAAAGTTTTAAAAGCACTCTTTCCCTTAAAATGATTTTTATTTTCTCCACTGCTTTTATGTATCATCATCAAGCTGTGATGCGTTCACATCATTCGATTGCAGAATTAATTCAAGGCATTACTAAAATAAGGCTGAATGATTAAATTGTCCATACTTTGAGGGAAACGAGGTGGATTGTCATTGACGTCGGTCAGTGTAATGTTCACTGTGGTGGTTCCTGATAATCCACCCATCTGTCCTCCCATGTCCTTTGCTTGGATGACCACTTGGTATTGCTCTCTGTTTTCTCGATCCATGTTTAGCAGAGCTGTTTTGATGATGCCTAGGGATGAGAAAATGAAAGATACTACTGAAGATAGTGTTGTTATTGGAAATACTTGAGTTCAGTGGTTGGAATGGTACCTGTCTGCCTCAGAATGAACTTCCTCACAAGACTGGCCCTGCTGTTAGGGAGAGCATAGCTGTGCCTTCAGGCAAGAGAATGAGAAGGTGCCATGAAAAAGTAGCATATCTTTTGTGCTCTCAAAGGCTTTCATGGCTGGGATCCGATGGTTCAGACAGGACCGCCTTACACAAGTGGAAGCCCTGTTGATGTGCAAAGGAATACTCCCTGATCTCTATGTGCACAATGGAGGTTGGGAGGAACTACTGCTGGCAGAGTGTTACACTCTGCTGACAGTCAATAGATTATTGGCCTTGTTATCTTATTTTTACTGCTGGAGATAGGAGTGGCATTTGCTCAGTGAGGTCCAAAACACATTTGCTTTAGGCAGCCTGCAATAGGGAGGGAAACATATTTTCCCTTTGCATTTAAGTGAGACTTTTTCAGCTTTTTAAAAAGATATATATATATTTGCTGTGACATATGCTTGACTTCCAAAGTATACTGTTGCTTGGGTATATTCTAATTTTTATGGCATGTCAGAGTATCTTTTATATGCACACTTTTTTTTTTACACACCATACAGAAAAACGTCCAAGGCATTTTACAGGATAAATTTAAATCTCTGCTTGACTATGGATCACTAAACGATAGCTGCACATACTCTAGTGTAAACTGTTGCCAAGTTGTCACACTAAATTATAGCAAACTGTCAAATTGGATCTGTTGCTGTCGCTTGCATGACTGGCACCTGTGACAGCTGCTATGATGTATGTGCGTGTGTATGTATATGTGTGTGTGGGTATTGGGGGAATATCCAAGCTATTCACATATCCTGTTGTTTCATACCATTCTTTCAGCAACCTATTGATCCCACTCTAAAATCGTTTATGAAATGAAAAGAAGTATAACTTTCCCTCACTGGTTACTTTCTGTGTGTTTGTTCTCCCACCCGTTTTTCCATTCACATTTTATCTTGACAGCCTGGCTAAAAGCAATGAAACTGGCTTCAGCAAGGTTTGATTAAAAAGCTCATAACATGAAATTGGAAGAAATTCACTAAGACGTAACAAGCATCTAAGCATTCTTTCTATATATTTAAAAAACAGAAACGAGTATGGCAGTGATTTTTTGAAAAGAAACGTTGGACAGCAAACAGAAATAGTACATTCTATTGGGCTCTCTGTCTGGTGTCTTTACAAGTTTGTTTACCCATCACTCCCTCTATTTCCCATGACCAGGCTGTGCATGTCATTGCTGATATAGCCAAAGTGGCACCACCAGTGTGTAAACCTGAGGGAATTCCATGTGCTTGCAGAACAGGAGGAGGGGAAAAACCCAACAAAGCAAAACCATGGAAATTTTTTTTTTGAATAATGATAATCCTTTAGTCTGGGTGGGAGGATACCCCCTAACAATTCAATAAAGACTTAGCATGTGTAGCACCCACAGAACACTGATTACAGGTGTGAATACACAGCAGGTAAAATGTGAATGGAATCTCTGGGAAGTCACACCTGGGAAGCTGGGTTTCTCCAGGTTAATTCAATTCAGCCATTCACACAGGAGTCAGCAGAGAAAGGAGAGGGATTCAGCTTGCTTTACACATTGTTAACTTTTCTATCCTCTCCTTTCCACAACTGGTGTTTCCCTCTTCCCTTCCGCTCCTTTTCTATTTCTTTCTTGCTTGCTTGCTGTCCTAGTGCTAGGACTTTTTTTTTTTACTTGCCACCTGACATGGGGGATATTTTTAACAGCTATATGGCAGGTGCATGCAATGAAAGCCATCAAAGTTAGGATAAGTGTAGTACTGAATCTGGCTGGGCAAATGGGGGGAGGAGGGGAGCTGTGTTGCAGCTTACTTTTGAAACAAAACCAACATTTGCAAACGTCTTCATATTTGGACAGAAAGAATTTGTGGTTTAAGAATTTCAAATGCAAGGCAAATGGAAATCAACATGTTTCCTAGCTCTGTTTTTAACGGGAGATGCTGGATTGTCTACATGCCTGGATGCGAATTATAGTAATCTCGTTTCCATCTCTCCTCTCTTCTTTTTATCCATCAGAGCCAAATGGCTGAACTAAGAGCTATTTTTAATGAACACATTCTAAATATACAGTCTCTGATTGTTCTAATAAGGCCTAATATTTCAGAAGTCCTGCTTATTAGCTCAAGATAGGAAGATTAAAACAATGTGTGATGATTGCTCCACTGGGCCTCTCAAAGTCTGCACTGAGAGTCAAATGGAATGTCTTTGATGAGTTTGCTTAATATGTCCTAGCTTTACTTAACCCATCGTTTTAAATTATAGAGGTTGTCAGAGAATGACAGATTAAGGTCCCCCAACCTGACTCAGATTCCACAGAAAAATACGGTTGCCCCTGGAGAATGCTGTAGACTACTCTTGCACTGTTCCCATAAGTAGGGTCATCGGCATCTGTTGCTGTGACTTGCACGACGAATGTACCTAAAATATAATAAAATATAGAAAAACAAGCTTTTAGCCAACGGACACCATATAAAACATTCACCCTTGCCTCTGGCCAGACACATGGGCCCAGGGAATGGAGTTTACACCAGAGATGCCATTGGAGGGGGGGGGCATGCTAGAAACCAATTTAATGGCTGAAAGTATTATTTTAAATAAGAACAATAACTGTTTTCAAATTATTTGGACTTTGCATATCTAGTGAGGAGGGTGTGAAAGTTCTCCTGAAACACAGGTTAAACAACGGTCTCATTTTCCCTCTCTTAAGTGCATCTGGAGGGCCAAAGTAAACACGCTGCTTCAGCACACTCTTTGCTCTTCCATTGTTAGATTTTATTTCAGAAAAACCTGCTACGGGGCTAAGGCACATGAGAGGGATTTTTGACTGCCATGTGTAGAGGGGCAATTAAGCCACAGTCTCTCAGTTGCAATTGCCTCCTGCAGTCCATTGGAAGTGTTAGTATGCAAACACTGCACAAACTTAGATCTTACGGTAGCATAAGGAAATATAGTATCTGTGTGTATGAGTAAGAATTTTCTTGCAACATGTGCATTAGTACTGTCTGAACCCATCTGTGAGCTGTCAGACAAGGCCATTTCTAGTTCACATATGCTGCTGCAAGGAGGATCTCCTTTATCCTTCCATCTATCTGAAATTTTCAGCTTTGCATTCCATTCAAGACAAAATATGCTCCTAAATATGTTTCCTGTTCTTTTGTGCTCTGTTAGAGGTCACTGAACTTTCATTTGTGAGTTTGGAAAGAAAGAAGGAAATAGTGGAATGGGTTTGGAAAAAATCTATCCAATGAGGGGGGAAATCATTTATAGATTGGAAAAGGGTATCTCTTAACTTTAACAGACCTTTTCCTGACAAATTGATATTTTCTTTAAATCACATGGCGTGAATCAGTCAACACAGAGAACTTTTTTTAATGTAAATATTCTCTTCCTTATCATTCTTTCCCATTGTGTTATGGCCTAAAGACAACTAACGCTCTTGATAGAGCATGATAGCCCTGTTCTGACAGTGTAAGATGTTATAACTGCTAACCTAGGAAGCTTTTGGAAAGCATTATGTGCTTTTACTGAGGATAACTCTATCTGTGGCTATTAGTTGTGCTAGCCAGCCTCCATATACAGCAGCAGTATCTCAGATCTGAATGCCAGATACTTTGGACTTAGAGCAGGGACAAGCTATCATGTTTGTGGTATTCCCTGAGAACTTCCAAAACCGTTAACTAATCACTGTTGGAAACAGGATGAATTAGTAGATTTGATTTTGTATGATCAAGCAAGGGAATTTGTATAGAACAATGGATGAATGCTTGTTTGACACCTATGCTGGCCTAGAGTGGTCAATATGACCAGATAGGCAGGGTATAAATGGAATAAATAAATAAATAAATAAATAAACTTGCCACGGTTTCCTTGCATGCAACTATGAAGGGAGCTGGTAAACTGTACCATAGTTTCTGTATCATGGTAGGGAGTTCTTTATTGATTGAGCGAAGATACAGTCTTTCTCCTGACCCAATAAATGGATGTTATGAATGACCAGCTTTCTACAGGGCTACATGTATGTTGTGATCATTACACTTGGTATGCCATTTGTCATCTGTGTTGACACACCATGTCTATATTGTCCTTTTCTCCCTAGGCTGTCAGTAATGGCTTAATTTGTATTACATGACAAAAATGTCATGCATAATATGGAAAAACTACTAATTGAACTGAGACAGGAGGACATAAGTCTAGAACTGTTCCTGGACCGGCTAGTGAAAAATCAATCTCTGCATTGTTAACTGATCTGACACCTACCTACATCAGACATTTCTGGGACGCTTGCATTGTAAACATCTTTTGTAAATAGTGGCTCATTGTCATTGATGTCATGGATCTTAATGATGAACTCTGACTCTGGCTCAACAGGTCTTCCAGTCCTTTTGTTGATAGCCTGAGCCCGAAGAATGTAAACAGGCTTCTCTTCTCTGTCTAGTCTCCTTGTGGCCTGTATATCTCCCGTGTTTTCATTGATAATGAAGAGGTCTCCTGCTCCATCTCCCGAAAGAATGTATTTAAGCGAACCATCTCCTTTATCCTGGTCAGAGTGAAGCTGTGAGAGAGTAAGAATTTTGAACAAAGGGGTCAATGACCAGGAAATAATTCCTGAGGCTAAATCTTTGTCAGCCATGATTTGTATTTAAGCAATATTCACTGTCTAAAACATCTTGAGTTTATTTATTGTAAAATGGAGATTGTTGTAAATAGAGAAGTTAGAGTGTTACGACAAATATGCACTTATTATCTATGATCACTAAAATTTGGTTAGTTTGTACTTATCTTGTATTCAGATCAATTTAAAAGCCATGTTAAATGCTGTTTTCAAAAGTGCAAATAACTTTATTAACTCATTTCTGTAAGTGCACATACGTGCTTAAGTGACAACCATTGGAATCATATGGTACTGAGCTAGACTACAATTGCACTGGGAAAAATGTGCAGTTTCCAGCTGGGGAGTTTCCTTCCAGTACCAGCTTCAGATATTCCTTAAGATGAAGGCAGAAAATATTACAGTGGTGCCTCGCTTAACAATTACCTTTACTTAGAATGTGCATCAGGTTACCTAGTTCTCTTCCTGCTTCTCTTCTGTCTCATTAATGGCTGCCTATTTACCTGGATTCCCAGTGTGGTGTAGTGGATAGAGTGATGGACTATGGAGAACAGGATTTGAGTTCCTACTAGGCCATGTTAACTCAGTGGGGGAATGGAACTGGAAAAACCACTCTGTAAATATCTCACTTACCTTGTAAGCCCTATTACAGCCATTATAAGATATCTTATGTCTATTTCTGAATTTCTGTTACGTCTTATGGTGTTATGACAGTTGTTTTATTTTTCTTTTGGGGGTGGTGGTGACAGGTAAACTGTCCAGAGTGACCTTTGGCCAAATGGGTAGTATTAAAAAAATCCCAATTAATCTCTTCCTAGTTTTGAAAGCTTTTCCAGTGAAAAAGGAGATGAGTGAAAATATTTGGGAATGTAATCTGCATGCAAAGGTCCTTCCACTGTTGTTCATGTCCTTTTTGTTCTCTGACCATATGTTCATCACTGGTTTAATAAACTACATGATCCAGTTTTGGAAAATGATTTTTTTAGCAACCAAACACCTAAAGTGTGTTGGTACCTTTCACCCTCATGCCTCTCCCCCACTTCAGCAAAGTGAAACTAAAAAGTTTAACTGACTGGAGGCTTTCCCTCCAGTCAATTAAATTTACCTTCACTTTTCTTTAATCTTTCCATCTTGGCAAGGCTTTTATATAATCGCTAAAATTTTGATGTTTAAATGCTTTTAAGATGTTGCTTGTTTATTTTTATGTATGTAAGTTGCCCCGAGTAGACCTTGTCTAGAGGGGCAGGGTATAAATCCAATTAAAGTAAAGTAAAGTGTACTTTGCGTTCAGTACATAAATGCAATAATTCAGCAAATATCAGAAGATCTCTTGACAGGATGTTAACAGAGAGACTTTGAAATAGACTAACCTAGTTTAAATAGTTTTAAAAATTTGAACAATCAAAATAAAACCCAGAAAAAGCTAATACAGTATTTTTAGCCAGATTTAGATTTGTAGTATGTTCTTTTCTTAGAATTTCAAGTTGACTTGATTTTCTACATAATTTTGACAGTTGTGCTGATCTTTCTTTTGAGTTTGAACCTTACATACCTATGTAGGCCAACTGCCTTGCCTTAAATGCAATTGAAAAAAATAGGTTTTTCATTTTCGATGTGAAAACTAAACAACCTCGTAAAAAGGACTGAAGCATTCCCAGGGGGAGAACACGAAACATACCATCACGTGCCTATTCTGCAGTGGTAATGAGAAAGCATTCTTGTTTTTTGTTACTATCATATTCTTTTAGGAAACCATTTGAGGGTACAAGATTAGAAGACTGGTCAAATTCCTAGCATGGGCCTAATTTCTCTGCCCATGACACTAAAAAACAGAACTTCCTAAAAAGAACAAAAATGCTATATTGAAGGAAATATTGTTTCTGTTAACCATTTTTGGTGGAAAATGCACAGTGCACAGCAGCCTTCTCTACCAGGTATTCTCCAGATGTGTCTGACTACAACTCCCATCATTCCCACCAGGACCAACCTTGCAGATATGCCACTGTCATACAGAATGAGTGTTTAAAATAAGGATGGTGCAAAACCTTTATCTTCACAGCCAGCTTAAAAATGCTGCTTCGCTTAGCTGAAAATAAATAATTAGACTGTCTTTGATCAAGAATCTATCAACTTTTAACTTTTGCATCACACTGTTAAGAATGTGGTAATTTCCAAAGAAATACTTTCGGGGGGGGGGGGAGAAGAGGTAGAAAGCTGATTTCCCAATTCTTTACCATTTAATCATATTCCTGCAAAGGATATATTGTAACAGGAAAATTAAACTGTAAATTCATTCCCAAAGGCATGCACGCTACATGTTGCTTGATTATCCCAACAGCCTTTGAGTATTTTTTGAGTTGGCAACAGATAATACAAACCTACTGGCCTGATTCAGAATTTACATTCCCAGACCTTGGATAAGCTTCATTTTTGGACTACAGAAAAGAAATTGCAGCATCTTCAGCCAGCACGTTCACTGTCACTGAAAAGTAATTTTTCCAGCCTCTTCAAATTTCCAGTCCAATAAGGAAAAAGAGAAGAGTGTTTTTCAATGGATAAGGAACAAGTGACAGATGGGGTTCTCCTTCCTTCCCTTGCACGGTGATTTCTCAATTTGTTAGACCACAGTTCTTTATAACCTCTGAGATGGAAAACTGATTACGTTTATAAATGAAATAATCCAGCAAGTATCAGAAGATCTCAAGACAGATCTTGGATTAAATGTACCTCAACATTGCTGGAAAAAAAATTCATACAACTATGTTCCCTAAAATGACAATGATTTTTTTCCCCTCATAGCTTTCAGGGCACTGCTTGGAAACCAAACAATCCACAACTGAATAAACAGTGCAAAAGACATACAGAATCTCTATCAATTTCAGACCAAAAGTGATCAAATGTTTGGCTGAGTTAACCTCCCTGAGACATCAAGAGATGCAGCTTCAAAACATGGAAGAAAAGGGGAAGGTATCATCCCTGTGACCAATGCAATGACGGATAAATGAAGCACCGATGTGCTTCGTATAACTTTTCTTTCCTAATTTTTTTCCAGTCTAACTCACAGATGTGAACTGTGACAACTGTTCATCAGATGGTTGTTGTGGGTTTTTTGGGCTCTTTGGCCGTGTTCTGTTCTTCCTAACGTTTCGCCAGTCTCTGTGACCGGCATCTTCAGAGGATAGCACTCTTCTGTTCATCAGATGCTTGACCAGAGACTATCAGTGTGTCCCAGTGTGTCTCAATATCTGTAAAATTTTGTCACTGTTTACGTAATTTACAATTCATTGTTACTGTGCTTTTTGTATTTTGCACTTGATGCTATTATGTTACAGATATGTTAGAATCAGACAATGCATTATCTGATGTTTTAAAAACTTAATAGTCAATTAAGCCCCACAAACCTTTACTATTGGTTGAGGACCTGTAGCTAGATATTATCAGTCTTAAATGTACATCATCCCTAATTATTGGTCATGCTTCTTGGAGCTGAAGGGAGTTAAGAGTTCAAAATCTGTTAAAGGGCACAACCCCATTACAAGTATTACATGCATTGCACTGGCCCACCTCTTCTTGCTTATTAATACTTGCATAGCACAAATCCTGTATGCAAATATGAACATGACCCAATTCCTTCACCCAGAACTGCCCAGGCTACTCACCAGGTTCCGTGTGGTGCTGAGGTTCTTCAGTGGCAGTGGCACATCCATCCATCCAGGAGCCCGGTAGCCCTTCCCCACTTCCCCGCACAGCCGACCCCTTTGGTGTGGAGCTCAGCCAATAAGTGGTCAGCTGCGTGGGGTGTCAGGGAAAGGCCAGCTGGGCTCATGCCAAGATAGGAGCACCACCACTGACAAAGGTCACCAGTGCTGCATGGAGCCCAGGGAGAGGTCAACAGGTGCCATGGGTCATATTTATATCTCCGAGAATACAAAATACTCATCTCTAGTAATGACACATGAGGATGTCGGCCATTGCCTAGTATTATTGACCCTGAACTTTTTGCAATGATATGGTTTCAATGAAAAACAAAATTTACAATTAACGTGTATTTTTTAAAATTGCAAATGATATCTAGTTGAATACAAAAGCCTGCCCAGTTTTTCACTTGACTATCCTTAGAATTTACTTTCACTATTTTAGTGGTTTAACTAATCATTTAAAAATCTCTGAAGCCAGAAATATAATTGGAAAAATGAAAGGGAGAGGGTGCACTTACAGTATGTTTGTTTTTCATTCCCAATCCAACAATTTAACAAACTCATCAATATCCTTCAATCTCGAGAGACTATGGTATTGTGCTCTGCATGGAGGACTTGGAACAGCGTCTAGTGTGGCTGAGAAGGCCAATTCAAGAGTGACAATCCCTTCCACACTGAGGACAAATACAACTTGTATCCCGTCTAGCTCCCTGATTTTGCTGCTTTTGTGACTGCCTCTTTGCCTCAGCCTGCTGGGCAAGGGTCTCTTCAAACTGGGAGAGGCCATGATGCACCGCATGCCTCCAGGCTGAGCGCTCAGATGTCAGGGTTTCCCATCTGTTGAGATCCATTTCCAAGGCCTTCAGATCCTGCTTGCAGATATCCTTGTATCGCAGCTGTGGTCTCCCTCTGGGGCGATTTCCCTGCACTAATTCACCATACAGGAGATCCTTTGGAATCCGACCATCAGCCATTCTTGCAACATGCCCGAGCCAACGTAGACGTTGCTGTTTCAGTAATGTATACATGCTAAAAATTCTAGCTCGATCTAGGACTACTCCATTTGGAACTTTGTCCTGCCAGGTGATACCAAAAATGCGTCAGAGGCAACTCATATGGAACGTGTTCAGCTTTCTCTCCTGCCATGCATGAAGGGTCCAGGACTCACTGCAGTACAGGAGTGTGCTCAGGACACAGGCTCTATAGACCTGGATCTTGGCGTATGCTGTCAGCTTCTTATTGAGCCAAAATCTTTTTGTGAGTCTTGAGAACATGTTAGCTGCTTGGCCAATGCATTTATCCAGCTCGACATCTAGGGAAAGAGTGTCAGAGATGGTTGAGCCAAGGTACACAAATTCATGGACAACCTCCAATTCTTGCATGGAAATGGTAATAGAGGGAGGTGAGTCCACGCTGTGGCCCATGACTTGTGTTTTCTTCAGGCTGATAGTTAGTCCAAAATCTTGGCAAGCCTTGCTAAAATGATTCATGAGTTGTTGGAGGTCTTCGGCAGAGTGGGCAACAATGGCGAAGAGGAAGTCTCGCATGCATTTCATCTGAACTTTGGTCTTTGCTCTCAATCTAGAGAGATTAAAGAGTTTTCCATCTGATCTAGGAGATAGACACCTTCAGTTGCAGTTCCAAAGGCATGCTTCAGCATGACAGCAAAAAAGAACCCAAACAGGGTCAGCGCGAGGACACAGCCCTGTTTCACTCCGCTTCGGATGTCAAAGGAATCTGATGTTGAGCCATCAAAAACTACAGTGCCCTTCATTCCCTCATGAAAGGACCTGATGATGCTAAGGAGTCGAAGAGGACATCCAATCTTAGGAAGTATTTTAAAAAGGCCATCCCTGCTAACCAAGTCAAATGCTTTTGTAAGGTATATGAAGGCCACTAAGAGTGGCTGTTGTTGTTCCCTGCATTTCTCCTGCAACTACCATGGCAGTTGTGGACTTATTTGATCGGAAACGGCACTGTGATTCTGGATAGACTCTGTCTGCAAGCACCTGGAGCCTCTTCAGCACGGCACGGGCAAGCTTAACAAACTATTGTTCAGTTAAACAAACCATTATTTGTTGCACAGAGAATATGACATCTCATGGCAGCCTGAGCCCTGGTTGGAGGCATTCAGTTCATTTACAGCTGCAGATTACTACCAGATGCTGTGGGGAACCAAAGTATGTATTGTAAATCAGCACTCGGGCCTTTACATAGCCTTTTCTTCTCCACAATGACTGCTTTTTTAATGGAATTCAATACTCCATAAAAGAAGGGGCTTTTCAAAAGTACTTTTGAATGAGCTTTTCATGAATGGGCTTTTCAAAAGGTACTTCTACCTTCTGCTGAAACTGCCCATCTTAGTACCCATGTCTGTGTAAAGCATTTCCTGTTTTCACTACAGAGTTCACATTTGGACACTGGCATTACAGGACTGAGCAGTACAGTTGTGCCCCACTTAACGATTACCCCGTATAATGACGAATCCATTTCATGATGATGTTTTTGTGATCGCAATTGCGATCGCAAAATGATGTTTTAATGGGGTTTTTTCACTTTGCGACGATCAGTTCCCTGCTTCGGGAACTGATTCTTCACATTACGATGATCAAAATAGCTGATCGTTGGGTTTTCAAAATGGTTGCCGGCTGCTCAAAATGGCTCCCCGCTGTTTTTAGGAGGTATTTTTCGCTTAACAGGCACCCGAAAATGGCCACCGTATGGAGGATCTTCACTGGACTAGCAGGTATTCAGCCGAATGGAACGCATTGAATGGTTTTCAATGCATTTCAATGGGCTTTTTTATTTCACTTGACGACGTTTTCGCGCTACAGCGATTTTGCTGGAATGAATTAACGTCGTCAAGGGAGTCACCACTGTACAAGCATAGTTCCAGGTGACCTTTAACAAAATGTAACAAAAACTAATGAAAAGGAAGATGAAGAACGAAGGGCCCAATGCATGTTGCTCAAATGCTTGTACTTCCATATCAAGGTAAAGCCTTGATACAATGAAGGGAGATCACAGTAACTAAAAAGAGATGACTATTCTTACAACAGGTGGTGCGGTTGTCAGTACTGCCTAAAATGTCTCATCATGCAGCAGAGATATAAACGTAGGCAGCTCAAGAACTGAGCAAGCAGGTACAGTATCTCCCTCAACATTTAGCAGTGTCCTCCATGAGTCACTTCACAAGCCACTGGGGCCATAAAAATTATGTTCTGACATAATGTGGCTTCAGGCAAATTCTCCAAAATAACCTATATAAATCTAGAGCATAGAAAGCTTGATTTACTCAGTTTTGAGTAGGAATACTGCAGATCAGAGTCCAGCCAGGTCCAAAGCCACCTCACAAACTCTACAAGTTTATAAAGATAAAATGAGATAAACCAAATGTACTAGAGAAGTGAGATGTAAGTAGGACAACCATACGTATGTTGTAAATGTGTTAATAATATGCTGGAGTATATGCTGGCCAGTTCCTTCTCACACAGTCTTTAAATAAAGACCTTAATACAAATCTCTTTTGCTGATTTCCATCTCCGAAGCCTAAAGCTATCACACAGTTCATGATTCCTTCCAGCAAACACAACACATTCAGGATGTATCTAGTATCTCCTCTTAGCATGCCATCGGGGTGATGTAAGACACTGTCCCATTGCCTGTGCTTAGCCACTAATCCAGTGATTTTCTGCACATGGAACAGGAGGAGGCACCATCCTGAGATTCTTAAACTTAACATATTTAAATTGCAACTTGATTTTTAAAAAATTAAGAAGAGAGAACATAATTGCATATTGTATAATAGTCTTTACAGTGAATTAATTTGCTTCACTCCCTAGGTTTAATGGAGGCTCCTCTGAGAAATAATTCACTCAACAGGGTTGGTAGAAGATGAACCACGAATAATGGGTTTTATGTGGCACTACGCACTGTTTTACTAATTTCACTTATGCACAATTGTTAAATTTAATTATCTGACTCAATTTTAATGATTCTTTACCAAATAAAAATTATATAGTCATTTCCTCACTCCCCCTGTCCCCAATATCTCAGGCAAATGTTTTCAATTACAAGCACCTAATGATGAATTCCTGAATAATAACATTAGAGGAACTATGCTGGGTCCTACCAATGGCCTAACCGGCCTAGCATTTTGTTCCCACAGCTGCCAACCAAATGCCCATAAGACGGGATAAAACAAGATAACATCTTCCTGGTTGTGTCACTTAACAGCTGATATATTCCAAAGTAAACTAAAGGTGTACCCACTGTGACTAGTAGACAGCCTTATCCCTCAAAAATATAGTGAATCCACTTATTAAAGCTATTGAAATTGATGTCATTTATTACATCTTTTGGTCATTAATTCCACATTATGTATATTGTTGTGAAGAATTTATTTCATTAATTCTAAATCTTCCATGATTAAGATTTTTTTTGCATGAAACCTGGGTTCTTTCCTTATCCAAATTCGCCACAACATGTTACACGTTAATATAGGAACAAAAAGTTTTGAGCACTGCTAAAGTTGCATAGCTGAAGTTACATGGGGAACCACAGCCACTCTCAGCTACTACCAGTGTGGTAGGGCAGCTAAGAGTGTAGGACTATGGCTTAGGAGAGCTGGGTTCAAATCCCCACATGGCCAGTCAGTCTCTCAGCCTGACCTACCTCACAAAGTAGTTGTGGGGATAAAATACAGAGGAAGACTGCCATGCTCACCATCCTGTAATGAAGAAGTGATACACTGAATAAAAGGCAGAAATACAACTAATTAACAAATTTCAGTGTATCCTTTTCATTGACCATAAGCAGTTTTTTTCCTCAATTCTATATTAAAAAGGATACAAGCCAGCTAGAATCTCTACCCCTGCACTCAAAGCTTTGTTGAAGTGCAGTATAGATATATTTTCAATCAATTCATCTTTAACTGAAAAAATGAGAAAACCATTATTACCATCTTCTTCTGATGTTCAAATCTGCCTGTGGCAGCCATAACATTTGAGGACTAGCATAATTAACAGCATCTCATGGTTGAAGATTTGTATAAAGCAACTCCACGTCTACACTGGCTCTAAGGAAAACAATCTTGCTTCCTTTGTGTACAAAGAGGAAGATGGGGTGCAGATCTATAGAGAGCTGCTCTTAGATACAGTGGTACCTCGCATAGCGACGATAATCAGCGCAGCAAAAATCGCTGCAAAGTGATTTCGTTGCTATGCAGTTTAAAAAGCCCATAGGAATGCATTGAAATCCCTTCAATGTGCTCCTATGGGCTTCAGACTCACCTTAAAACGAAAATCCTCCATACGGCGGCCATTTTTGCTGCCTGGTATATGAGGAATCCGTCCCAGAAAACAGCGGGCGGCCATGGTTTTTACCCAGCGGCCATTTTGGAACCACCGATCAGCTGTTAAAAAATCATTGCTTTGTGATGATCGGTAAGCGAAACAGGGTACCGATCATTGCAAAGTGATTTTTCCCCCATAGGGAACATCGCAATGCGATCACTTTTGCGATTGCAAAATCTTCACCGCTATGCGATTTCATCATTAAACGGGGCGCCCTTTAAGCGAGGCACCACTGTACAGTATAAGCCAGTGATGGCGAACCTATGGTACGCGTGCCACAGCTGGCACACAGAGCCCTCTCTTTGGGCACATGAGCCATAAATCACCATAGAGAAATACTTACCCGTAAGTATTTCTTTGTTAATACCACCCATAGGAAAAAACAACAACAGAAAGCATTTAACCCTTGCAGTGCAGGAAGTTGTTTTTTCTAAACTGAAACCTCAGCATTCAGGTTTTAATTGCAGTATTGGCACTTTGAAATAAATTAGTGGATTTTGTGATGCAATTTCGGCACTCGGGCTCAAAAAGGTTCACCATCACGCCATAACCCCTCTGTGCCGACTCAAAATTTAGCATCATCTGGTCCATAACTGTGCAACTTCTCCTTCATTTCCTAGTTGTGTGAGCAGCTGTGCATTCCAAACAGGAAAAGCATCACAAAAACGGAAGACAAAGGAAGACATATATTTACCTGATAATGGCATATACTAATTTATAGGCATAGGTACAAATTGAGAAATCACTCGTGTGAGTAAAACAGAAATAAAATATACTCTCCTTTCAGTTATGTCAACTATCGCATATTAGAACTGCATGGCGTGACACTGGGGAGGCCAAGTCAGGATGTGTGAATCACAGAGGTCAACTCAAAGAACTACAATTACAGGTGAGTAACCTGTTGTTATTCTTCATGGCCTCTGTGAATCACACCCTGGGTGACTAAAAAACTGTCTTACCCAGAGGAGGGTGTCACACCAAGGTAGAGGATAGTACAGCACATCCAAAGGCCACATCGGATTTTTGCCTAACATCCAATCTATAGTGCTTGATGAATGTGAATGGCTGTAACTAGGTGGCAGAGGTGCAGACATCCGGAAGACGAATGCCGCGAAGAAATGCTGTGGAAGCTCCCATTGCCCTAGTGGAGTGAGGGTGAATGACCTGAGGAACTCGCCTTTGGGCAAGCTGGTATGCTAAGGTGGATGGTAGAAGCAACCCACATGGAGATTCTCTGTGATGTCACCTGTAGACCCTTCGTAGGGAATTGATAGCTGACGAAAAGTTGAGCTGAACATTGGAAAGGTTATGTGTGGGCTAAATAAAGTGCTAGGGCCCATCTGACATCCAGAGTATGGAGGAATCTTTCTTGAGCAGTAGACGGAGACAGAAAAAAGGATGGAAGAACCAACAGTTGGGACATAGGAAACTGGGAAACAACCTTGGGGAGAAATGAAATATCTACAAATAATTTGATCTTATCTGGATAAAACTGTAGATAAGGATGATCATAACACAAGGCTACAAGTTCACTGGCATGACGAGCAGATGTGATAGCAACGAGGAATGCTATTTTAAGGTAAGGCCTGTGAGAGGGGTGGATAGATATATGGAGGTAAATGAAGCCAAGGGCTCAAATGGGGCCTTGGTAAGTTGCTGCAGGACTATTGTTAAAGACCACTGAGGTGAAGGTTGGTGCACATCTGGATACATGTGTGAGAAACCCTTCAGGAAATGCTTCAGAGTAGGGAGTCTGAAGAACTGAGCTGCTGGAGAGGTTGGTGGTTGATAGGAAATGATTGCAGAAAGGTAAACCCTCAAGGAAGAAAGGGAGAGGCCCTTGGCTTTAAGATGAAGCACAAAATGAAGGGCAGTAGAGAGAGAGGGATTAACTGGAGGTAATGTAGAGGTTTCATTAAAGGACTGGAATTTTTTCCACTTGTACTGATAAGCTCTCCTAGTTGAGGCTTTTTCGCCTGATGGAGGACATTCATCAGGGAGGAAAAACCCTCCATGCTGCCAGGTGCAGAGTAGGGAGGTCCGGATGGAGTTTTGTTTTGCGTGAGCAGGTGCGTCAGATGGGGCAGGTGTTATATTTCTGATGACAGATGGTGTAGAACCGGAAACCAGGGCTGTTGCGGCCACCATGGAGCTATCAGGATAGCATTGGGTTTGTCCTGTTGGAGCTAGACTACTATTTTGTGGAGGAGCAGAAATGGTGGGAACAGGTAAGTAAGGATCCTGGGCCAACGGCCGACAAATGCGTCTCCGCGTGAGTGCTTGCCAACTCTTGCGCGGGAGCAGTAATGTTTGCACTTCCAATTTGTCCGGGAGGCAAAGAGAACAATGGTGGGAGTCCCTCAGCATTTGCAGAGAAGGAGAGAAAGACTGGTCTTATTCCCATTAGTAAGCTTGAGATTACAGTGGTGCCTCGCAAGACAACTGCCTTGCGGGGCAAAAAACCCATAAGACGATTGGTTTTCGCAATCCCTATAGTGCTTCGCAAGACGGTTTTTTCTATGATCATGCTTCGCGAGACATTTTCCCAAGACCAATGCTTCACAAGATGAATAAATTTCATTTTCCTTGCAAGGTTCTCATAGTGAACCTCGCAAGACGATTTTTCACAAGACGACGATTTTCGCGGAATGAATTAAAATCTTCTTGCGAGGCACCACTGTACTTGCAACTGAGATCTGCCAGATTGTTGTCTTGGCCAGCTATATGTAATGCTGTGAGGCAGATGTGATATGACAGACACCATTCTCAGAGGTCGACTGTGAGATACAGAAGGAGAATAGGTACCTCCTTGCTTGAGGATATAGTACATTGCTTTAGTGTTGTCGGTAGCAATTTGCACCATCTTGCCTGCAAGATGGTCTCTGAAAGCCTTGCATGCCTTGATCACTGCTAATAGCTCTAGTTCATTGATGTGAAACAATTTTTCCCTTTCAGACTATTGGACATGAATCTTTAGGGATTTTCAGTGAGCACCCCAGCCTGTGAGACTGGCATCGGAAGTCACTTGTATTTGAGGATGTGGTTGTTGGAAAGATCATCCCATTGTAAGGTTTTGGGTACAGCGCCACCAAGAAAGTTGAGCAGTGAGTTCAGGAGTGACCCTTAAATGAGTGTGAGGAGGGTTTGTTAATGGGTTGAAGATGGCAAGGAACCATGCCTGGAGTGATCTCATTTTGAGGTGTATGTGTTGCACAACAGATGTCATGGATGCCATAGTGCCTAGGACACGTTGAACTGTTAGTGCAGGTATAAGTGCATGAGGGTGAAGGCGTGAAGCAGGGACATCAAGTTGCATCGCTTGTCCATTGGAAGGAATGTTTGGGAGTGAACAGAGTCTATGAGTGCCCCTATGTATTGAACAACCTTTGTGGGCTGTAGCTTGGACTTTTGTTTATTTATAGTAAGGCTGAGATTGTGAAGAAGAGATAGCATAAAGTGGATGTCTTGTGTCCTGCAATGGGAATGAGCTACAAAGAGCCAGTTGTTGACGTATGGAAAGATGTGGTTCTTGTGAAGTCTGAGGTAAGCTGCCACAGGTGCCATGCATTTGGTGAAAACTCTGGGGGCTGTTGCAAGTCTGAAGGGGAGTCTTTTGAATTGGTAGGCTTGAGTTCTGAGCTGGAAGCAGAGGTAAGGCCTGTGAGAGGGGTGGATAGATATATGGAGGTAAGTATCTGTTAAATCTATGACTGCAAACCAGTCGTTTTCTGAAGAAGGGAAAGAACAGACTCGAAGGTCACCATGCAAAATTTGGTGGTAACACTGTAGTGATTTAGGTTTCTGAGGTCAGGGATGGGATGGAGGACTCCGTCCCTTTTGGGGACAGTGAAATAACGAGAAAGAAAACCGCTGTCAGTTTGATATACTGGTTCTGTGGCATCATTGAGAAGCAGAGTCTGTATTTTGTCCTACTGGGTTTGCGATGGAGGTGTGACAGTGTGCACTGGTGGAGGGAGCTGATGGAATTGAATGCGGTACCCGCTTCAGATGATGAAGAGGACCCAAACATCCATGGTGATGGCTTCCCATGCAGGTAACTGTTTCCAGAGGGCAGGAGGAGAAATATGGTGCGTTACGATCTTGGCCTGTTGGACATCAAATGTGATGCTTAGCTTTGCAATCATTGTGCCTAGTCAGTTTGTTGATGTGGTTTGGCCTGGTAAAATTGTTGTTTGAAGTAGGGTGTATAAGAGGTTTGCCTCTGAGGTTTGTGAAGGAACTTCTGGTAGTTGTAGGGGTGCCACCATTGAGTATGTTGGGGACGTTGCTGGTATTAAGGGTAGACTTCCCAACGTCTAGTGGCTGATCTCTTTTTCTGGACATTTTCCAAAATGTCATCTGTCTCCGCATTAAAAAGACCTGTCCGGTCAAAATGGAGGTCTTCAATGTGTGCTCTCACATCTCCAGCGAGGCCAGCTGTTCTCAACCAGGAAAACACCGAAGGGCGACAGAGGTAGCCATGGATTTGGCTGTGGCATCAACAGTATGTCTGGCTGACAACATTTGTAGTTTGGCAACTGAAAGTCCTTCTTGTTGGAACATTTGAGCCAAAACCTTTTTGACCTCAGGAAGCGCCTCAATGAAGGTGGACATATTGTCCCAGAGGAAGCGCCAGTAGGTGCCCATGGCTCCTTGGTAGTTTGCCACTCTCATGATGAAGGCAGCTGAAGAATAAAGCCATCTACCCATTGAGTCAATTTTCCTGGTCTCCTTATTGAACGGTATGAGGATTTGACGATGTTGAGATCGAGATGGGAAGCTACAACAAAGATCGAGTTTGGGGCTGGTTGTTTTTGGAGAAAATCTGCTCCCAGATCATGGACTCAATAAAGGTTGTTGATACACTTCAACATCAAGTGTGATGAAGCTGGTTTTGTCCAGGAATGTTGAGAGGTGCTACATAGGGATGGCAACATGGAAATGTGGACCAGAGTAGTTGTATGTTTGGAGATCAGATTGTAGAGATGATCCGCCGGCTCACTTGTGAGTCTATGCATCTGGAGATCCAGGGACTTGGCCATACACACCATTAATTGTGTGTATGTTTGAAAATCCTTCGCTGGAAATGGAGGATTGCTATATGCCAGATCAGATTCAGGAGAAGCCAGCAAGATAGATGGTGTCTGAGGTCTGGAGCCTTGTTCAGTATGATCAACATCATGTCGGGAATCTGTGGATTGATGATTGACATCAATGTCAAGGGGTTGCACCTCAAGGTATTGATGTAGACATCGAGATGTTGATGTCGATGGCGTGTCCATGGACATTGGTTGGTATCAAAGATCGTCCATGGGCAACAATGTTGATGGAATGTCCATGGACAGAGGTCAATATTGAGGAACGTTGATATCTGAGTCTGTATCTCAATAGTGACAAAATGGAAGCTGTTCTCGAGGTGCTAAAAGCTTTGATGGACCACCTTTGATAGCTGTGGAATAGATGGACACCGGTGATGCCAAGCGGGATGATTGATCTCAATCCTCTTGGTGGGCTGGGAAATACCAGCTTGCTGAGGCTGCAAATGCATTGTGAGTCGAAGTGTATTGATTGGCTGTTCTAGGTTTTTTAAGTGCTGGCTGATAGGCAGTCTGTAGCCCCTGACGATCCTGATGGTGAGATCGTTTTGACACTGAGGGCTGCCATGAGTGAGGCTCCTGATAAGGCACTGCCGTCAAACTGGGAAGAGTAACTGGTTGATAGTGCTTGGCAGGCTTTCCAGTTGAGCACTGATTGGGGCAAATGGCTGCCCAATAAAGGTGCTGGTTGTGGAGGCAGGTTGCCGGTCTTAGATAGCTGGTGCCCTTGATGATGCATTGGAGGCTGAGGTGGTAGGCCTGCTGGGACAGAGTAGGGCACGGTATCAGGTTGCATTTCTGCAGGTGAAGCAACCAAGGAGGACTCCTTAGGGGAGCCGGATTGCTGGGGGCTGGCAGGAGAGGATGTAAGCTGATCCACCCGCTCTTCCCATTCTGCCAATTTTGAAGAGCATAGTTGGTGGGATGGGAGCCCCTCTTCATCTGAGGGTGAACCCACACAAATTAAATCTCTGGCCTCCGAGGGCTGTGGAGAAGCAATCCCAGGGGATTTCACCTTGAAAGACTTGGACTTTTTCGGTGGCGAGAGATCGCAAGCTGAAGAGGCGTCCATGGACAGCTTTCTTTTTATGGTCGATCTTGATGTCGAAGACTTCGACTGTTTAGTTTTCTGCCCCTTTGTCTGCTTAGATGACATTGAGGGGTCACTGGAATGAGATGGCATGGGTGAAGGGCATTGTTTTGCCATCTCTGAGATGGCTTTTTCCACAGCCATAGCTTGTGAGGTAGTTTTACAAGCAGGCTGAGCCATAGCTTTTGCAGGCTGAGGAGATCGTTCCCAAAGCCGAAGTTTAAGCCTAGAAAGGTGACTGCGGAGAACTCTGTGCTTAAAAGTTCTTACAGTGAGGGCGTGAGGAGGTTTGGTGAAACAAACATTTAACACGGCTGTCCAAAAGTGGGATTTTATTGTCACAGACCACACAATGTTTAAATGGGCCCAAGGGGGCCATGAAAATGCGAATAAACTAAGAAAAATGGGGGGGGGGCCTTCGGCCCTAAGGTCAGAATGAAAAAAGGATGCATGTATATACATGTGTGTATGTTTGAAAATCATCCGCTGGAGATGGAGGTATATATATGTATGTTTTTATGTATGTATTTTCATGCCCCCCTTGAGCCCGTTTAAACATTAAACATTATATATATATACACGAGGCTCTCAACATGGCGGTTGAAAGAAACTGAAAGAGAGCCCTAGCACCAAGGTACATATATGGAGGGGGAGAGGTCTACACTAATGTGGTTTTTTGCTACTGCAGAAGTTCTAGAATCTTCCAATGATGCTCTGCGCAGGTGCAGATTACCAGGGTGTGATTCACAGAGGCCACGAAGAAGAACTGCTATCTCACTTTGCTTGATTATTTTTATGACATAAAACTGACAATCTTAGACACATAACAGTAATTACAGGAAGTTAATACAGTGCTGGCAATGAGTAAAATGCTATAATAATTATTTTGCAGGTATTTTCTAGCAATAATGTGCATTTTCAGTTACTCAAATATGTTAAAATGTCCTTATTTTGTCTTTCTATCATAATCCTTATACTTGGAAGTTTGTAATCTGCTTTTTTATGAAATGCGATATATTAATTTTATTCTCAATGAAGGTAAAGTTGCTGACACAGTTTGTTGAATAGGCAGAAATATAAACTTTGCCATCAGCATGCGTGTGGATGTCAGTCATGCTGGCTTTACAAGTGTTCATTAAATATTTATAGTCTTCATTTAAGAAGGAAGCTCATAATGGGCACTCTCAAGACTCAGCATTCTGCCAAACCTGGTATCTGAAGCCATCATCTCAGTTACCTGTCACTCAGACTGACTTGGACTAGTGATGTGAGGGGAAAAAAAGAGTGCTTCCCCTCTCTTTTTGGTTTCGTATGATTCATTAGGAACCATGAATGGATGCAAATACATTATCAGCAACCCTGGCAATTTAAAAATTGTCTGTAAAATCAATATTAAGCAAGATTTAAGTCAGAATCCAAGTGTTATAAGAAAAATACTTTTCAGATGATTATCAATAGGAAGTATATATATCAGAATGCATATATATATTATTGATTTGTAGAAAGGACAGGAGAAACAAAGCCACAAACACAGATAGTAATAACTGAAACCACTATCCAATTATAAGTTCTCCTTTAAGCTGTGAGGTAAAATCAAAACTGAAATAGTGTTGAATGTTTATTTCATTTTGAACAAATATACAAGACAGTGTCAAATTTCTTCAGCATCTCTTGAGCTTGAATAGCTTTATTCCTCGTAATAGCAAGGAAGAGCTTTAGTAGAACCCAGTAAAGCTACATCATATTCTGCTTTCCATGTATGGAAAAGGAATGAAGAAATGCTAGTTTTGCTTTCTCCTGCCTCCACAATTTGAAAGCTCAATTTCTGTTTTCTGTTAATACGTGAACAGTGAAAGTTGGTATTTTTTTTCAAAAAATATCAGAAAAAATTATCCCTGATTTGCACAGCTCCATGTATATGAAGAGTACCATCTTGTGCCTGCCTATCAAATAGGCATGATAGATGTTGAGCCTATCAGAAAAAGAAGTGACAAGTCCACTTCAACACTAATATAGTTGACTACATATATAGATTCAAGCCCAGATTTGCAAGAGTTAAAGCTGCGCCTGGGGTTGATGAATTTGTCAGCTTATTCTACAACGGTTAAAATTTCACATTCCTGCCCAAATATTAATAAATGTATGAATGGTTGTTGTGGGTTTTCGTTAGCTGGTCTTTTGTGTGCAGCAATCACTGGTCCTTGTAGCTGGGTAGAGTTTGTTGACCTTTTGCAGCTCTGTGTGGGTGGGTTTTCTGTAGACCTTGTGTCCCAATAGCAGGTCAGTTTTGTGTATGACCATGACATCTAAGAAAAGAAAAAGAAATAGAGGGCCAACTCTCTTTCTTAGATGTCATGGTCATACACAAAACTGACCTCCTATTGGGACACAAGGTCTACAGGAAACCCACCCACACAGACCGGTACCTACACAAAAACTCCAACCACCACCCACAGCAAATAAGAGGCATAATCAAAACACTGGTAGAGCATGCAAATCAGAACTGTGAAGCTCAATTTCTTAGCACTGAACTCAGTCATCTGAATTGGGTCCTACTGGCAAACGGCTACTCCAGAAATGAAATCACAAGAGCCATCAAACCAAGAAAACAACACCAAACTGAAGAGGAAAAACAGCCACCCATAAATAAAGTATTTCTGCCATACATCAAAGTGGTCATGGACTGCATGGGGAAACTTTTGAAAAAACACAACTTACAAACATTATTCAAGCCCGCCACAAAAATACAACAATTGTTACAGTCAGCAAAGGACAGAAGGGACCCCCTCACAACTGCAGGAGTATACCAGATACCTTGCAGTTGTGGTCAGGTATATATTAGAACCAGAAAACGCAGCATCCACACCAGAATCACATAACATGAGAGACACTGCAGAATAAAACAACCAGAAAAATTGGCAGTAGCTGAACATGCCCTAAAACAACCTGGGCATGAAATTCTATTTCAAAATACTGAAGTACTGGACAACACCAGCAATCATTATGTTAGACTGAACAGGGAAGCCATTGAAATCCACAAACACCAGCAGAACTTCAACAAAAAAGAAGAAAGTCTAAAACTCAACAAATCCTGGCTCCCAGCACTGAAAAATACAGCCTGCAAAAATCAATGAACTCTACCCAGCTACATGGACCGGTGATCACTGCACACAAAAGACCAGCTAATGTCACCCATCAATCACAGTGACAGATAATCTCTCCATTTTATCACAACAATACACCCACAACAAAAAACATGCTGATCACCACCATCACCCATCTCCTGAAAAGGACAAAAACTGACCCCACAGCTATAAATACTCAACTATTCAAACAAGCTGCATCAGAGCAGAGACAGAGTTCTGACTCCTGTCCTCTGAAGATGCTGGCCACAGGGACTCGTGAAATGTTAGGAGAACAACTTTCAGAATATGGCCAAAGAGCCTGAAAAACCCACAACAGCCATCAGATCCAGGCCGTGAAAGCCTTCGAGAATACAAATGTATGAATGTCAGTGAAATATTATTAAAAATAGACAGCAACAACATTTTCATCCAACAATAAAGAACAAGCAGCATGGTGCCCTAGCAGTTTTCTTTTCAGATTTGAGGTTCAAGTGTGTCCACTGTTAGACTTTTAAAATCCCACTGGATTCACTGAGAATGAAGTAATCTGATCATACACAGGATTATATTTAACTCAAACTGGCAGTTTGGAACCTTTGGAAAAGCATAGAGATCAGTACATACCCATCTTTTCTTTTTTCCCTTTCATTGCATTGCAACCCCATTTCGGCTCTGTTTAACCCCTACAAAAAAGCATGCTTGATTTAATTTTCCCCTCTCCTATCTATCCAAATTGGCAACATTCACGACTAACAATGTCTTATTACACAAACTCATTTTAACACTTGAACAATTTATTACCTTATTTATTAAAATAAAATAGCACATGTATTGTTACATGTGCTATTTTCTTTTCTTTCCTGTGTAACGAAAGCCATATACAAATATTAACACAGCCATGTCCATTCCAGGCCCAGTATAGACATTCTTAGAGAGAAAGAGATGCTGATGTCTCTCAGTTGTTGTTTCTTGTCTTTCCCTTCCTCTCCCTCACATTCAAGTTTTATTCTAAACGCATAGTGTAATATCATCAGATTGTACATCTCTCCTCCTGCATCCCATCCCTGGCAACTTTGCATCTCTGAATATGTCCAGTTTGATCCACAAAGTCCCAATTGGCTTCTTGAATTTCTTCAGTGGCTCGGGCTATATTGCAAATTGCACAATTAGACATCAGCTTCCCATAGCCAAACCACAAATACCAAGTCGTGCCATTAGAAATCTGAGCAATGACCAGGAGCACTTACTTATCCTATTGGGATTTGTCCCATTGTCTGATCTGTAATTTTGCTGTTGCAAACTCATATATGGAAGTGGAAGAAGAGGGATGTACATCCTTGACTGGATTCATCCTTTTGCAGTAAAAAGGGCCAATGAAACATTGCTCCCATCAATGCAAAGTGCTAGGAAACTATGGAGAATTACTTGGTTGGTCTCAGAGAAAAATCGAGGATTTTCATGTTTTTGTGTGTAAATACTAAAATATTGCAATGCTTTTTACAGTATTGGAAAGTGCAACAGCATCGCTTTGTTGCAGAAATTCCTAAAATAGAAATTGGTGGTTTGTTTCTTTATGATCTATTAGAGCATCCTGTTGTGTGTGCTGTGTATCTGTGTGTGCAGATACCTAGGAGGCTAATGCCAAGTATACGGAATTTTGCACAAAGCGCAAAAATGCTCAAAATGATGGCTGTCCCAAGATTCGAATATTTACCAACAACCTACTTAACTGATTTCCCCTTCTTACCCCCACAAAATGTGTGGACTCCTGTCATTATGGAGCCCAAAATCATTTGTTATAGACAGTTATCAAGCTGGGCCCTCAAAGATACATTTCACCATGCCCGTGAAGGTGCTGGTGAATAAGGTCCAGAAATCGGACTATTTGAATTATACCAGTGCAGCAAATATTTTCCACAATAAAAATTTGCAGTCAAACCCTCACATATTGGCCCACTGAAAAGCTACTGGTGGTAGTAACCAAAGAAGAGTTAAATACTGTCAGCTTCTAGGGGCAGTGTTAGAAATATTATTACACAGGGAAAGAGGGGCAGAGTTAGCAAAATTAAAGCAAACACATGTTTAAAAAGGCCAAAAAAGGTGTTCTCAAAGATTTTAAAAACAGTAAAATATTGTCCCCCCCCCCCCCCCCCGTGGAGAAGTTTGTAATCAAAAAATGTGTTGCATTAGTCCTGATTTAATTCCATAAATCCAAAAAAATCTATTCTATGATGTTCAGTTATATAAATATAGGAAGTCCTATCCTATAGCACCATGAAATGGGGGTCATCCAATGGCACCAGGCTGTCCACTGGTCACCACAAGCTTGAAAGCTGTAAGAAAGGACAGAAGCTCAGGAGTCCACATACCAGTGAACCATCTCAGAATTGCCTCAAGCCTGTACACCATGGATCATGTTTTATAGCATATTTGTGCTAAAGATGTAAGGCAGCTGTTTTCCTGTTTCTACAGTGATCGGATTTGTGATTCACCACTAACAAGATGCAGAACATACAGCAAATTCCTTGAAATATGTAATCGGTGACTAGCTGTCAGACTAAAATACTGGTTTACATGTGGCAGATACCGGCATCATTTGCTCTACTACTTTTTCAAGTAATAATCTCATTTTCGAATCTGAGATTTATAGAGTAGCAAGCAATCTGTTGCCTAGATAGGAAGCAATTCAACAAGGTCTATCATGTCTAGCTCTACACAACTGGATTCAGAAAGTCTTACGGACTCAAACACAAATTAAATTCCAGGGGAAACCTACCTCTCATTTTTCTTTCCTATTAATATATCACTTCTTTAGGAAAAGAAAAGGTTTCTTGGTGGGACTATGCAGCTAGCAGCAAGACTTTCCTTCCATTAATCTCCTGAGCCAGAAATCAATGTGTTTTCCCCCCCACCTGTAATGAAGCTAGGTTAAAGAAGGGAGCACTGAACACCTTAAGCTACTCTGCTAAAGCTCTCTTTATACGGGTACTTCCCAGTATCAGCATGGTAGGACCTAGGATCAGCTCACAGACTGCCTGCAAGGCTAGAGCAAATAGATTAAAACTTCCTAATTAGGGATGTGTTCTTCTCTAAAATTTGCATTTGGAAATACCTTCCTTTTCCTACATCAGATTTTCTCACTTGTGCATTAGGTCCCGTCTTTTTAAAAATAAGATACAACCAACCATCCATTTGGGTTTTTCCTCTCTCCCTCCAGAAGTATGTGCTCTATACTCTTCCGGTTGACTAAAGCAAGGCAGGCAAGGCAGACCTCCAGAGGTGGTTGGACTTTAACCCACAAAGTTCCTCCGCATTGGCTATGCTGACCAGGGCTGCTGGGAACTGTAGTCTAGCATTATCTGAACATTCATACTTTGCCCATTGGACTGAAACATGTTTAAACTGTACAGTAAGTCCATCTTATCTGTGGAATCAGTATCCGCTGATTCACTTATTCACAGTCTGTAAATATTCAAATTATTAAAAGAAACATCCTAGAAAAATATATTTCTAAAGATGATGTTACTAGAACTGGCCACTAAAGGGAGCCAGAGCTATATATAACTTTTCCTAGAGAAATATATTTCTATGATCTCATGACGATAAGTGGCCACTAAATAGAGACAGAGATCACGCTATGTATAGTACAGTATTTCAAATGCACCCAAAATACATTAGGACCCCTATATATTTGGGAAATCTGTTCCAAGGCTTCCCTGAGAAAGGCAGATTGTAGCAAGTGCTATTTTACTAGCAAACACTATACATTTCTTCCATTCCCATCCATTTGTAAGATACTGTGCCCGAGGACTATATATGTGGTTATACATTATAGATTTAGGAGTTATGCATAACACTCACCACATCCTTCTAACCCTTTCCAGAGGGAGAGAGTTTCCTAATCTACCCTTGTTCCCCATCTCTCGGAAGAACGAACTGCTATACAGTGGTGCCCTGCTTGATGACAACCCCGCTTGATGACGAAATCGCTTGACGATGGGTTTTTTGCTATTGCGATCACAAAAGGATGGTTCCTATGCCGTTTTTTTGCTTGACGTTGATTAGGACTCTGCTTTGCGAACTGTTTGTTTGCAAAACAATTTTTTTTTCTGGCTCCGCAAAATGGCTTCCCTTTGCAAAATGGCTGTTTTCTGGACCCCTGCTTCAGAAGACAGTGATTTTAAACAGCTGATTGGGGGTTCTCTATGGGCGATCTTCGCTAGACAATGAGGTATTTCCCCATTGGAATGCATTAACCGGTTTTCAATGCATTCCAATGGGTTTTTCCCCCGCTTGACAACGATTTCATTTAACAGCGATTTTCCTGGAACGGATTATCGTAATCAAGTGGGGCACCACTGTACTCACAGGATAGCTGATTACACTGAAGCAGCGCTCCTAACAGACAACCTAAATGATCTTCTCAGCAATTGGGAATGAATTAAACTAAAAATGGTCATGGAAGAAGAAAAAAGAAGAGCTGTTCAGCCATTTTGAAGATATTCCTATGTAGACTGATTAGATCTAATAAATCTTCCTTGTTTTTGAAAGGGAAAGAACGCACACACATACAAAGTCTGCTTTCAGGGGCTCCATGTATGATTATCCCTTTGTATTTCTGTATAGGTTCTTCGGTTATCTGTAAAGACAAATAATTAAATGTGTAAAAGCAAAAACTCCTTTGCTTAAAAGAAAAGAGTGTCTGTCTACATTTATAGCATTTTCTATGTCTGATAAATGCTACTAACACAAATTTATCATTCAGTTATATTCTCTCTACTTCCTTAAACATGTGACTTTATGTGGGAAGAGAAATTACGGACACAATGAAATACATAGGTTACAAATTTATATCAAGGCCAAAGGCGGACTGAAGATGATTTGCTGGCTAAGGTGAATGACAAGAGGCTGCCTGCTCTGGAGTCCACATACAGAGGCTGAGCAGACCAGCAGCCTGATATGACTTCATCAGTACCAATGGAGAACAGAAGGAGAGTTAATGAAGAATGCCTGAGAGGTTGCCACTGCTGCCTTCCCATACCTTGTGCCTGAGAGGGTTTCTTCATTATAGTTGGGGCCAGTTCTCTCCAGACTCCGCCCTCCCCCTGCCAAGAAAATCACATAATAACAGCCTCATGTAGGAGCACCCTCTGTGTGATAGAAAGTATCAGCACGATGAATTCTCTTAAAAAACAGAATTCTTGGAACAATTTGAACTTAAATACACATCAGAACATGACAGAAACATTGCTGAGGAACATGCTCCCTCATTCTTTCATAAAATACCACATACTGCCATATGCTGAAGGCACAGAGCTGCTAAAAGGATCTATAGTGCCTTCGAAAAGCAGCTGTCAAAGTGTGCAAGTTTAATAGCTCCATTTCTGGGGAAAGTTGGCAAGCCAGAATTAATACAAAAATGATTTTGATAGACAGCAGCTTGAGAAAGTAAATTGCTAGGAATAACCTTTCATTTGTTTTGTTTTACTGCACAGAAATGGGGAAAAAAGATGGATGACACCACAAGGTCTTTCTCTCCACCCACCAGATTTCCCATATGAGAAATGTGGATCCCTGCCATTTGAAGCCCATGCACCAAATTCTCAGATAAAATTTTACTGTCCCTGTGGAATCTGAGAAAGAAGTAACAACAGCAGAAGCCTGGCAAATTATGAATGCTATGTATTCGACATATATCTGAGATGATGGGTAAGAAAAAAGAATTCTAATGCTATTTTATTAGTATGTCCATATATTTCAATGATCACAAATGAAATTAGACCTCTGTAGGTGCATGTCCTTTTCTTTGTGATAAAACAAAAATGTTATCAGCACTGAAAAACTAGCATGTGAACCAAAAGATCTTATAATCGCTGAAATCTTCTTGTTTAGTACATTATGTTGCACCTAGAGTAGGCCCATGGGCCTACTCTAGTTATGACTTAGTATGCTAAGCCAGACATCCTGGAGAGTGAAGTCAAGTGGGCCTTAGAAAGCATGGCTAACAACAAGGCCAGTGGAGGTGACGGCATTCCAGTCAAACTATTTAAAATCTTAAAAGATGACACTGTTAAGGTGCTACACTCAATCTGCCAGCAAGTCTGGAAAACTCAGCAGTGGCCAGAGGATTGGAAAAGATCACTCTACATCCTAATCCCAAAGAAGGGCAGTGCCAAAGAATGCTCCAACTACCATACAATTGCACTCATTGCACATGCTAGCAAGGTTATACTAAAAATCCTACAAGGCAAGCTTCAGCAGCATGTGGACCGAGAACTCTCAGAAGTACAAGCTGGATTTCGAGGGGGCAGAAGAACACGAGACCAAATTGCTACCATGCGCTGGATTATTGAGAAAGCCAGAGAGTTCCAGAAAAACATTTACTTCTGCTTCATTGACTACGCAAAAGCCTTTGACTGTGTGGACCATAACAAACTATGAAAAGTTCTTAAAGAAATGGGAGTGCCTGACCACCTTATCTGTCTCCTGAGAAATCTATACGTGGGACAGGAAGCAACAGTTAGAACTGGATATGGAACAACTAAATGGTTCAAAAATGGGAAAGGAGTATGACAAGGCTGTATATTGTCTCCCTGCTTATTTAACTTATATGCAGAATGCGTCATGCAAAAGGCCGGACTGGAAGAATCCCAAGCCGGAATTAATATTGCTGGAAGAAATATCAACAATCTCCAATATGCAGATAATACCACTCTGGCAGAAAGTGAGGAGTAATTAAAGAACCTCGTAATAAGGGTGAAAGAGAAGAGCGCAAAAAATGGTCTGAAGCTCAACATCAAAAAAACTAAGATCATGGCCACTGGTCCCATCACCTCCTGGGAAATAGAAGGGGAAGATATGGAGGCAGTGACATATTCTACTTTCTTGGGCTCCATGATCACTGCAGATGGGGACAGCAACCACGAAATTAAAAGACACCTGCTTCTTGGGAGGAAAGTGATGACAAACCTTGACAGCATCTTTAAAAGCATCACCTTGCTGACAAGTTAAGGCATAGTCAAAGCTATGGTTTTTCCAGTAGCGATGTATGGAAGTGAGAGCTGGACCATAAGGAAGGCTGACCGCCGAAGAATTGATGCTTTTGAATTTTGGTGCTGGAGGAGGCTCTTGAGAGTCCCCTTGAGAGACTGCAAAGAGAACAAACCTATCAATTCTGAAGGAAATCAACCCTGAGTGCTCACTGGAAGGACAGATCCTGAAGCTAAGGCTCCAATACTTTGGCCATCTCATGAGAAGAGAAGTCTCCCTGGAAAAGACCCTGATGTTGAGAAAATGTGAAGGAAGGAGGGGAAGGGGATGAAAGAGGACGAGATGGTTGGACAGTGTCATCGAAGCTACCAACATGAATTTGACCCAATTCCGGGAGGCAGTAGAAGACAGGAGGGCCTGGTGTGTTCTGGTCCATGGGGTCACGAAGAGTTGAACATGACTTAACGACTAAACAATGCTAAGCAACAGGGTTTCACAATATTCTTCAGGATTGGATAGGAAGGACATACGTATTTAGTTTATAACAACAACTAGAGGAAGAGGAGAGTTGACAGAGAACTATAAAAGTATGCCCTGTGTGGAGAAAGTCAACAGAGATATGTTTTTCCACCTCTCATAATGCTAGAACACAAAGTTACTCAATGTGAGTAAATACTGATCACTACTTCACATAGCACACAGTTAAAATATGCAACTGGCTATCAAAAGTTGCAGTGACAGCTACCAACTTAATCCTTTTCGAAGTGAATTAGAAAAAAATAATGAAAGATGACACTATCAGTGGCTAGTAGTCTTCTTCTTAGGCATCCTTCAGTCTCGAGAGACTATGGTAAGGTGCTCTGTATCGAGGACTTGGAACAGCATCTAGTGTGTCTGAAAAGGCCAATTCGAGAATGACAATCCCTTCTACATGGAAGACAAATACAATCTGTACTCTGTCCAGCTCCCTGATTTTGCTGCTTCTGGAACTACCTCTTTGCCTTGGCCTGCTGGACAAAGGTCTCTTCAAATTGGGAGAGGCCATGATGCACTGCCAGCCTCCAGGCTGAATGGTTAGATGTCAAGTTTTCCCATCTGTTGAGGTCCATTCCTAAAGCCTTCAAATCCCGCTTGCAGATATCCTTGTATCACAGCTGTGGTCTCCCTCTGGGGTGATTCCCCTGCACTAATTCTCCATACAGGAGATCTTTTGGAATCCAACCATCAGCCATTCTCACAATGTGCCCAAGCCAACATAAGACGTTGCTTGTAGTCACACAATGACTAAATGCATGCTACTTTTGTGAGAGCAACATGGTCTGAATATCTGCTACTAGGGAGCAACTATGTGTGAGAGATAATTGAACTCAAGGCTTGTGCACTGACCATATATTTCTGTAGCATTTAAAATAAATTAAGGGTGGGCTGATAATAACGAATTCACCTTCCTGGATTAAAATTCATCCCACATACCTTAGGTTATCTATACTATGGACAAAAGAAACACTTCTGTTTCACTAAATGGACAAACACAGTTCTAAAAAGTGACCTCAGGGCATCAGTTTCTTTAATTCTTTCTGACTGGAAACTATTGGAGTTAAGGAAACATTACATTCATAGTTGACTGCATCACAGGTTATCCCTTTCCAAAGATATATAGAAATACTAGCACTGTACAGTTCTCTGTGTATTTAATATACTCTGTGCCATAAGCATAATAATTTATTAAAATTTCAGCTCCATTCAATTTATGCTCTACTGTAAAGGATATCTCTTTCATAAAAGACTCAGTAAAGCACATATTTAAAACTAACAAAACTATACAAGATGAACCAAAGAAATTTGCAGTTGTAACTCTTATATAGCAAGCAGCTTGATTTTGGAATGGTGATCAGACTGTAAATGAAATGGAATAAAGAAACCCCAGACCATTCAGTAATACTGTACCCTGAACAAGCCATTCTGCTATTCAATCTATCAAATGTCATCCTGAGCCACAAAAAGATGATTTCAATATATTTGGACTAAGACAGGCTGGTGATGTGATCAGTAATGAATTTCTCATGTTTACTTGCACAGCTCATATTAGTTTCAATAGGAAATAGATACAAAAAACTTGGATTAATAAACAGATGCACATAAAAGCCAATAAAAATGAGAATGAAATGGAAGATATACAACTAAACTATATAGACTCTAGAGAAGGATTGGGCAATTATGGAGGTTCCCAGAAACATCTTCTCTTTCACACACCAACCTATCAGAAGATTATTTTTGGGCCAAAACATAGTTCAGGGGGACAGGGGCCTTGTTTTATAGGAGACAGCCATGTTTCACCTTTTCTCATCCACATTTTTTAAATGATTGAGTGGCATCTAGGTGGGTCTATGAGGTCAACATGCAGTCTATGAGCCACATTCTTTCTTTCTCTGCTTTAGAGCTGGATTTGGTTTACACACTTAGCAATCTCCTTGTGGCTGCCTGGAAAAGTACACAGAGTAGTTCATATAGCTCACAAGATCTCTTGATGGTGCAGTCTGCATGACCTGATGCCTCCATGAAGGCCTTTGTGTATGCGATCACTCAGCAACACCCCTAGGATTTTATGGTCATTCAAACGCAGTATCCCTTTTCTTATAACCTTGATAAAACAGGGCATAAAAAATTATCCTGGGGTGCGACTGGCTATACAGAAGGAAATAATTCTGATGCAAAGTGTTTTGAATTTGATCTCTGATGGTTTCTTTGGGTGAAATAAACTGAAATAAATAATAAATAACCTTAGAACTCCAGAGCTGGAAGGAAATCTATGGATCAATGAGTCCAGGCCTTGTCAGGAAGGCACAGTGGGGAACTGAACTCCCAAACTTTGGCTCTCCAACCAGATACATAAACCACTAAGCTTTGGTCATGCAGATGAATACAATTACTGTGTCAGAGGCAGAAAGTTGTGAAAAGAGTCATCATTGAGATTGGCAATTTCCACTAAAATAACCCTTTCCTTCTATTTTATTTTATTCTGTGAAGTGACATAGCATTTCTCTGAATCAGTACTACGTATTTTTAAAAAATATAGAAACACTGTTTGGAGACTTGGTTGAAGGGAACTGATACCTGTGTGACTGCCCCATTGCATTGGATCAGATGATCACGTAGGTCAGAAAAAGGGGGAAAGTGAGGGCAGCTGAAAAAGAGTAATATAAACCATCTCTGCTGGCTCAACAAAAAGAGACAATTCCCTACCAGGCTTCTCCACGTTTAGATTTTTGTTGTGTGGTCAGCGCTTTTTAATTTGATTTTATCCATGCCAAATGGCACAAACTGAGGAGCAAGAGGTCAGTGTCGTCAGCCTCTAATCTTTTATTCTTTGAAAAATATGAAAAGTAGAAATACTACTAGAGATAGTATTGTTAAGGTGGTGGGTTTGAGATTAGCTTTAGGGACCCAGCAAAAGTCACGCTCTGACCAGTGCAATTCATAAAAGTTCCACCACCATAGCATAATCACAACTGTATGTCTAGGTCTAAATGTAAGTATTGTGGCATACAATTTATCTCTCCATGTCATGTCTACCAGAGTTGGAGACCACTAGCAGGCTACATGCTTCTGCAGGGGATTATCTGCAGCAGTCACTAGGCCTAGGGGTCTCATACTGTGAAGTAGTGTCACTGCAGAGGTTTCCAAGATTGGCATGAGAATCTGTCAAAGGTGTTTATTTTATGTATTATTGGCTTACGAATATGAGCAAATAATACATCTATTCCAAACAGAGGTTAGAACTATGTAAAATAAATAATACATAATAGTTGTTGTTATTGTTGTTTAGTCATTAAGTCATGTCCAACTCTTCGTGACCCCCATGGACCAGAGCATGCCAGGCCTGCCTGTCTTCCTCTGCATCCTGGACTTCGGTCAAATTCATGTTGGTAGCTTTGATGACACTGTCCAACCATCTCATCCTCTGATGCCCCCTTCTCCTCTTGCCTTCACACTTTCCCAACATCAGGGTCTTTTCCAGGGAGACTTCTCTTCTCATGAGACGGCCAAAGTATTGGAGCCTTAGCTTCAGGATCTGTCCTTCCAGTGAGCACTCAGGGTTGATTTCCTTCAGAATGGATAGGTTTGTTCTCCTTGCAGTCCAGGGGACTCTCAAGAGTCTCCTCCAGCACCACAATTCAAAAGCATCAATTTTTCAGCGGTCAGCCTTCTTCATGGTCCAGCTCTCACTTCCATACATCGCTACTGGAAAAACCATAGCTTTGGCTATGCAGACCTTTGTTGGCAAGGTGTTATCTCTGCTTTTTAAGATGCTGTTGAGGTGTGTCATGGCTTTCCTCCCAAGAAGCAGGTGTCTTTTAATTTCGTGGCTGCTGTCCCCATCTGCAGTGATCATGGAGCCCAAGAAAGAAAAAATCTGTCACTGCCTCCAATAAATAATTACTTGTAATTAATTCTTCCCCTTCAGTAACCAAGGTATTTATTTCATTTCATTGTTGAATCTTGTTTAATTTATTTAAAGCTTCTGTTCATCACTCTTCTGCTCTCCAGAAATGCTCTCAAGATAAGTAGACTGTGTTGTAATTGTAAACTACAAAAGGAAGCCTTCATTCCCAGTTGTATCTGTCTATCTGTGACTTTTCAGTCAAATCTAGAGTAATAAGGCTGTGTTCTTGGTCAATAAAAGCAGCTGAATGTCACATAGTTCAAGGGCTAGCTCACTGACAGTGTAACTGACAGCCTCCTTTTTTCCATTTCAGCTGGATCCTACGCTAGCACCAAGCACTCTGTGCATAAAACCTGTCCCCTTTTATGCTCCAGTTCTCTCATGAGGTGGATTATAATCCAAAAGAGATGAAACTAAATAAATTTACCAGTCTTTAAGGTGCTGCCATTATTTTTAGTTTTGGCTTTGATATACATGTGGTTGTTGAGCGAAGAATGTAGTGGATGGATGATAGTCTTGTTTTGTGGTATAGTCTCTAGCAGGTCATAGTATACTTAAAAAAACTTTACAAACTTAAAAGCTATTTATTTTAGCTGCTTTTAATAAACTGAAAGCCAAAACATATATTTTAGTTGGCGGACCGGTAGCTGGCGGGAGCGTTCTCTCCACGGCTTTGGTCCGCTTTCCTATTTTCTCTTTTGTTTTTTACCTCTCTTTGCTCTCTTTGTTCCTTGTTCTCTCTTTATTTTGTTTTGTGTTGTTTTTGCCTCAAGTGCTCTCCCCCCTCACTCGGTAAATAATCTGCTGCCTAGAAGCCGGCTGCTGCTTTCTGGGTGCAGGAGAGAAGCTGCCTGCAGTGGTTGGAGCGGCGCAGCATGACGAGGCTTCCGAAGCTCGTTTGGAGCTCGGAGACCAGAGTTCGCCTGGCCCTAGAGCCTGGAGCTTGTGCTGTGAGGCTTGAAGAAACCCCTCGCCAGCTCCGAGAGCCTTGAAGAAGTGAGGGGATTTGGAAGAACTGGTGGCGTTTTGGTGGCTAAAGCAGGGGGCTGTGCTGCAGAACAACCAGCGGGGCAAGTGTGTGTGAGCGAGGAAAAAGATTGACACTGAGCTTGATACACGGGGCTGGAACTTGGCTGGCTAGCGGAGCACAGAAGGACATTGCGCTAGATCGAGGGGCCACAGTTGGTAGCTGTTGGGACGACCGTGCAACTTTGGGGACGCCAGGAGGTCTCGCGGAATAGGTTGTTATGCCTGGGGCTCCGTTAGAGAGCGAGCCAAGAACCTGTCCGTGGAAGCTGGAAACCCGCCTTGGAATGAGACATCCGCCGGTCGTGGGTCTCTGCTGGCTGTATCGGTGAGTCGCCATGTTAAGACTAGTAAAAACTGTTCTCCGAGGGAAGACAGGGATAACAGGAACACTTCTACTACAATGTTTCCCTCTCTCCCCTGTTGAAAGCCTTGAAGCATGCCAGTTGTGTAAGAACTGCACCCTCCCTTTTACAACCCTAATAATACCTACTGTTGAAACACCAGGACAGAAAATGGTCCAGGACCGAGTGAGGCGGAATAGGACTATATATAGGGGTAATTTAACTTATTTTAATTTAATCTAATTTGGTTTTATGCTTATTGTTAAATATTAATGTTTATTGTTATTAATGTCTATTGCTAGATAGTATTTGTAATTTTTCCTTTTATGTCTGGTGGTATTACTTTAGTGTTTTTTTCCCTCTCTTCTTCTCTTTCTTCTTTCTTCTTTTTACTTTCTAGACTGATATGGAGAGGAAGGCCTGCCGGCCCAGTGAGGGTTCTAACATCATGGTGATTATGGGTAGAGGGAGATATGGCGCTGGTACAGTGCCTACTCAAGTTAGAAGAACAGTGAACAGAAGTTTGAAGGCTGTTCACTGTTCTGGCACTGTCACCAACTGCCAATATTGAGGTAGGCAGCCTAGCTGGCCCTCTACTCTGAACCTGGTCCTGTTGAACGCCAGATCTGTATCCAACAAATCCCAGCTTATTCAAGATCTTATCCTGGAGGAGGATGCAGACCTGGCGTGCATAACTGAGACCTAGATGGGTGGGGAAGGAGGAGTTCCTCTGACCCTTTCCTGTCCTCCAGGTTATGCAGTCCAGCACCAGGGCGAACTGGAGGGGTGGTGTGGGGAGTTGCCATTGTTTACAGAAAATCTTTAGAGGTTACTAGGAGCTCCTCGGTTGTGAAGCCAGGTTTGGAGGCCCCTCATGTGCGGATTGGGGCCAGGGATGGTATTGAGATCTTGCTGGGCTACCGCGCTCCCCGTGACCCAGCCACTTCCGTACCAGAGCTGGCAGACTTCGTCTCGGCGGCACTGTTGGAGTCCCCAAGACTTTTGGTCCTGGGTGATTTCAACATCCATGTGGAGGCGGAGGTATGCGGTCCAGCTCTTGAGTTCTTGGAAACCATGGCTTCCTTGAACTTATCCCAACATGTCAACAGCCTCACACACATGGGTGGCCATATGCTCAACCTGGTTTTTTCCACCGAGTGTATCAAGCATGGTTCGATAGTGACTGACCTCGTGTCAGTCCCCTTGTCATGGTCAGACCACCACCTAATAAAATGTAACCTTGCAATGGCGCTCCCTCCTCGTAGGGAGCATGGACCTATTTTGATGGTCTGCCCTTGAAGGTTACTGGATCCAATGAGTTTCCAGGATACCATGAGTGGGATGCCAGCAGAAATGTCTGGCGCTCCTGTCGAAGCTCTGGTCGATGGCTGGTTCTCTGCCGCTACTAGGGCCGTAGACACGATTGCTCCCAAACGCCCTCTCAGAAGCAGAGCTCGGCCAGGACCCTGGTATAATCAGGATCTAAGAGCAATGAAGCAAATAAGGAGACGGCTAGAGTGCGTTTGGAGAAGGAAACCGACGGGTCATAATAAGATAGCTGTCAGGATCGCAACTAACCGTTACCTAGCCAAGGTAAAGGCTGCTAGAAGATCTTACATCACTGACCGGATAAGTGAAGCTTCCAACAAGCAGGTGGAACTTTTCCGTATAGTTTGCGATCTATCCGGAACTGGTTTGGGTGAAGGGCCTCCCGCTAGCATCTCACCTGACCAATTTGCAGCATTTTTTAAATCTAAAGTGGAGGCCATCCACCGTGACCTTTCTCCTTTTTTAAATACAATGGATCGAGCAGAGATGTCCAGTGTTCCGCCTTGCCCGGTAATTCTTGACTCCTTTCAGCCTGTGACACCGGATTTGGTGAACAAGACGCTTGATTGCTGTCGTGCCACCACCTCTTCTCTCGACCCTGGCCTGGCTAATCACAGCAGCCAGGCCCGTAACAACTGAATGGGACACCGCAATAATTAATGGGTCTCTTCAGGAGGGCAAGGTCCCCGTTGCCCTCAAGGAGACACTCATTAGGCCCATTAGGAAGAAACCAAATTTGGCGACAGATGACATTGGAAATTATAGGCCCATCGCCAATGTTTCTTTCCTTAGCAAAGTGGTTGAGAGGGTAGTGGCAGATCAGCTCCAGGCACTCTTGGATGAAACCAACGCCCTGGACCCTGTCATGAGTGCATCCGAAGACCTGGACCCAGAAGGGTTAACTGAGGCTGAAGAGAATGCTGTGAGATCAGAAACACCTGAACCACCTCCAGATTCTCCTTCACAGCAGACAAGCTTCGGGCCAGGCTTCGGGAAAAACTTAGAACAAGAAGATCAGAGAATCGCTCGAAGGCTGTCCACAGAAACCTACGTTCATCTAGTCCTGAGTATTAGCAGGATAGAAAGCTTTCCAGCAGCTCAAGGAGCTGTTTTACTATAAAACAGCTCCCAATGAAGCCAGAAATTCTGTGGAAGCAAAGAACTGAACCTTGGCTTGCATCCACGTTTCTTGAACCGTGTTCCTGACTCTGGACTCTGCCCTTGGACTATGCTGGTATTGACTTCGGACTCTGACCCTGGACTACGCTGTGTATCGGACTCTGGACTTTGACGCTGGACTTCCTCCTGTGAGTTGATTTATGGACATTGGCTTTGCATTCTTGGTATTCTTGACTCTGGACTGGTTTATCGGACTTTGGCTGTTGTAACCCCCAGGAACGTAACAGACCCATTCCAGTTGGGCTTCAGGCCACGCTATGGTACAGAGGGCACTGGTCACACTGATGGATGACCTGCTGAGGGAGGCTGATGGGGGCAATATGTCCTTGTTGGTCTTCCTCGATATCTCAGCAGCCTTCGATACCGTTGACCACGGTATCCTCCTGGGGAGGCTCTCTGAGTTAGGAATTGGTGGCCTGGCACTTGCCTGGCTCCGTTCCTTCTTGGAGGACCGCCTCCAGAGAGTACAGCTTGGAGAGAGTGTTTCAGCCCTGTGGAGCCTCAACTGTGGGGTCCTGCAGGGGTCGATCATCTCTCCAATGCTGTTTAACATCTATATGAGGCCACTGGGCGGGGGCATCAGGGGGTGTGGGGCATTGTGTCACCAGTATGCTGATGACACACAGCTCTACATCTCCTTTTCATCTACCTCAGTGGATGACGTCCTGTCCCTTCAGAGCTGTCTGGAGACTGTATTGGAATGGATGCAGTGGAATGGGTTGAGGCTGAACCCGGACAAGACAGAGGTCTTGAGGGTGGGTGACCCTTCTATCAGTGGTATAGGTAACTCCCTTTCGTTTGGGGGGACAACCCTTGCCACAAAGAGGTCTGAAGCTTGGGGATACGTCTGGACCCAGCGCTTACCATGGAAACCCAGGTGGCGTCCGTGGTCCGCTCCGCCTATTTTCGTCTATGGCGGATTGCCCAGCTACGACCCTATCTTGATGGGGGGGGGCTCACTACTCTAATCCATGCACTCGTAATCTCGAGATCAGACCACTGTAACACACTCTATGTGGGGCTACCTTTGAGGCTGATGCGGAAACTTCAGATGGTCCAGAATGCGGCAGCCAGGTTTCTTAGTGGAGTGAGAAAACATCAACACATCTCCCCCACTGTGGCTGCTCTGCACTGGCTGCCCATCCGTTTCCACGTGGACATCAAAGTGCTAATGATTACTTATAAAGCCCTAAATGGTTTGGGACCTCAATAACTGGCAGATCGTCTTCTCCCACCCAGAACTACCCAAATCACCCAACATAGCCAGCAGGGATGGCTGAGGGGTCTGACGCCGAGGGAGGCCCAGAAGCAAAAAACAAGAAACCGGGCCTTTTCGGCGGTGGCCCCTCGGCTGTGGAACACTCTCCCTACCAAAATTCGGCTGGCACCCTTGCTGGGTGTTTTCAAAAGCCAGCTGAAAACTTGGCTATTCAAGCAGGCCTTCCCTTCAGTCAATTACGTGATTCTTATTTCTTTTTCTTTTGATTTATGCCATCTTGGGACTGTTTGCTTCAAATTAATTGTTAAAATTGTAATTCTATGATTTTATACTCTATATCATTCTGTTTTCATCTATGTAAAATTGTGTATATTTTAAATTGTTTTTATCTTGTATGTTGTGAGGCGCCCAGAGTAGACTATGTCTAGATGGGTGGCATATAAATAAATAAATAAATAAATAAATAAATAAATAAATAAATAAATAAATAAATACGAACAAACAAACATTTTATTTTGTTACATCAATGGCATTTAACTACTTTGGGGAATTTGGAACTACAGTGGTGCCTTGAGTTACAAAATTAATCTGTTCCTGCCATTTTTGGTTGTATCTCAAGGCGCCGGTCACAAGTCAAAGTACTGTATTAGTTCCCATAGGAATTAATGCAAAAGTGGTTAATCCGTCCAATGGGGGAGACCTTTTTTTAAACCTAAGATGACCTGGTTAAAAAAAGGGCAGGAAAGGAGGGAGGGAAGGAGGGAGGGAACAATGGGGAAAAGAGCAAAGGGGTAAACAGACCCCTCAGGCAAAGGTTTGTGCTTTTAGGCACAAAAAGGGAGGGGACAGAGAGAGAGAAAACAAAGTTTGGAGTCTAAAACAACTTTTAAACCAAGCACCTTTTAAACCAAAAGAGAGATCCCCCCACTAAAAATACACTGCAAGACCCATCAAAGCACAGAAACATAACCCGCCTCGAATCAAACAAACCCATTCCAGAAGGGACTAAAAAACACACTGCAAGACCCATCAGAAACACGATTAATCTGTTCCAGCTGAACCCACCCCCACTAAAAACTCTAAAAACACACTGCAAGACCCATCACAGCATAGAAACATAACCCCACCACCCAGCCCAAAACCACACTGCAAAACCCACCTAGAACAGGCAGTTTTTAAAAAGCAAAAAGCATTACTTTATCAGGCAGTCTGTAGCCTCCTCTGAACATACTCTCTAACTGCTGGGGCGAAAGAGCTACAAAGAAGTAGCCTCTTCACCACCAACGGTTAGCAGTTCAAATTTCCCCACCTTTTCCCCCCATCTTTTTTCTGGTTGTAACTCAAAGCTCCGGTTGCAAGTCAAAGCAAAATTTTGTGGCTGGAGCTGTTCATAACTCAAATTGATCGCAAGTCAGGAGGTTTGTAAGTCTATGTGTGCCAGATTTTTGTTTGGTTGGTTGGTTATTTGGTTATCAGAGGTCTACATTTTTGCTTAGTTCCTACTCTTTTTTTTTCAGTTGGAAGGGCTGTATTAATAGCATGGATTAAGAAAATTTGGTATGGGCCATTGTTTATTGTAACCATTGTTGTGGTTCCAGATGTGGACAATGAAAAAAGATTTATTTATTTATTATTTATTTAAAATATTTTTACCCCACATTTTTCCTTACAAGGATCCAAGGTGGCTTACATCATTACAAAGACAGTACAGTGGTGCCTCGCTTGATGAGTACCTCGTTAAACAAGGAAATTGCTTGACATTTAGTTTTTTGCGATCCCTATTGCGATCGCTAAATGATGACTGAATGGGCTTTTTTCGCTTAACGTTGATCGGTTCCTTGCTTCGGGAACGGATTTGGTTTCAAAGTGGCCACCCGCTGTGCAAAATGGCTCCCCGCTGTGCTTTAGGACAGATTCCATGTATTACAGGCACTGGAAAATGGCCCCCCTATTAAGGATCTTCGCTGGATGCTGAGGTATTTTGCTCACTGGAACTCATTGAACCGGTTTTCAATGCATTTCAATGGGCTTTTTCATTTCACTTGACGAGGATTTCACTTAACAGCGATTTGAACGGAATGAATTATTCTCGTCAAGCGAGGCACCACTGTATTTAAAAGGTAAAAACAGTAAATATACAAATACTGTATTTAAAAATAATTAAACAAGTATTATGTTAAAAATGGTAAATAAAATCAATACTAAAAACACATTTAAAAGCAGCAAAGCGCAACAATTCATTTTAAGAAACCCTTTCAGACCACTAAGGAAAAACCTGCCTGAAAAGAAAGGTTTTTGCTTGTGGAAAGACAGCAAAGATGGGGGCAGCCTAGCTTCTCATGGGAGGGAGTTTCAGAGTCTGGGAGCAGCGACAGAGAAGGCCCTCTCCTGTGTCCCCACCAAACACACCTATGAGGATAGTGGGACTGAGAGAAAGGTCTCCCCTGAATATTTTCATGCTTAAGCAGGCTCATAGAGGGAAATGTGGTCTGTCAGATAGCTTGGACCCAAGCTGTTCAGGGTTTTATAGTTTACAACAAGCATTTTGAATTGTGCCTGGAAATGGACTGGCAGCCAGAGGAGTTGTTGCAACAGTGGGGTTATATGCATGGATGGGGAGTTCAGTTGGAAGACTCAATGTCAAGTCAGACTTAAGTCACACTGGTGACTTGGCTCAGACCCAACATGTTCCTCCCTCCCCTAATGACTCGGACTCAACTTGTGACTCAGAACCCATCCACCTCATCCATTTTTCTGGGGGAAAACGCTTGTTTTTAAGAGGGACTAGGACTTGAAACTCAGGACTTGGTACCAAAGACTCAGACTTAGACTTGGGAGTTGGATCCAAAGACTTGCCAACATCCATGGTTATATGTTCCCTGTAACCAGCCGCAGTTAGCAATCCAACGGTGGCATTTTGCATCCACTGGAGTTTTTGAACACTTTCCAAATTCAGCCTCACATAGAGTAATCCATCTGAGATATAATAACTAGGGCATGTATCACCATGGCCAGATCAGACCTCTCAAGGAACAGGCACAGTTGGGGTACCAGTTTTAACTGTGCAAAGGCATTCCTGACCGCTGTCAAAGCCAGTATAGTTTGTTTCCCCCATTTTGCATTCGTTTTTCACTTGCTCCTTTAATTCTTTCATGGAGGGCAACTAGAAATATGTGAAATGCACCAAGCCACAATTTCAGGGTTAGACTGAAAGATAAGCCACAGTTTAAACAAGCTAAGGTTTAATAGGCCAAGAAAAAAAATTCTAACCATTCTAACAGAAGAACAGTTTCTGTGTTTTACCACTGACTAACAAGCAGGGTTTATTTGTGGGAAGGAATTCAGACTCAGTAACAAGCCAGAATTCAATAAATCATAGACTGGTTTACCACTACATGTGAAGAGAATACGAGAATACTGGTATAGCCAAACTTAGGCCATCTGTTAGATAGCAATGATTGAAGAACAGTTCTCTATAATGATTGGTCTGAACGCATCACAAGAATGCTTGTGCGGTTTACATCACACTAGACTGACCCCAGTGAGTATCTGCTATCTCAAGGGTGGAAAACACTCTTAAGGATGAACTATAAATAAAAAGCAACCTCTGGCCTAAAAACCCACAAAAGTGTTCACTAGGAAGTTGTTGAATAAAACATCATGTCCTTTCAGCAGCAGGTAACAGACTCTTACTGCTCCCTAATGGATGCACTTGAAAGCAAGCTCTTATCTTTTCCTTATTGACAAAGGTGACCCAGTGGAAGGCTAAACAATTGATGCCAGCAATCATGTAATGTATGTACTTGTATAGGGAGGAGACGGGAAGAGAAGGGAGAAAAATCAGGTATGTCCAAACTCATGTACTAAACAACTGAGAAACATTTTTTAAAAAATCTAAGCAGAAATTATTCAGAAGTTGTGTGTGCATACCAAGAACAGATGACTCCTCAGCTCTCCTTCCAGCATGCACATTAATTTATTGCTTGTTTTGCATTCTGTTATTACAAGATTTATATAATGGATAGTCTCAGTCTGCCATAGGAAAATCTGCCATGGAGCTGATACACATGTTTTGCAGGATCAACTAGTAGAATTACAAATTCTACAGAATTACTAAATTGCAGGAGACGGTTATTTCCAAACACTAAATATCACCAGCAAGATCATAATTAGCATGAAATGCAGTCATTTTCTAATGTGCTAGATCAGGGTTTCCCAACCCCCGGTCTGCGGCCCAGTGCCGGTCTCTGAAGTGACATCAGCTGGGCCGCGGGGACACAGCGGCAGCCATTACAAAAAGGGGCGGAGTGGGCTTGAAAATCTGTTGCTGCTGCTGCCTCAGAGGTAAGAAAGCCTCAAAGCCACGGCGTGGGTGGGGCTTGGGCAGAGGGAGGAGGGAGCCCAGCTCAATGGCCCCAGGAGCAACCATTACAAAAAAGAGGGGTTTTTTTGGCTTGGCTGGGCTGGAAAATCCTCTGCTGGTGGTCCCCTTTCTGCCTTTTACCAGAACAGAGCTGCAGCATAGGAGCAAGTCTTTTGTAAAACTAATAGGTCCAGATTGTACCCCAGACAGAATGGCTAGTATTTGGGAATGATGGAGATTGTAGTCTGAAATGTCTGGAGGGGCATCAGGTTGCCTGCTTCTGTTCTTAATGAGTCTTAATGTGGACTTATTTATTTACTTAAAATATTTTTATCACATCTTTCTCCTTGAAAAGAACTAAGACAGCTTACAACATTAAAAGACAAAATTAAGGTTAACCCAAGTGAGCATATAAATATTAAAAAAAGGTCAAACAAACATTGTGGATATAAAAAGTTTACACACCCCTGTTAAAATGTCAAGTGTCTGTGATGTAAAAAAATGAGACAAAGATAATTCATTTCAGAACTTTTTCCACTTTTAATGAGACCTATGAACTGTACAATTTAATTGAACAACAAACTGAAATCTTTTAGGTGGAGGGAAGTAAAAATAAAAAAACTGAAATAATATGGTTGCATCTGTGTGCACACCCTTAAACTAATACTTTGTTGAAGCACCTTTTGATTTTTTTTTACAACACTCAGCCTTTTTGGGTTTGAGTCTAACAGTATGGCACATCTTGATTTGGCAATATTTGCCCACTCTTCTTTGCCAAAATGCTCCAAATCTGTCAGATTGTAAGGGCGACTCCTGTGCGCAACCTTCTTCAGATCACCCCACAGATACAGTATTCAGTCAGATAAGTCAAAGTCTCACGCAGGGGTCAGGGAACTTTTTTTCCTTTTACTTCCCCCCCAAAATTATATACATCAACATTAACCCCCCCTTGGCTCTCCGTCCGCAGCCGACCCCCCTGCCTCTGCGCTTGCCCGGAACCTGCGGCCACCGCCTGAGCAACCAGTCTGGTGCTGCCACACCATTTGGAGTAATTCACCCCTGTTCCCTGACCACTGCCCTAGAGCATATGTAACTGTCATATTGGACGTAGTTGCCCACCAATATAGTTGATTCCTAAATTCTCTAGCATTTTATTTTCTTTATCTGGTTCTTAAGAAAGAACCTCACCTTGCATTGGTTTGTAGCTAGAGTGCTATACTAGTTTGTTTATATGGATGGATAAAAAATACTGAATGACTTATATATTGCTTACCTCTTTTTAAAGTGCCAAACAATGCTCAAAATTTGAATTAAGCAGAAAAAATATCACATGAATAATGCATAATAACATGTATTTTATAATACAGTGGTGCCTCGCATAACGAACGCCCCGTTTAATGACGAAACCGCATAGCGATGCGGATTTTGCGATCACAAAAGCGATTGCATTGCGATGTTCTTAATGGGCAAACATCGCATTGCGATGATTGGTAAGCGTTTCACTTACCGATCTTCGCATTGCGATGTTTTTTAAACAGCTGATCGGCGGTTCCAAAATGGCCGCCAGGTGAAGAAAATGTCCGCCCGCAGCATTTTCGCACGGTTTCCTCGCTTACCGGGGTGGTGAAAATGGCGGCCGTATGGAGGATCTTTACATAACGGTGAGTTTTCCACCCTATGGGTTTTTTTGCGCCGTATAGCGGCGATTTATCCGGAACGGATTATCGTCGCTATGCGGGGCACCACTGTATAAATATAATTTGCTCACATACTGTGTTTGGGCTTTGTAGGGACTTTCACATCTACCAATTTTGAGCTTTCTTAGCACAGAAAGTTAGTGTATTTTGGTAGAGGAGGGGTTGTTTTAATTTTCAGCATGGCACTCTACCAGTTCTGACTACGTTTGCTAAGCATTTTAGATGAAGACCTGACAGAAAATAATGGAGGGCATATTGTAATGAAATTCTTGTTAGCGAATGAGGATTGATTTAATGAATACTCCACTGTTGCCTAGAGCCCCCTAAAGAAGCAAATCATTATTAAGGAGATATAGTATGTGCCTAATTTGAGGAGTTGAGTTTGATGCATTTTACAACATTGAATTTTATTCCCTTGTCTTTTTCTGAGCCCACATCTTTGATCTTTGCAGTAAAACTGGGCCAATGTAAAAGGTTCAGCTTGTTTTTAATTACCTCCTCTCCCATCCTTTTTGTAGTTACTAATACATCAGATGCCTTCCATTTCAAAAGTTACCTCTACATTGTTATGATGATAATGCAGTAAATTTCTGTCTATGTCAGTGATCTGAGAAGCCAGGCACAAGAACTTGCATGAGCATATATAATAAAAATAGTAAGGACTAAGGGGGTTCAGGAAATCAAATGACAAACTATTAATAGAAGACTTGGCCCTGTTTTCTATCGTATGTGAAGCAGGTAATCTACTTTAGGGGAGAAAAGGGCAGGTCAAATGAGAAGCATCCCTTTGTCCTCCCACATATTTCAGTGTCAACGGCACACCTGAGCATCAGGTGATGGCCTCATTATGGCCAAATCCTGTTGCTTAGTTATCCCTGAGAAAGGCAAAATACATAACTTCCATGCATGCTTTGTCTGTTGGTACATGTGCTGTGAAAACCTAAGTGGGGATTTGTTTGACTTATTTATATGTTGCCTTTCTCCAGATAAGGGATTCTAGGCAGCTCACAATATTCCTCTGTAAGTTCCATTTATTAAAATAAGCCTGTTCTACTTGTGACTCACCAAAGTGGAGCAACAGTTGACTCACCAAATCTGCACTGATTCAATGGTCCTACTCTAGGGTGACTGACTACAGAATTACCATATTTTTTGCTCCATAAGACGCACCTCTCCATAAGATGCACCAAATTTTTAGAAGAAAACAGGAAAATAATAATCAGTTTTCTTCTCCTAAAAATTTGGTGAGCCTTATGGAGAGGTCTGTCTTATGGAACACACCATAGGACCCTTTGGAGGCTCACCCTGCCCCCCTGGGGGCCAGAGGGGGCAAAATCGCCACATTCAGGGACTCTTCTGAAGCTCCCCAAGCCTCAAAAGAGTCCCAGAAGGTGGCAATTTCACCCCCCTCTGGCCCGGTGGGGGGGAGGCAGGGTGAGCCTCCAAAGGGTCCTAGGGTCTGTTCCAGGACCCTTGCGAGGCTCCCCTCACCCTCACGGGGTCAGCGGGGGCGAAATCACCAGCTTCTAGGACCTTTTCTGAGCCTCAGAAAAGGTCCTAGAAGCTGGCGATTTTGCCCCTGCTGGCCCTGTGTGGGGGGAGAGCCTCGCAAGGGTCCTGGAAGGCTCACTCGGACCCTTGCAAGGCTCCCCCCACGGGGCCAGTGGGGGTGAAATTGCCAGCTTCTCTCCATAAGACGCACAGACTCCCCCCCCCACTTTTTTTTGGTGGGGAGTGCATCTTATGGAGCAAAAAATACGGTAAAAAGCAAATGGCAACATGATTACCAACCAAATGTTTCAACAGAATCAAATACCTACACAGAGAGTGTATTGGGCAGCTGCTGCAAGTTGTGGCACAAAAAGGTGGCAGATATCTTAATTTGCCACATATGTGAATATATTTAAGGAGATGGTAATTAACACCAGAGAACAGAACATATTTTATTGTATAATAATGATTTTGCAAATGTCCGCTATTTACATAAATGTTTTCTGGCATTGAAATAGCACTCTAAAAATGCCACATGGACTGGAATTATTTCTACAACTGATGTAGAAACAGCACCAAAGCCTTGGATTAGTATGTATGTGAGTCTTTGACTTGTCAGATAATTTATGTGGTTCATTGGATAATTATCATGTTGCTATTCTTCTCCCCCAGACTCTGTCTCTTTCTCCATTGTAGCTCACCAGATTGTTCCCTCATAGTTTATGCATTTAAGTATTACTGTGGCAAATGTTTGTGCATGTTCTTGTAATTATTGTTTCCAAACAGACTTCATAGTCATAATTGTGGTTATTGTCTTTTTGCAGGTCCTTGTTTTTATTTTACCATTTTTCAGTAGACCAACAGAAGTCCAGAACTTCAAGACAACTTCTGTAACTAAACTATAAAATAAAAATTCATTATTTCTCAATGTTTCTCAAAGGAATCCCACTATTTAAAGCTTATAACGCAGCCAGGCAATTACTTCATATTTCATCAAGGTAGATTTCCATCCAACCTTTCAGTTTTTCCTTGGATGTGAAGATTTCAATCCATATCATCAACTGTGAATCAAGAGGTTCAAACAAACCAGTCAAAATGAATTAAACAAAAAGTTATCAGTCTGGATATATGAAATGTGTTGTTGATAACTGTATTGTGCAATTTACAATGGAATCAAATTAGGGTTGGTGTCAGAACCTGGTATCCTTGAGAAACCCTGACCCCAGTGAGGGCCACTGCAAGCACCTCTGCCATGGATCCCTCATTTCTTCAATGAGTGCCGAGTCATTTGGAGCTGTGAATTACATTTCCTGTTGGCATCTGTCACTATGTTTCTCAATCACTCCAGCCCAATGAGTGAATGCCTCTTTAAGGATTGGAATGTGCTGCTATTGCCAGACATTCTCACCAGGAGAACCTCTGTTTGCTGGAGCCCACCAAAGGGCATTTGGCCTGTATCCAGCCCTGTTAAAATATGCTTAGTCAACTTCTTAGATTAAAACCACACATGATCATTAACCAAAAGGAGAGATAGTTATCGTGGCTGTAAAAAAAGTTCTAAAATACATTATTAAGGCAATGTCTTTATTAGTCCAGTCAACCCTCGACTTACGAACTTAATCTGTTCCGGAAGGATGTTCGTAAGTCGAAAAGTTCGTAACTCCAACCAGCATTTCCCACAGGAATCAGCATTTCCCATAGCATTGAAAACCGTTAATCCATTCCAGCTGTTTTTGGTTCTTAGGTCAAGGGGCAGTTTGCAGGTCGAAGCATTAGTTCCCATAGGAATTAATGCAAAGCCGGTTAAACCATTCCTACCACTAGGGGCAGAATTTTTTCTTTTTTAAAAAAACCTAAGATGGCGTAGGTTAAAAAAAGGCAGGAAACCACAGAGCGAACGAACAAACAATGTTTAAAAAGAACACTTTTTAAACCAGGCACCTTTTCAACCAAGCACCTTTTAAATCAAAACAAGCAGCTTTTAAAGCAACCAAGCACCTTTTTACCCAAGCAGGTTTTAGCTCAAACTGAGCTCCCTTTTACCCAAGCACTGTTTAACCCAAGCAAAGCACCTTTTAAACTTAATTTTACATTTAAAAATGATAATACCAGGCACTGCAAGGCAGTCCCAGGTCTCTCTTCCCACTCTCTAACTGCTTGGACGAGCGAGGAAGCAGACAAGCAGCCTCTTTGCTAACTGAAAGTTCAAATTTCCCTGCCTTCCCCGCACTCTTTTTTTCCGTAACTTGAATCCAAGTTCGCAAGTCGAGTCCATATTTTCCTATCAGAGCGGCTCGTAAGTCTAAATGTTCGTAACTAGGCTGTTCGTAAGTCGAGGGTTGACTGTAATAATAAGCACATACTATCAAGTCAATTCTGACTTATGGCGACCCTTTTCAGGGTTTTCCAGGCAGAAAATACTCAGAAGTGATTTGCCATCCTCTTCTCCTGGGGGCACCCAGGGACTGTGTAGCTTGCCAGCCTATGTAGCCCTGGGCAAGCTACACAGTCCCTGGGTGCCCCCAGCAGAAGAGGATGGCAAATCACTTCTGAGTATTTTCTAACTGGAAAGCCCTGACAAGGGTCACCACAAACGGCACTAGTAGGGAACTCCCAACATCTGGTTCCAAATCTAGATACCTAAACCACTGAGCTATCTAGCCTTCCTTAGGTCAACAAAAAACACATCAAAACATGCAAGCTTCCAGTATTTCTAAACCTCTTCATTAAGTAAGATGTTATCAAAAACAAGGAAAGCAACCTGTCTTGTTCTTGTAAACCTTGTTGTCTGCATAAAGCTGATAATCATTTATAGAAATAGAGCATCATTTAGTTATTCATTAAAAACTGATTTGGGTGGATTATGCTATAATCAATGAGATATGTGCATACTACATATTCATTCTAACACTTCAGCCACTTCCAATAATACATGAATTTGACTTTCATGCCTCATGGCTAATTGTGCAATTACAAGGACGTGAGCCACTCTGACACCTAAGAATCCGAGGGCCAGTTGTGAAATGCTTAGGGCCATGGAATCAATGACATTTATATACCATGTGTCCACTCCATACTTTGTAAAATAAAGTGCCATTCACACTTCAATAAGTAACTTTTAAAAATAACTTCAGGGCGTCTCACATTTCTTTGCTCTGCCCTATCAGCTCAGTCATGGATATATTATCCATATTTCAGCCAAGAGTCTTCTCTGCTTCGTAAGCTTGCCTGATGCTGGAGGAAAGTGAAGATATTAAGTGTAGTAGCTCAATGGTTTAGGCATCTGGCTGCACAGCCAGAGGTTGGGAGTTCAATTCACCATTGTGCCTCCTTGAAAGGGGCTATGCTTGATGATCCATAGGGTCCCTTCCAGCTCTGCAGTTCAAAAGCTCTTGTTGTAGTAAGTGAACCATGAAAAAAGTATCTTAGTGATTAGTGTGCTCCAGGGGGCACATGGGAGACAACTGGAGACAGAGATGGATGGACCTGAGAAAATCTGCAGTTCACCTGCAGAGGATATCTTTAATCATCATGGTCCTGCCCCCACCCCTTTGAAATTATTCTTTTAACAAAGGCCTTTTTTCCATCCCCAAGCATCCCACAATGATAGGAGGCCACTAGATGCCATTCGTTTAACATAATTATTTTATAATTTATGTATAAATACCATTTATTTATGAATAAGTTGATATGTATCATAAGAAGCACATTTCAGCTGAAAACCAGTAACACAGAGCATGGTGTGCTCTTACACAGGAACCAAATAGAATGAGAGCAGGTGAAATGAAAATAACAAAATACTTTAGAAAGATGGGGGTTGTTGTACAACCAGATCTGGAGGGACAAGGAGATATAATTATTTTAACGTTGTGACACTTTTTCTATGGAGCAGAATCTTTAAAAGAAGGAAAAAAGTTAGCTATGGAAATTTTACTTGCTTCCTAATTGGTGCTCAAGAAACAACAGCTGAAAGAGTGTCTGATTAGCTCTGTCATCTATAAATGATGAAAGGTTTATTTTCTAAAGTTTAACAATCGTATTCAAACTCCCAAGCACTCCTCTGTCAGCAATTTCCCATGCCTAAACTAATGAAAGAATCTTGGAAAAGAAAAAAAAATTAGTTCATACAATGACAGTTGAAATTATAGCATGACAGAAACTTAATAAATGAGAATTACATCTGCAGTTTATGGTGATACCAAGAAACCTTTACATGAGGACAAATCCTCACTCAAACAAAATTCTGAAGGGCTGATTTTTTGGCGGGAGGGTTTCAAAATTCCTCACAAATCCCTATCTACATCTTTGGGTTATTTTTTTTTCTACAGAAAAGGCCTATGAAGGAAAACAACAAAACTTCAGGATCAAAAGGTAACATGATATGTAGATGTTCACTGTGGTAATTGCTATGCCAAATTATTCACATGTGAGAAGAACCATACACATCAAATCCCATACACAGACGTTCATAACTCCCATGCAAATCAAGTGAAGCACCTGTCAATAAAGCCTCTTTCACATGTTCACCTGGACCTCATAAATATGTACAATATTATAATGACAATTTACAGATTACAAATTTTGTGAGGAATATTTCTCAGCAAACACACATAGGGTTTGCGTACAAATTTGAAATTTCACAGCAGAGAAACCAGGCTAGGATAGCCACCTACATGTAACAAAAAAGAGGATAGTTCTTCAAATAGAGGACAGTCCTTCCTAAACGAGGACATATGGCCACCCTAATGTGAAGAAATATACACATATGCCCGTGAATTAATACAGGGAAGAAACAGGTCAGCAACATAGAAAACAGAACTGTGAGACACAGCTTTGGAAGGCATATTTTTGGGGTAGGGGGCTGTGTGATGGTGTTCTGGCAGTAATTTGTTTGCTACTGTGCAAAAGACTGCCTTCACGAATGTTCAGACTGTAGATTTCTAAATACCACAAAACATCAGTCCTCTCTTCAGCAGAAATCAGGGCCTTGATTTCAACTCTTCGTAATGGCAAGGCCCCCAGGGAAGACATGATCCCTGCTGAAGTGTTTGCCACTGACACCTGCCAACTCTCCTCAGACTGAAGAAGCTACTTGGATGAGTAGCAAAACGTTTCAACCTAATAAGAAAGAAGTCTAGCTGCCATGACTCAACTTCCAAATAAACTCACCTGGATGACTGAGAATCTTCACAAATATATTAGCCAATCTATTCAATTATATTAGCTGTATGGGTAATCTCCCCTCAGGCTGGAGAACAAACATTGTTCTCCCCATCTTTAAGAAAGGTGATCTAATAGATCTCTACAATTATAGACTAGAGATGGGGGTATTTGACTATGAATATCCACACACAGGTGGAATAACGAGGGTCCAGCCCCATGGGGCCGGACAGTCCACTCACCGATCTGCCGTTGCTGCAGGTGCTGTGATCCTTCTAATGACTCTGGCGCTCGTGATTGGCTCGCCACTCCTGGGGGGAGGCAGGACAACAAGCCTTCCTGCCCGGTTGAAGAATGGCTCGCTGATCATGAGCTCCAGAGTCATTGGAAGGATCGCGGCGCCCGTGGCAATGATGGATCAGTGAGTGGACCATTCGGCCCCATGGGCTGGGCCACCTGTGAGGGGATATCTGTATTCGTACATGAATACGAATATCACCATCTCTATTACAGACCCATTAGTCTTCTGGATGTGGCTACTAAGCTCTATGCATGATATCTTTTGAATAAACTTATGGAAAGGGACAGGAATCAATCCATAATTTTTTAAGAGCAAGCTGGCTTCAGAAAAGGGAGAAACACAATTGATCAAGCATTTGTCCTTCACAATTTAATTACCAAATACACTAGGAGCCCTAATAAGTTTCTTTATAAAGCATTCATTGACTTTTCATCTGCCTTTGACTTAATAAATAGAGTGCCTATGGCATAAAATGGGCAAAATTAACTTTAATAGAAGACTTTTGGGGCTGAAAAAGCTGCTGCATCACAGCAATATGATGCAGGTACAAAATGGCATACAAGGTATGCATTAATCAAGGGGTGAAACAAGATTGCATTTTAGCATAGTTTCTTTTCAATTTTTATGTAAATGTCCTGATCCCTGAAATGGCTTTCCTTTCTCCCCCCCCCCCCGTCACCCCCAGCAGTCGGAGGTCACAAAACACCAGTGGTCTCTTCTTCCAAACAGGTAAAAAAGATTTATTTCATGGACAGTAAAGAGCTCAGAAAATGTGTATAGAGAAAAATTAAGACCCTAACACACGGGTGCCCGCATGTCCTCATGCATGTACACTGCCTAGAAGTAAAGGGGTGGAGGATAAAATGTGTTAAAAAGGGAGAAATCCAATATAACTGGAATGGAAAAAGATACATTTTTTGGTTTGTGTGTAAAGCATAGATAAAGCACATAATCTCAATGACTGCTGCAGTGTCAGAACCTGAAGTCAACAATTCTTGTAACACAGCAGGACCACCATTTTCTGTACCTTTACTTTCTCATCTGTTTATTTGCATGTCAAATGAAATATGCCCATGGCTGAGCAGCTGACTGGCAAGTATCAGAAGCAGCCATCTACTCTGAGGGAAAGAGTAAATGCCCTGTGGAGAGAGATCATGCTCCATGCACCACAGGTCAAGACGATCTTCCTGAGGTGAAATGGTTTTCTCCGTAAGTTTTAAGAGATCAGGTGAAACAAAGAACTGTTCAAGTGGAACAAGTGGTGCTGGATTTGAAAAGGGCACTTTCTGCATATTGTTTTCCTGGCTATTAGTTATAGTGTTGGAACTAATATTGCTGTTTTGTTAGAATGAGCAACATGGCTCTTCCAAAATTGTGATTGTCAACATAACAGTATTAAAACAAAGAAGAAGCCATACTGGATCAGAATAGATTATTATGTTCCTGAAATGGCCAACCAGAGGTGGGACATGAGTGCAAAGCACCATACCTTTCTGGAAATTTCTTTACCTTAAAAAGTAGGGACATACAGACATCAGTGGTGAATCAATCAAAGTCTCTCTTTACTTAACAATGCAATGTAAGATGATCTCTCTTTTCCATATAAATAAATAAAAGCAAATAGTCAACAGCTACCTACCTTGGAGTCACCAACTCCTCACAAAAATTATATATCGGTCTCTAACCCCCACTTCTCACAAATGAGAGGGGTTTGCTATTTAAGCCTCTCTTAAAGAAATAGGTTATGCTTACTACAAGGTATCACTGCTAAATATGTCTCTTATATAATGCTAGTGTGCAGCTCAAGGTATTCATCAGGAAACACATTCAAGAGTCAAAAGTGTTCCAGCGTAATATATCCTGATCAAGGGAGAAGGCAGCGAACCAAAATTTTCAGTTGTAATTGCCACTCTAAGTCATCCACTTCAGTAAAGGGCACAAAAATAATTTATAGGAACCACTAAAAGCTTCAATGCCCACAAGCATGTCTAATTTCCTTCCAAACCCAATCAAATAAAACTTATCATTTACCAAGTTAACACTCCTCAAATCTGATAACTCCTTTGGCATGAGATTTTTCTTGGTGTTATGGGCTTTACAGTACCTCATAAGGATGAACACTATGATCCATAGCTGTGCATGTTTACTGCAGAATGCATGCTGTGTTATTTTTTCCAAAAGGGGCAGGGACGGATTTATTTGTGCTATTTGCAAATGGTACTCTGAGCACCCATAGTGAACCACTAAGCTAGGACACTTCACTCCATTCAATGGCTTGCAGACATACAAACAATAACAATTCTTTGCAAATATACAAGGTGTATGGGAGTGGTCAGATGATGTAACATATATCACATCAATAACAACAGCAAGTACAATTTCTCTCTGTGAAGCCACAGTGGATGAGACAGTAGCACATATTTCTTCGGAGAAAACGGGTGGCCATGCAATTTAAATCTTAGTATCTTCCATAGTGGCAAGTTCCACTGTTTTCAATGGAATGACTTGCATGCATTCAGGATCAGAATGCAACTTGGGCATATATAACTATATAATAGAACAAATCAGGCTAGAAAATATGTTCAAAATCATTAATCATCATCATCATCATCATCATCATCATCATCTATATATATATATATAATGATGATGATGTGCTGTCAAGTTGTATCTGACATGCTGCTCCTACTAGGGTTTTCAAGGTATGCCAAATTATCTAAGGCATGATTTGAGTGGTGCCATAACCCAGTGAATTTCCATGGCAAAGTGAGGATTTGAACCTAGTTTTCCTGAATTCTAGACTATCACTCTATCCACTACATAACACTGGCTTTCTTACAGTCCTTACAGCGGACCCTCTACTTACAGAATTAATCCGTATTGGAACGGTCGCTGCAAGTCGAAAAGTCTGTAGGTCGAATCTCCATTGACCTACAATGCATTGAAAACCAATTAATCCCATAACTGGCAGTTTTTATTCTATTTTTTTGTTCCATTTTGTTTTTTTCTGGTCTGTAAATCGATTCTCTGGCTGCAAGTCGAATCTAAATTTTGCAGCCAGAGAAGTCCGTAACTCGAAAAGTCTGTAAGTTGAGCCGTCTGTAAGTCGAGGGTCCACTGTATTAGTCTATATATTTTTTTGATAATGAATACCGATTATACTTGTCATGCTGAGAAGGGTGATCAACTCTCCTGAAACCTGAAAGCACAGTTGTATGCAGCTCTTGAAGTCACAATTTCCATACCTTACTCTGCCAATTTTTTTTAACCTTGAGAAGTAGGTTATAAAATAATTACATACATTCTAATATACATAATACAATTGTTCTTGTTTGTTACTGATTTTTAAAAAATAAATTTCCCCTTTTCAAAGGTGTTTCATGAAAACTCTTCAAAAATAACAACTATTGCAGGATATCAATGCCTATATGAAACATCTGTGGCATAACAGAAAACAGAATCAAGTTTTCCACTCATCGCCTGCCTGAATGTTTCGCAGCAATTCATATTCACCATGTGAAGGGAACTGGAAAGATGTCAGTTTTTGAATTCTTCTCTAACTCGTACCATTCTGAGATCAGGGAATTCTCTGACATGTGTTAATCTATGTCAAGGGAATAACATGCCATATACTGTACAACATCAAAAATTTGTCAAGATTTTAGAACTACAAGTCTTCCAAATATCAAGAAAATCTTAAAATGAAACTATCATTTTAAGCAAGAAACCATTCCTTTATGATGATCATAAAGTCCCCCTCCCCTTTATATATATAACTAATATATATATACATACTGGGGGACTTTATGGTCATTCATTGTATGTGTATGTATATATAATTTTGTTGGCTGTATATATAATGGCATTTAAAATCTATATTGTTTTGAAGCTAAGCATACGCCAGTATTTTCAGCATCTACAAATAAGCCCGTAAATTCACTATCAATATTTTCAACCTTAAATACTGTACAGAATTTTTCAATGTTAAATCTCCAGAGCATTAGACAGTATATTCTAGTAGCATCAAATACAGTAGTATGCTTGAAATTAAGGGGCAAATGTTAATCTCCTATGTTGCAGGCTGAGCAAAACAAAATTTATTAATGCAGCTATTAAACAGATTTTATGTAAAAGACAGAAAAGATTTAATTGCAAATTTTGTCCTAAACATGTTATAGCTGTTATGTAAATCCGATCACCTTTTCCTGCTTTTTTAGTTATGCAGCTGAAGCAGCCCCTCTGCATGTCTCTTATAGCATATTCTATCAGCAGATTTTGATAATTCCAGTGGGCTAGAATTAACCTGCCATTTTGACTTGTCCATTAAGAGAAAAGACCTCTAAGAACTACAGAATAAAAGGAGCTGAAAAACATCCTACCTTGCCAACATACTGATAGTCAGAGCCTGTGTACTCTTCTAAAAGAAAGAACTGATTCCACATCCAGCTTCTTTTGGAACGATGAAGCTCTTTCTTGCTATTTCTAGATAGATCCAAAATCTTAGTATTTACTAGAAAGCCACTAGTTCTTTTCGACAGTGATATAGAAGAACTTTGGTGAGGATGACCAATCCAGAAGAGGAGCCAGAAGCAATGATAAGTTCTCATCATGGCAATACGCAACAAGCCTGAAGTGGTGGTATCTTTCTTCACCTGAACACAAACTAATTTTCTGTGGCAAAGCCCGATCTCATTCCATGTTCTTCACTATGGATTTCTGAAATGAAAAAGAAACGACAATTTATCAAGTACATACAGGGTTACTTAGTATTCCCGGTATAATAGCAAATATGACAAAAGTAGGCAGGAAATTGCCTCAGAAAGAATCCTATTAGGCTCTCGGTTCGGAAATGTTGCAAGTGGCCCTCTATATAAACTGAATGGAATATCTCTATTGAGTAGGAGGAATAATAGCACTATTTACTTTGCTCTTTATTCCATTTACTTGAAAAATACTAGTCTGGGCAACTCGATTATTCCTTTGACTTTGTTCACAGTGATTCTATTTATTAGATCAAGAAAAAATTGTTGTTTTCAGTTGGGACACTTTTAAAGTGTGGTTATTATTAGGGACAATATGGCTAAGTGCTGCATAGCTGGCCTTCTTGCGTTTGTGCACACTATTCTCTGTAGAATTCTGCACATTTCTTGATTACACATAGATGCGCTGTTTCCCAGAAATTAAGACTTGACCTGAAAATAAGCCCTAGTATGATTTTTCAGGATGCTCATAATATAAGTCCTACCCCAAAAATAAGCCCCAGTTAAGTAAACCCCTGCTCTCCACCATTGTGCAGGGACCAGATGACATGATTGTATTTGAATAAAAGTAGATTGTTGTCCATGAAAAAAAAATCCCCTGAAAATAAGCCCTAATGGGGTTTTTTGAGCAAAACTTAATGTAAGACCCTGTCTTATTTTCAGGGAAACATGGTAGGCATAGATATTGCCTCTTGTACTGATTGATAGCAATAGTATTTTTGTGGGGGGAATCATTCAGAGATGGCTCCCATTTCCTGGGTTGTCTTTAAATAATGATATCAATTTAAAACAAAAGACACTAAAACTAAACAAAAGCAACATAAATTAACATGGCAAAATGGCCGATAGCAAGTGAATCAACCTCTCTGGTTAACAAAGCATATTCCAGCAGAGTTCCTGGAGACCAAATCTAATGCATCCCCCATTTCCTTGGGGAAGGACTGTATTTCAGTGGTGTAGAGTCCAGGCTTTCACTGCAAAAATTCCGAGCTCTGGTTAAAAAGGTAACAGAGACCCTGGGTAGACTCTGCTGGTCCAAGCATGCAATTCTGTACCATATGCACAAACAGCTTACGCAATATCAGTCTGTATACAACGTATTTCCCAGCATGGATAAAAATCTCCCTGCTATCTCCTTTGAGGGGACAGCAGGACAAGGAACAGGTAGGTCAGGCTGAGGAAATAAGATTGACCCACGGTCAAGTGAGAATTTTAACTTGGGCTTCCTAGTTTAGCATTCTGACCATTGTGTGACACTGGCATGCTTATTTGAGTTCTTATTTGAGTTCTGGAGATGGAATAGTGCACTTCATCACACTGGGGCAGCAAGTTAGTTTAGCATCCCTAGGACAGGTGATGACACACACAATTCTGTTCTCCAGCAGAGGGGGAAACAGCTGGAAAATTCAGGAGGAACAGCCAGAAGGCTCCAGTGGCTGCTGCTATCATCCTTTCCCTTTTTCTGAATAATCATCAATACATATTGTGTATGCCATTCTATTGAATCCAATTAAATCTATTTGGGATGTTTAAGGATAAGCAAAATTGTCTGGAAATGTGTTCCCTGTGGCCACAGACCTACTGGTGAAATAATTCACTTTTGAATCTAGATGAACAGTTATGGTAAGTTTGGCAGATAAAGAAGATGAGAGGAAACAAACATTTAAAACATCCATAGGGTGGAAAAATCCATTCTAAGGCCATTTCTTTCGAAATTTATCAGTCTTGGAGTGCTTATCAGAACAGGAATAAGCTGGAGGATAGCATGAGATCAAAAATAGCAGCCATGGTGTAATACTGCAACATTAAATTGTGCACAGTTAAATGTTGTGATAGCAACTTGGGTTTTGTGGTTTGATGCCTTTTCTTTGTAATTTTTCTTTGAATCAATGGGTGAGCAAAACTCTTTTCAAAAAAGGAAAGCAGGTATATCTAAATCTAAAAGGATGGATTTCCCCACCTAATGTTCTATACTGATGAGTTGCAAATACAATGTCAATGTTTATTAAAAAAAACCCTCATTATACATCTGCAAAGGAAATATTTAGTAGGAAACCGCATGCAGTGGGGTAATGAGCTTTAATAGTTACCAAACTGGCCCACAGTGGGCACAGAAACTGTGAAAATAAGCACTGCATTAGCAGAATATAGAAGGGTAGGGCTGTTCTGAGTATACAATGTCCTACCAATATGCTCCTGGTTCATTCTCCTGTCTCTGGGTAACCTTCACTCACCCATGAGATATTTGATAATGTTCCATTTTTAAACAGAACAATCAGCCACATAGAGTGTCTCAAACATTCCTTTTTTAACTGTTAGATTCCCCAACTACCTTCTTTTCAAACTTGGCAACATACTTCAAAACAGCATAAAAAGTATGGCTGCAGATCGGGCATTAGAGGTAAGGTAATTAGTGCCATGATGACCCCCCCACACCCCCGGTTGTCCTGTTCTCTACCAGTGAACAGTGTGCTTCTCATTATGTTTGCTCGGAATTCAAATATAGGAGACTGATGACAATGCAGTAGTTCTCACTCCATGCAACTGGTTCCTTTTTTATTGGGCAGGAAAACTCTGTGGGTAAGAGGCAGAACATATGAACCAATGTATTGTTCTGTCATTAGTACAGGCTCGATGTATTACACTGGCATGGGAGGAATAGAGGAAATCATCTTATCCTAGGTAACTCCACCATCCGTTTTCTTTCACTTACTCTTGTGGATGAAACCTGCAGCAACTCATTATCCCTGCACTAGATTCCTTTGGTCATGTCAGGGAAAGTCAAGGAAGACAGAGAGGCCGACCATTTAAAGTAACAACCCTTTAAATGTCAATTGCCAAAACACACACACATACACACAGACAGACAGACACACACACACAATTACTCCTGCAAGGGGGAACTGTTCTGCACTTCAGATTTGTTATTTTTCACAGCTCTGATGTCACAGGAGAGGTTTTATAGCACCTTGGGGTGAAATATGGCTTGCAAGGATGGTATCACAGCTGCTAAGCACATCTTCTTAATGTCTCCCCCAGCTATAATGTGTTACTGATAACTACAGCAGGGGAATCTTACCCTGAATCATTTTACCTAACTCTTCTTTGCTTGATCTCTTCTTCCTGGAGAAAGCCAGCAGCTTCATATACCCAAGCACCAGCTTCGAAGCAGCCACAGTTCTGCTCTGCAGCACCTTATTGCTTTCCTCTCCCCACCCCCGAATCTACCACCTGAGATAGCTGACAATTGGCCTAATGGTAGGGCTGACCAAGGCTCAATCTGTAGATAGTGAATACCATTTGGGAGGAACAACATGTAAAGTACACACTCCATAATAACACCTGATGAATGGACAGAATTTGCTGAGAGTAGTTAAATGTATTTAAAACAGAAAATGGAGAACATTATGGGGATGAAGGGTATATGTTGAACAGCAAGAGATAATAAATTCTAATCTTCAAAAACAAGCCAACAAACCACCACCCTCTGTTTATGAATGTGGGATATTTTGCTTTTATATCCATGATTCAGAACACTAGGATGTGGCCCAATATCGCTGCATAATATTGCACCCGCAATGCCAGCAGGAAAAAGGTTGCAAAACTTCACATAGCAAAAGAGCAGCCTGAATGTTGACAACACAAATACTAGCAGTCAAGATGGTGTACAGCAGTAGTTCCCAACCTTGGTTAACCCAAGTGTTCTTGGGTTGCAACTCCCAGAAGCCTTCATGACCAGCTGTGCTCGCCAGTGCTTCTGGGAGTCACAGTCTAAGCACAACTGGGTATTCCAATGTTGGGAACCACTGGTCTACAGGGTATTCTCTTGTGCTCACTACTGTTTTTTCTATGCATTTTGATTACTTTGTGGCTTCATGCAACAGATGCATTGAAACCTTGTTGAAAAAAAGCCATCACAGTTGCTTTGTGTTTCGTTAGCTAATGAAAAAAGGAGTAAGGTTCTGGGATTTTCTCCCTGCTTGTTGTCCCTCTGTGAATGGTAAGTTGATAGGAAGTGTGGCAGAGGCAGGGGGACAGGAGGAAGAGAGTTAGCTAAAAGTCAGCTAATTGCATGACAGAAAAGGTCAAAAATTCAGATTGCCCAGATCTGGAGATGATTTTCCCCTTTGAAAACTTACGTGAGATGACTGTTTGGTTTCAGAAATCCTGAGAGGATGTTTACTGAAGATATGTGGCAAAATTATCCCACTTTCTGCAGAACTGTCACTCCATTACTTTCTTTAAAGCTTTTTTTTTACTCTTTAAAGAAAGCCTGTCTTTTCAGTCTGTTTCTGTGATATTTCTAAATATGTTCCCCGCTCCACCTATGAATTTCACTTTGTGGAGCTCCTGCCAGCTAGCCTGTACTAGACTTGTTCAGTCTTATAACAAAGCGATTGCTTCTCCCTTTTGAAAGGATCTTTTTTGAAGACTGATATTTTAGCCTCTGCAGCCTGGATTCTTTCCAAATAAAAAAGGGAGGTGGGGACAGACATTCTCTTTCTATTGCTCTTTTCAGTTCATGTGATCTATTTTAAATCTGGAGATGTTTAGCCTAGCCTATTTCTGAATGAAGGGTAATAGAGCTGTACTTTTAAAAAATTGTAATTTAAAAACCTTCCCACAAAATTGGCTCAGAGCAAGAGCAGAGTGTCTGCTACAACCATGCCAAATTTGGTGCTGTCTTGAAGCCTAGTTTAGAAGTTATAATTTTTTTTAGGGCTGCCCCCATTTTTAGAATTGTCTTATAGAATGCTGATTTGCTTTGCTAGCACAAGATTAATAAGAACTTTATATACTGTGTTTTCTTAAATATGAAGTTATAATGCTTCGGAGGATAGCTGAAGTGATTTTTTATGTTTCACATATAGCAAAACAGTCATCCATAATGAACTTGGTTTAAAATAGCAAATGAGCAGCTCCTAGATGGTTTTTCAAATTATGTTTCTTGCATCTAGTTATGATAAAAGCCTTCCTCAATTTTCTGGATTGTAAATTAGTTAAACTACTATTTCTCTTCCACCACCTCTTTCTAAGTAATATTCACAGATAAAGAAAATGCTATGTTTAAAAAGCATATACGAAAGAAGCACAAGTTGATGACCAATCATTTTCAATACTAAGATAGAAGAAAACTTTATTATATACATCCCTCTGTTTTAATGTCAAAGACCTTGTGGGAGTAAAATTTCCCAGCAAAGGAGGATTTGAAAAAGACAGGTATATTATCAAGAGAAAGAGGCAGTAATTGCTTCCAAAAGGGGATTTCATACTTTATTTCAAAAATATTTTTTTCACTTTAAAAAAAAGTCAGCCAATGGAGACTAAATAAATACTGATTTACAAACAAAATAGTGCACGGCCTCATCAGTGTAGCTCAGCAACAGAAGAAGCTGCCTGAGTGATACTACGAACCTGTTGTCTACGAGCCAAAACGTTCCATAGCGATCTGGAAGTTGAGTCATGGCAACTAGACCTCTTTCTTATTAGGTTGAAACGTTTCTGAAGAGAACCTTACCTGGGTGACTGAAAATTTTCACAGATGTTCTATAGTGATCCTCACCTGTATTTTTATGTGGAAGAGCTAGCCAGCTCCCCTTCTTTGCCCACTGAAGGGCAAACAGAAACTGACATTTGAAATAATTTCAGACATAATCTCGTATGCAGCAGGACCATCTTTCTCAGGGCAGCACAACTGGTAAGGACTATCCTGGATCTGTTCCACAAAGCTCTCTCTGTACCTGCTTTGTTCTATGGCTGGTGTTATGATAGCACACAACAGAGAAGAGGCAGGCAGTTATGAGTTAATGTTTTAGATAGTTGTACATATAAACAAAGTTCTAGCATCCAGTTAACTCAATGCAAACTTCCAATTTACACAGCGAGATATCTACTATGACCTCTGAGATTAAAGCTGTTCAGCTGCTTTCTGCCTTTCACATGCCTAATACCATCACTGACTGCATGATTAGCAGTTCTGAATACATGAGGTGAATGTTGAAATTTATTTAGCAAATCAACATGCTAGCCTAGTACACGATCACCTGAGAGGAAGGAAAATGTTTATGTTGCATGTTGGGTAGTTTGACCTTTTCTTCCTCTCACTGATCAATTAACTAATGTCCCTTATTTGGTGGGCAAAGATAACCCTTCTTTCTCATTTAAATTGTTTATTGCCTTTATTCACGCACACACACATTCTAGAAGTCCTTGGGATAAGCTGGAAGGATGATGCTCTGCTGAGCATCTCCTCATGTCCATCATGTCATGTGGTTTACGATATACCTTTTTGCTTTTTTACTATTTTAACTTTTCTTTATCCTTCTTGCTAACTTGTGAAGTACTTGGTACTGTTTATTTACTACTATTGCAACTTTCTGAATCAAGCTTCAGCCTGTGATTTGCAAGTTATCACCAAGAGTAAATATCTTCTTTCTTTTACCTTAAAGTGTTAATTCCATCTCCAAGCTGTGCGAGCCTATCACACTGTGCAATTAAGCTCATTATCCAATAGGTTAGAAAAATTACTCATTTGGATTACATTTCCCAGAGTTCCCAACCAGAATTCCCAAAGGCAACATTTATAAGCTGTGACAAAATTGATGCATGCATGCCCTGAATGCCTTCTTCATTTCTCAGTTACTTCAGGAATAGTAATTGGATGAGGATTTTCGATTGACTTACCTGAAAGAAGCTGACCATCACTAGATGTAAGTATTACTTTCACCACAGTACATGTACATTCTTTGTATCATGACTTTTACATATCTAACTATTTTCATTACTGAAGCTGAGAAGTAACACATTGTAATGTAACATGTTCCTTGTGACAGGTAATACTACTGTTCTAGCAGACTGCCCTAGCAAAAATTTCATCATTAGCACTTGTGGAAAACCTATCAAAAGCACTTGTAACAATTCAGACACTGAGTCCTACATGGCCTCAACAAGGAAGGAAGGAAGGAAGGAAGGAAGGAAGGAAGGAAGGAAGGAAGGAAGGAAGGAAGGAAGGAATGTTAATAGAGAGATGGGCTGCAGTTCCCACTAGCTTTTGGAGGCATCCTTTGGGGGAGGTCCAAGACATCAGAAACCCAACATCAGTTACATTAATATTAACATAGTGATAATGCAGAACATAACTAGCTCTGTTAAGCAATGAAGTAATAATAAGTCTCCTATACCTACTTTTAAAAAAGTAACTTCCAAAGCTCTCCTAATAATTTAGCCAATTACTTGCCCATCTTAGGTAGATTCTTCAATTGTTTTTGTTTATTTTTAGAAGACATACATAAACCATTATTTATGTTAAAAAGAATGTAAATCTCCCGCCCCCACGAATTTCATTGGAACTATTTCAACTTAGGGGCAAAATAATATCTTTCCCTATATTTATTTTACACTTATTGTTGTGTGAAACTGTGTCAAGTGCGAACAAATTAGGAGGGCACTTTCTTTTTCATATTAACTCATATCTAAAGTGAAACAGGCAATTAAGAATACTGGCTTGTTAGAAACTTCTCCAAAAGTCACTGTACTTATGTGTGTGTTGTGTCTGTGACACAAACAACACATCCCTCTTAATTCTTATGGACAGTGGGAGTGGGAAAAGGGGAAGATACATGAAGGGTGGGACAAAGCTTACTATTTAAGGCAAGTTAACAAAGGGTTTGACTCCACAGTGGGGCAAATATACACAGCTGTATATTTATGGCAATAGTATGTAGTTGTTAGATGACTACAACAAGTTTTTCTTTAAGTTCCAACTACCAGCACCTTTGATCTGACAAGGTTCTAGAGGTTAAATTACAAATCTGTTAAAATTTTATTTATTTTTCAATGGTGTTGTTTAGTCGTTAAGTCGTGTCCGATTCTTCGTGATCCTATGGACCAGAGCACACCAGGCCCTTCTGTCTTCCACTGCCTCACGAAGTTGGATCAAATTCATGTTGGTAGCTTCAGTGACACTGTCCAACCGTCTCATCCTCTGTTGTTCCCTTCTCTTCTTGCCTTCACACTTTCCCAACATCAAGGTCTTTCTGAGGGAGTCTTCTCTTCTCATGAGATGGCCAAAGTATTGGAGCCTCAGCTTCAGGATCTGTCCTTTCAGTGAGCACTCAGGGTTGATTTCCTTCAAAATGGATACTGTAGGTTTGTTCTCCTTGCAGTCCAGGGGACTCTCAAGAGTCTCCTCCAGCACCACAATTCAAAAGCATCAATTCTTTGGCAGTCAGCCCTCTTTATGGTCCAGCTCTCACATACATCGCTACTGGAAAAACCAAAGCTTTGACTATGCGGACCTTTGTTGGCCAGGTGATGTCTCCGCTTTTTAAGATGTTGTCTAGGTTTGTCATCACTTTCCTCCCAAGAAGCAGGCATCTTTTAAATTTCGTGGCCGCTATCCCCATCTGCAGTGATCATGGAGCCCAAGAAAGTAAAATCTGTCACTGCCTCCATATCTTCCCCTTCTATTTGCCAGGAGGTGATGGGACTAGTGGCCATGATCTTAAGTTGTTTTTTTTTTATGTTGAGCTTCAGACCATTTTTTGCGCTCTCCACTTTCACCCTCATTAAGAGGTTCTTTAATTCCTTCTCACTTTCTGCCATCAGAGTGGTATCATCTGCATATATGAGGTTGTTGATATTTCTTCCAGCAATCTTAATTCTGGCTTGGGATTCCTCCAGTCCAGCCTTCCGCATGATGTATTCTGCATATAAGTTAAATAAGCTGGGGGACAATATACAGCCTCCTTGTACTCCTTTCCAAATTTTCAACCAATCAGTTGTTCCATATCCAGTTCTAATTGTTGCTTCCTGTCCCACATATAGATTTCTCAGGAGACAGATAAGGTGGTCAGGCACTCCCATTTCTTTAAGAACTTTCCATAGTTTGTTGTGGCCCACACAGTCAAAGGCTTTTGCATAGTCAATGAAGCAGAAGGAACTCTCTGGCTTTCTCCATAATCCAGCGCACGTTAGCAATTTGGTCTCAAGTTCCTCTGCCCCTTCGAAATCCAGCTTGTAGTTCTGGGAGTTCTCGGTCCACATACTGCTGAAGCCTACCTTGTAGGATTTTGAGCATAACCTTGCTAGAGTGTGAAATGAGTGCAATTGTACGATATTTTCAATGGTGATTTAGCACTAATTCATTTTAACACTGACTTTAACACCTTTAAAACTATTTGGAGACAACAGTCTGTCACTCCACAAGCACCTCTTCATGTTAATCAGGCAAGCAACACAGAGCAGAAAGTGGAGAAAGGAAGCAAAATTTAAGCCACCTCAGTGGTTAAACTGAAAACAGACAACTCTCCACTGGGCTTCCCCACACTCAGTTATGTGTCATGCAGCTACTGGTTTTTAATTTCACTTCATCCATGCCAAATCTAACATAAACTGCTATGTAAATGTTGATGCCCCTAATCTGGCATGTTTTCTTATGGCATCTTTTTCTTTTGCGTTCTCCTTCTAACTTATACTAATTATTTAAATAACTACTCATTTGCACTTGAGAGACCTCACAATGAATCAGCAGTGACTGTTCATTCAAAAGCAGTTTAATAGCATATATGAGAATTAATTTTCAATATCTGGATTTTATGAAGATTCATCTTAAATTAGTAACTTCTAGACAGCAGAGATCCCAATGCCCATATTGAAATATATATGGAGTCAGAAGATCTTGAAAATTGGGAATGACCCACATCCTGATAACTCCTTCTTCCTTTATCCTAGGAGATTAAGAGGCTGCTATACACTGAGTCAGACTTTTTGATCATCTAGCTCAGTACTGTCAACTCTGACTCATAGTGGCTACTCCTAACCTTAACTGGATTTGGGGACTGAAGCATTTTGCCTTTTGTGTGCAAAGCACCTGTTCTGCCAGTGAGCTATGGCATCTCCTCTTATCTAGTACACAGTTGGAAATTCATAATGGAAGGAACACTTCATGTATTAATTATCCCAGAACTTTACTGTCTATAGCAGTGATGGTGAACCTTTTTGAGCTTGAGTGCCCAAACTGAAAAAAGAAAAAAAAAACAACCCAGTGGGCAGGTGGTGGTGGTGGTGACGGAAGCGGCAGCAGAAGCAGAAGTGGCAGAGGAAGGGAGAATCCTGGGCACAGAGGCGCCTGCATACCCCACTCTGTATCTACTTCCAGTCATGCTCAACCCCACCACTGCTTATAGCTTGGCTGGCCTGCCGCTGCTGCCACCAGCTGCTCCAGATCCTGGCCCATCGCCTGTTGGGGCGCTAGCACCATGGCTTCAGCCTCCTTTTTCAGGTTTGGCTGCCGGGGGTAGCAATCCAGCGACTTATAGCTTGTGTGCCCACAGAGAGGGCTCTGCATGCCAGCTGTGGCACATGTGCCATAGGTTCACCATCGCTGGTCTACAGTGGTGCCCCGCTTAACAATTACCCCGTTTAATGATGAAATCACTTCACAATGTGTTTTTTGCGATGATGATTGAATAGGGTTTTTTCGTTTCATGATGATTGGTTCCCTGCTTCGGGAACCAATTTTTCGCTTTACGACAATCAGAAAACAGCTGATTGTCGGGTTTCAAAATGGCCACCCACTGCTCAAAATGGCTCCCCACTGTGCTTAGGACGGACTCCTCACATTACAGGCACCAGAAAATGGCCGCCCTATGGAGGATCTTTGCTGGACGCTGAGGCATTTCGCCCATTGGAACGCATTGAGCGGTTTTCAATGGGCTTTTTACTTTCACTTGACGACGATTTCATTCTACAGCGATTTCGCTGGAACAGATTAACGTCATCAAGCCAGGCACCACTGTATAGGGTATATGGGAAAATAAGAAGCTGTCTTATAGCTTAGTCCAGTGATACATCTAATCCAGTATGGTCAGCTGTATCACCAGTGGGTCTCCAGGTTTCAATCAGACTTAGAATCATATCATAATTGAGTTGAAAGGCCATCAAGTCCAACTCCTGCTCAAGGCAAGAATCGAAATCAAAGCAGATCTATATAATTATAGAATAATTTACTTCTCTTCTAGTACTAACTGGAAATTGCTGATAGTCCCCTATACAAGTTCTGATCAAGTGTGTTCAGAGTGAATCAGAGTGGTCAGTTTACATCTTTGTTTTGGTGAACACATAGTCTCCCATTATGTCTAAGCAACTTGAAGTGAGCCCTCTAAACTAGGATTGCAAACCACCCTCAATCTTGATTTGCAATCTGGTTTGGATAGCTCGCTCAAATTAGATCTTGCTAATTTGCTGAAGCAGTGGCAACTCTGGTTTGATAAAAAACATGAGATTAGGCCACACATGTGAAAAGAGAAGAGATATCCCTTCACCTCCTGGTTCTATCCTGCTCCTCCAAAAACTGTCACAAACTCATGTTGAATTTGGCAACGAAGGACTGAATGTGAATAGGCATTATCTTATACACTGGGACTGGATATGGTGGCAATTTTTTAGGCATCAGAGATTTTCCCCTCCCATTCCACAGCTCCCAAAGACTTCACCAGGACAAAGGAGATCCCTAGGGACCTCAGGGTTTGGGGGAGACTTGAAGGTTTTGTGGTTATCATAATTATTCTTGTATTTATTACATTTATACCCACCTTTCTATGAGCTGATAGTGTTTAAGGCAGCTTACAAACTTTTTAAAAGAATGACAGATTGAACCACACCTAGCTAAAATATTGATAAGACCATACAAACTCACCACACCATGAAACCATTAATTCCCCCTAAACAAGTGTATAATGATGACACAATACTTCTGTGGTCACAACTTGCACAACAGAATTCTGGCCGCTGTCCAATTCAGTGCAAAGATGATTGGATGAGTAGCAATGAAAGGATAGAGCTTCTATGACAATTTATCTTCCTTTTATCCTATCCTCCTCCAGTAAGCTGAATATATTTTTCCAATTTTATCCTCCCAACAACTTATCTGGGTCAATTTAGTGTGACATGTGGACTTTCTTTAATAGTAGTACTGTAATAAAAATGTGCTGTCAAGTCAATGCCAAGTTATGGTGCCCCTTTCAAATCCTAAGGCAATGGAAGTCTACATCCCATCCCTGCCTATTTCACTCCCAACATCTTTTTTATGCTGCGGGAGAGCTAAATCACATGTTACAGGGAATGTGTGTTTCATCATTTTCAATCTCTTCCCCCCCCCCCCCGGCATGTAAAGTTTTCAACACCTGAGGAAATCAGACCTGGAAATGGCATTCTGCTTGTTTCCTGATTACCAACTAAAGCTACTTTTTGCAAGTGCAGATAAGCTTATGGTAGAATAAGGGAGTTCTGCTTCTACTGATGTGATAATTGTACGTATTACAGTATTTAATTTGGCTGTGAGGCCTGAAATGGAATGGTAACCATGTCCGTTCATTTATTACCTCTCTACATATATATGCTGACTTTATTTCGATAATTTCAAGTGAATCCACTGCTTTATTCTAACAACATGTCAGGTTTGGCCAGATGAGAGAGAGAGAGAGAGAGAGAGAGAGTGATTAGCCAAAGGTAAACCAGTGAGTCTCCTTGGCTGAGTGAAAGCTAAAACATGAAATCTCCTTGTCCGACATTTTACCACTGTGGCATATTCGGTAAAATACATTTATAATTCTTAAACAATCTGGGAAAGTGTATCAATGGAGATATCTATCAACAGGGAAACATAATTTATCATTGCCTTGCTAGTAAATTGTGGGAGATGAGACATCTGTATACATTCCCAAGACATTGAAATAGGTTGGTAAGACACTGCAAACTTAACAATGAAGGTGCCATTTCTGTGAAGATTGGTTTTTTCCCATCTGATTTTGAACATTCCTGGAGCTTTGGTGAACACTCCACAAGTGAAATCTGTTGCAAGAAGTGAGACACATAATTCTAAATTATATTTTCTGTCAGAATTCACACATTGGACACTTAACATCCAAGAAATTCTGCTTTAGAAACCATGTTTCCACATGCTGTGCAGGTAATGGCTGTTTTAAACTGTGCTTACAGACACATAAGCACAACAACTGCAACAAACTGTTCACTGGTAACTGTACAATGCAATTAGGAAAAAAGAATTGTTGTATTTTACTCTTGTTTTGTAAAACATAATAGATTTAAAAAGGAATAATTAGATGATGAGCAACACACAAATCCTAAGGATCTGGAGCAATGGGTCTGTTCAGTCATTATGTTCTCACAGCTATGAAATTAGTACTGAACTCAAAGTACCCCTCTACATCTCTAACAGCTTTTAAAAGAAATGGAAAGAGAGAGAGATTTCATTCAACATATAATGCTAATGGTCCTATATATAGAATGTAGGATGTCTCATGGGTCTCTTTACATTTGGTCTTTAAGGTGCTACAAGAATCTTAGTTGGTCTTTAAGATTCTAACTTATTCAAAAAAGAAAAGCTAAAAAAGATGTTGGCTCACACAAGCCCTTGCCCTCCCAGTAGGTCTTTAAATCCTAGCTGAATTTTTTTAATGGATGCCAGTGGGTTACATTCATTGGTGAGGTGGACGGCAGAGCTACGGATGTGCTGAACTAAGCTAGTCTGTTGCCCTCAATTAAAACCAAGATGGCCATGTCAATCCATAAAATCCAAACCAAAAGGCAGATTCAGCCTACCCTGTATTTTCAGAAAAAAAAGAGACTTATATTCCTTCTTTATCTGACTATGCAGCGCTTTGCACACCTACTTATTCAGAGGAAAGTCTGTATTGTGGGGCTGTGTATCACAACAGATGTAATGGCTTGAAGTAACACTTGCCTGGTTTTTGGACATAACATGCCCCACCTCCATTTTTTATATCAGCTAGATCGGGGGAGGAAACCTGAACATTTTCATAGAAATTGAGAGGGATCTAATTGCTCAACTATGGATTTTGTTACTGCTTTACCTGTTGCCCACAGAGTTCATAGAAAACTGTGTCCTGTCATCAGTGCTGAAGAATGATTTAGTGTGCTCTTCTGAGATGAGCCTGCTCAGGACAAGGAAGTATTGATGCTTATTTAATGCCACTTTTTACTAGTTTACAATTTCAGGGATTTTGAGATTTACTGAGTGAGCTAATGATAATGTGGCGGTTGTTGGTGGGGGAGGTTTCAGCAGTAACTCAAGGGCTAGAAAGAGTAAGATCAAGAGGCTGAGGCTAGCTTCCAGCTTAAGAAGTACAGATCCACTTAAATGTAGAGATGTTATTATCAAGTGTAGAGAGATTTGCAGTTTCACACAATGTGTAATTTACTAGGAAAATCTTATTAGTTTTGTTTGGTGAGTGGGATGAACATGAGACAGATAACTGACATATGCATTTTTACCCTATAACAGTGGGATGCATGGAAGTTGGGAGGAAGAAAAGGTCTGAAAGACGAGTTGTCAGCCTATTTATTGTTCCAGATCTCATCAGGCTTTTAATCATTCTTTTCTAAAACACTATTGCTAGAAATTCTTTTCTAAAAATGGTACCTGGCATTTGCAGAGAATGTGCTTTTTGTTAAATGGAAAAAAAATAGAAATGAAAGTCTGATATTTGTAGCCAAGATTATCTGGGATAGTTTTAGGAGTAGTACTCTGGAAACATGTACAGTTTATCCAGTTTTCTGTGTTCACAGATGGAGAGGGATAGGAATATGCCTTTGTTCCTAGTGTCTTGACTTTTGCTTTTGTAAATGCAATTTACCCAAGATTGCAATTCACCCAATGTGAGTTCAAGTTCTCACTGTGTCATGAAATTCACTGGGTGGTCTTCGGTCAATTACCTTCTCAGTTTGGGTTACCCCATGAAGATAAAGAGGGGAGGAAAGGAGGGTATAAACAGCCTTGCGGCGCAGTGGTTAAACTGCTGTACTGCAGCCAAAACTGTGCTCACAACCCAGGGTTTGATCCCAGGTAGCGGCTCAAGGTTGATTCAGCCTTCTAACCTTCCGAGGCTGGTAAAATGAGTACCCAGCTTGCTGGGGGGGGGGGCAATATGTAGCCTGCATAATTAACTTGTAAACCACCCAGAGATTGCTTGAAGCACTATGGGGCGGTATATAAGCAGCACGCTTTGCTTTGCTTAATAACGGGAAGGCACAAATAAAAACAAAAGTCTACTCAGAGGGAATCCTGTTGAGTTCAGTGCCCTTAACTCCTAAAGAATTGTATACAGTATGTACTGCAGTTAAAAAATGCAATATAATATTCTGAAAAATATAAACGCCATTGATCTTGACAGAATTTACTTCTGAATAGACGTTTGGAGGGCTTGCTGCAAGATGACAAAAGCACTGGAATGCTTTCCTTATACTGTAGGAAAGTATAAAGGGACTGAGATTAGATTTTTTTTTAGAGACCAGTTAATACAATAGGTACCTAGCGTGGATCAGTTATAAATTGTGTCTGAAAGAATACATTTTGTGTGGCACACATTATACTTGAGTATGTGGCTATCCAGTGAAAGCAACTGGCAGTAAGCAGAGGATAGATAAGAAAGCAGTTTTTCCACACATTGCCTAAGAATAATTAATTTCTTCTATTTATCAGTGCTACAAAGTGGATGCACTGAAATAAGCCTCTCAGGGTGCAACCAGATGGCACTTTGTCCCACAGTTTGGACTGCTCTGGAAAAGGGCTGGTTTGCTCCACTTTCTGGCAAACACGTGATGTACAAACAATTGGGAAGCAGCCCAACCCTTTTAGGTTCTTGTCAGGGCAATTTTTTTTGGGGGGTGCAGGTAGGATCTCTCTCTTTTGGTTCATCTTCAGCATATGTGATTGCTGGTATTGAATCAAAGCAGATTGCTCAGCTGTCACTTTGCTTTTATGTCACTTTCTCCCACTCCTCCTCACAGAAGGGGAGACAAAAGAAGATGCCAGCAGTTGTTGTTGTTGTTGTTGTTTTTTTTTTTTAAGCCAGTGCTGAATCACTTCACTGGCAAGTCAGTTAAAGAATATGCCACTGTGTATTCTCGAAGGCTTTCACGGCTGGTATCTGATGACTGTTATGGGTTTTTCGGGCTCTTTGGCCATGTTCTGAAGGTTGTTCTTCCTGATGTTTCACCAGTCTCTGTGGCCGGCATCTTCAGAGGACCGGAGTAGGAATTCTGTCCATGCCTTGTCCAATGTCCAGAGCATGGACAGAGTTCCTACTCCAGTCCTCTGAAGATGCCGACCACAGAGACTGGTGAAACATCAGGAAGAACAACCTTCAGAACACGGCCAAAGAGCCCGAAAAACCCACAACAACCATTAACATGCCACTTTAATTTTTTTAAAATGCAGGTTCCCTCTACGTTCCCATGGAAACAGGATGGGATACAAAGGGGAGTCTTTTTTTTAATCTTTCACTTTTTGTTACATCTGGCACTGGAGGCTACAGCATAGTTTCTTGCCTTGAAACCACCTGATCTTCCCATCCATCCAAGTGAAATACTTCACTTCAGAGCAACCCTGTTTATCAAGATTTAGCCTGGGACAATTTGGCTGTCTAACCACATTCTCTGTGGCTGCAAGCCATGAGAGTTAAACCTTAGTTCCCAGAACTGACAAGTCTCCGACTGCCTGGTGCTACGGTTCAATAATAATATAAATAAACTGTGATAGCCAGCACGGTGTATGTGTGTGGGAGATGACTGATATTGAGAAGGTAACTCAGTCTAAATTTCTCTTTGCTGCAGTTCTCTTTACTTGCTTTCTGCCCCACCTACCTTGCCACTCTACTGAAGGTTTGGGAAGCAAAGTTTGCAAGTGTGCTCCATCTTGTCTACCACTGAAGTAGTACAGTCATGGCCAAAAATATTGGCACCTGTGCAATTCAGAAAATGCAACCCTTCTCTCAGAAAATTGTTGCAGTTGCAAATGTTTTGGTACTCACGTGTTCATTTCTTTGGTTTGCATTGGAACAACAACAACAACAACAACAACAACAACAACAACAACAACAACAACAACAACAACAACAACAACAACAACACCAGAGAGGAAAAGTCAAATCTGATACAATCCTACAGAGAAAGCCAAAAATGCACTGGCCAAAATTATTGGCACCTTGTCTAAATTGTAAGAAATAATTGCTTTTCAAACATGTGATGCTCCTTAATTTGTATTTAGACATACCTGTCGCAAGTAAGAGGTGCGGGCAATATAGTAATCACACTTGCAACCAGTTAAGATAGAGAAAAGTTGACTTAATCTTTGGGTTGTGTGTGACACTGAGCATGGAGAAAAGGATGAAGTATAAAGTGTTGTCTATGGATTTGAGATAAAAAAATTGTGGAAAAACATCAACGATCTCAAGGCTACAAGTCCATCTCCATAGATCTTAATGTTCCTGTGTCCACTGTACGCAATATCATCAAGAGGTTTACAGCCCATGGCACTGTAGCTAACCTCCCTGGACGTGGATGGAAGAGTAAAATTCCTGAAAAATTACAACAAAGGGTTGTTTGAATGGTGGATGCAGAATCCAGATGAACTTCCCAACAAATTCAAGCTGATCTGCAGACACAGGGTACAACAGTGTCAGCTCACGCTATCAGTCAGCATCTGAATGAAAAGGTAGGAGACCTAGGAGGACACCACTGCTGACACAAAGGCATAAAAAAAGTAATACTGGAGTATGCCAAAACTTAAGTGACAAAACCACAATCCTTCTGGGAAAATGTACTGTGGACAGATGAGACAAAGGTAGAGCTTTTTGGTCAAGAACATCATGGCACTGTTTAAAGAAAAAGAAATGAGGCATTAAAAAAAAAAAAGAACACAATCCCTACAGTCAAACATGGTGGAGGAAAAGGACGAGAAATATGATCCCCGAGGTTTTTCTGGAAATGGCAGAAGAACTTAATTTAATTGATGTATGGAGAACTAAGTATCCCCAGAAAAGAGATTATACATTTTATTGAAATAGACATGATTCATGGTCAAGAATAGATAACTGCTGGAAGAAATTGAAATGCTACCAAATACATATGTAGACGACAACCCAATAATGATGACTCTAGGATAAGTGGTAAGAAGAGGAGGTTGGAGACTAAATAGCTATTTATTAAGAGATGAGGCCTTTTTTTATTAAAATAAAAGAAGAATTACAGTTTTTCTTTCAAATTAATAAACCCCAGGACACAGAAATGAAAATGAGACTCAGCAAAAGCTTTGTGACAGAGTTTAATGCACAAAGGAAAAGAGAAAGAAATAAACAACATCAAACATTAATAACATATCTAAAGAAAGAAGAAATGGAATTAAAGAAAACACCTACAGTTAAGTACCTAAAAATCAAGATAAATATATTACAACATAAAATCAACTTACTATTAGAACAAGAAGAAATGGCAAAAAAATTAAATTTACAAGGCAAAACTTTTTTGAGAATGCTAATAAACCAGGAAGGTGAATTAAAATATATAGAATTAAAAAGAGAAAGAGAAAACAATGATAAATGTAATACTGGATAAGGAAGGATGGAAAAAAAATACAAACAAAAGGAATTCAAAAAAAAATTTAAAAATTATACAAATCTTTACAAAACGAAAGAGACTGAGCAGGAGCAACAATGGAACTATTTGGATAAAGTCCCGGATTGGAGATTTAGTTCTCAACAAATGGAAAATTTAAATAAACCAACCATGGCAAATGAAATTGGAGAAGCATGGAAAAAACAGAAAAATGGGAAAGCCCCTGAACCAGATGGTCTTCCAGCTGAATATTACAAAGCATTGGAAGAAACTGTTTTGCTTAGTGTAAGTCTATTGAAATTGGAAGGTCATGATTTAAAAATGGGTTGGCATGCGTATGCATGGTATGGGAAATTTAAAGAACAGTCATATTTTGCAGATCACCTTCTCATGAATGCACTGTGCTTAGTATGGCAAAAATTTCAAATGCAAACCTATAAGAAAATTCCAATATGGATAGCACCAATAGAGGCATTTACATTGAAAGTACTGTATTGAATCATAAGGAAAGTTACTCACATATGAAGACTTGTTAACTAAAGATCAAAATATGAAAGACAAACAAGACCTAGAGAAGCTGGGTCTAGCTACGGATTGGTGGTCAATGCTGAAACTAGAATCAAGATATAAAAGGACAAAAACATGGGCTTTTTTGAGGGGAAAGTTCAGGTGGACGAACTATGGATCTATACTAATGAGAAAATAATCAAAAAATTTATAAATATGAGAGGGTGAAGGAGGTGATGGTAAAATGGGCACAAAACTCTGGATATAATATTGATGAATGGACCAAAATGTGGAAAGATAATTATACAATGATCAAGCCAGTTAATCTTAGAGAAAATATCCTTAAAATGTTTAATTGATGGCATTTTACTCTGGTAAGATTGGCAAAAATGTCAGAAGGGATCAGTAATTTTTTTAGAAATATATATATTTCTAACAGGGACTTATTATCATATATGGTGGTCATGTGAAAAAGCAAAAAAATAAAAAAAAATTGGTCACATGTTTGGAAAATGGTGACCAAGAGGTTGTTCAGCAAAAATTAAGTTTTAAACCTGAAATGTTATTATTGAATATAATGCCAGAAATTATTGATAAGAAAACAAAATATAGTCTACTGTATATATTTACTGCAGCGAGGTTACTCTGTGCCCAAAAATGAAAGAATGGAGAGACACCAATGATGGACGAACTATTAAAGAACCTATTGGATATTGCAGAATTAGATACGCTCTCAGAGACAATATGGGATCAACAAGATACTTTGTAAAGGAAAGCTGGAAGCTGATATATAATTGGGCCCCGAAAATGACAGGAACTGAGGGGAAGAATTAGTTTATAGTGAATCAGTGCTCACTGGAATCCTTTGATGATATTTAGATGACCAGACAATGGCACAATCTCTGATCTATAGGGGCAGTGTGAATATTAGTCTTGATGCCTCTTGTTATTACTGTTAGATTTATAGTATTCTTTGTTTTGTATGTTGGGTATGTATGAGAGAAAAAAGAAGAAAGAAATGGCTACAAACAAAGTGCTGAAGAGTTCTGAAGTGGCCAGCTGTCATGAGTTCAGCCGAAGATCTGGGACCTGACGGGTTAACTGTAGCTGAGGAGAATGCTGAGCAGTTAGAAGCACAGACAGCTGAATCGTCACCAGATTCTCCTCCCCCAGTAGCCAGGGTAAGGGCTAGACTTCGGCAAAGACTTATGATGCAAAGGCGAGAGGATTGCCTGAATGCTGCCCACAGAAACATCCAGTCAGCTAGTACTGAGTTTTGACAGGATGAAAATGCTTCCAGCAGTTCAATGACTATTTTGCTATATAATCAGCTCCCAGATGGCTGGGAAGCTTGTGGAAGCAACAAGTCAATTCCTCCAGCTCACATCCACACCCCTGCTCATCTTGGACCTTGTCTTCTGGACCCTCAGCTTTGGACTCTGACTTCTGACTACGGTTTGTGTTTTGGCTCTGACATCTTGGTATCTGTTTTGCATCTAGTGGACTTCTGACATTGGACTGGTTTATTGGACTTTTGCCTGTTAAAACCCCTGGGAACATGAAACCAGCAATGAGTCCAGATCTGAATCCCATAGGACAGCAGTCCCCAACTTTTTTAGGACTGTAGACTGGCTGAACCTCTGAAGAAGGCAGGGTACCCCCCTCGCTTGCGTGGGAGCTTGCGGGTGCATGTGCGAAGGAGAGGGGAGTGTGGGGGGGGCTGGGAGGTCTGTCTCTGCAGCCTGGTCCGGCTCAGGCCACGGACTGGTGCTGGGCTGAGGCCTGGGGGTTGGGGGAACTGTGCCATAGGACACCTGTGGCGAGATCTCAAAACAGTAATTGGGAGAGGGCATCCTTCAAATCTGAAGGCCCTGGAGCAGTTTGCAAAAGAAGAGTGGTCTACAATTCCAGTAGAGAGGTGTAAAAAACTCATTCATGGATACATGGATTTCAGTTATTTTTTTTCCAAAGGGAGTGTTATCAAATATTAAGTTAAGGGTGCCAGTAGTTTTGGCCAGTGCATTTTGGGGGTTTTGTGTGGGATTGTATCAGATTTGACTTCTCTGTACAGTGGTGCTTCGCTTAACGATTGCCCCGCATTACGACGAATCTGCTTTACAATGATGTTTTGCAATCGCAAAACGATGGTCTAAATGGGGGAATTTCACTTAGCGATGATCGGTCCCCTGCTTCGGGAACTGATTTTTCTTTATGACAATCAAAAACAGCTATCGTTGGGTTTTCAAAATGGCCACCGGGTGCTTAAAATGGCTCCCCGCTGTGCTTAGGGATGGATTCCTTGCTATACAGGCACAAAAAATGGCCGCCGTATGGAGGATCTTCGCTGGACATTGACTTTTTAGCCCATTGGAACACATTGAACGGTTTTCAATGCGTTTCAATGGGTTTTTAAATTTCGCTTTAGGACGTTTTTGCTTAACAGCGATTTTCCTGGAATGGATTATCACCATTAAGTGAGGCACCACTGTATTTTTTTGTGTTGTTCCAACATAAACCAAAGAAATGCGAGTACCAAAACATTTGCAACTGCAACTATTTTCTGAGAGAAGGGTTGCATTTTCTGAATTGCAAAGGTGCCAATATTTTTGGCCATGGCTGTACATCTCTCAGGAAGTAAAAAAGGAAGTGACATCCTACAGCCTTGGACCTGGTTTTGGTACATGTCATAAATCTTTAAGTGAGTGAAAGAATTTGTGAAGAACTGAAGGGTTTATGCAAGGATGCGGCCCATTTAGGAAGATAACATTCTCCAAGAGATGGGTCTGAGTACTTGTGATTCTCCTTCTGAACTCACATTGAACGCTAGCCATCCCTTCCAATGCAGTGACTTCTATAATCTCCACATGCAGCACTGCATGAGCCTTGTGGTGCAGTAGGTAAACTGTGGTACTGCAGTCAAGACTTTGCTTATAACCTGAGGTGGGGTTTCACTGCAGCAAGACCGGTCAGGTTTTGGGAAAGCTCCTGGAACTGACCGGGAACCCTTGGTCCTGAGGCCCCCAATGTAGGGGGCAAAAGGATGGCTGACAGTAGAAGCGGCATCTGAAGCAGCTGAGGCAACAGAAAGGGGAGAGAAGTTGGTGGAAGCTGCTTTCTTCCCCTGAAGTATTTTCTGAGTGCACAGACCGAGGAAGAAGCCATGTTGGGCAAAGAGCTGGGAACACCCCTTGCAGAGAGAGGAGGAGCACAGAAGGATTTTGGAAAATATCCTGAGCAGGACTCTAAGTGAGTCAAGATATGTGTTTTATATAAAGAAACCTTTATGGACCTAAAACAATGACACGGAAGAAAGCTGGGCTTAATGAGCTAGTGAAAGTGGATTAGATCCTGCAATTCTTTGAGCCATGGTAGAAGCAAGCCTCCCCCCCATCCTCCAGTTTCCATCGAGAAAAGAGAAGAAAGAGAAGGAAAAAGAGAGAGGAGGGGAGAAAGTTATTTGGTGAATGAACCGTTTTAATCAAAGGCAAAGACTCGCTCCCGTGAAATAGCTGAATCATAAATTGTCTAAATACAGAAAATAAAAAAAAAAGAAATATCCAATTTAGAAAAAAAAACTTTTTAAAAAAACAGAAGGAAAAAATGGAGATTATGAATTCAGAGCTGGGAGTGATACAACATAGCCTCCCAGAGTGGTAGAATATACCAGATGGGTGGGATATAAATCAAATAAAAAAAATAAAATAAAATAAATAAGCATGGGGAAAAAAACAAGATGAAAGCAATCGGCTAAAGTTACATATGGAGGGAGCCAATCTCATACAGTGGACCCTAGACTTACGGAATTAATCCGTATTGGAACGGTGGCTGCAGGTCAAAAAGTCTGTAGGTCAAGTCTCCATTGACCTACAGTGCATTGAAAACCGATTAATCCCGTAACAGGCCATTTTTGTTCCATTTTGGTTTTTTTCTGGTCTGTAAGTCAATTCTCAGGCTGCAAGTCAAACCTAAATTTTGCAGCCAGAGAAGTCTGTAACTCAAAAAGTCTGTAAGTCAAGCCGTCTGTAAGTCAAGGGTCCACTGTACTTAGATTCCAGAATCTTCCAGAACAAAAAGTTGAAGACACAGTGCAAGTAGCAACCAATTTTTTTAGCCTCATTTATGGAGATGTGGCCAAAAGAAGTACAGCAAAATATAGAAACAGCACAAAGATTTAACACAGCGTACACCAGGCTTAATAAACTCCCCAGAGAAATTCATGTTAAATTCACGAGAATATTTCAAGAAAAGGTTCTAAGAAACATGCAAGAAAAAGGACCCAATTAAAAGGAATATAAATTAAGATTTTGAAACATCCTGTGGCAAATAAGGCAGAAAAGGAGACAATACGTGGAGTTAACACATTTCCTGAGAACAAACTCAATTACATGTAAATGGTTACTACCTGGAGGTGTCTCTTTCCAATTTATGAATAAATACAGAAATTAAAATTGGACATTTGCCTTCAAGACTTACAGTATGAAAATCAAGAACTGCCTGCTGAAATATTTTTTAAAATGTGTTGGAAAGATAAAATACAGGAGGGTACTTCCAACCATGTTAAGTGGATAGGAAAGGAAGCAGAAAATTAGTGGAGATTATTGGAGGCTAGTATAGGAAATATTTAAAAAAGGATTTTTTTTGCATTTTGTGAGATATCACTCACAAAATCGTGAGTTAATTGAGTATTATGTCTGAGATTGTAGATAAAGAAATGAAACATTTAATAATACATGTAATTACTGTATGGGAAACATTGGAAGAAAGCAGAAACACAGTCATCTTAAAAAGGACACAATATTTGGAATGACTTTAAAACTGGATTCAAAATATGGACTGGAAAGCATAGATAAAAGAAGAATGAGAAGGTCCAATTAGGGAATGAGAGAGTAGTAACTATAATAATTGTAATAAAACCTGTTAAGTTGTTCTTTTTGGTTATCTTTTTATTCTGGTAGAACTGTATAAGTGGATTTAAAAGTACCCTCTCTGAAATTTTACCCTTCCCCTAACCATGTCCACTCCCCCAGCCCCCCAGCCCAATCCTATCCCTATTGGAAATTAATAAAAATTTAAATAGAACAGACTCTGTTTATGACCTGAATTCAATTTCAATGGGCTCTGACAGGCAGCTCAAGACTAACTCAGCCTTCCATCCTTCTGAGGTCAGTAAACTGAATACATAGCTCACCAGGGGGCTAGAGGGGAGAAAATGTGTAGACTTGCATAATTAAATTATAAACTGCCCAAAGAGTACTTTAAGTGTTAACCTTGACATCCCTGGATGAAGGACAGACTATGACAACAAATAGAATTAACTGTTCTAGATGCTGACAGTTATCTATCAAGCAAACAACTTGGGAAACAAGGCTATTTCTCATGAATCTGACCATTAATTACTTCCATCTTTAGAAGCCATGCCCTGCATCCAGTGATTGGGTGATGTGAATGACAAGACAGGGTCGTTTTGGTGGCAGCACTCTCAGCTAAAGAGCTTAATAGCCTTTTTACTGAAGGGCTTTGTTTGTTTGTCTTTTAGGACACAAGTCTTTTGACCTTTTGACTTATTCTTTAAAACTGGCTTTTTTAAATACTTTCTGCTTTTAATTAGGCTATCAATGTTGTATGTAAACTATCTTGTGCCTCAGAGCCCTGAAAGATTAAGCATAAGTGGCTTAATAACATAAATAAAATTTTGAGCAGACAAAAGTCATACAAGAAGAGGAATGATGATACATATGTTTGGGTGTCCAGAAGAAGTATATAATGATCAGGACTAACTGAGAACTGGTAAGATCATTAATTCCTGAGATATTCTGTTTCAGCTGTACTGAATCCAAAACGGAGACCTTTGTTTTTAGTTACAGTGGTGCCTCACAAGACGATTTTAATTCGTTTCATGGAAATCACTGTCTTGGGAAAAATCATCTTGTGAAACCCAGTTCCCCATTGGAATGCATTGAAATCTATTTAACGCCTTCCAATTGGGAAAAAAATCACTATCTTGCAAAAATTATCCATAGAAGACATCGTCTTGCAAAACACAGTTCCCCATACCATATTGGGGAAAAGCAATCCCCTCAACTGCACTGCCTTTGGAAATTCAAGGGGTCTCAGATGGCCTTACCCCTCTTTCTCTCTCCAACAATAAAGAAAGAAGATAAAAGAAGTCAAAACAGCCCCCTGGCTCCTCATAATGGTAATTCCATTTACCCTTATCCTTTACCACAGAGAAAAAAAGAAAGATAGGAATATAAAACATCAGGTCTTGCTGCCTTTACAATAGGTCCTGATGAGAAAAAGAAATTTAGAAAAAACAGGGTTAATCACAAGTGTAATCTCCCATTAACACAAATTATGCAGATGAGTTCCTCACATTTGGGGAAATCACAGGGACTAGCAAAACACCCAAAGTACAATGGATGAGCCTCCCCCTTGGAAAACCACTTTTATGACATGGTACTTTCTCTGTAAGGTATGAGTTAAAATGGCCCTTGCCTCTCCTACCCCATTCTGTCCCCTAACCCCCCAAGTCATGGTGACCCCCTGGCTGCAACTCCCACTCAGTACAGGGCTGCACAGCCCCAGTCCTGCCAGAGGCCAAGAGAGCTCCTCACTGTTTTGGGGTGGCCTATGAGACCCCCATCAGGGGCTAAGTGTTCCTCCCACAATCCTCTAGTGCACAGGTATTAGCATATGCTAATACCCTATGCTAATTATGGGCGTAACACCTAGGTACTTTATGCTAATACCTGTGCACTAGAGGATTGTGGGAGGAGCACTTAACCCCTGATGGGGGTCCTGCAGGGCACCCCGAAACACTGAGGAGCTCTCTTGGCCTCTGGCAGGACTGGGGCTGTGCAGCCCTGTGCTGAGTGGGAGGTGCAGCCAGGGGGGTCACCATGACTTGGGGGGTTAGTGAACAGAATGGGGTAGGAGAGGCAAGGGCCATTTTAATTGGTACCTTGCTGGGGAAATACCATGTCATAAAGGTGGTTTTCCCAGGGGAGGCTCATCTATTGTACTTTGGGTGTGTGGCTGATCCCTGTGATTTCCCCAAATGTAGGGAATTCATCTGCATAAATTATGTTAATGGTAGGATTACTTTTATGATTTCCCTATTGTTTTTTTATAATTCCTTTACCTTTTAGATCTTTGCTATTTTCACTATTCTCTATCATTTAAATTTGCAACCATAGCCCCTTTGGCAATACTTTGCAAGATGGTTTCCCCCCCAATTCGAACACATTAGTTATATAAGGTCTACTTTTTTATCCCAAAAAAGTCAGGGAGAAAGTGTATGTTGGTGTTTTTCCAGGAGACAGACCATGGAAAACCAGCAGTATACACTTTCTCCCCTGCTTTTTGTCTTGTGAGGCAAGGACCTAAACATCATCCAGCAAAAATTGCCCATAGGAATAATCATTTTGGGAAGGAAAACATTGCTCAAAAAAAGTCATCATCGTTTTGCGAGGCACCACTGTATATCTATTTAGTAATAACTTAGCATGGTTACATTTTGCTCAGGGTTAAATTACTACACATTAAACCAGAGATTAGCAATATATTACAGTCAATTAAGTTATCAATTAAATCTGACATTTCTGAAAGTAATGGTGCAATTTATTTAGTGTTCAACTTAACCTGAGGGTTTTGCACCCATATTTCTCCAGTGGTAAATTAGGCAACTATAGGAAAGTAGAAGGAAAGAAAGCTATTGCTAGGATAATCAAGGAAAAATATAACCACAAAGTCCTACTTGTGCTTCCACTTTGAGTTCTGCATTGCTCAACCTCTTGAAGGGGAAGAATAAAGAGATATGATTATAAGGGTGGGAGAAAGGGAAAGCAAGAAAGGGGTTTTAGGAAATGGGGGATTCAATGATTTTTGCAACTGTTTTCTTCTCTCCAGAGCTCAAAATAGGGGTATAGGGGAGGAGTAAAATCGTAGGAGAAATTTTTCACCTTCTGTTGCTCTTAGGGCTTTCCTTCTCTAGTTTCTTTCACAAGACAAGGTGAATGAAAGGTATAGCCCTTATCATCCCACCAAAATAAATACTTCCCATCCAGACCTTAAACTACACTTTAAAACTTTAATTTATGGATTCTTTTGTTTTATCCACCAACATGTACTAAACTGTATTGGTAAAATCTTTTGGAGAACTGAAGCAAATGCTCAGGCTACATGCACATTACCCCTGGGAACTGCAATTCCTTCTTCTCCCTAACTCTCTTTCTCCCAGAAAATGGCAGTTTCTTGACACATAGCATTGATTTCATAGACATTGCCTAGTTTTTGCATTTAGATTTATGCCATAAATATCAGTGTTTCAAGCCCAATGATACATGGAATTCAGTGAAAAAGCTGTATGTACTATTGCCCCTTTCCCATACCCCTCAAAGGAAAGATGTGGAAAGTGTGTGTGTGTGTGTGTGTGTGTGTGTGTGTGTGTGTGTGTGTGTGTGAGTGAGTGAGTGTGTGTAGGGGGAAAGAGACAGAACAAGAGAAAACAATCATTGCATTGAATTCATTGCTATAGACCAATTTGGAAAAAGAAATGTCTTTGGAGAGTTCAACTGAATATTTTAGTTTTGTTCTGTGCATCTAATCCTGATACTTCCATTTTGACATAAAAATCACCATGCTGGATCTACCTAACCTTTGTTGGCTCTGCAGATTTCTGAATAGCAGTAAACCATAATATTACAGTATCTCAATGCAGAAAGCACTGCAGTGCTGGCAAGAAATCTCCAAATGAATCTGGTCCAAGACACTGCTCAAACTTTCTGAATGTGAGATTCTTTTATTCTTTTGAGGAAACGGCACACTGCAGCACCAGGTTCCCGTTTTGTCTGCAGGAAGTCCCAGATCTGCATGGTTACCTGTGAGGCAAAGTGAGGCAGCTGCTTCATGAAGAAGATTTTGGATGTCATGATAATGCAACAAGTTCTTTCTTAGTGGAATAGCAAACTGGTGGGGTGGATTATATAAGGGCTACATCTGTTAGATCTGTCTGTAGTCATTCCGTTGTCCTATTGAGTAAAGTTCTGGTGCAAAAGGAACCTGGTCTCTAACCATTGTATTTGGACCACTGGACTCCTTTGGGGGGGGTTCCTCATGGAGGACATACAGTGGGGTCTTGACTTGAGAACTTAATCCGTATTGGAAGGCGGTTCTCAAGTCAAAAAATCTGTAGATCAAGTCTCCATTGACCTACAGTGCATTGAAAACCGATTAATCCTGTAACAGGCCGTTTTTGTTCCATTTTGGTTTTTTTCTGGTCTGTAAGTCAATTCTCAGGCTGCAAGTCAAACCTAAATTTTGCGGCCAGAGAAGTCTGTAACTCAAAAAGTCTGTAAGGCAAGGGTCCACTGTAGAAGTGCTTCCTGCCACTCCTGTCTCAAACAGGAGAATGTCCTGGGTTCATCCTGTGGGTTCTCACATTTGATGCCTACATCTAGAGTTAAAAGGGTCAAGGAACAGTGTTGCTGCCAGTCAGAGTAAGCAGCCATTTGATCTGGTATAAAGCAGTTTCAGCTCATGATACCTACTATGAACATCCCATTCACAGTCCCAGCTATATTTTGCTATTTCTTTTGAAATATACTCCCTAATACTGGGGCAGATGCAGAAATGGCAAAGGATTATATGAGTACAGTATATGAGGAATATTTGAGGCAGTCACATATGAGAAAAGTGAGACTACAGTACTCCCCACTCAACCAATCTGACCAAATATTTATTGCTTTTAGCCATGGTCCACATCAAGCCATTTCATCCAAAGAAAGAGGCGGCATGGCACCACATCCCCCTCTCTTATCTTTACATAAAATGTATCTTTTTGACACCATTATACTCTGCCTTCCCATGTTACCACTCCATCTCATGGAATCAATCAAAGTACCACTGTTGAGGGTCAAGAAATGTTCAGAATTCCAACCATAGACTGTGACATAAATTATATTAATCATTACTGAGGGGAAGTAGAAGAAATCAACTGCAGTTTTGAGCTGTTGCCTTCCATTCTGTAAAACATATACGGTATTTGGACTTTTCATGCTGGTTTACATGTCAGCTCAACAGCCCAGCCATCTTCAAGCTCCCCACACCTAGAACCATCCACAAAGTAGAATCTAATTAAGTCTTTGCCATAGATAATGTATTTCTCTCTTCTTCTCTAGCTAGTTCTTTTCATTTTCAAAAATACGATAGTGTTCCTAACCATGACCTATCATGACTTCTCCTGACTCACGGTGGGCTTTTGACCCCCACCCCCAAGTATCTTCCTGGATTATGCATTGCTTGGGGATACTTGTGTGTTGCAGACCTACAGTACATGTGTCATGTCACTCAGAGACTGCCTGAACTGGATTCATTCTCTGCTGTGGTTTTTGATGACACTCAGAGAGACTGCTGCAATGCAATCAATCCTGCTGGAGAAAGAAACTTTAGTAACATTTCTTAAGCTCATAATGGAACATGCTTCATAAAGTGCTTGTATCTGGGCCAGCTCCAGGCACACTGGCAGCAAATGGGCTAAAATTTCTTTAGGTGCCACGTACTGTTTTTTGTTTTTTGTTTTTTTTGGAATAACAAATGATATATTTCAAAAAAAGACATTATGTCTTCTGAGAGGTTTCACATCTATCTCTTGTAATTTCATGTTGTTTTAAGGAGAGGAAAATTCCTAGTACTGTATTTTATGTTTAATGTTAATTGAACAGAAGGATGTTCACTTACTGCTGGATGAAACTCACATCTTCTCCCCTAGTAAATTCCCTACTAGCCTCACTCGTCTCAGGTTTGTTGTAGTTCCTTGCCAATGTGTAAAATACACATATTCTGCATTTAGAAACATAAAAAGTGCTATGCTAGATCAAAAGAAGGGTTTATCTAGTTCATCATTCTAATCACACAGTGACCAATTTGATGCCAGTGGGAAACCCTCAAGCAGAATGTGAATATTGCAGATGGCCTGCTTCTGAAACTGGAGGGAGCAGAGAGAGAGAGAGAGAGAGAGAGGTGTGATGCATCATTGCAAGTGTCATCCTCCATGAATATGTACAATTTAATACCCTTTTAAATCAATGTTGTTGGCCATCACTATAATATATGGCAGTGAATACAGAGTTTTAAGTACATATTCTGTAAATAAGTACTTCTTTTTTTTATCTATCTCAGTCTCCAATGTTTATGCAGAACCACTATCTTGATTATATATAAAATGAAAGTATCTTTTCCTTTGCCATCACCATCTGAACTTCTCTTGGATGAAATACTCAGAGGAAGAGTTCATATGCTAATTTCTTGATTTTTGGTTGTTGTGGGTTTTTCAGGCTCTTTGGCCGTGTTCTGAAGGTTGTTCTTCCTAACGTTTCGCCAGTCTCTGTGGCCGGCATCTTCAGAGGACAGCACTCTGTACTCCAGTGTAGTTGGCTTGGGAGTGCAGTATTACTACACCAGGGAGTGCAGTATTACTATGCCAGAGTACAGAGTTCTGTCCTCTGAAGATGCTGGCCACAGAGACTGGCGAAACGTTAGGAAGAACAACCTTCAGAACATGGCCAAAGAGCCCGAAAAACCCACAACAACCATTAGATCCCGGCCATGAAAGCCTTCACAATTATTCTTGATTTTTCTTCAGACTCCTTTTGTCTTAGTTTCACGCTCCATTTATTCTTTTCTTCAGTCATTATTTTCCACCCTTCTTTAAGGTTTTTCTTTTTTTTTCTTTTTATCAGTTAGCTTATTTTGCATTCTTTTTTTAAAAACTCATTTTGTTCTCTGAACCAGCTAGCTTTCCAGGAACTACTTCCAGTCCTTAGTCTGTCCCTAATCCTGCCCTTTGAGTACTTTTAAGGCCTGAAACAAAACAAAACACAAATTTTCCATTTCTCAATGGAAATGAATAGGGAATATTCTAACAATTTCACTCTGAGCAGCTGAAATGTTCATGAACTCTCTGTATCAGCTTTGTCAGTCAGTGTAAGATGCTTTACAAACAATCTTAAATCAGAACTTTCAAAAGAACCAAAGAAGCACACACTTCTGGAAAACAATATATACTAACTCAGCACCTGCATACATTCTGTCAAAATGTGTACTCTTGAATTATACATTCTGTTTCACAATGCAAACACACATGCTACGTAACAAAATTATACAGTTTGTTGAAGAGGTAATCTCTGGATAATGTTTCCAAGACGATTTCCTGGGCAACTGATTTGTGTACATAAATTAATTAAGAGTAAACATTACCTCTATTAACCTCAAACTACATCACATATTGAGATGCTGCAATATTTTTTTTCAGTTCCCTATTTGATTCACCTGCTTTTAGAAGTCATTTAATTGACTAAATTACCTTTAATCTGTTGACAGTGAATGCATAAATGAGATGCACTCCTACATACTGCCAGGGATAAACTACAACTCCATCAAGCATATTTGTTTGTGTGCATGTGTGTGTGAGTGCATAAGCATGCACGCAGTGTGTCTTGTTACTTTATGTTGAAAGTTTATTTGTTAGCATACAATCCTTAAGTAATGAACCCATAAAACAAATGTTTGTCTGCAAACAAAGCCAGAAAATTGTATGTGTATTTAAATAAACCAAACAGTATATTTAATAAGACAAGCATTTGCTTAGAGGTACAATCTTCCCTTAATCTGCATGTCCCAATTCTTGGCTTTTAGTCTGGTACTATGCTAACATGATCTGGGTTTGGGTTCTGTGTTTTCAATGTTGGACTTCAGCAGCATCTATTACTGGGTAGACCATCAGTGGTCAGCATCAAATGGTATCCTTATCTCTAGATCCCAGTGCTTCCACCAGGCATGGATGGCAAGTCCTCTCCCTCCTGCAGATCCCCCTGCACTGTAAAAACTTGTTCTGAGGTTTTCAGAAGCTCTCAAACCAACTGGGGGCATTACAGAGTATTACAACAGAAGGGGGAAGGGAAGAAAGCCTCAGTTCCACTGAATAGCTAAGTACACTATTGGATTGCTGCAGTTGCATATTTATTGACAGTGAGTTGTTTGGAATATGTGACCCACTGAAAGTGTGTTTTGACAACTACTTAAATTTTGCTGATATGCGTTGCAATTAATTGACAAAGGCTGGATGGGAGCTTCATTTTCATATCCCTGAGGATAGGAATATGAAGTGTGGTACCACAGGTGCCACAGAGGTCTGTTTCCCCTCCCAAGAACCAGTCCAGTACACTCACCGGGCTCCACACATCACGTGTCTGTTGGTACCAACATCGCACCAATCACGGAAGTAGCATGACTGGCTTTGCCCTGCCTCTCCACTCAGCCGACCACTTTGGTGAGGTGTCGGATGACAAGTCTCCCTGCTCAGCTATTCAACAGTTGGCTGTGTAGGAAGGCGGAGCAAAGCTAGTCAGGACTTCTGTGATTGGTGCGATGTTGCCGCCGATGGACGTGTGCACTTCGTGGAACCCAGTGAGTGGAGCAGGGGTGAGAATGGACTTCTATGCACCTGTGGGGCCACACTTCATATTCATACCCCCAGGAATATGAACACGAAGCTCCCATCTCTAGCTGGAATCCTATCAACAACTTCTGCATGCATAAGTGAAACTGCATAAGTCAACTCTCAACCATTACTTCATTAGCAGCAATTCATCAACACAATCTACAAAATTTCTCTCATTCATGCACAAATTGGTAATACAATTCTGGCCAATAAATTTGCTTGAAATGTTTTTATTACTTTGTATAATTTTTATTATTTTATTATATTTATTTATTTATTGGACTTATATACCGCCCCATAGAGCTACAAGCACTTTCTGGGCGGTTTACAATTTTTTAATTATACAGGCTACACATTGCCCCCCCAGCAAGCTGGGTACTCATTTTACCGACCTCGGAAGGATGGAAGGCTGAGTCAACCTTGAGCCGGCTACCTGGGATTTGAACCCCAGGTCGTGAGCACAGTTTTAGCTGCAGTACAGCGTTTTAACCACTGCGCCACGAGGCATTTGTGTGTGCGCTTTTGAAGAGCATATTCTGCATTGACAGTATCAAGATTCAAGAATCTCCAGTTAAAGGCTGATTAGTAATGTGTGTTTAGTCGTTTAGTCGTGTCCGACTCTTCGTGACCCCATGGACCAGAGCACGCCAGGCCCTCCTATCTTCTACTGCCTCCAGGAGTTGTGTCAGGTTCATGTTGGTTGCTTCGCAGACACTGTCCAGCCATCTCATCCTTGGTCGTCCCCTTCTCCTCTTGCCATCACACCTTCCTAACATCAAGGTTTTTTCCAAGGACTCTTTTCTTCTCATGAGATGGCCAAAGTACTGGAGCCTCAGCTTCAGGATCTGTCCTTCAAGTGAGCATTCAGGGTTGATTTCCTTAAGAACTGATAGGTTTGTTCTCCTTGCAGTCCAGGGGATTCTCAAGAGCCTCCTCCAGCACCACAATTCAAAGGCATCAATTCTTCGGCGGTCTGCTTTCTTTATGGTCCAGCTCTCACTTCCATACATCACGACAGGAAAAACCATAGCTCTGACTATTCGGACTTTTGTTGGCAAGGTGATGTCTCTGCTTTTCAAGATGCTGTCAAGATTTGTCATCGCTTTCCTCCCAAGAAGAAGGCGCCTTTTAATTTCAGGGCTGCTGTCTCCATCTGCAGTGATCATGGAGCCCAGGAAGATAAAATTTGACACTGCCTCCATATCTTCCCCTTCTATTTCCCAGGAGGTGATGGGACCAGTGGCCATGATCTTAGTTTTTTTGATGTTGAGTTTCAGACCGTTTTTTGCACTCTCCTCTTTCACTCTCATTACAAGGTTCTTTAATTCCTCCTCACTTTCTGCCATCAGAGTGGTATCATCTGCATATCGGAGGTTGTTGATATTTCTTCCGGCAATCTTAATTCCAGCTTGGGTTTCTTCCAGTCCAGCCTTCCGCATGATGTATTCTGCATATAAGTTAAATAAGCTGGGGGACAATATACAGCCTTGCCGTACTCCTTTCCCAATTTTGAACCACTCAGTTGTTCCATGACCAGTTCTAACTGTTGCTTCCTGTCCCACATATAGGTTTCTCAGGAGACAGATAAAGTGGTCAGGCACTCCCATTTCTTTAAGAACTTGCCATAGTTTGCTGTGGTCCACACAGTCAAAGGCTTTCGCATAGTCAATGAAGCAGAAGTAGATATTTTTCTGAAACTCTCTGGCTTTCTCCATAATCCAGCGCAAGTTAGCAATTTGGTCTCGAGTTCCTCTGCCTCTTCGGAATCCAGCTTGTACTTCTGGGAGTTCTCGGTCCACATACTGCTGAAGCCTACCTTGGAGGATTTTGAGCATAACCTTGCTAGCGTGCGAAATGAGTGCAATTGTACGGTAGTTGGAGCATTCTTTGGCACTGCCTTTCTTTGGGATTGGGATGTAGACTGATCTTTTCCAATCCTCTGGCCACTGTTGAGTTTTGCAAACTTGCTGGCATATTGAATGTAGCACCTTAACAGCATCATCTTTCAAGATTTTAAATAGTTCAACTGGAATGCCATCACCTCCACTGGCCTTGTTGTTAGCCAGGCTTTCTAAGGCCCACTTGACTTCGCTCTCCAGGATGTCTGGCTCAAGGTCAGCAACTACATTGTCTGGGTTGTCCGGGATATCCAAATCTTTCTGATATAATTCCTCTGTGTATTCTTGCCACCTCGTCTTGACGTCTTCTGCTTCTGTTAGGTCCTTCCCATTTTTGTCTTTTATCATGTTCATCTTTGCGCAAAATGTTCCTCTAATATGTCCAATTTTCCTGAACAGATCTCTGGTCTTTCCTTTTCTGTTATCTTCCTCTATTTCTTTGCATTGTTCATTTAAGAAGGCCCTCTTGTCTCTCCTTGCTATTCTTTGGAAGTCTGCATTCAAGTTTCTGTAACTTTCCCTATCTCCCTTGCATTTTGCTTCCCTTCTCCTCTCTGCTATTTCTAAGGCCTCGTTGGACAGCCACTTTGCTTTCTTGCATTTCCTTTTCTTTGGGATGGTTTTCGTTGCTGCCTCCTGGACAATGTTACGAGCCTCTATCCAAAGTTCTTCAGGCACTCTGTCCACCAAATCTAGTTCCTTAAATCTGTTCTTTACTTCCACTGTGTATTCATAAGGGATTTGGTTTAGATTATACCTGAGTGGCCCAGTGGTTTTTCCTAATCTCTTCAGTCTAAGCTTGAATTTTGCTATGAGAAGCTGATGATCAGAACCGCAGTCAGCTCCAGGTCTTGTTTTTGCTGACTGTATAGAGCTTCTCCATCTTTGGCTGCAGAGAATATAATCAATCTGATTTCGATATTGCCCATCTGGTGATTTCCATGTATAGAGTCGCCTCTTGTGTTGTTGGAAAAGAGTGTTTGTGATGACCAGCTTATTCTCTTGACAAAACTCTATTAGCCTTTGTCCTGCTTCATTCTGAACTCCAAGGCCAAACTTCCCTGTTGTTCCTTTTATCTCTTGGCTCCCTACTTTAGCATTCCAGTCCCCTAGAATGAGAAGAACATCTTTCTTTGGTGTCAGTTCTAGAAGGTGTTGTAAATCTTCATAGAATTGTTCAATTTCAGTCTCCTCAGCAATGCTGGTTGGTGCATAAACTTGGATTATTGTGATGTTGAATGGTCTGCCTTGGATTCGTATTGACATCATTCTATCATTTTTGAGATTGTATCCCATTACAGCTTTTCCCACTCTTTTGTTGACTATGAGGGCTACTCCATTCCTTCTACGGGATTCTTGCCCACAGTAGTAGATATGATAATCATCTGAGCTGAATTCGCCCATTCCTGTCCATTTTAGTTCACTGATGCCCAGGATGTCGATGTTTATTCTTGCCATCTCCTGTTTGACCACCTCCAGCTTCCCAACGTTCATAGATCTTACATTCCAGGTTCCTATGCAGTATTCTTCTTTGCAGCATTGGATTTTCCTTTCACTTCCAGGCACGTCCACAGCTGAGCGTCCTTTCGGCTTTGGCCCAACCACTTCATTAGCTCTGGAGCTACTTGTACTTGTCCTCCACTCTTCCTCAGTAGCATGTTGGACGCCTTCCGACCTGAGGGGCCCATCTTCCAGCGTCATATCTTTTAGCCTTTTGTTTCTGATCATGGGGCGTTCTTGGCAAAGATACTGGAGTGGCTTGCCATTTCCTACTCCAGGTGGATTGCGTTTAGTCGGAACTCTCCACTATGTCCTGTCCGTCTTGGGTGTCCCTGCACGGCATAGCCCATAGCTTCTCTGAGTTACTCAAGCCCCTTCGCCACGACAAGGCAGCAATCCATGAAGGAGTAGGTTCAGGATTGAAAAAGGAGAGCAATACTGAAATCTAGAATTGACTATCACTAGGCATGGTAGCAGTATCCAGGCAGGTAGTTGTAAAATGAGTTATATAAATGGAACACAATTCTAAAGATGGGTTTTGTAAAGTCACTTTAAGAAGAATGAATATAATGACATGCCAAAGCCATATGCGACTGAGCAGTGGAAAAATGAGGCTCTGGAACCCACAGTCGTCTTATTGCTGTTCAGTCATGGATGGCTTTGATGTGTCATTATGGTAATTCTTCATAAAGGTAATTTTCCATGCTTGGTTTTTAGCCATGATAGTAAAAATGAGTTATGATCATAGGTAGTATTCAGAAGGCAATGTTCAAATAAACGATGAGAGGGACAATTAGTAAGATGAGTGAGGGGTTGTTGTGCTCATTTCCTGCCTGTAAGCTTCTCATCTACTTTGTCACTACAGGGAGGTCTTTGGAAGTACTGTAGGCATTCAAGGGTCCCGCGGAGAGGAGCACTGTGTGCAGGTAGCCTCCAAAGAAATGACTATCTCAGGCTGAGTGAAGATTCTTTGTAGCTATGATAAGAAGCAGAAACACATTCTTCACCACAATTTTCCAGGCTGGTGAAAACCAACATAAAACAATGAAATATCCATTTAATACATTAGCCAAAATCCTGTTGCTTGTTTAACGTAGTGAATAGCACTAGTGAGTTTCAAATGACTGAAAAAAGAAAATTGTTTTAATAAGGTAACATAACCACCTTAAAGAGACTGCCTTACCTTTACCAGGTTGTCAATATAACTGGTTCTATAATTGAGATCTCACCATCAATTAGGCCTCTATTTTACTGCAGAATAGTCCTCTTCTGGTAGAAAACACAACTAGAGCTATTCGGTAGAAGATCTCAAAGACAGTCAGGCCTTAGTTCATCACACAAAACACAGAGGGCTTTTAGCTTACAACTACATTACACACACACACACACACACACACACACACACACACACACACACACAACTTAATTGCACCGCATTTCATCAAACCATATACTGTCTTAAGTATCAGGCCACAGAAGAGTCCTGAAGGTGAGAAATCTCGAACCTACCAGCAACGCTGAAAATAGGCCCTGAATCACTTGCTTTGTATGTTTTTGTTGCTGCCCAAAACACAGCTTATGTCTTCTGTGAGTACAGATTATATGTTGAGAGCTATTGAGTCTGCCATAGCTCTCTACAGTTTACAATTATAATAGAGACACCTGTTTCACTTGGGCACTTCTGTAATAGTGAAGGAGAACACCATTCAATAGCAGAGTCAATGACTCTGAAATTCACTGATCTGCCTGCTCAATGCACTGACATAATGAAATTCATGGCGCTGCAAAAGAATATTGGCCAACAATGCACAACATAACATCTGTGGGTGTTGTTGTTTTTTTCATCCTTTTATGCTTTCCTCTTTCTAGTGGTATCATTACTCCCTGTACACATATATTCTCAAAGCTCATATCAAATATTCAAGACAGAGTTAGAGTGTAATGCTAACTGGCCAGCTGAAGCAACACGAGGTCAGCTGAAGCTTTGCTTAATCCGAATCCTCCTTGCTTTCATATATGAAAACTAAGAAGATCATAACAACTATGACAAAGATAAATGCTACTGAAATGCTCCTTGTACGTTGCTTCGTTTCTTTATATATCCACTTCCAGAACAACTTTTCGGAGGATTAGATAAATTCAAGGCAGAGAAATAAATGTTCCATGCTCCAAATGCAGTTTATCTGCACTCAGAAGACACTGGAGACACAAGCAACAAGAGGTGGTAACAATGATCACACCTTCCTTCTGGGCTTCCAAGAAGCATCTGGCTAGCCTATGCTAGAGAGATAGTACAACAACCAAAAAGACTTTTTGTCAGACTGAGTAGGGCAATTCTTATGACTTTGTCATCAAACCTATTAATTGCAGAACAAAAAAAGTAGCCAAGCATGCAAACAGGTATAGGTGAACAATGAGTGCTGGGGAGGCAGGTAAATTGTGTTACCTTCCTAATGGGCAAGATGCACCAAGTTTGAGAAGTGCTGTACAACACAACAGCAGCTAAGAGAATATTTCTTATATCAATATTAATTATTTTAACAGTTGCAGCTGGGATGGACACTTACAGAACCAACAAAAGAGGAATGGCATCATCAAAAAGGAGGACAAAAATGGGCTGAAGTTTGTACATGCGAATATTTATGTGCAGATGGAACATTTAAAGCTGCCTTGGGTCCTTTTGGAGAGAAAGGTGAGGTTAAAGTATTTTTAAGTAAATAAATAATTTTAACATGAATAGAAATGCAAAACAGCCCTAACTATGCATTCCTTGCTGTATTGGACAAAAGTGAGGAAGGGAAGTGTTCTAGCCCAGTGGTTCTTAACCTTTGTTACTCAGATGCTTTTGAACTGGAACTCCCAGAAACCCCAGTCAGGACAGCTGGTGTTGAAGGCTTCTGGGAGTTGCAGTCCAAAACTCCTAAGTAACCCAAGGTTAAGAACCAGTGCTCTACCCTCATCCCTTCCATTTCCAGCTCTGTCCTATGCATGGAGGGTAATATGTCTGAAGGGAACAAACCCATCATATTGATGCAGCTTCCTCATGAAAATTAGTGTCTAATAAAATGAGGGTCCTGATTTGTTTGCATGATGCCCATGAACATAGGAGCCTCTTGCCTTCAGACTTCATGTATAGAATGGTGATTGAAGCAGCTTTTCCCCTTCAAGTCATATTTATTCAACATGGCAACAAATGCCTAAAAGGCAGGGCCGGACTGGGACCAAAAATCGGCCCTGGCATTTAGAGCACACAGGCCCACCGGCTATGGGGACACAGGCCCACCTGTTGTGGGCTCCATTCAAGATATTGTGGCGCGCTGAAGGGGCGTTGCTGGTATAGTGGTATTGGTACATGCTTACGAGTTCTCCCTATCCCAATCATTGCCCTGGTTGTATAAATAACAAGGAGCATCAGGAAATCTAAACCTATAAAATCATCACATTTAACAAAAAGTGTAATTAAAATTTAATGTTTAAATTTGTCAATGCTAGTGCTCTCTAAACAAAAAACACCAACAGTACAATGTGAGATCTTATAGCTATTTTAATGTATTGAAACATTAGATCATTGAATATAACTGCAACAAAACGTTCAATGTGAACAAGCCATAAGTAGCAGATCCTCCTACATCAACACTTCCACCAGGAACAAAAGGCTCGGCTCAAGAACTTTCCACCTCGTTTATGATTTGAACATTTTAAATTTGAACCCTACTAATACTGGAAAGACTTAGGAATGATACGTTATCAAGGAATAAGAAGACTTTGCAGGGCTTCACTACTCTCTGCAACTCTGTTGATGATGGCATCCACATCAAGACTCATGAGGATTTCTTATTCTGTAGCCATTAACATGAATGAATCCAAATGGTCCTGGGATACAGTATTCCTCAGTCGATTCTTGATGAACCTCAAGGTGGAGAAGCTTCTCTCACAAGCAACTTGAGTAAATGATAGAGTCAGTAGGAATTTGTAGGCTAGACCTATCACATTATAGGCATCTGTTAATAAATTGTAGCGCCGTAGAATTTGATAGCAACAAATGGCACAGTTCTTACATGTTGCACATGGCTTATTTAACAGCTCCATTTCATCAAATTGTTGACTTAGATCTTCCATGGGCGTTTCTCTTGACACCCTTACAGTGTATTCTTCTAGCGCTGATGTCTTCAATTTGTCCCAATGCAAAGCTAGACTAGTTAATTCACACCGCAAATTTTCAGCTGTGGCATTCTCATTAAATTTGATCAAGACTTTACTTAAATCTTCCATTGCAGATATATGAAGCCCTTGTTCTCTTATGTTTGAAAAGTTCCTAGGGTCTAGGCATGCATAGTTGGCATACAGTGTTTCACTAGCAAGAAAATGTCGAGTTATGCTCTCCGTGATTACATCAAGGATCACATTGTGTACTAGTATCTTATATGCCATGATGGCATCCGATATTACTTCATCTTGAGAACATTCACCAGCCATGCTTTTCTTCTTTCTTAACCTTTTATGAGGCAAGGTGGCCTGTACTTCAAGTTCACAATCTTCACGTTCTTGTAGTTTGTCATTTGCCCATCTTATAAAATCATCTGCACTGTTCTTGACCCCTTCAAAATCTCTGGCAAGCTTTTTGAGATTTTCCTGTGTCCCTGTGACCATGTGATGAGCTTGTAATACATCTAAGCCACTTGTTTGTAGATATTTTGACAACAGGGATGTCAGCTCAAAAATCCGAAGAATTATATGTGCTGTGAGAACGGTCTCATATTTAAGCAGTGATTCTATGTAAGTTTTTGTCTTTATTCGTACTTCTGGCTTAGATCTTGAGTTTTCTTCAATCTTTGCCAATGTTACAATAAGGTCAACATATAAAGCTGAATCAGGTTGGGAAAATGATCCAAATATTTTTCTAAGTGCTGCATCTTTGGACCACCAGCATATTTCCCCAATCACAGAGACTCTTCGATGGTGTGGATCCTGACTGACATTTAGCCATACATTCATTCGTTGATTAGACTCACGAATAAAAACTCCAACATCATTTATTAGATTAAATAACGATGCACTTGGAATTACAATATTTGTGGTGTCAGCCAGTACTAAATTGAGTACATGTGCATAACACCAAATATGAATTTGGCCTGGAGATTCTCTGGACAACCATGTAGAGAAGCCTCTATACTGTCCTTGCATGTTAGCTGCTCCATCGGTAGAACTACCAGTGCAATTTTTTATGTCAATTTTACATGACTGCAGAACTTGCCTTAGTAAGGTAAGAAAGTATTCACCTGATGAAGACTCACAATCGACCACTGCCAGGAGCTTCTCATGAATACAGTCTGTCACATAACGAACAATTACTGAGCATTGGTCTCTTGAAATAATATCTTTCCTCCCGCCTCTTGCTACCCTCCCTAAAGCCCTCTGTGTTTTGGCACCGCTCTTCCTTTTCCCAGCCAGGGTCGGATCCAGTTAGCCATTAAAAACCTCCCACTGAACTGCCTTGCCCTAAGTGGCCCTCCCGCCCTCCCTTCCTGTGCTCGGCCGCCGCCACCCGCCGTGGCGCACAAGTGAAGCCGGCCGGCTGTGCCTCCCGAAGGTCGTGCCCAGGCGGGTCCTCTTGGCTGCCTTTCCGAGGGATCCGTGCCAAAGGGACACCGTCTCCGGAGGAGGAGGAGGAACAGGTAGCAGCGGCTCCCTCGTCCTTTCCAGGGCAGACAAAAGGTCGGCGCTGCCGGGCGAGGCGGCCACGGAAGAAGCCCGCCAAGTCCGCTCTGGCGGAGGTGACCCGGTCTTGGGGGAAGCGGCGGGGAACTTGGCGGAGGCAGAGACGTCGTCGCCGTCCTCCTCGTCCTACTCCTCAGTGCCGGGCGGAGTGGCGGGAAGCGGAGGGGGGGAAATGCCCTACCTGGACCGGGGTTGCCTGGGTCTCCGGAACCCTCTTCGGACCCGAAGGACCAAAAGCCCGCACCGGGAGCTGCCATCTGCCGAGCTGGTTGAGGGGCTGGGGAAGTGCAGCGAGGGTGCCTCAGACTGACCGAGCCCGGGTGAGTGAGCGCACGCGTGTGTGTGTGAGTGTACGTGTGTGACAGAGGCGGCGCGTGTGCGAAAGTGCGGGAACCAGCCAGCCAGGGAAGGGGAGGAGGAGGAAGGAGAAGGGCGTGGGCGAGAGGAGCACGGGTCCCGAAGTGCGTGCGTGCATGCGTGTGTGAATGCAAGTGTTACCGGGCTGCGGCTGGCTGGGCGAAGCCGAGGATGAAGCAGCCGAGCGTGGCTGGACGCGCCAGACACACCGGTGCGGGTGAGGGCGGGAAAGGGCAGGAGAGAGGGAGGGAAGGTATTCAGCGCTCCTCAGGGTGTCGGACGGCTCCCTTTTCCCTCCTCCGAGTCCACAGGACTGAGGGAAGGGTGCTGGAAGTGGAGGCGCGGGGACAGGGCTTGACTCCTCGGGGACTTCAGGCGCGCAGTGGGCGCCTCTGCGCTGAGGCAGGAACCGGCCGTTCTGACCATCGGCCATTCTGGCATTTGCCAGAACTGCCAGATGGCCAGTCCGGCCCTGCTAAAAGGAGTTTGAACCTCACCCTCATGGGAAAACTTTGACTCATATGATGTATGCCTGCTTGGCATGCTGCTTGAGTGTTACTCATGAGGAACCTCAAGTCAACCCTGTTCTCTTCTGCATCTTCCAGATCTGAATTGGACAGCCCTTCAACTAGAAGACACTTGCAGAGGATTGTCCTCTATGAATTAGATGGCACAGTCCGTACAGTTTCAGGTGCACATATGAATGGACTGTACTCATCAAGCAGAATGCAGAGCTTCTCAGTAGAGATAGGTCCCATGCTCAGCAGCAAGTCATTAAGTGCAGAGGGTGTTAAGTTCAGGTGGCAGCAAGCCATTGGTTTTGGATTTGCCTATCAACTGATCCAAGGTGTAGGTAGCTGCTGACTAGAGTAAGGGAGTATATGTCCCATAGCTATTTGATGTGAAGTCTCTCCCCTGCTTGGTCCACAAGCTAGCTCTGAAGTCCAATGATAAGGTCTACCAGATAAGACCAAGGATAAGGACAAAACAAAACGAAACAAAGATACAAGAATGTGAAGCTACAGTTTGTGTTTAATTGTAGCAGCGATGGCATAAGACATTTTGCTGTTTAAGGTGAATAAGATGACATTTCCTTTTGTTTCATGTACAGAAGCAAACTGGATTTGAAATTGAAACTGAATTGATACCAACCAGCTAAAGTAGAGCATTTTTCACCACACCTGAGTGCAGCAGGCTAGTTCTGGGGTTAGGATAGACCACATGTTCACATTGGTTCAACAGCAACCTCAAAAGAAAGAACAGAGGAGAATATATATATATATATATATATATTACTATATAGATGGGTAAATGAACAATTAGAAGCTTCACAGTTCTTTTGGGAAGAGTGTATAATTCCACTATTTTTGTCCTTTTTGATGCTATTCAACCTTCAGGCTGAAAGAAACCCTACAGAGCTACTACAGGGAACCTACCAAAGGCAAGGCTATTTGCTAGATTGCAATGCCAGTTGCCTCCTGACTTTTTCTTTGATGTAGGTGTTTCTGCAGAAAACCTGAAATTAGATCCTGCTGTGCCTGCCTTTTTTAAAAAAAGCAAAACACAACACAACATTCAACCTCATTCCTCTGAAACAAATGGAATAGTGGCTTTTGGATGACTGCCTCTCAGGACTCCCTCTCACAAATATGGTCTCTGACAGTAATCACTGAAATATGTCTGGAAGCAGAGCTCTCTTCTCCCTCTACTGGAGTGCACTGGCAGATTAAAAACAGTAGGACAGAGCAGAGAGAAGCTGTTGAGTCCTTAATGGCATTAGAGCCAAGAGATCACACACAGCGCTGAACACTGCTACAGTGTACGACCTTGCCTGGCATGCACAGTGCTGATTATAAGAAAGAATCAAGTGGATATGAAGGAAAATTGAGCTGCATCTCTTCACAACTCCTCATTGGTAAATGGAGGATTAGGATACTTCAGGAGGGGGTGGGAAACAATGTACATATCTATGTGAAGTTAAAATAACGGGCGATTAAAAAAAACTTTATTATTGTTATTGTTATTATTGTTATTCCAACAGAAGGAAATATGACTGACTGCAACTGGCTGTAACCTATAAAGAATATTGAGGTTAACAGGAGCCAAAGCGGCAGAAATATTTAAGAAATATTTGTGGTGGTTTGTGCATTCACACATGTGACATACTCATATTCTATAACTAATTTTATTACTTGTTACAGTTTCAATAAAAAGAGAGAGAGAGAGGTATCATTCCAAAGGGAATATTTCTAATTGTTCTTATTTCATGTCTGGTAATTTCAAGATACTGTATATGAGAAGTTCAAGGGGTGGGTTACCATATCATCCCACAATGAGTTTCCATGGAAAGGATGGAGATTTCACCTCAGAGTTCCTCAGTACAGTACTAGTCTGACACTCTATCCACTACACCACACTGGTCTTGTATTTCTGATAGCATTTCCTATATAGCAGGGAGAGGAAACATTTCGGTCTTCACAGTTATTCTTAGACTACAACTCCCATTACTCCTTATAGGCTGGGACTGATGGAGTCCAGAAACACCTAGAGGGTCACACATTGCTATGCAGCTGTATTAAAAGGTTTGTGGCACAACATGTTGTGGGAAGAAAATAAGGGGAGCACTGTGGGATCTGAGTAAAGAGGCCAAGAACGTTGAGACTTTGATATGAATATGTTTTTCTATGAAATAAGCTTGGTTTATACAACAATTAAATTTATGGAGGGGTGCTGAGATTTTGATATGAATATGCATTAAATATCAATGTTGTATAATTGAAAATAAAATGGCTGATTTTACCTGAGTCATTGTACTGATTGTATTCAAATATAGTTAACAAAGTTTGAAACTTAATGTTGTACAGCTGTGGTACATGATGAAGCTTGGTGTAACTAAAAATGAAGCAATGTACAGTATTTTCTGATTGGTCCCAGAATTGTACGTAAGTCATGTGTAAAGGAGACATTTTATCTGGTGTAAGTCAGATCACCTTTTTCCTATGCTGCATGTTGTATCATGTCATATTATGCTGCCAGATGAATGTTTATTCTGTATGCATATATGTAAATAGACTAAGTTGATATTTTACTCTCTGTGTCAGAGTGTCTATCCAAACCAATATCTCTTTACTCTGCTAATATTATGGGTATTCACATTTAACCAAAATTATCAACAAAGAAGTCTATTATTCTTTTTACCAGCAGCAGACCTTCCCACCGCAAATGAACCAATGGGCAGAAGACCTTTGGAAAGATGGAGAAGATTTTTGGCAGAGCGTTGTGTTCTCTGGCTCTGAATGACATCAGTGAGGGTTTTGAGGGGCTCTTTCCTTTTTCTTTTTTTCTCTTTTTGGGAACACTATCAATTTGATTGGCATTACAGTGGTGCCTCGCTTAGCAACTGCTTCGTTTAATGACAAAATCGCTTAGCAACGACTTTTCGGAGCGTTTTTATGCTTCGTTTAATGATGGTCCCTATGGGCGATTTTCGCTTAGCGATGGTTGGGACCATGCTTTGCACAGCGATTAAATTTTGGGTCCCCTGTTTCACTTAATGATGGTTTAAACAGCCTCATGTTTGCTGTTTTTTAAATGTTTTTCTGTTATTTATAAAGTTAAAGTTTACTGTTTAAAATGTTTGAAATCATAATGTGCACTTAATAAACCCTTTGTTAACCAAATTTGACTTTGTTCTGACTCTTTTTAATTTGTTGTTGTATTTTTCCCCCATTGAGATGCATTGAATAGGTTTCAATGCATTTCAATTGGGGAACTGCGTTTCGCTTAGCGATGTCTCCTATGGCGATTTTCGCTTAAGGACGGCAATTCGTTCCTATTGGAACAGATTGTCCAGTTTTCAATGCATTTCAATGGGAAACCGCGTTTCGCTTAGTGATGAAATCACTTATCAGCTATTTTTTTTTAACCAATTAACATCGTTAAGCGAGGCACCACTGTATTGGGCTTGAGGGTAGCACATAATTTTCATTTTCCCTTCAGTAGTGCTCAGTTCATCTCTCTCAGTGTTAAGGTCACTCCTCTTGTGCTCCCCCTCCCATTATTCTCTGCATAGAAATTGGTTCTAGCAGCTAAAAGAAGGTAGTGTTGTGTTTTTTTAAAGCATGATTTTCTATGTAAGTTAAGTTACCACTGCTGTAAAATGTTGCCAACATTTTCTACATTCTTTTCACTATGTCTTGATATAGATATAACCAATACAAACTAAAAATGCAACTGAATAAAATGTTATTTAAGGAAAAAATCTGCGCAGGGTATATAACTGGGGATCAAAGAGATAAATGGAAGAATAAGCAGAAATTAAATATGCAAATAGTATCCTAGGAAAATCAAACCTAATGCACATAATCTACTTCTGCTCTTCCACATAGCATAAGAAACCAGAGAAGACAGCAAAAACAAACAAAAATGAACAACAATGAAATGGGCTAGCCTAGAATTCAAGTATTCCTCAAGTACAGTTTAAGCAAACTTCCTCATAGATGGCGCTGCAATAATTAAATGTGGAAAAAACAGATCTTCTTTATGACTGAGGTAAGACATAGCAAAGAGAATGTAAGGATCAAATTTTCTGAAACCAGAAACAGAAGTTAGAAACATATCATGGCTACAAAAGGGAAATGCTTAACTTATACGAGTGTCTGAATACAACAACATGAGTTTCAACCACTTCTGAGATTATGCAAATTAGTTTGCTTTCTTTCATGATTGGTCTTCACGATTTGAGCATGATTTGACAAATACAGAAAGATTGCTTCAGTCACCTCTCTGCAACATTAACATTGTAATGTCTAATTATAGAGTCTCTCTTAACATCTGTTTCTGGCCTAATGTCCTTATACCTCATATATTTATATCAATTATATATTTCATGGATAGTAATTTGCTAGCAAACTTTTATGGTAAACTGCTTCTGTTGAAAAGCACTGTGTTTGAGCTAGGGATTCTGGAAGATTTAGTTTGGTTCACGTTCCAGACTGAATTGATCTGATCCACTCCTTCAGAAAGAGAGTGCAGTTCAGAATGTAATGTGCTACTGTTCTGAACATTTCAATCCTGAGGCACCAGAAAAGAGTGGAAAATGGGACATGTAGCTGCAGGAGATTACTGCTCCAAATCCTGAGCATGAGTTGCAAAGGTCACCCAAATATTAGACATCAAATACACATATATAAAAGCAGCTGTGTTTTTTTTCCAGATTCATCAGAGGACATATTTGATCAAGAAATGGGCATAACATTTGGTTGCTTGAACAGCAAATGTTCACAAAATGTAGTAAGTTAAAACAAATTCAAAATGAAATATTTTGACATAAACTTCATTTTTCAGTCAATCCTTAAGATTATGTTTTACTTTGAAATATTTTACTTTGCATTTATTTTAACCTATTGGACTTTATGTGCATTTGCTCTTTATGATGTTATTGCTGGAATTTGGAGAGACATGCATTGCATTGCTAACACAGTGGGCAAACTCCTGTTGATTAGCATAGTAAATTACACGATAGCAGACCCACTGAATCTATGAGTGATTTGGTCAGTCAATTCTTCCACAAATCCCACAGAGTCAAATGGGCCAACTCTACTAGCAGTTTACTAAACTACAGTGAGGTGCAATTAAACTAGGCCTAGTTGATTCAAAGGAACTTATGGAGGATCCTCATTGATTCAATGGGCCTACTCTAGCTTGATTTACTAGGCTAAGCAACAAGATTTTAGCCATTGACTAATGGGTAAAGGCATATAAAATATATACCATCAGAGGTTTGGTTTTTGAGTTTGTGTTATCATTATTACTTTAGATTAGGATTTTTTCCCCTTAATAATGGCATTTAGTTGGTATGTAACACCAACCAGACTAAGTAAATTTTATATAGGAGTAGGTGGTAAGTACTGGTGTTGTAAGCAATCCAAAGCAATTTTATATTTTATCTTTTGGACTTGTCATAAAATTAGAATATATCAGGCTTCAATTATAAATGAAATTAAAAACATGGCAGGTAAAGCTTAATATCTTGATCCTATGATTATGTTGTCAGGTTATCTTTAACATGTGATATTATCAGAACTATTAATTTATTTGTGCATAGTAGCCCAAAATGGCATTTCTTTTAAGTGTGCAGTAAATATATACATTCTTCTTTGGAAAAATACTTCATTCTTGAATTATTTATTAATTCAGATTAAGAAAGGGAAATAAGCATTTTCCTCTGGAAAAGTTTATTTGTTATATATTAGAAGGCATTACAAGAGTTCTCAAGAAACACCATAATCTTACATTTTATTGGATATATCTATATATTAGGGGATGTGGTGACACTGTGGGTAAACTGCAGAAGCCTCTGTGCTGAAAAGTCAGAAGACCAGCCGTAATAAGATCAAATCCACGCATCGGAGTGAGCTCCTTTCGCTTGTCTTTTGAACTGCCAACCTAGCAGTTTGAAAACATGTAAAAATGCGAGTAGATAAATAGATACCACCTTGGTGGGAAGGTAACGGCGTTCCGTGTCTACTCGCGCTGGCCACGTGACCATGGAAATTGTCTTTGGACAAACACTGGCTCTATGGCTTGGAAACGGGGATGAGGACTGTGCCCTAGAGTTGGACACAACTGGACTAAATGTCAAGGTGAACCTTTACCTATATATTACGTTTTATTGGATATATCTGGATATATCTATCCAGAATCACAGTGTGGATTTCAATCTCATAGATCCACCACTGACATGGTATTTTCCCTCAGACAGTTGCAGGATAAATGTAGGGAATGACAGCCACTCTTTGTGCTTACAAAGTTCTTTGATTTGGTTAGCAGGGACGGCCTTTTTAAAATACTTCCCAAGATTGGATGTCCACCTCAGCTCCTTAACATCATCAGGTCCTTTCATGAGGGAATGAAGGGCACTGTAGTTTTTGATGGCTCAACATCAGATCCCTTTGATATCTCAAACGGAGTGAAACAGGGCTGTGTCCTCACATCGACCCTGTTTGGGATCTTTTTTACTGTCATGCTGAAGCACACTTTTGGAACTGCAACAGAAGGTGTCTCTCTCCGGACTAGATCTCTCTAGACTGAGAGTGAAAACCAAAGTCCAGCTGAAATGCATGTGGGACTTCCTCTTTGCCAATGATGCAGCCATTGTTACCCACTCTGCTGAAGACCTCCAACAACTTATGAATTATTTTAGCAAGGCCTGCCAAGATTTTGGATTAAAAATCAGCCTGAAGACAACACAAGTCACGGGCCAGGGTGTGGACTCACCTCCCTCTATTACCATATCCACACAAGAATTGGAGGTTGTTCATGACTTTGTGTACCTTGGCTCAACCATCTCTGACACGCTGTCCCTGGATGTCGAGCTGGATAAACACATTGGCAAAGCAGCTACCATGTTCTATAGAGTCACAAAGAGAGTATGGCTTAATAAGAAGCTAACGGCATATACCAAGGTCCAAGTCTATAGAGCCTGCGTTCTGAGTACACTCCTGTACTGCAGTGAGTCCTGGACCCTTTGCGCATGGCAGTAGAGGAAGCTGAACACCTTCCATATGTGTTGGCTCTGACACATTTTGGTATCACCTGGCAGGAGAAAGTTCCAAATAGAGTACTCCTAGAACAAGCTGGAATTTTTAGAATGTATACATTACTGAAACAGTGACGTCTACGTTGGCTCAGGCATGTTGTGAGAATGGCTGATGGTCGGATTCCAAAATATCTCCTGTATGGAGAATTAGTGCAAGGAAATCGCCCCAGAGGGAGATCACAGCTGCAATATGATATATGCAAGTGGGATCTGAAGGCCTTAGAAATGGACCTCAACAGATGGGAAACCTTGACATCTGAGCGTTCAGCCTGGAGGCAGGCGGTGCACCATGACCTCTCCGAATTTGAAGAGACGCTTGTACATCAGGCAGAGGCAGTCTCAAAACCAGCAAAATCAGAGAGCTGGACAGGGGACAGACTGTATTTGTCTTCAGTGAGGAAGGGATTGTCACTCTCGAATTGGCCTTCTCAGCCACACTAGACGCTGTTCCAAGTCCTCTATTCAGAGCACATTATCATAGTCTCTCAAGACTGAAAATTGGATATATTATAAATAAAGTATGGATATGAAATAATGCTTGGTATATATAAACATATGGATCTTCCCATGGAATTATAAGCAGCTCGATACACTATCCAATAATATTGGAAACAGTAAATTATATTCAATTAATTATTTTTCTCTTCTGTTCATCTGTTTTTATGCATCTGTTTTAAATAACTGATATGATTCTATCTTGAAACGTTTCCCCATTTCTTTGTTTGTTCTCTAAAACTGGAAATATGAAATTTAAGCAGACACTACTGAATTTCTCACTAAAATAAATGTACAGTTTCTATCTTCAACTCAGTTCCCCCAGAGCCTTGTTTGTTTGCTTGCTTGTCTCAAAAGATTGTCCTGAAAGGTCTTCAAAACTGTGAGAGCTAGAAACACAAAATTTTGCTTAGATACCGTTGATCCATCAACATAAATAACCAAGTTAGTTGCATATCAGAGTCTACTCCCCAGAGCCTCTGTCTTGAAATACCATAGAAACAGTAAAAGCTATACACAAGTCATTTGACATACATTTGTGCATTTTGTGTGTGTGTGTGATATGTGCCGTCTAGTGAGAAATAATTTATAGTGAGCCTAACAATGCTTTTAAGTTAAGAAAGATATTTAATGAGTGGTTTACCAGTGCCACCCCACAGTTAGTTTGTACGGCTGAGCAGGAATTCAAACCCAGGTTTTCGTAGTCTATTACTCTATCTATTACACCACAATGGATACCTACTACAGCAGTACCTCGGTTTATGAAAGCCTTGGTTTATGTAATTTTCGATTTACGAACCAAAATCCATAGAAAATCATGCCCTGGTTTATGTTTTTTTTTTCTTTTTCTTTTCTGCTGTACGAAAGGGTTTACCCAGGATGCATTGCACCTCAAGGTTTCTAGCACTGCCCTCGTTCCTAGCGCAATCCATGCATCGGCACAGCAGGCGGCCATTTTGAGAGCCACCGATCAGCTGTTTCAAAACCATTGTTAAGCAAAAAATTGGTTCCCAAATCCGGGAACCGATCACCGTAAAGCAATTTTCTCCCATTAAGACATTGTTTTGCGATTGCTATAGTGATTGCAAAAACCTCATCATCAAGCGGATTCATTGTTTAACAAGGTAATCTGTTCCCTGTCCAGCTCCCTGATTTTGCTGCTTCTGTGACTTCCTCTTTGACTTGGCCTGCTGGACAAGGGTCTCTTCAAATTGGGAGAGGCCATGGTACACTGCCTGCCTCCAGGCTGAACGCTCAGATGTCAGGGTTTCCCATCTGTTGAGGTCCATTCCTAAGGCTTTCAGGCCTAAAAATTAGCATATGTCCATTCCCCACTAAATTTCTGATTAGTGTTCTACACTGGTTCTCCTGGTGCCTTCTGTTTTTGTTTGTTCCCAAAACCTCTCCAAAACAGTAAGAGCTATATAAAAAAATTATTCTGGATGCTATTGGTATCCTAGTGTAAAAAACTGGCTTGGTTAAATCTCAAAGATGCTATCCCCATTTATTTTGGTAGTGGCACCAAATATTTGCTAGTGGTATATAAAACTTAACTGGTTGGATATTTCAGTGTGTTAGGTATCTGGCTGCAGAGCCAGAGGTTGGAAGTTTTGACTTCCTGCTGTGCATCCCAGAAGAGTCAGCCTGTGTGGCTGTGGACAAGCAGTACAGCTCTAAAGTGCTCCCAGAATAAGGGAATGGTAAACCATTTCTTGAGTACAGTGGGGTCTCGACTTAAGAACGGCCCGAGATACGAACTTTTCGACTTACAAACTGCTCTGAGGGGAAAATATTTACTCGACCTGCGAACTCTATTTCGAGTTACGAAAGGGAGGGAAATGTGCGGGAAAAAACCTTCCACAAAAGCCCTTCCCTTTGCTTTCTGTTCCCGGAGGTGCAGCGTCTGACCCTGCCTGCTAATTGATTACTCATGGTCGGTTCTGGGGGGAAGGCACAGAGCTTTTCTTTCCAGCCGCTTCCCGTTCTCCCCCACACACACCTCCGCCACCACAGTTTTACCCAGGCAGAAGTGTCCAGAGGAGGAGGCTGGCGCTGCTGTCCAGATGTGGCCTGGGGGGATGCACCCCTTTGCTGCGCTTGACTCACCCCCTCCCCCTCGAAGGAGAGCCCAGGAGGCGAGTGGTCGCCACGCACACCCTGGCCCGTCCAGCCGCCGCTTCTCTGCTTCTCTGTGCTCGGGCAGGCTCTCCCCGCACAGCCACACCCCCATGGCAAGGAGGAGGGGGCGGCAGGGGGAGAGTAGCTGCCCCGAGGGGCTAGCCAGCAAGCAGGGAGCCCATCTCCCTGGGGGGGGGGACTCTGGATGCCGGCCCTGCCGCTCGCCAGCTGAATCCTCCTGCTGAGTCATGCTCCGAGGAGGAGGGGGAGAGAAAGGTGACCAAACAGGAACAGTAAGTTTCCGCCTGGCCGCCGCCACCACCAAATGCTGGGGAGGGACGGTGGGAGAGAGAGAAAGAGAGAGAGGAGTGTTGAGGGGAGATCATTATGGGGAAGGAGGGGAGACGGGAGGGATTCCCCTTTTCTTCCCAAGCTGCCTGGCCGCCGCCACCGCCCCAAGTGCTGGGGAGGGAGGGTGGGAGAGAGCGAGAGAGAGAGGAGTGGCGAGGGGAGATCCTTGCGGGGGAAGGAGGGGAGGCGGAACGGATTCCCCTTTCGGTCCCCAAGCTGCCTGGCCGCCGCTGCCCCAAGTGCTGGGGAGGGTGGGAGAGAGACAGATGAGTGTTGAGGGGAGATCCTTGCAGGGAGGGAGGGAAAGCCCCCACCCCCACAGTCGCTGCCCCCGCCACCAGTCCTGGGGGGTTGCCCTGTCTCTCTCCCCCTCCCTCCCACTTTTAGGAGAGGACAGGCAAGGAGAGCGCCCCCCCTCCTCAGAAGAAGCGGCAGGCTGCCTCTTCCTGCCTCTTTTGGGATGCAAGAAGGTTTTTTAAAGTGGGAGCAGCACCCAAACAGACCCCCTGCCCGGCTCCTTTCCTCCGCTTCACAGTGTTGTTTCAATGGTGAGCAGGGCGACCTTGCCAGGGCCGAGGGAATGTGAATCCCGGTCTCTTGACTCCAATCCCGGGAACCCCAAGCTCTTGATGCTTGTCTTGTCTTGTCTAGTTTGAAAAAGTGCTTTGCAAACTGTTCTGTTGTCTGAAATATGCTTGATTTAAAAGGTGTTCCCTCCCTCCTTTGCTGCCCCCTTTTCCCCAAAACCTGCTTGGCTTGGCTTGGCTAAAAAGTGCTTTGCAAACTGTTCCCTGCCTCCCCCCTCCTTTTCTGAACTTTTCTTGACCTAAGGGAAAAAAAAGGAAAAAATATCCCACTCTAGTGGTAGAAGGCGGAATAGCACCTTCCCATTAGTTTCTATGGACAGAAAAGAGCAGATACGGATTAAATGGTTTTCAATGCATTCCTATGGGAAATGCAGATTCGACTTAAGAACTTTTCGACTTGAGAACCACCTTCCAATACGGATTAGGTTCTTAAGTAGAGACCCCACTGTACTCTACAAAACTCTGAAAATGGTCACCATAAGTCAGAAATGACAGCACAAGCTTATAATTATATAAAATTTGCTTGCCAACAGACCTTGCAGTTTTTGCTATATTTTGCTTATGGCATTCTCTGCCTATAGTACTAGCAGCAAATATAATTCATCTCAGCAGCTTTTTAATGGCAGCCACCATTCTACACACGACAGACCATGAAATGTCCCTTAAATGTTGCCTGAAGACTGCCATTTTTATCCCCCAAAAGTCCTGTCTGAATGATACATGAGAAGTATTCCTGGGTAAGCTAATTCCAAACAGCTAGCACCACTGTTACAAAAAATAAACCCATCTCCAAAACATTTTCAAATATTTATCCTGCTCCCCTGAAATCACTGTCCCTTTTGTCCTCCTGCTCAAAATGCAGCTATCAAAACTCAAAAACATTCGTTTTCAGCATGGAATTAGCTATTAAACACAGTGAAGGCAAATGACTCAGAGAAGTATTGGGAAATTTTGCCAAGAGTTTAGAAAAGTTTTTTTAAAAATTGGCCAAACTGGTTGTGGGATTCTGGAACTGTAGTCCTTTAAATTTAAGAGTAATTTTTCCGAGTTATAATCTCCTCAGACAAATTTCGGAGACCACTACAAGGCTGTTAGTATGGGGAGAAGTATGTTGGCATCAGTATGATATGACTAGATTTTCACAAAGATTTTAGCTTTGACAAAAAAATACTTGGCAGTCAAGTGATTAAATGACTAGTCTTTTTATCACCAATAAAGACAACAGCTTTCACAATGGAGGGATGGAAACAGAAAGATTCCCTTAACAGCTTGTTGCAATTAGGGGTATCTCCCAATGAAGACTTCATTCTGCAATCATCTTGTCTGCAGAATTTTATGGAGAGTCAATATATCATATATTTTTCCCCACTTTTTTTTAATCTCAAAAATCTATTAGGAGTGAAATACCTTTTTACTGTTAGTGCTAGGAATTATCTTGAAAAAACCAATGCTAGGCCTTTTGTGACGTGCTGCTTTTCATTGTGGAAGGAGTATAATGAAGGGAGAATGAAATCCTGCTTCTTTGTGTTCAGTATAGCCAAAAGTTGTACAGTTTAGGAAAACCTGCATTCAATGAATGTACTACATATGTATCTGAAATCTGAATGCACACACCCACCAGTTGTGCTGCTAGCCAGTAGTTAGAACCTACCTATTAATCCACCCTCACAAGGAATATGCAACTTTGGGAAGAACTGTTGGCATAATCACTAAATATATGTATCACTGTTTCCTGATCTAATATCTCAGAGGGCAGAAATTGATGTCACAGATGATCTGTCATTCAAGAGGGAATTCTTCAACTGCTCAGAAATGCCCAAGCACTAGCTTTTCACAAATTTCATTTCTGAAACTCAAATGTTGGCCTAAATCATGGCTCTCTAGTGCTAATGAGCTTTCAGCCAGTATCATGGGCCATCCGTTTCTCTCCCCAGAGTCACACAGATGATTCTATGGGTACAAAAAGTGAATGACTTGGTCATTATTCCTTTGCTCATGAGCTTGCGCACTGCAATAGATTAAATACCTGCAAAATCAGACGGACATTGAACTGATACAACAAGACAGTTCTTACATGCAGACTGGTTATTCTCTTGTATGTCAACTCTCCCTCCCACCCTTCTACTAGTTTCTTCTGCCCCAATTTGGCTTGATCCCAAAACAGCCTCTAAAGCTCAGAAAAGAAGACACACTGCACAAGTCAATGTGGTTCCTAAGCGTAAGATTTTTTGAAGAAAATAAAAGAGGTAAAACAGTTTCAAGTTACGGGTTTTCTACAATACTTATTCCTCTGCAGGTTACGAAAAGACTGCACCTGCTTAAAAGGGTTGTGTCTGAATGTTGTTCTTTTGGAAGCTTGAATAAGTATCCACTTGAGGGAGCTCCAGACTTTGCAAGCTGTTTTGTGTGCTTTATTATGTACCTCACAGTTAATACTGGCAATCTGTCTATTGGCTTTTCAAAAGACAGGGAGTAAAAGAGATAGTTTGGTTTCACAAATAATTTCAGGGTGGCAGCGAAACAAGTGGCAGTCTTAACAGCAAGGGATCCTATTTGATTGTAGCTGTTCCACTTTGGTTTTCGTGTTTAAAATTTGACGTATAATGTAAATGGATAACAGTTTGTGGCTTCTCATTATGTGTTTAATGGCATACAAAAGGCTTTTTTTTTTAAAAAAAAAAAAATTCAGACAGCTCAGCTGGAAGCACGAAAATTACCATGGCATGGAATATTTATGGAGATTCATTTTGCTTAAGATGCGTCATTTTCCTGCCATAGAACACAGAGGCCAATTAACCGTTTCCAATTAAATAAGCTCAAATCTAATCTCACACATCTAGAAATATCTGCTGAAACATAATACAGTATCTGCATTCTGAATACCGAAAGGATGACCTTTTTTGGAAGGTGAGGGAGAGGTAATTTCAAGGAGAAAACACAACCATGTGTTGTGTTTGAAAAAGCACGTACAATTCTAAAAAGTTGCTGAAATCCAGTAGGTTGGAACTAGAGTAGGTCCATTAAATAAATAAACTTACACAACTGTTGACTCACCAAATCACTATTGTTTTGATGGGCCTACTCTAGTTGCAACTTTCTAGCAGTTTTCAGCCAAAAAGCGTGAAACCAGTTTGTTTCAGTCACAAGACACACAACTAATAAACAGCAAAATAGTTCACTTGGGAAAACAAAGTGAATCTAAAGTTTCTGATTTTTTGTGATGTCTAAAAACATTTACTGACTGCATCCTTAATAATGGATTAACACAGCTGCATATATGCTTAGTTTTGGGGTTGTTGTTTTTTGAGCAGAGAAGAAGGAACATTTTAAGAGCACTTGATTTAAATGAAGCTTTGAAGCTGATGCTATGCCATGAGAATCGGATAAAGAACAGATTAGAGTTTATACCTAATTCAGGAGAAAGAAAGACAGATGCATTCAAATGTCCCTCTAAGGAAAAAAATGTTCCTTGATTTGAATTTACTTCCTATCTGTCCCCAAGATTTAGGGAAGGCTTCATGTATGAATTTGTAAAGTACCTAATGCAGAAAAGGATTATTCATGTTCCTAAAAGGCTCACAGTGGCAATATAAATGGTGATTTTTCAATATGAAAGAAGAAATGCTTTGCATAGTGGGGGGCAGGGGCACACTCTTACCTTTTTCATAGCTTTTTGTTTGCTTTTTGTTTGTTAACAGGCTATGAATATCACAGAAAAGCAATTTCTCCCCCAGTATTCCTGTTGATTCCATCTGAACTGTTGCTAGTCAATTCTTGTATTGCCATACCTGCTACATTTACTTTCCAGATGCTGTTGCACCTGTGTACTTCACACATAATTGTTCTGCATCATGGGTGGCTTACAGTCCAAGGCTGTTTTCTGCATATACAGTTAATTTTGTTCTCATGAATGCTTCCTCTTTATTTGTAACTCTCAACTAATCCAGATAACTGGGTGGGGGTGGGAGTTTAGGATTGGAAGTCCTTTGATGAACGTGCTTTTCCTCTCACTGCAGCAGGGGGATATGAGTGTGTGTGTGTGCATGCAATACATTTACACCTCACCACTACAGTATTCATTTATATCAAGAGCAACTGTGTACCATCAAGCTGATTTTGACTTAATGGCAACCCTTCTGGGAGCACTCCAGGACTGCATAGCTTGTGCACGATCTTCCACACTGGCTCATTTCCTGGGTGGCACAGTGAGGAATCAAACTTCCAGCACCTGGCTCCATAACCAGATCCTTCAACACAGGAGTCTCTCCAGCCAGCTATTGCTTATTTAGTGGTATGTCGTGAAAATTGTGAGTCACACACAGTCCCTCTCCTGCAATTTCTAAAGGAACATGCTAAGCGACCCTGTTATCTCCCACAGTAAATGAATAGTGAATGCAAATATATTGCATGGTGGGGGCATGGAATCAATAATTCAGGAAAGTCCTTGTTTCTGTTTAGGCTTGAATACTTTTGATCTTTAACTTAAGAGAAGCTGCATACAGCAGTTTGAGGATTTGGGGTTTAATTGGATACACAGGCCAATAATAATGATAACAGTTTAACAGCATAACTGACTCAAGAACTATTCAGGCTATCCTGCTGTATTCCTTTATTAGGAAATGTTGATCTGTAAATGCTAGTTGATTATATTTGTTGGAACTGCTATAAGAGCTGTCCATTTATATTAAAAAGGAGCAACAGTTGCTTAGAGTACACATTCCTCAGCTTTATATCTTTTCCATTTCAGATACAGGCTGAGGGAAAGAATATGGATTAACTGTAGCTCATTCTAAAGGTTCTGGGTTCAGTTCTCAACAGATTTGAGGGGAAGAGATCTATATATAGGTGAGGACTTGGGACATGCATTAGTTAAAGGAGAAAGCAGGGGACCAGATAAATTAGAAGTTGCTTACTTTTTTGTGTGTGTGAGTGCGTACTGGATGCACACCTGTTAACAACCACACTGGCATTTCCTGGTGTGCTCAGACATCACAAAGAACTAGATATCTAGATGATATTGTGTAAATTGCACCTATACAAGCCTTCTCACAAGGTACTCAGCATTAAGAACTAATCACCAGATCTAACTGAGCACTTGACACATGTACAGATACTGTATGTTATTAACCTCACCTCTTCTAAAGCTGGGATAGTTATATTCTTGAATGCTTGCCACGTGAAAATATATACATTTTTATCATTGTGGAAGAGTAGGTCTTCCTTATGTAGTAGAACACCAGAGGCATAAATTGGGAAGGAGGAATGTGTGTTTACCTGCAACAAACATCAGACCTAGACAACGTAGCTACCAGTGAGGGATGATGGGAGTTGCAGTGCAATAACATCCTGAGGGCCACCCAATCCCCATGCTTGAGCCATCTCCATAGAATGCAGTGGGAAGTATAGTCTGAGGAGGAATAAAAGAGAGCCTTATTTTAAGCATCATGTATTTTTTTCATTGAATGTCCATTTATAGAATTCTGGTTAGAATGGGTATCAGCACCTTTCTCAATTAGCCAGATAACACTCGGTGAAACTACTTATTGCATTAAACATCTCCTGTACTGTAGTGTACCTCTTTTTTGTTTAAGAGTAAATGTGCATAGATCTGATACAGATCAGGACCACCACAGATGTTGAGGTTTCAGTGGTGTTTTTTTTAATCTGCCTCTGGATTGATTTAAAGGACAGTCTAGTGGGGAGGGAACCACCCGCCTGACTGCTCCTGCACCCTTTGTGTCACCTCAATAGGATTGTGGCTTATATGTTTAAGTAATGCAGGTTGAACCTCTGAAGTCATTGAAATGAGGAATATTATTGTACGGCATGTCCTAGGTATTGAATATGTTTGTTTGTTTGTTTGCTTGTTTAACTTATATGTCGCCCACTCTACCCAAAGGTCTCTGGGCACCTTACAACAATTAAAATTCAATTAAAATACAAAAAAAGGATAAAACTATTAAAATACAATTAAAATAGATACCCTAAAAATTGCCATCAGGACCCACAGTTGATGTTATTTCAATTAAAAGCCGTCTGGAACAGGAAGGTTTTGACCTGGCGCCGAAATGTCATCAGCATCGGTGCCAGACGAATCTCACTCGGGAGGGCATTCCATAGTCCGACGGGAGCTGCCAAAAAGGCCCTTTGTCTACAAGCTGACTTGAGGGGCAGCTCTTTCAAAAGGCCCCCATGGCTAGATCTTAACTGCCAGGTAGGCTCATATGGAAGGAGGCGATCCTTCAGGTATCCAGGGCCCAAGCCATTTAGGGCTTTATATGTCAAAACAATCACTTTGAATCGGGCCCGGGCAGCAACTGGTGATCAATGTAATTTAATTAGAATTGGCTTTATGTGTTCTCTAGCGGCTCACCACCCACCAGCCAAGCAGCTTGATTCTGGACCAGCTGCAGTCACCAGACCATCTTCAAAGGCAGCCCCACGTAGAGCGCATTGCAATAATCTATACGAGATGTTACCACTGCATGTGTAACTGTCATGAGACTCCGCTTGTCCAAGTAGGGCCGTAGCTGGTACAATTTCCGCAGCTGAAGGAAGGCGCCCCTGGACACTGAGTCCACCTGGGCTTCCAGAGTTAGACTGGGGTCCAGGAGCACCCACAGGCTGCGGACCCTGTCCCTTAGGGGAGTGTACCCTATTCAGGGCAGGGAAATGGCCCTCCAACCTGTCCAGCGAAGCATCCACTAACAGCACTTCCATCTTGTTTGGACTGAGTTTCAATTTATTAACCTTCATCCAGTTCATTATCAGGTTTAGACATGAGTTCAGCACAGAAACTGCCTCACCTGGATTAGTGGAAAATGAGAGGTAGAGCTGAGTGTCATCAGCATATTGCTGACTCCTCAGCCCAAACCTCCTGATGACCTCTCCCACCGGTTTCATGTAGATGTTAAACAGCATGGGGGACAGTATCGAGCCCTGAGGAACCCCATGACATGAATGCCATGGGGCAGAGCAACTGTCCCCCAGCGCCACCCTCTGGACACGGTCAGCCAGGAAGGAGCGGAACCATGGTAAAGCAGTGCCCCCAACTCCCAACCCAGCCATCCTATCCAGAAGGACACCATGGCCAATGGTGTCGAAAGCCGCTGAGAGATCCAGGAGTATCAACAGGGTCACACTCCTCCTGTCTCTCTCCCGGCAAAGGTCATCGTACAGGGCGACCAAGGCAGTCTCCGTACCAAAACCCGGCCTGAAACCTGATTGAAATGGATCCAGAAAACCCATTTCATCCAGCAGTGACTGGAGTTGCCCGGCCACAACCCGCTCCAACACTTTGCCCAAATAAGGGAGGTTCGCCACTGGTTGGTAGTTAACCACCAGCCTTGGGTCCAGGTTAGACTTTTTAAGGAGTGGTTGAATTACCACCTTTTTCAAGGTAGTAGGGACCACTCCCACTCTCAAGGAGGCATTCACGGCCTCCTGGACCCAAGTGCAGACTCCCCTGGCAGATCTTCCAATTAGCCAGGATGGGCAAGGGTCGAGCAGAGTGGTGGTAGAATGGACAGATCCAAACACCCTGTCCACATCCTCAGGTCTCAACAATTGAAACTCATCCATATGAGTTATTAACAATAACAATGCAACATGGATATGTTCTACTTGTCCATGTGCACCACATTAAAATCATGTTTGAGGCATAAATGTAAGCAGTCTGCAGCACATCAGGACACAAGCCTTAAATCCTCCCCTCTCCCTCGCTCCTGAATATCCCACACACACACCAAAAAAAAGAGAGAAGAAAAACATGTTCCTCCCAGCAGGAAGAGAGATCTCAGAATCAAGGGGAAATGTGGCCATAGACAACCTGATGCCCTTCTAGATGCACTGGGTTGGAACTGCCATCAACCCTACCCAGTCTGGTCTATTAGCTGGGAATAATTGATGTATGTTATATAGGCCAAACCCACCGGAGGCTATGGAGTTGCCTATTCCTGGTACAACACCAACGTGCTCTGTTACACTCGAAGCATTTTTAGCACTTTATCTGTTTGTTAAAAGAATTATTTAAATATCGTGCTTGATTGGGTATATGCCCCTATTATAGTAGTCAGTGCTGAATGCATGTTTTCAACATTATGAAGAGAGGCACACCAATGCAATCTGTTCCTTACTTTTTTCTAACTTGTCAGTGTTTTTCTCCTCATAATTATTTTGGTTCGCAGCTCATGTTTTCCTTCCGTGCAGGTTTCCACATGCCCTCCCGCTTTCTCTTACACTTGTTCTACTTACAAATGTTCAGATTACCATGCAGATGGTTTTTTTTCTTAATCTGAGAGGGGTTTTCTTTTTCTTTTTCATTCTTTCCATGTTGAGCAGTATATTTTATTTTATTTTAATCTCTTGGTTTGCTAGTTTCGATTCAGTAGTGTATTATCATAGTACCGCACTGTGGATATAAACACCGTCTGTTTTCCTCTCATTATTTCCAGCATCATGAAGACAGAGAAAGAGAGAGAAAAGAGAGGCCCTCAAACACTTTTTATAACAAAAAGAAAAAGTGCTGAAGGAGCCACCTTAGGTCAAACATACAAGGACAATATGAGAATGATTCAGTGGAAGTTCCTCAAGGCCACTTCTCACTTTAAGTGTTGTTCTTGGGAATTAATTATTTCAAGTGACATATGAAACAAAATATTGCAATCTGAAGTACTTCTGTTTAGAGTTCAGGGCTCCACACATTCCATTTCCTTCTCGTTCCTAGCTTTTTAAAGAAATGACAATTCTGTTCCATTCCCACTCAAATAAGTGAGTTCACAATTAGTATATGTTATAAATCTGACATGCTGTTTTTTAAAACAATCAACTATACAAATAGGAAACTTTTGAGTGCTAGTCATATAGTCAAAATAGCACCATCTATGCACAAAGAGATTTGAGTATCCCAAGGCTTTCAGAAGTATGGAATAAATGTGGGGGATTTTCTTGAGAGGAATCTCACTCCACAACAACCCAGTGAACATGCACAGCAAGTGTGAGAAGTTTGTTGATTGTGAGGAGGGGTGCAGAGAACAACGGAGAAAGCGAAATGCATCCAAAACCTAGGGCTTGCTTTCCCCCTCCTTTATTGAGAAATTTTCTAGTATGTCAACCAAATAGGGGATGTTATCAAGCTGGATCATTTCTAAGAAGGAACTAAACTGTATTATCTTAAAAGAAAAGAGTGTAACACTTTCAATAAGGTAGAAAAACCATAGAGATAGGTCTCTGGGCACAACTTAAAAATTACAGAACCGATAAGAACAAGGAAAATACACTTAGACATTCTGGTGAGCATAGCCGAACAAAACCATAACCCCCAATGCAACTAGCTTGTAAGAGTCCTGACCCTACTCACAGCATTTTGTGGTCTCACCTCTCTTTGTTCTGTAAAAGTATTCACACAAGAACTTCCATTACAATTCTAATTCGAGCATGAAAAATGAAGTTTGTGATCTGGTTCTCAGTATCTCATAACAGTGTCCTGCTTCTAATCTATTTACACATAAGATGCAAATTAATTTAATGTCATTTTGCTTTATGATTTAAAGCTATATGTATATTACACAATATTAAATGCAAACTGATCCTCAAAGCACCATGGTTAACATGAACGAAAGATCATCCCAGCAGATCAAACTGAACTGACTAGTTGAGGAAGGTTTATTAAGTTGTTTTGGTCACTAAAGGCATTCCTTTTTATTAAGGTCTTCCTAACCTGTGATTGCCAGAGTTGGCAGGGAACAGAATCACTAGGTAAACTGCCAGAGTTCCTCTAGCTGTGTTCTACTATCAGGAACTTGGTTATCAAATGTATCTTGAGTTTAAAAAAAAAGTGATAAGAACAGCCAATAACTTAATCACAAAGTGGCCAAAAGCTGCCTATGGAAAACACACCAGCCTGTGTGATAGAGTTTAGATTTTAATTTGGCAAATATAAAAAATGAAGATATACACAAATACAGTACATAACATTTATTATGGTGATGCGTCAGTCAACAAAATGTCAATATAACTAGAGCTATGAGCAGTACTTATTTACTTAGAAGAAATTCCCACTATGTTCAGTAGGGCTTACTCTCATCTAAGTATGCATAGGATTGCAGCCACCAGGTCTCAACAGGAAGCATGGAGTACAGTAGTCTTAGGAAAAATGCATCTGTTCACCAATATGCAGATGTTCAATCTTTGGTAAGTATCTGGACCATAGTTGTGCTGGAGACCAGGAACTCCACTTAGGGTAAGCTACACATGACACGATATATGTGGATCTGAGGCCTTTCACTACATGAGGTGCTAATCTGAACTGGGATTCCATTTTTGTCCACAAGTGGGAAAAAAAATAGAGATTCAGTTGTATGCTATGCATTTTAACATTTTGCATAACCTAGAAAAATACTTAAGCATGATGACACTAAACATCCTGACATCATTAATGGCTAGAAAACAGCTTAATGCCCCAACTCCATCATGTTTGGATAACCATTACATCTTCTTTAGATATTGATGGTTAGATGTTTCATCAGCTAGAACTAGAATTTTAGAAATCACACAATCTAAGAATATGGTGTTTGCAGCTATCTCTGCTATGCCACTGACTGCTAAACGCTTGATGAAACATTTCAAATTTACTGTCCTATCTCCATCTACTATGTTCCTCAACCATTTCAGAAGCTGTAACATAACAATAAAAGAATAACATGTTCCTGTTTCCTTGGCAGTGGGGTTCAGTTCCTGGAAAAGACAGAGAAAACCCACAGCTCTATACAACTTGCATGATAAATAAACTTGAACAAGATCCTGATTTTCCAGTATACAGAACTGGGATATCTATTGAGGTTATCCTGTTTTTGTAGTACTTCTATTTTGTACCTCTCAGAACAGAGGTGCTTTTCCAGACGTGAACAGTTTATATGCCTTACATAATTCAAATCTCGGGATATCCTTTTATCAGGTTATAAAAAGCATTTTTGTACTTCTGTTAATCATATAAAATTTGATATCTCAAGAGAATTCCTGTTTTGAGAAGCAGAATCCAAAAAAAACCCTCTATTTTAAGGAGGACAACACACCTATGATCCTTCCTTCTATTTTCAAACATATTAGAATCTGATTTGTGCTTGGAATTATATTAACAATGTGTGGTGTGCAAGAAAAAATGAATTTTATTGCACTCTTCATTCAGAATTAAAAGTTTCATGTAGTTTGTTACTCATGCATTTAATTACTTTTCCAAACTAATTTAGGACTGTTCCCCTCACCTCTAGATTATGTTGCTTTCAATAGCAGATTTACCAGTTGTCTGTTGCCTATAGATCCAGTACTTCCCATCCAAAATGCATAAAGCCTTTAAGATATTTTACTAGTCCTTTAAGGCATTTGACATGCCAATTTTCAGGTGGGAAAAAGGCCCAGATTTTATAGGCAACTTGAGAAGGCACATAGATACAGTCTAATAACTCTCTTTTCCCTTCTGCCTGTAACTTTTCTGTGACTTGTGCAGACGGTTTTAGCTTTTTACCTCAATAGAAATAGATGAATAATGAATTATATTTCCCCCTTATTTAAAGGACTTGTTTGAGTTTCCATTAATTTTATAGCCATAATAAGAATATGCTATTTGCATCTATCTCTGCTATGTCAGAGATAGCTGCAAACAGGTTTCAATTGTTTTGCTTTAGGTAAAGGTTCCCCTTGACATTTAGTCAGTCGTGTCCAATTCTAGGGGGTGGTGCTTATTCCCGTTTCCAAGCAGTAAAGCCAGCGTTTGTCTGAAGACAGTTTCCGTTGTCACGTGGCCAGCGCAACTTAGACCCGGAACGCTGTTTACCTTCCCACCGAGATGGTACCTGTTTATCTACTCGCATTTGCATATTTTTGAACTGCTAGGTTGGTGAAGAGCTGGGACAAAGCGACAGGAGCTCACTCCGTCGCACGGATTCAATCTTACGACTGCTGGCCTTCTGACCCTGCAGCACACAAAGGCTTCTGTGCTTTAGCCTGCAGCGCCACCACATCCCTTTTGTTTTACATTCGTTTTTTAAAAAGTCCATTCGTCATTAAAAAGTTCAGTATTGTTTAAATGCATTAAAAATTAAGTTAATTAAAAATATAACAAATAAATAACTTTTGTGTTACTCATTACACTTATTTTTTAAAATATTCTTTCTTCAGCTTTTGTTTGCAAGAGAGAGAGGAAGACTTCTAGAGAATGCAGCATTAACCTTCTGCAGGATATCATATCAGACTTTCTTGATTGTCATAATGACAATGCTGGACTCTCCACATTTAGAGGAATGAAACTATATACAGTAGTTAGAGCCAACAGTTACAAAAGCAGAGAAGTCTCTTTAAATGCAGAAGGTTTTTCCTGGTGAGCTGGAGATGCTCCTTCTGGTATTACTCTTGTTCGCCTGTTCTTTGAACTGGATTGATTAACTCCTGGATTGTTATTTGAACTTGGCTGTGGAACCTGAAGCTTGATTTGACTGGGTTTTTTGATAGGACTTGTCTATAGACTTGACTGTGTGTTTGAAATTGCGCTGGGGGGCTGGGGCTGTAGATTTAGCCACTAGACTAGAGCCTTTCTGACCCTGCAAGAGGACAGCTGTCTTGTCCTCTCTGAAGGGAGGCTAAGAAAAAAAAGATGCATCTCATCCCTTAGTTCTAGTAACAGTGTATCTTGTAGAACTGAGGAAATGGCTATAAAGTACTTTGACAATTTCAGAATGTCACTATTCTTTGATGTTGTTTTGCACTGGTTCTGAGATTTTCTCATCATCCTGGAGCTGATCATATGGTGAAGGAGAAAGCAATCTGTTGCCCATGATGTAATTGCATGGTGATGACTTCAGAGCACTGGTGAGAGTGATCTGAGAGAGAGAGATGGGGAAAGAGCATGTGATGGAGAAGGAGAAAGGAGTAAGAGAGAGAGAGAGAGAGAGAGACCAATATTATTTGTACCTCCTGAAGGATTCATAAAGGTGGAAAATTTTGCCCTTTGCCCTTTAATCATTCTTGTTAGGGATATAGAGAACTATCATCGTCTTCAGACTTGACCCTTTGCCTATGTCTGAGGAAGGTGTTGCAGAAACAGAATTTATACTAGACTGCTTGTTAACAGAGCATGAGAAATACCTACAGGCTTTCTGACAAAGCTATAGCAGAAACCCTCTTCAAGGTCAAATCATGACACTTTGTTCCATCACTGACTGGAACCAACCTAGCAGGTGTTTTTAGCTGCAGAAGAGTGCCCTTTTCCTCGATCCCCCAAAATGTGGAGAGTGAGAGAGTTCACTAAAGACTGGCTTTGTGTGTCTGTAAGAAAACATGGGGAAACATATTACTGTATTTGAACATCTCCTTAAACTTGCTGTTGTAATTTTATAACAATGTTGTTCAGGAGATTTTTTTTAAAAAGTCCTCCACGCCTTCTTCCCCTCTCAGAGGCAGCTGGCAATTGACAGCATTGTGGGGGAATGCTGGAATAACTCTCTAAATCTCAGAAAAGACTTGTGGAGACCATTATAAATCAATATAGCACATGCTTCATAAACCAATTTAAACAGCAGTTTACTCCTCAGCTAATGTCTACCTATGTTACATGGATTTTTAAAAAGGATCTTATCTCATTTGTTTCCCACCCTCTCTCAGGTGGACTCAGAATACAGTAGTCCGAGCAAGCTGTCCAGCCATCTGTCTTCCAGATGGGTTATAATGGCTACAATGCCCAGTATCCTCAGATAATATGCTATCCAATTGTGGAAACTTGATACTGGGTCAGGAATGTGACCAGTCTAAGAGATCTGGTGAACTAGCAGTCAAATACTTTTGAGCATTAAATTCTAGAACAACAAACCTAGGCATATTTCCTCAAAAATAAGTCCCATTAGCTCACTGAGGCTTCCTCCTTGTTAAATTAATATCGTACTGCAGTTCTAATCATTAACAGCTTTGCTACTTAGCTAATTCAGGGAAGGTTGATCTTTAGAGGTCTGGGGCCTACACATACCCATCCCAGGATGCAGTCCCCATTAATAAGATGAAAACACTGAGGATCAGCTATAGATGAAGGGGATGAAGAATTGTGCCGTCAACTAGAAAGGTAAAAGTTTGTACAACTCACCCTCATCACAATAATGCTTTGGCCTCCCTATCAAGTGCATTGCTTGTAAACTGTTGGCCAACTGTGAACAATTCAGAGTACTGGTAACAGATATAGATGCACTATGTAATTTCAAAACAAGAGGAGATTTGATTAAAGCAAATTCTTCTCATTTTTTCAAACTAGACAGTTTTGCTTCTGCATAGAAGAGAAAATATGTGACTGAACTGGAACATCCTAATGCCAAATGCAGCAGCAGCAAAAACAGAAATTGTTCCCCAAATTGTCTTCAGTCCTAAAAGCAGCAATCAACCAGACCGGACTAAAAAAGCATCACAATGCCAAAGGGAGTTGGATTTGTACAGCTTACTGCCCAGTTCAGAATGTGCTGCAGTAAGAAAAGGATGCAACACGGTTACAAACTCTCTGGGGTATGAGGATTTGAAGGCGATGACTCAGATTCTGTCCTTGGTTCCATCCATGCAGTCCCATGAAGAAAATGGGATTGTACGTGTGCAACTGAGGGCAGAATTTAGCCTGAGGATATCCTTTGGCACAGTTCTTGACCTCTACAGTTTTTCCTCAAGACTCTTCTAATGCGACACCTCTCTCTCTCTCTCTCATTCTCTCTCTCAATTTCCAGTTTTGTTTGGTTTACTTTTTCAGATTTGGGCTTCAGTTTCATATGAGGAGCCAAACCTGGATTATGTTCTTTTTTCTCCCTAAAGCAAAAATGGTAGGGAGTTGTCTTTTTTTTTTCTGGACTCTTAGCATATATCTAGAGAAAGAGAGGGAGGGAGGGGAGAGAGAGAGAGAGAGAGAGAGAGAGAGAGAGAGAGAGGAAAACAGAAGGTCTGGAATGATTCTCTCAGACACAAGCCATCACTTATCAATCAACAAAGTAAATTTAACACAGTGCCCTCCCGATATTTTAGCTTATAACTCCCATTATCCCTAAACACTAGCCATGTTGGCTAGAGTATATGGGAACTGTAATCCAAAACATCTGACATGCAGCTAGGGAGCAGTGAGCTTCATTTTCACCCACGTATTTCTACCAACTAGGGTCCACCAAACAACATAAAATAAAACCACAACAACTTAAATGCAAAACATTCTTAATCACCCACTGAAAACCTAGTGGGAATGGTGTTAAATGGTTGCTCCATTACTGAGGCACTGTTAACAGAAAAAAAGAGAGAGATCTGTCTCATGTATCCACCAATTAATCTCTACACACGTGCACACACCTTGGTGGAGGGGCCTGCAGTGGGGTCTCTGCTGATAATATGAAATTATTGGAAGGCTCATACAGGAAGAAGAATCTTGCAGATTGTGGCTTGCAAAACAAATTCAGACTAATTATAAAATTCCCTATTATTACAGCAGGAAGAATTTCTTCTATACAGAATCAAATTCAGGTGTCCACCAGGTACAAATGATTATGAGAAAGCATGTACCAACAACCCTCAGCATTCTGTTGGAGTAGCAACACTCTGTTGTAAGGTGAAACTCCGGTCACAGGCAGAGTGTTCACTGCAGTACTGCAATTTAAACACAAGGGGTTAAAATTCCCATATATAAGTGCTCCTAGAACTCTGACTGCATGGATGACGGTGTAGCAAGAAATGCTGATGTTCAAGTGTGCTTCACAATAGCATCCAGGCAGTAGCAGCTGTTGACTCCAGTTTTGTGTGTGGTGTCAATTGACTCTAGATTTTTATCTGTTTTTTCTTTTTTCTTTTCAAGAGTTATCCACAGTGTTGAGTCTATACTGGGAATAGGATTTAGCAGCTGGGATATTTCATGTAAAGTGCAAACAAAAATCTGGAGTAAATTCACCCTGACAATGAAGTCACCAGTCACCACTGCTCCAAAGAAAAATCGTAGTCAGGACCTCAGCATATTGCCACGTAAACATGCTGGCTGGATGATTCTGAGATTTGTAGTAAAAAATTAAAAACCACCATCAACGTTCCTTATAAATTTCCTCTAATGCTGGTGGGGGCCCTGCCCCATGCACATGGGGTTCCAGCTACAACCAGAACCAAATGGACAGCAACACTGGCTGCAGATGTGCAGCACCAATGCTATGCTATGCAGCCGTGCACCCATGCAGCTTAGATTTAGAGAAAACATTACCCACCTGTTTTCCAAATTCTGACACACACACACGAGACAGGAACATTTTTCCTATTGTTTACACACAAAAGAACTAACATTCTACTTAAAAACCCAATCAAAGTGCACAAACCTCCTCTCCCCCCCAAAAAAGCACACTAGGAATATAATTTCACCATATTTATAGGTCAAGACCACAATCCTATACATAGTTACTTGAACCTGAGATCTACCGAGCCCAGAGATGCTTCTTTTTCTTATGGAATACGATTCAACTGTGCAGTTAAACTGAGCTCCAGCAAAAGATGTCTAGCAAGCTAAAAGGAACTGTTCAGTTTTATCTGAAAATCCAAACAACCACACAAAGAAGTGCTACTATTTGTATTAGCAGTATTGGAGAAGGAGCCTCAGCCATGAAAATAAGTACAGTGGGACCTCCATATCTGCAGAGGATCAGTTCCAAATGCCCCTCCCCCGATGCTGAAATCCTTAGAGAATAACTGTAGACCAGGGGTAGGCAATTGATTTCTATAGGGGGGGCCACTTAAAAATAACATGAAACAGTGATGTCATGATTGTTTTTATTTTAAACTTGTTAATCTTCACAAATACGATTTTTGCAGTATGTTAAAGATAAGCTAATGATCAATTTTAGACAAAAAGCTATAAATGGTTTTGATGTTCAAAACTATCTGCAGGCCAGACAGGAGTGGCTCGCGGGCCGTATGTGGCCCTCGGGCCGCACTTTGCCCAGGTCAGCTGTAGACATCGCATGGTCTGTAGTGGACATGTCTGGTAACTACATCCTGGAAATACATATTTCTGGGTTTTTTTCCTTTAATATTTTCTCAGACAAATGAAACTGCAGATACCAGTCCCACAGATACGTGGCCCTACTGCATACAACTTCTACTTGATTGTTTTCCTTAGCCTCTGGAGCCTTTTCTCTTAAAAAACAAGAAAATATGAAAGTCATTTTGTCCCCATTTTGTCCATCTCAGAAAAAGGAAGGTTGATAAGCTGTCCTGGGGCTCTGACAACTGAAATCATTGCTTCTGTTCAGTGGGGGGGGGGGGGGTCCCAGAGCTCTGATTCACTTTCAGTACTTTGTAGGTATTTAGCTGGATCCTGAGTTCACTGCTATATTCAAGAGCTGAAATGCCAGTAATGTTTAGTTGCAGATACTGGGCATTTAAATGAGCAGCAGCAGAATCTGGCAGCATGTGACCTGATATGCATGTACACTTCTACCAGCACAACTGCAAAATACAATAGTTACTAAGAAATCATCCATATGAACTGTAACATGCCATGCTTACTTGTACCTGCACAGCTTCTTCCCCAATATCTAAAATAAAGGAAAGCAAAAATCCAAAATCCAATGCAAACTCCATCTCTCCATCTAAAGTATGGTTGGCAGATATGTTTCAGTGTTAAAGGTGTGAACATCTTATGCACCAGCAGCTTGGATTTAGTAGCAAGAACAGGTTCCATACTGTGGCTGAAACTGTGTTGCTTTGTGTAGTAAATCACAACTAGAGTGGATGAGTTGACTGACCCACACTGATTTAATGAGCCCTCTGCAGTTGCAACTTGATATACTGAGCAACAGGAACAGGATTCTGATAGGTTCTTTACTGATTCCAAGTTAACTAATGTCTCAATGAAGGCACTTCTCTATACAGTGGTGCCTCGACTTATGAACACCCCAACTTACGACCAATTTGAGCTACGACCAGCTCCGGTCGCAAAATTTTGCTTCGACTTGTGACCGGAGCTTTGAGTTATGATTTTTAAAAAGACAGGGGGAAAGGCGGGGATTTCAAACTGCTAACCGTTGGTGGCAAAGAGGCTGGGTCTTTGTAGCTCTTTCGCCCCAGTGGTTAGAGAGGGTGCATTCGGAGGAGGCTTCAGACTGCCTGGTAAGGTGCTGCTTTCTGTTTTTTGAAAACTGCCTGTTCTGGGTGGATTTTGCAGCGTGGTTTTGGGCTGGGGGTTATGTTTCTGTGCTGTGATGGGTCTTGCAGTCTTCGTTTGTTTTTAGGGGGTTGCGTTTCTGATAGATCTTGCAGGTTTTGTTTTCTTTTGGGATTTCCCCCCCATTTCCGAAGGGTCGTGCGGGTTTTTGGTGTTGGTTTTTTTTTTTTTTTTTTTTTTTGCATTTTCCCCATTTCCGATGGGTCTTGCAGGGTTTATTTGTTTTTTGGGTTTCTTTTCTTTTCTTTTCTTTTCTTTTTGCATTTCTAATGGGTCTTGCAGGGTTTGTTTGCTTTTGGGTTTTTTTCCCCTGAATCCAATGGGTCTTGCAGGGTTTCTTTGCTTTTTTCTTTTTTTTTTCTTTTTTGCATTTCTGATGGGTCTTGCAGGGTTTGTTTGCTTTTTGGTTTTCTTTTTTTTTGGCATTTCTGATCAATCTTGCAGTGTTTTATTTTTCTGTGTGATTTTTTTGGGGGGCGGAATGGATTAATTGTGTTTCAATGCATTTCTATGGAAAATGGTGCTTCAACTTATGACCATCACGAGTTACGACCATCTTCTGGAATGGATTAAGTTCGTAAGTTGAGGCACCACTGTACTCTGTAAAGGTTAATATAGCCATATAGCCATTAATCCTTTGCCTACTTAATTGCACAGAGTCCCACTACATTTGTGCAGGTCTGCAACTTTAAAAACACAATAATTTTCTTATTGTGTCAGAGAAACAAGTCAATCTAAGCTACAATTTTATTTCTGACAATACAGTATCTAATTGGAATGTTCTGGGAAGCTTACAAACAAGACTTGAAGGGTGAAATCTATAATGTGCTGAGTGTCCCTAACAGCTTATAATCATAGATATAATGTCCCTAAAAATGGAGATTCCATTCAGCTGCCCATGCTAAAAAAACCTTTTGACATGTATTCTAAATATTGACATGGGCCACTGTTTCATTATGTCCATAATATAACTCTCTTGGGAGTCACAATCAGTTCCTGCCCTCACTAATTCTAGGAAGGGTTTGAAGGGACATTGTTCAGTTTGGCCGTTTAAACGATTTTGGTTATTATAATGGTTTTAATTTGGTTGATTATATATTTTCAAAAAACTTATTAGATGTCCTGAGAACTCTTTTTGAGTGAAAATGTTGAGATTAAATTGCCTGAAATAAATAATGGCCAATTTTGAGAAGATCACTTAAATAAACAAACAAACAAAAAAAAGCAAACTAAAATTTAAATATAAAAACGATAGGCTTCTGCTACATTTTCTTTTGGAGACATCAAGAGTTAATCACATTCCATGCACTGTGGTTTAATACCAGCTTTAATAAAATTGTGGCCTAGAGGCAAAAGACAGTCGGGATTCTGCCTCTTGAAAGTTTTGTTACCCCATTCACATTTTCATAGCCGGGGGCTTGCAGACTGCCATTGATATCAGTCCCTTTGAAATATGCTCATTTTGAAGATATTCTAAATTATTAAATACCTTATTAGGGGAAAGATTAGCTGGCAGGAGGGAAGGGGTTGTATTTAGACAAAGGAAAAATTGAATGGCATAGTAAAGGAGAGAACGGAGGAAATATTACTTATATGAAATGATACAGCTTCACTGTTGATATAAAAGTGGTAATCCATAATCCATAATTCACTTTAAGAAATGATCCCGTCATATTACATCACAATGTGTGACAAATTGCTACTGTCGCTGTATCCAGCAATAAATTACATAGAATCATTCCTGCCAAGAGTAGAAACTTTTTTTGTGCTTTGAAAACACAATGTCACTACAAGGTTATCCTTCTATTGTTCCCTAGGATTCTCCTATCACATAAACCATCTTCCATTTTCACCATAAATCCTGGTGGGAACAAAAGGAAACTTTTATCATGTGATAAATAATCACGAACATTACCATAAATGTACATACACAAGCTGTTCTGGATGTTAGGGGAAGGGAGAAGAGCATATTTATTCTTTTATTCCCTTAATAATACTTGTCAGTCAGGTGATCAGGTAATTTTTTAAAAAACTACAAGAAAACTCAAGCGATTTTCTTCAAGCTGACTGCCTTCTTACTGTCTGCCTAGAGCTGCCTGTTACCATGTTAATTGTGCAGTTTAATATGCAAGACAAAGCCTGCTCAATGCTTTGAAGTGCTTATTCATGATGTCATGGATATTAGAATTCATTCCTTAATTATAAAAGAGAATAAACCTCTTCCCCCCCTTTTCATTCTGCACCTCCACTTATTGTGGAGGTGGCATCAGATTTCTTAACCCAGTCAAGATAATCATTTTACCACAGAGAAACAGATAAGTGTAAAAACACACACAGAGAGAAAAAAACTTTTTTTAAAGGCACCTTTTCTTTTACATTTAATCAGAAATGGGAAGCTGTGGTTTGTGTTAAATTAGCAGTACAGGTCTTATATCAGTGTGAAGCAAAACTCCACGGCTGCTGCTTAATTAAGCAGTCATGTTTCTCATCTAAATAATAATAAAAAAAGGTTTAATACCACTCAGTATCTCCTGTGATATCTCACTAGAGGCTCCGTATTGAGTTAATCCTGTTTGTTTTCAAGATACATTTCTGATCAGCCCCTTTTGTTACTTGATGTTACAGTTCATGAAGCCTAGGCTAGAGATGGGCATGAACTGGAAAAGCAGTGGTTCGTGATGGCTCATGGCTAATCACGAATTATGAACCACCACAAACTCCTGGAGAAATGAACCAGTTCATGGCTCATTTTTCTGGTTTGTGCCTGGCGGGGTGGGTGGGGGCTGTATCTGGTCCTGCCACCTTACCTTCTCTGCTGCCGCCATAGGCGCATGCTCAGAGGCAGCAGCCAGCTCGTGGCAGGGAAGCTGGGCCTTCTGAGCATGTGCCTGTTGCCCATCTGATAGGCAGACACGTGCCCAGAGGCAGCATCTGGCTCCTGTTCAGTGGCTTTAGCATTCTTACTTTCCCTAGCCCTAGCATCTAGTGTCTAACTACAATGTATCCATGTGTTTAAATTAGGATTAGTATAATATTTGCAACTAGATCAAAGCCAAAAGGATGTCTAGTGGCTGTACGCTCAAGTCAAAAAAAATTCTGATGCTGCACAACACATACAATTGGAATATGGAACATGAGAAGAATGAATCAAGGTAAAGTGGGAACTGTAATGCAAGAAATGGAACATACAAACACTGCAGACCTTGTCAGTGAACTAAAGTGGGCTGGAATGGATTTTCATTTACACAACTACAAAGTATTATACTTTGGAAATGACAAACTAGGAAGAAAAGGAGTGGCTCTAATACTGAGGGAAGAAGTAAAAAAAGGCAGTGAGGGGCTATAATATTTAGAGCTTGAGATGTTTGTAGAAAACCTTTCCTCAATTTTAACAATCATCTGTGTCCCTAAAGTATCTGGGTTTGGTGCTGTATTACCTTATTTCATTCATGATCTGCTAGCAATTCTCAACTTATTTCTGGAGTGGTAATGCCAGCTAAATGATATACTTTTTCAATAGGGATAAGTTTCAAGCAGCCAAAATCATGCATACTCCATTAAGAGCTAAATCTACCTGTTTAGCATGTGCTGATTTATATCATATGACACCAGTATGTTCTAGTATATCATTCTGCTTTAAGAAGCCATCTAATATGGAAAACTAGAACACTCATTTTCTATTTGGAGATTTCAGCAGCCATAGCAATACGGGGCTATGAATGCTGCATAGCTCAGTAGTTCAGGCATCTGGTTGTGGAGCTAGAGGTTTGGAGTTTGATACCCCACTGTGCCTCCTTGACAGGGGCTGGACTCAATGATCCATAGGGGCCCTCCAGCTCTGCTGTTCTATGATGATTATTATTACTAACATTATGATGAATATGGTGAAGCAGTTATAAAATGGGCAGAATCCCATTCAATGTGCCTTGTACATCATACTGTATTGAACTCCCCAGTTCTCTTAACAGTGGCAGGTGGCAGAGGCTACAATCCAGATCTAACTTTTTTTAGAGAGTTCAATAGTTCATTACAAACACAGGTGATCCAATTCCAATCATGAACTGTTAATATTCAACATTAGTAAAGCTGAAAAAGAACACTAAAAGAATTGTACTGCCAAAATACAACTTAAACCACATTCCAACAATTCCACATAAGGAACAGATTTGCGTTACCAAACACAATTGACCATGAAGTATGCATTGAAACAAAATATATTATTATGGAAGAATGCAAAAAATATCTTTCTTGTAGTAAAAAGAAAAGAAAAACCCAGATGGATGATGGAAGAAACACATAAAATTGTAAAAGGCAGGTGAGAAGCAGAACGAAAAGATGATAGAAATAGGGTCAGAACCTTGTGTGCAGGTTTTCAGTGCCTGTCACAAAGAGACAAAGAAAACTATTAGATACCCAGTGCACTTGTAACCATGGCACCTTGATAATTCCTAACCCATGCAAAGAAAGCACACAGAAGAGCATGACAGCTTAAGAAATTTCCCTGTGTGAGGCAGAGTAGTATATAGGACTCTCCAGTCACCCAAGGCAAGGTGGCCAATGTATTTCAGTGCCCAAGGTAGAAAACCTCACTCCTAAAATTCCACACCATATCTGGCAGTAAAAACACAGTAACAAAAAAAGTAAATAGTGCATATTATGCCCTGTCCAGAATTTGCTGCTGGAGGCATCTGCCTCTCTCTGCCTAATGGTGACATTAATCATGAGGGGTGGGGAGATTAAAAAAAAAAGATGATGGATCACAGGTATTGAAAGGTCCACTGTACAGAATATGCATTCCTTATACTGTGTTCCACTCCAGAATGCCAGATATAAAATTCCAAATGGTCCCTAATTCCAGGTAACTGTAACAGCCAGGTGTCCTGCTATGCTGAATCTTTTCCTGCCCTTTCTGATGCAGTAACTCCTGATAGTGATGTGCATTAAATGCTCCACATTTATGAGCTAAAATGCCAGGAGGCAGCTTGCAAAACAATCTTGCAGTACAGAAATCCCTCCTTACAACCTGCAGCTTGTTAGCCACTTTAGCTCCCTAGGTGGCACCACAGATTAAGTAGCCTGTTTCTGTCCTGACCAACGGGAGATGTCCTAGGCATTCACAGTGCATTTGGTTGACAATAGGGGCAGGAAAGGAGCAAAGAAAACCCGCAGCTTGAAATACTGAACAAGGTGGAAATTTTTTTCTGATTAAATCTGAATACTCCCCAAGCTGCCCTGTCAAATTTAAAAGCACCATGTTTCCTCCTTTTGATTGTCAACAGTGAAGGAGCTGTCATTATAAATAATGTCTGTTGCATATTAAGTGAAAGCTCCATGTAACAGATCACCAAGAAATGAGGGTGGAGGTTGTACTTTGCCTCTACATGCTTGTGACAACAACCTGCACACAGGCAATGACTTCACTGTAACCAGCCCGATGAAATTACAACCAGATGCTGAGGAGAGGGAGGCAGGGGGAAAAGAAACTGATATCCTTTAAGGGAATGCAGTTCAAAGAGACTTAAAGCATTTTTGACCAACTAGTAAGTAGTGGCTTCAGCTCCCTTAGCAAAGATGAAGCATGCAACTCAGCTGGCAGCTGCTGGAAGCAGCAGTGATAGGTCTCCTGACCTCTTCCTCCGGAATACCCAGGGTTTTTCTCTCTCTGAGACTGCAGGGCTGTGTCTGCCACACAATCTATCCTGCACCCTCTTAAATGGTCTGTCCGATGGTCATGGTTGAAGGAAGGTGCAATACAAAGCACATCAGCTTCTGTACATGGGATGGAGAGGGATATCGTCTTGCCCTTGCCCTTAGGCAGCAAATTCCCCCATGCCCCACCATGACCAGGCTATAGGAAAACATTTATGCTGTTTGACCCACAGCTATAAATACTGAACTATCCAAACAAACTGAGCCAGAGTACAGAGTTCTGGCTCCTGTCCTCTGAAGATGCCGGCCACAGAGACTGGCAAAACCTTAGGAAGAACAATCTTCAGAACACGTCCAAAGAGCCCGAAAAACCCACAACAACCATTTATGCTGTTTCTTTTCCTTACTGGGAGTGGGGAAGAAAAAAGGCACTGTAAGGAGAAGAAACACTGGGACAAGCGAACTCTGGATGGCAAATTCGCTTTGCCTCAGCAGCTGCTCAAGACCACCAAAGCTAAAACATCACACCTTCAAACTGAGCTTGATCTACTTAAGGAGAATTTGCAACAAACAGTGCTACCAAGCACAGTTTAGGAGCATTTGTTATAATTATCCTTTTAAACTTTGCAATAATTAATTATAGACTTGATGTAACTATGTATCTCTGATGAGCCACATATACAGGGGATTCTGAAGCAAAAGAGTTTGTGCCTTTGGAAAAGCCAGCTAGTGTCCCAGGACTACTTCTTAGTAACAATAATCCTTCAACATGTAATAAAGCCACCATACTTAATTAAAAGAAGTGGGCCTGTTTAGCCTTGAGAAAAGAAGACTGAGGGGAAATATGATAGCACTTTTCAAATACTTGAAAGATAGTCATATAGAGGAGGGGCAGGATCTGTTCTCAATCATCCCAGAGAGCAGGACACATAACAATGGGTTCAAGCTACAGGAAGCCAGATTTTGGCTGAATATCAGGAGAAATGTCTTAAGTGTTAGAGCAATTGGACAATGGAACCAGTTACCTCGGGAGGTGGTGAGCACTCCAGCACTAGAGGCATTCAAGAAGAAATTGAACCGTCATCAGATCTGCTTTGATTTGGATTCCCACATTGAGCAAGGGGTTGGACTAGATGGCTTTACATGCACCTTCCAACTCAATTGTTCTAAGATTTTATGATTCTATCTTACCAAAGTGGTTGCTTTCAGATGTGTTAGACAAATGGTTCCCAACTTTGGGGGTTTTGATCTCAAATTCCAAGAAGCCTTTTCCTCTAGCTGTGCTGGCCAGGATTTCTGGGAGTTGCAGTCCAAGAACATCTGGACTACAAGGTCCAAAGTTGGGGAGGACAACATTATACAATAACACCCATCAGCCATTGCCTACATGTCCACCCACACAATAACAAGACAGTAGTCCTCACTGCATAGAAATTTAGACATACTGTAAGTACACTAGGACTCTAGAGGTTATGGGAAACTTCCTTCTCCATCTGTCAGAGGAACTAGGAACATTATATCTATTTCCTCTTTGCAAAAACAGAGCTGCAAAGGAGGGAGGGTGTCAAGTAGAATCCCTCCATCAACCAGAGAAGGAACTGCTGCAGAGTTGCCAGCAAAAGAATGTACCTCCAACAGAAGTGAAACAGAAACCACACTGAACCCCCTCAATTAGCCAGGGAGTTTAAAAGCTGATGCGCTGTGTGGGTTTGACATGTGCGCACATGCATCTGTGTTATTCATCTAGCCCATTGGAAACGGCCTCAATCATCAATCATCATTTTTATACCATCTCAATTCAAAATCTGGTATGCTGTTCAGTAGTGAGCTAAATGTCCATATCTGGGCTGGCAAAGATTTGAAGCAGCAAAGAGTTATGGAGAATATCTTTTTACAGACACCACCAGGACATATCTCTGCCTGAGGTTAAGGTGCCTACTCCATCATTCCATCTGCAGAAACCAACCACACATACAGCTGAAGCTTCCTTCAGTATTGTACAGCATTCACCACAGCATTTGTGGTTAGCAGACAAGCTAAGTGAAGGGCAGACTACCTGTCTGGAGAACCTGTCTTGCTTTGCCACTACTTAACAAAGTGATTGTGAAAACAGCCCTTTACAGATACTGGAGCAAACACAGTGGTGCCCCGCTTGATGATTACCCCGATCCACAACGAATCTGCTTTATGATTAGTTTTTTTGCGATCCCTATTGCGATTGCAAAACGATGTTTAAATGGGGAAAATCCACTTGATGACAATCGGTTCCCGAAGCAGATTTTTCACTTAACGACAATCAAAAACAGCTGATCGTTGGGTTTTCAAAATGTTTCCCCACTGTGCAAAATGGTTCCCTGCTGTGTTCAGGATGGATTCTTCGCTTTACAGGCATCGGAAAATGGCCGCCCTATGGAGGATCTTCGCTGCACTATGAGGTACTGTATTTCACCCATTGGAACACATTGACCGGTTTTCAGTGCATTTCAATGAGGTCTTTGCTTTCGCTTGACGATGATTTCGCTTAACAGCAATTTGATTTGAATGGAATGGATTATCGTCGTCAAGTGAGGCACCACTGCATTTTCTTTCTCGATGGGAGAGGAACACAATGCATTCGTACATGACACCTGCTTGCAAAAATGGGCCCTTGTTGGTGAAACAATAATCCAGCATATACTGGAATCATATTGTAACCTCAGATTCCCCTGATCCTATTCTAAGGTAGTGCACATAACCCTTCTAATATCAGCCTGTCTCTATGGGGCACCAGGCTCTGAAGATCCAAATCGGATATAGCAAGAAAGAGGTTCTGAGCCTGTAGCTAGGTACCATGTAGGCTCAATCTCCTGTTTCTCTCTAGCAGTTTTGCAAATTAAGCACAAGAGAAAAGAAGGTTGTTTGCAATGACAGGCAGTAAAAGAGAACAACACAGCACGGTTGAAAATATATTCCTTTGGGCAGAAGAAAGGGGAGAATGCCATAATGCAAAATGAGAGAGGCTCAGAAAGAGCACGGGGGGAGGGGAGAATATAACTTTACAGAAATCAAGTTTACTTCTCCACAATCTCCTGCAAGTCTTGTTGTTTTTGTTTTCCCATACCGTA